>NW_027211692.1:13185500-13796000 GCF_022749685.1 Semicossyphus pulcher | reverse complement strand
TCCAGGACACTAGCACCATGGTGGCCTCGTTGAAGGAGTTAAAGAACTTGATGAGGATCTCTCCCTCCTCTCCCAGCTTCCTCAAAGCCACGCCAAACACAATAGCAAACACTACCAGACCGAGAATATTCATGCCATCCTGGTCTGTTCCAAAAGGCACCTAATAAGGACAAAGACATGCATGGAAAACAGATTCAGAAGCTGTGGAGAGCTGCGGAGAATTTTATGTGGACAACTAGGTCATCCCCTTTACTAACCTTCTCCACTGTGATATTAGGGTTTCCATCTGTGCCGTTCCTTGTAACAAGCTTGTAGCTCGTTGCATACTGGATGGGGGGGGAGGAAGGATAGTTTAGTATACGCAGTCATCTTATCTAAATATTTCAAACCACAATGAAGTAAAATTAAAGCAGCACTTACTGACTGAAAGGCAGCAGACACCAGATTGGAGGGGAAAATGTTTCTGTGGAAGGAAAAAACACAACACTAGCTTTAATGCCTGAGCACCAGATGCCATTTAGAAAGATGTGGCTGTAATTTGAGGGAGAGAAATCACATGTGTGGGAATGTCTAGTTTCAAAATAAAAGTATTTAAGCTTTGTTTGGTTTCCTTTGTATCTGAACACACTGCAACCCTGACCAACTCTATGAATGGACGCACGGAGCAAGTCTTATTTTAAACCTGATTTTTTCAATATAGAAGTCACTTGGATTTTACAGAAGACTATCATGACTTGTAATGCAAATACAACATCTGTGCCTGCTGGGCATCACATATAGAGTTCAACAATCACAAGGTTGATCAGGTGGAAATAGCTGAGAGAGTTTAACTATTAATCCCCTTTTTCTTTCTGCTGTTGTGGTACTTCAGTCCCCCCTATAGGGTACATACACATGTTGGGCA
Source organism: Semicossyphus pulcher (assembly GCF_022749685.1). Lineage (NCBI taxonomy): Eukaryota > Metazoa > Chordata > Actinopteri > Labriformes > Labridae > Semicossyphus > Semicossyphus pulcher. The sequence continues at coordinate 13,795,096 of NW_027211692.1, read as the reverse complement.
GAGGTCTGACTGCATGTTAAATCTCTCAACCCATGAACCCAAAGTGTCCCCGATACCCCTGTGCTCAGCTGGATTTAGAGTAATAAGGCATTAACTTCACAAGCTCTTTGCAACCATTCATTCCCTTTCATTAGGACTATAGAACATCAGGATTAAAACATCATGTGACTGCGTGGCAGGCAGGGCAGCATGCTACTGAATCAGAGGCTGGTTGTGCTACAACGAGCTGAGACAAAAGGCTGACAGGCTTTCATGTCAATGTTGGAGTTGATTTGAATATTCAAATATTTGGAAAAGCTTTCCGAGCGACGGGTATAAATGGAGAACAGAAACTTTTGCGTTAGTGCCTATTTAGTATCAATCTGGGACTGAGGGTCATCAGGTCTAATTTAAGAACAGCTTTTTTTAATCCAACTATAAGACCATAACCTAGTCAGTATAATATACACACTTTGACTCGCTTCTACAGAGCTGAAACCTGAGGGGGATCCTCCTTTACTTCCTTTTTCCTTGCTGTGAGTTCTACATTCCTGGCACAGGTACACAATGTTTTTCTAATGAAAGTAGATTACATCCTGTATTTTGTCTTGCGGCAAGCGCATCAAGGAAAAAAAACACTTCCTCCTGTACTGATGGTACCGTTTTTCAGAAGGAACACATGCGCAATATATTTTTAAGACACACCTTATGAGTCAACACTCAACAGTTTCACATCATTGAATGTAGAGTTGAATATGCACAGTATTCTTAATATATGGTGTGCTCAGAAATATTTTCAAGTAAAGAAATAGGTTACATTTCACGTAAAGATTGAGCATGTGATCATTGGATCTGTAAATAAACCTGACTCATAGAGTGATCTCACCGTGACAAATATCACGTTGGTATGACAAAAATGCCCACACACAGACGCGTTACTTTCAAAACGTCATTAGGTGGGTGTGTTTTTCTTTTGTGACTGGCAGCTGACTCTCTCATTCACACACTGTTCCGACGTCCTCCCAGATGTGGAGAAGCAGGGAATGCTGGTCTATGTGGTATGATAATTGTTCAATGTCCTGCCAAACAACAATTGTGTGGTTTCTATAAAAAGGGCAGATGAACAGATGGATGATGGTTTTAAAATTGCTCCCGTTTTCATTCTGATTTCTTATTAAATGTGCGGAAATATTTAAGTACATTTTACGGCTTCTTCTTACATACATGTATTTTAATTTGTCCTTTTAATTGTATCAACTTTGTGTCAAAATATCTTCCCTGTTCAAAGATTTTAATAGACTTATTTTATGTTTTTTGTTTGGTTCTTACAAATTGCTTTGTTGTCTGTATTTACTTGTTTTTTGCAATGTCATTGTAAATAAAAGGTTGCTCCTGTATAATGCAATTCGGGAGATCAGAAAGTTTAAGTCTGTTTGGTGTCTTTTTCTTCCATTTGGTTTAAACTATCTGCTAAGGTAAACAAAAAAAAGCTTTAGATTTTATTGGAAGTCGCCAATTACCTGTAGCTTAAGGCAAATACTGTGCGTGCCAATAAATCCACAACTGACGCTAGCAGCGACTAACAGGTGTCCCTTGTGAATGTAGACCGTGTGGTTTGGAGAGGGAAAACAAACAAAAGGTAGGCGATAAGGACTGTCAATAAGGATGTGTAGGTGTGCCTCCAGTCTAAACCTATACGCGTGTATCCCTAGGCTGACATGTTAGGCATTCAAAAGAGTGTGCTCCTGTGAACAATGACTGGGCCTTCTTCATCGCTCTTTAACTAGCCAGGACACCAGCTGAGAGGGCACGCTCTAATGAGAGCCACGGGTTCTGCATGCCGTCCTATTAGGATAATGTGGAAACGTGCGTGTGTGTGTGCACAAAGTGATTTGTGTCCTGCACAAGATAAAAATTATTTTCCTGATTGTTTTATTTATATCCTGTTTTAAACGGAAGCCTGCTACAGTAGATACATCTGGACCTGGGTAGTGTAGATGTTGCATTCAGGAACATCAGGACAGGAAGAGTTAAACCTGCTCTTTGTCAATGCGCTTTACTATGGACATGTCTTTTCATCCTTGCTAAAACATGAACAGACTGTCCGACTAGATGCTATATCAAGTCTGAGGTTGTTTTTTTTTTTAAATAAAACATTGTGTTGCGGCATATAGATACTGTTATGCAAGATCCAAATCTGGGTAACAATGTTAATCTGTGACTGGTAAATTTTGCCCTGTTACTCTTGCATGTCTAATCTGGCTCTGGGCAGCATAAGATGTTTTAGGAGGTGTTGCCAGAGCTAGGGCACACTGCTGGGGGAGGGTGAAGAGGGAGTAGGAGGAGGGAGTGCGGAAAATTGTGGCTTTCATAGAGCACAATTCCATAATTCATTGAAGCAGCACCAGACGCTCCAAAGAATGTTCAAAGGATGCAGAGAGACTTGTGCAACGTAGCTGCACGTTTCAATATGGCACTATGGCAATTTTGAATTCATATATCTCCATGTTTATGTACATGCTTGACAAATTCTGCAAACTCATGTAAAGCACATTCCCTCTCCTGAAGGCAACATACACACAGAGAGGCAGTATGTTTGTACTAAAAACAGTCCTGTATCTTAACTTGGTAAAGAAAAACTCCACAGCCCCTTCAGCTCACACATTGCGTAACAGTGTGTAGCGATGTGTTTACCAAAAGTTGGGCCTCAATACAACTTTTTAGTAAACTAATCTACTAAATACGCTGTTGGCTCTGATAAGCTACATCTGTTTTAGGGGTTAAAACAGAAGATGTGTAAAAAGGCAAAGACACACACCTCATGGAACATGTTGTGTAAAATGCATTGTGAAAAAAATACTTTATTTTGACATCTTACTATTTCAGTGTCTGAGTCAAATGCTTGCTTAGTCATGCAGGGCCATTTAGTCTGTAGATGAGTTGGCACATGTCTCATGAATGTGACATGCTATATAAAGAGACACGCTGTGGGCTACCGATTCTTAACCATACCAACAAGTCCACTGTATGTCTGCAGGGCAAAAGGAGCCAGCTCCCACAAGTGACGCGTTAGGCCACATTTTTCTGTCACGTGTCTGTATATTAGCTACACTAGCTTTAGGTCTACACTAGATTACCTCAGCAGTGTGGTAGTCACTTAAAAACTTCAATTCACCCACAAAGTAACATTAGAAGAGGAAACTGTGTTGGTGTTGGTTTTATTTTTACAGACGGGGCTGTCTCAGAGAGAAGTTTCATCACCACACTGTTTGAATGAGGAGGGAGAGGTGTCAATTTGTAAAGACAAAATGTTAAATAAAACCCTTATTAGTAACGGCATTAACTAATAATGAAAAGCAAATTGTTATAAATGACCGTGGTGCTTTCATTGAGCTCTCCGTGACAGCTGGCTCTCTGCCCGCGCGTGTTAACTCTCAGTGTGGTCAGTGTGAACACCGCTGAGCTGATGCAACTCGTGCCGTCGTTACAGCAAAGACACCGCGCGCGGGGGGTAAATTAAGAGACACGTTTAATTAGGCCGCTGTCCCATGGAAAGTACAAGGATGTATTTTCCCTTTAAGAGTTAGAGGACAAAGTTAATTGACTGGACAGGAGGTGAAGAGGGTCGCGTTTCTTCTATTGAAAGCGACTGTGTGTAACTTAGCAACAAGTTTGACAAGTAGCTAGCTCGTGCCACGCATGAGGCGTTCATGATCAATTAGCTACATTCACACACGCCATAATTAAACTACTTTGTAAGAGTTTTGAGCCCCAGTAGGTAAGATGGTGTTGAATGGGGTTCACTCACCTGATCAGATCTAAGAAGGAGTCTATAACTTCTTTAGCTTCAGGCACGTCATCACCCATGCCCTGCACCTTTGGTTTGGCTATCGACCCTGAGCCCGGGGTCAGGATGAAAGCCATCACAACCCCAATGGACGACGCTATTAAGGTGGTGATCAAGAAGAAGAGCATAGCCCAGCCGCCAAGTTTGCCCAGAGCTTTGGGGTCGATGCTGGCAGCCCCGGATACCAGACTGCATACTACCAGGGGGATGATGATCATCTTTAGCAGCCGGATGAGCAGCTCACCGGGGAACCCGACGTAGATAATCTGGGTCCTGGTCAGCGTCGCGTTGCGCACACCGAGTCCAATAAAAACACCGATAATTACCCCGGCCACGGTGAGAATCACCAGTAAGTTGGCCCTCACTATCTTCTTCACCCTCTGGGACAGCGGCTCCGGGCTCTTCTTGAGGCAGGTCGATCCATTGGCCACCGGTTCATCGAGGTGCGCTTCGCCGTTGGATGCCTTCCCGTCCTCCATGTCTATCTTCTCAGCCATTGTGCGCGTTTTAAGTTACCCTGAAACTATCCTATGAGCACAAATACTTCCTTTAGAAACACTTTTAGTGTGGCGGGCGTAACTTCTAAATATTACAAGCAAAAAACTACCAGCTTCCCCTCACAGACGTACACGAGTCCTCTGATTCCCCGGTTATGCTGCTTATCTATCCAAGAAGGCTGCCTCCCCCCACCCAGTGACGTAGCAGCTGGGCGTGCCTGGATAATAGGAAGACGGCTGTTGTGAATCACTATTAAATGTTTCAGTGATTTAATCAAAAACAAATATACAATTATGTTCTGCATATTTCTTTAGAAAAAAATTAAGTTAAAAGGTATTTTAAGCTGCATTAATTTTGAAATGTTCAATCCTATTTAAAGCTCCTGTGAGGAGATTTTAAATGGTTATAAAACAGACAGAAATCAGACCATCAGCAACAAGACTGTTTATTTCTATATAGTTATTTTTAATGCCTGAAACTACTGGTGGGGGTAGGTGTCAGACGAAATGATTAACTGCACGCTGCCTTTGTTTACATTTTCCAGGGCAAACATTTAAATTGAGTGATACATATGACTGCTAAAGAAAGATTTTTGTTAAAAAACCACCACTCAAGTGTGACCAGTGGTGTTTAACATGCATTGTGTTTCTTAAGGCACAGACCAGGATATCTTTGGAGGCGATCTGTTTATTCTGACAGATGTAAAACGACAATAAAATCCTCCGGTCAGTCAGGATATATGAAGGAGGTAAATCCATAATGTGTTTTATTGTACGTTAACGTTTAAGTTGTAAGAGGATATCCCTTAAAGTCAAATGTGTTGCTTCTCTTTGCAATGTAGTTTAACATAATGAAAGTGTATGCATCGTTTCATGCATTTTCACATATAATTAATAGGTTCAAAAGGTTATATGACCACAAGCTCATTTACTATTCAAACAACAGCTAATGCCACGTTGCCAAGTGTGTGTTTACAAAGCAATGCGTTTTTGGCTTGATGTTCACGCACCTGAAATAAGTGACAGCTATTGCACCATGCAGTCAAAGCTCCAATATTCCCAAATCATGTAGCTGAGTAAATATATTATGAAGACTTATTTAAAATTGATTTCAGTTGATTAAACATTTAAATGAAAGAATACCATTCTGCCAACAGTAATCTCATCACAGACCTTTCCCCTTGATTAAAGTGGCAGTTAAACTGTGTTGCATTAGCTTTAGAGCAGAGGTAGAGGCTTTGCCTTTAGATCTGTGCTACAGACTGACACTTGGCTTTGATGAGACCTCCCCCTCTGTGTGTTTATTTTCTCTCCTCCCAAGTACCAATTCAACAAAGAATCCCACTATTGTTGCTGTTATAACATCAAAGGGTAATGCATGTGGAACCACTAGCACAGAGATAACATTAATCTAACACCTGTTTGAATGACAAAGAATGGTTATTGAGGAGCAGGGCCTTCTTTGCACAGTTTAAACGACACTTTGCCTTCGTAAGTCTAATTGGGAGCTTTAAATTCTCCAAATCTGTAATATTCCTGGTATTTTTTTCTTGATTGAGTGGCGGATAAAATAAGAATTAAAGTCGTGAGATGTAATGAAAGTTTGAGATGCTAAATGTTGAAGAGTGGTTTTAGATTTTATAGAAATGTTGGTTACCTGGTCTGCACCCTGCATGTTTTGGCAAGGTAAGCACTGTAATGAGAGACAGACTCTTATTGTCTGAAATTCTGAAGCCTCGACTCTGATAGCTTAAAATCTGTGTGTAGGGGTCCAAGAAAGCCCGGGGTTAGCTTACACTCAAACAACAATCCAAGCCCTTTTTAAACAGGATCCCACTGGTAGAAATTTGTGGGAAAAGCACCTTTAACACCAAAGAATACCCACAGGACCAGTACTTGGGCTCGTAGGAAGCTGTCCTCTCTCTGCTTAGCTTGTTATCTCAAGCCTGTTCTTTGTTCCCTCTGACTGTGTGAATGATTGCAGGAATCGCTGTGATTCTGTGAAAAAGTGCATTACTCTGTGAGAAAGGACAACTTCAATGGCTAAACCCGCAGGCACATGAGAGCTCAGAGTTTTTCTAGTATAGGCCCCATCTATAAAAACACCTGCTGCACATACACACTATGCACACACGCTGTGGAGATGAGTTTTTGCTGTTACTTAACATGTAACATTTGACTGCATTACAGATAGGACTCTTTAGTCAATGATTTTTCAGTGGCGATGAGCAAACGCAGCCATAGTGACAGCTTTGATTTTTGATTAAAATATTCTCCCATTAGGCGATATGTACTGTGAAGACAGTGCCTCGGTCTTATTTTGTATAAAGCCTTTGGACACATTAACAGTGAAATTTGTTGGTTCAAATTTCTGTATTTTGATACAAACTTTCATTTCCCCCTCAAGATGAAATGTGAACTCTTTTGCTTAAGTTTTGCCCCAGCTGCATCTTCTGTTTGGTGCTTATTAGCAAACGTTAGCATGCTAACAATCTCAACTTAGAGAGTATGCACCATAAACACTACACCTGCTAAGCATCAGCATGTAAGCATTGTTATGAAAAACATGAGGGTAGGAGCTCTGCCTGGACCTAAATTTATTTTATTAGTAGTTCTCTTAAGTTATTATAAAGCTAGCATCAAAGAAACACAGGAAAAACAGCGTCAAAAAGACAACCTATAGCAAAATCTTGGTGTCAAAATATGGCAGTTTGTTTTAAGGTCTAAAATGGCCATGCTATTACAATAAAGGTCAGTTCATAGTTTAACAGCAGGGTGCCTTGGAGTTTGCTTGTGTTTTTAATGTTAGCATGAATATTTAGCATACCAATATTAGCATGGAGCTAAAACCTTGTAAATGCAGATTTAGATGATGCACAATAACAGTAACCAGTTGAGCTTGTGAAATAGAAATAAGGGTTATTCTTTGAAGCAAAACAGGACATAAAAGCCTACATATCAAGCTAACTTAGCTTAACCAATGAAATGTAAAAGTAAGTCAACAATTGAAAAGCTTACCCCAGTATGTTTCCATATTTATCCTCATCCCAAAACCAAAGGTGTTCCTTTAATGTCCACAGGGAACTATTTTACACGGGTCAGGTTACAGCTTGATGATGTAGGCTATCTGAATACCATCACGCAGCACAAGCATCACATGACCTCTGAAACTGGGACACGGAGAAAGGAAAAGAACATCCAACAACAAAACACAGCTGTCTCAGGTATCATGATCGCAATAGGTGAGCGATAGTGAGACTGACAGGAAAGTAGAAAGGTGGAGACAGAGAGGAAACTTAATACCACAACTTAATTCGGTTGCTACTAATAATCTTTCTTCTGTTTGGCAGGACCAAGGTGGAGCACACAAAAAAGGCTTTCATGGACTAAATACTGCTCTTGTCATCTGCTAGGGGCGATGTACGGTATTTTTGTAGGACTTGTACAAAAACAGCTTTCAAGGAAGAAAAAGTCAAAGGAATGTGCGTACATAAGCTGCGTGGTAGTAAAGAGGGTGCTGAGTCATGATGAAATGACTGACTGGTAATGTAAAACAAATGTTGGGCAGAGGAAAGGAAGACAGGCCATGTATAAACAATGACTCGGCAAAAAAACTAAGACTAAATAAGCAGATTAACGGTGTATAAATGATAGCCAGGTTAGCCTTGTTATGGCAACCATGTCAGCATTTTGCTAAAGCATCACTGTGCCAAATTGTAGCCTCACAAAGTTGCTAGCTTGTTATAACCAAATTAAATGATGCATTAAGATCTTGTGGCTTTTGCTTTTGTTTTCTCACAGCATGTCGAGATTCAGAGCCTCTGTTTACCTTCCCTGTAGTCCAGAAGTGACGGGAAGGCCCCTAAACCCTGTCTGATCTCTTAGAGCCGTAAGCGACCAGGAGGGGCCTCCCGAAATTATTTACGGATTTACACTGTGTAATCACACTCACATGCCTGGCCAGCAACCGTCCTCCTGTGTCTGTTACAGCCTGCCTTTCAGAGTCACAATGACCATGTAAATAATTATATCATCCCAATGACTTATTGACTTTATCCCTCCAACATTTTTTTGTTGCGCAACATAAAGTATTGTTTGCTTTAGTGCACTTCAGTAGGAACTATGATCAGCAGTGATGGTGATAACTTGCACTGAACACCTACTGTATTATTATCATAACATATCAATGCTGTCAATCAATTGTTTCAAGTCTTACCATGTAAATATAATACATAAAGTATATTTTGCATTATAATAATATTTTGCAGAGCAGATGCTGGTTGTTTGATTGGAGCAGTTCCGACCACAACCCTAACCCTGTGCAAGGGGTTTGGACACAATTTCAAAGTAACCATTAATATTTGACATTAAATATGAAAACATGGACTATAGCATAATTGGGTATGCTGAATTTTTTTGTATTTTAATTTTTTTTCCTGTTGCATGTTGCAGCTGCAAAAGTTGTATGATTTTTGGATCACATTTCTGTGGGTTTGGACAAAAAGTTTGATCATTCATCATTTTCATGCTCGTCTGGAATGTTTTACCGACATGTACTTGGCGTCTTAAATAAGTAAATGTTCCTGCGCTCTCCTCTCTTATCACTCACCTTATTTGAACTATGTTTCACTCATTAAATTTTCATCAGAAAAGCTTTTAAGTTTACACCAAATGCCCATTAGCTTTGTTGCACTCAGTCTGTTAATCAGCAGCATCCAGTCTATGTTCAGAGACTTCAGTATACGGCTTGACAGAGGACAAATACCTTAATATGTTGGCTTTTAATGTTTCATTTACTGATTTAGACATTGAATGTTGGAAAATTCATCATTAGTGCAATTAAATCAAATCTTTTCTAGAACTGCAAAGCTTCATATAGATTAGATTTTTTTTATCGTACCTACCCCCCACACAAATCCTTTTTAACGCGCCCCTCCCCCATTCACAAACAAAGACCTGCATTTCCGATAATTATCCACAAGCTATGTTCAGCCTCACAAGGCATGTATTTAAGACCAACCTTTATACCGCACCATGTGTTGGAAAGCTGTTTTGGTTCCCCACATACTGCTCTAAATGTTTAACGCTCCTGTTTCCTCCCCCTCTTTATCACAGCACCGTTTCCCTTGTTTTTGCTGTTGGGCTCGATTAAAAATGCTGACTGAGAGTTTTGTAATAAGTGATGTATTTTCAGTGTGTCAGGCGGGTTAATCTCTGTAGTCTGCAGTTAGTAGACAAGATGAACAACAAACTCTTACAGACATAGATGATTACAAATCCTGGATGAGTTCATCTGATTCATGATATATTCAAATTATGTCAGATGTCTGTTAAAATTACATCTCTGCTGCTCCTCTGTCCAAAGAGGAAACAAATGTTCACATGTGTTTGTGTCACTGTGTCTATATGTGTATCTGAATAAATGACCTACATCCGGGCGAGGCCGATCAATAACTCACAGAGAGGAGAGCGATCTGCCGTGCCCTTATTTCCTCCGTGCAGGCGCATGTGCACAGTAAGGTCTGTTAGTATATCATCAATTCAGCCAGTTAAGGGGTGGTCATTCAGAATTATTAACATTAAAAATCAAATGCTTCACCAGTCCTCTTCTCTTCCCTAAGGGTCATGCCTTTGCTCTTCTTAGTTTCGGCCACATGAAAGGTTTGACTTGGACACAAGGGATGTTTAACATTCCTCACATCTCATCTCAAGGACACAATGGATTCCAGCGTATCGTCATCATACCGTGGCAGACCGCGATGGAGAAAGGCTCTAGAAAGATTAAGAGGAGGAGCGACCAAGAGGGGAATGAAGCAGATCCGGTAGATCCTTTGTTATATTTATTAGTGTTTAAACAATTAGCTTGATTCATTTATACACCCAGTCGGTCCAGTTTGGAGCATTATTACTGGCACACCCTGGAACACTTCTACAGTCATGTGATTTAATTAAGCAGGCAGGTCACACTCCAGCATTTTGACAACTTTAAAACAGTTTATAACTATTTTTTTTCTAGAGCTTTTTAATAATAGGAATGCCAAATAGGAAAATCACTGGGGGTTCGTGGGCCTCAAAGAATGCTTTGCTTAGCTAGCTAGCTTCAAATAGCTCCTACACTTACAGTATAATATTAATAGGTGGGTCTCAAAGAAGGCTTTAGCCCTCTTTACACAGTGGTTCTGCCACAGCGGTGTAACGAAGCTCTGCCATCATGCAGCCTTTGTCATTTTGCATTAGACCAAGCAACACCAGCGTAAAGCCGCCCTAGAATGTTTTTTTTACAGCGTCCCGGCGTCGCAGCAGCAAAATGTGCGCAAGGTGTAAACAAACAGCGTGTGCTTCACATACACACATGGTGTTGTTCCGCCATGCCGGCTCCACTGTTTACAGGGACGCCGTTTCACCTCTACTACGCCTCTGTTACTACATCCGATGCAAGCTCAAAGGCGATACGAATTTGCCCCAACATTCCATCGAAGACGAAACGTAACAGAGGCGTAATAATCCCAGCTTGAATTCAGCTCAGCTCAAGTGTATCAGGGGCTTTTGTCAATAAGCTAGCTAGCTTCAAATAGCTGCTAAACTTACAGTAAAATGTTAATAGATATTAATAATTATTATATAAAGGATAAAAGATGATTGATAAAGCATAAATTATCTGTTTTTTCTTGTTGCAGGCGGCAATAAGTAATAAACCAAAGTATTTCGGAAGCTTCAAAAGAGACATTTTAAAGCTTAAATCCGGCTAACATGAGCTTCTCTGTGATCTGCCAGCACATAGTCCACATCAATACAGCCTAAGGTCTCAAAGAAGAACAGCAATATGTGTGGTACCATATTAATATTTATCACATTGCAGACACAGCAACCACAGAAACATTTAAAAGGGCATTATCTGGCTCGTGGCTTGCTAGCTGTTTTGGCCCGTCTCATGTTATATGTCATCAAATTATATCAAATGTCTGGCTGTGTTTTCTACATGCTTCTATTTATGTCTCTCAGAGAAAGTTCTGAAGATAGCTGTTTAACCTCGGCAACAACACTTTAAGGTGCCAAAGTTTCGTTTGTAACCATTAGCCAGGAGTTCACAAAGAGGCTGAGGTAATGTCAGCGAGCAGCATGTAGACTAAAAACACTCGCAGAACAAAATCTTTCCACAGGACATCTGCAGGGAACATTCAGGCCTGGGCAGTCCAAACCAGACTGAGCGAGTGAGGGCTCTGATTTGCTGAGATCAACACGCCCTTCTCTCCCTGCCTCCCCTCCCTCCACTTTCCCCGGCTCCTTTACCCGCAGTCCAGCATCGGAGGTCATACGATACTGTATGGCATGAAGGGCCTCAGAAATGTGTCTTTTCACCAGCCCACCCTCTCTCTGTCTCCTGTTTCTAACTCCTACTCTGTTCTCATTCACTAGCTGGCTTTGTGTTGATAAGGACTGGGCCTAAAGAACAAAAGGAAGTGAGGGAAAAGACGTGATTGTTCTGCTTCTCTTTTGACATTTTCTGGCATCTTTTAAGTCTGAAATGTCAAGACTCTAATAAAATATATCTTTTCTGATAAAGTGCCAACTCTCGTAAGGTTGAATTCTACGTTGTGTGCCCTGTTTGATCTTGTTTGTGATTAAACAGTGACAGCCTTTGATGCTGAATCATTGTCACAGTTGCAAAAATTGGGGAAAATCTCTAAGTGGTGGAAATAACCGTTAATATCTCCCTTCTGGTGCATAGTGCACATGCCCCAGCTTGTCATGAATGCTGTTTTGTGCACACAGAAAGGTTTTCTTTGCAGATCCTGCTTTGTTTGTTGCCAGCATATTCAGGGCCTTCTATGGGGGCAGCTAAAACATGAGGTACATGTTGAGGTTAGACCATGATCCGCCAAATAATGTAGGTATGCTTTTGACACAAGACAGCTGAAAATAACTCCATTTGTGAAGATTATTCCAAATCAGTCCCTCCAGGATTTTGTCAGGCACATGTTGTGATTGTTGTATGAGTATATGCCTGATTTCATGGCATCTTCTGGGGGAAAAAATGCAGTGCAAGTTGCAAGTTTTGAGGCGTGGCTGTGGTGAGTGTTTTTGCTAACCTTCCCAAAAAATGGGGGGGAGGGGGGTCTTTAGAACTGAGACAAACAGGAGAGAAGAGGTTAAGCAGGCTTTTAAAGGCCCACACAGGTAATGACATTAGGGAGGCACAGCTGGAAGAGCTAACGAGGCACAGCTGGAAGAGCTAACGAGGCACAGGTGATGTAATTAGTGAGAAAGGCGTGGTCCTGTTCACGAACCTACGTGATAATAACTTCATTTAAAGAGAGAACGAAGGGTACATGACGACTCGGCCAGGAGGACGAGGGTGATTGGTCAAATTTGCAGCAGGTACAGGGATTGGTTGAATTTGCGTTTATTTTTTTACAAGGGTGACATCGCGAGTTCACGAAGGAACTTCCAAATGTACTAACTGAGGCTAGTGTGAGGACTTTTAGTTGATCATTTAAGGTTAAACTACAAACTATAGAAAACCCCCAAATGGTACTCTAATCAGCCAACAAGATAATCCCTCTTTGCGGGGGTCGTAAATTAAATGTCATAAAATAAATTGTCCCCCATATAAGTTTAAATTTAAACAAGTTACCCCCTTGATGATCCCCGGAAAATTCCCACACTGCAGAAAAATGAAGCATTATTGATATCAAAAAGATCTAGTGAACACAGATTACAATTAAACAGGTATACCTTTGAGCACAGAGCACTGTATTCAGTTTTTCAGTCCTTGTAGTTTGCCAACTGTCATTTCCTGATATGATATGTGATACGGCTTCTTGGACACGGCAGAAGGAGCAAGTTCAAATCAGCCGCACTAAAGTATGAATAACATCACAGGTTCACAGAGGGAAGTTTATTCTAATGCTGCGTGTATTTCAGCGACACTGAAGACTACACTGAACCAATATTACATTTCACCAAAATGATTCAGAGGTTAAAATGTTGTCCTGGTTAAATGGAGGCACAGCAAAGGGAAAAAGGGAGTCTATCTCCAGACACAGACAAACTGTATGTGTACAAACTGCATGCCTTATAAGAAGTGTATTCATAGTTCTGTTTACATAAGGTGTAACTAGCTGTAACTGGTCCTGCGTGGCCTCTGTGATTTATAAGGACGTTCACGCAAGGTTAAAAAGAGTTGGAGGTGTGACCTTGTGTTTATTGTTCCTCTCCTGGGTGTTTCTGCTGCTGTATTTGGACTGTGTCCTTCAAGAGGCCTTGACTTAAGGGTTGTCCCAACATACCATGAATGGAAACACAAGTCATTACCTTGCATAACAGCTACAGTGAGCTACACAACAACCTATGCTGAGTGCAAAAATATTGCTCTCTCCTCTTATAGAAGTTGCGGCTGACCCTGAGGTAAACGTCAGTGCTTCCATAGCAATGATGATGTCATCAACACCGCCTGGGGGAACTGCTGGGAGCAGGGAGGAGGATCTAGTCGGCCATAACAACTATGCTCTCTAGGTATGATGATTACATTATGAAAATCTGTACTATTCAACTGGCTTTAATGGCATGAAATACAATTATGAAGGTTCAGAATTAAATTAACAAAAATAATCTCATAAAATGCAAGACACACAAAAACAAATGCAAGACTTAATCTACTTAAAGAAGGGATAATACAGCACAGCCATTAGCCTATAAATATCAATGTCTACTTGTGTGTGTACATCTATATCCTACTGGTTGTCTGTATTGTTGCAGCAGGAAGTGACATATGTACCTCCTAACACTGCACATGCTCTCTTTTCCCCTAAGAAGGTGGTTCAGACATCAGAGAATATTCCTGTATTACCAGTTTCTTCACGTTCCTCATCACAATGGCAGCACTTTGTGTCCTCTCTGGGCAACTGGGTCTGCCTCCATCGCCAGGCTTTTGTCACTCAATCTGTTCTTTGACGGTGACTTTTTCCGGTTCTTATCAGTTCCTGTGATGAGGTACGCTGCCACGGTATACTGTCTGTGTAGGTCAGCCAGGACAAGTGTGTGAGTGAGGAGACATTTTTCTTTCTCAGGCAGGGGCTTTTATTTTGGTAACAGGGAGGTTTCTCCCCTGCTCATTCTTAATTGGCATAAATCAGGCCTGCAAGCAGAGTTTTTTGTACCAGAAACATAGTTTAGTAGGACTCTGCATGCACCACTATTCTATTGCACTGAATACAGTAAGCCTGGTTTTGTGTATGATCCTCCTCTCTTCCTGCCTAAATAATTGAAATACTTTCTCATGCTTGCTTATTCCCTTCATAATCCCTCAGTACATCCGGAGATACTGTTCTCATTAAATTCACTAGCATCGAAGTCCTCCAATATTAAGGATGTACGGCTGTAAACTCATGCCATGAAGGCGACTGCTGAGTCAGTTTAATATCATTTCAGAAGTCAGCGCTATTAAAGGATTCTGCTCTAAATGAAAACACAGTAGGAGGTCTTTATACTGACATGCTACATAAACACAAGCTATCTTTTTCCCAGAATTAAACTGAAAGCTGTGCTTGTTTTCACTGGTTTTTTACTGATTTTCACCCCCGTGTTTTCCCACTTCCTGTCTCCCTCCTGCCCCTCCTCTCTCTTTCAGTGTGTGAACCCACATGGCAGAGTAATCCCCTTACAGTAGCTGATAATGCCTGTTGGCTCTGGCCGCTAGCTGCAATAGTAGGTTGGATGAGGCACAGTGCTGCCGTACCGGTTGGATAAACTGCTCCTGCTCCCACTGACACAGTGCCCTGCTGTCACCCGACAGATGTGTTTCCGGCTGATCTGAAAAGCTGACATAAAAATGCTACTCACAACTTTACAAGCCTTCAGATTTAATAGCCACTGTGCAGGTTGCAACTTAGCTGCTTATCTACTTCATCTGTCCCACTTTCTTACTGCCTTAATCCTCCTCTGGTGCATGCCATACATAGCAAACTGCCACCTTATCAAACATTGGCTTGTCTTTAGAAGAACCATAGGCTCTTGCAGTAGGAAATATATGTCACAGCATTGGGTCATTTATCTTGAAGCAGAATGTCTATTAGGCCATGGGAAAAAAACATGATAATAACCTTCCCTTGGCCAAACAAGAACACTGATCTATAACAAAACTCTTCCATAATCCCAGTAAGACATTTAATACCTTGCACAAACTTGGGCATCTTTAGACTGTAGCTTGCAGCCAAAAACAAGACTAAGCATCTACAGCCAACTGTGCTCTGGCACAGCGGAGCGTGGACTTGACCGGTCAGTAGTGATTCTAAGTTTAAACAAACAGCTAACAATTTAGCTTGCCAAACGCTAGATGAATGGAAAAGCATAAATTCCTAGCTAACATTACCGTCTGCATGAGATTTAGGCCTGTCACTATCTAGTAGTAATGTTAGCTAGGAAGTGGTTGCATGCTGAGGTTAGCTGTTGTCTAATGGTAGCTAATTAAGCCAGGTTGTTGCTAACACTATGATGCTAAACAGGTATAATGTTTATGATGTAAACTATCTTGGTTTAGCTTGTTAGCATGCTGACTTTTGCTAATTCACCCTAAACATACTACAGTTTATGATGTCATTGTTAATAAAATGAAATAGTTTTTCATAGCACTAACGCTGTTTAATGCTTTATATTGTTGTTGTTTTCATTCTGCTGTGCAAGTTTCACTACCTGCTTTGGACGCCCTCAATTGGACACACCTAAAGTCAATATGAGTTTACCAGTTTTGGCATGCAGAGCCCCGTTCAACATCTGTCTGAGTCTACACCCACTTTGATTTAGTTTGGACTATCCTTGCAGCTTTACGGTATTGTTTGGCTGATGCTACCCTCTCTCAGAAGTCAGCGTACCTGTGATATCAGTAACTCCCGCTGCTCTTTTATAAACCAGACCTGAAAGAATCTTGCCAGGGGGGCTTGCACAGACAGACGCCAGCAGAGGCAAAGCTGGTGGGGGCCCGGTGGAGGAGCAGGCGGAGGTCAGGCAGAGGGGTCAGACTATCTAAGCCCGGGCTGTGTTGGGGATGCCCCTGGGATGGGTGCTCAGACACACCCCATCCCGTGAGAACAGTCTCACAGCATGGCTCCCCTGGGACGCAGACACATACACACCTATGCATACAGTCTGCCAAGCCAACCATCCTTAACTATGTCTGTCAGTGCACATACACACATAGAGATGGACATTATACACACACAGTGGATTGATGTGAATTCATGCAAAACGAAAACACACAAATACACACCGATCAGCCATAACATTATGACCATCTGCCTAATATTATGTACATAGGTCCCCTTTTTGCCGCCAAAACAGCGTTTACTCGTCAAGGCATGGACCTCTGTAGGTGTGCTGAGGTATCTGGCACCAGAACGTTAGCAGCAGTTCCTTTAAGTCCTGTAAGTGGGTCCTTCATGGATCGGACTTGTTTGTCCAGCACATCCCACAGATGCTCGATGGGACTGAGATCTAAGGCCAAATCAACACCTTGAACTCGTTGTTGTGTTCGTCAAACCATTCCTGAACCATTTGAGCAGTGTGGCAGGACGCATTATCCTGCTGAAAGAGGCCACTGCCATCAGGGAATACTGTTTCATCGAGGACAAAAGATTCACTTGCTGCCGAACACATTCCACCAACTGACAAGTGCCATTGCAACAAGATATTAAATGTAATTCACTTCACCTAGTAGTGGTCCTAATGTTATGGCTGATCGGTGTGCAATCTCAATAGACACAGCTATACTGTGCATGCTCCATATAACATGATATGTGAAGAGGCAGTTTATTGATTTGAATACAATGTAACACAGCCAATAAGAGACGCTTACACCCATTGGAAATCACTTAATTATTCTGAGGTATACTGGCAACGGGATCTGTCACCATGGCAACCACAGATGTGACCTTATGGTAGAGGACATTTCAAAGGCAGCGTTGTGTATTCTGAACACGAGAGACATAATCCTGCTATTTCAGTTTGGAGACGAGAGAAAAAATGTAAAAAATGTTTAGAGAGAGATTTATGAAGTACATTGATTTATCTTTGTGTGGTTACGGGGAGTGACAAGTGTCCACCACAATTGCATGTTTTTGATCCATGGCCGGAAAGGACACATCGTTCCCATGGCACAAAAGCAAGAGCAGTGAAAAAACACAATTTTACTGTCTGTTGCTTCTGATGTCTAAAACAGAAACCAAATGCATCCAAAATAAAAGGATTTAAAAAAAGGATTTTATGGATAAATGGCTCTTCGGACTCTGTCTCCTAACATAGAGACCATAACCCAACATACACACAACATACACACAAATACAATAAACTTATTGCATACAATATGCACTGCTGATATACAAAGACTGTTTGCAAAGACTGATTGCAAGGTCACGGCACCAAAACATGTCAACATTAAAATAAGTGTCCCAGCCTATCATTATGCATCCTTTACCTGCCGTTAAAACGGTATACAGGTAAATGCTTCGCCCTGTTGTAATGTTTAATGTATATTACCCTGAGACAGTTTACACAGACAGGAAGAGGACATTTTTCCATAGAAGCTTTGCCAGAATATACAGCTTCCCCTTCCTGTCCAACTCAACACAATCTCTTCTGCATCTGGACAATTTAAAATCATGGATGACAGCTCTTAGATGTGATCCATCAGCTTTACCTTTGCATATACAGTATATCTGATTAAGGGGTATGGTATACACTGATCAGCCATAACATAATGATCACTGACAGGTGAAGTGAATAACATTTTCTCGTTACAATGGCACCTGTAAGTGGGTGGGATATATTAGGCAGCAAGTGAACTTATTGTCCTCAAAGTTGTTGTGTTGGAAGCCAGAAAATAGGCAAGAGTAAGCATGTGAGCAACTTTGACAAGGGCCAACTTGTGATGGCTAGACCGGGTCAGAGCATCTCCAAAACTGCAGCTCTTGTGGGGCGTTCTCTGTTTGCGGTGGTCAGTACCTACCAAAAGGGGTCCAAGGAAAGAAAACCAGTGAACCAGTGACAGGGTCATGGACAGCCAGGGCTCACTGATGTGCGTGGGGAGTGAAGGCTGGCCCATGTGGTCCAATCCAACAAAAGAGCTATCATAGCTTAAAATGCTGAAAAACGTAATGCTGGTTCTGTTACAAAGGTGTCAGAACACACAGTACATCGCAGTTTATTGTGTATGGGGCTGCATAGCCGTAATGGGCACGTGAGCATCAGAACCGGACCACGGAGCAGTGGAAGAAGGTGGTCTGGTCTGATGAATTATGTTTTCTTTTACATCATGTGGATGGCCAGGCGTGTGTGCATCGCTTACCTGGGGAAGACATGGCACAAGGATGCACTACAGGAAGACAGGAAGATGGCAAGCCGGCAGAGGCAGTGTGATGCTTTGGGCAATGTCCTGCTGGGAAACCTTGGGTCCTGCCATTCATGTGGATGTTACTTTAACACGTACAACCTACTTTAACATTGTTGCAGACCAAGTACACCCCTTCATGGAAACTGTATACCTTACTGGCAGTGATCTCTTTCAGCAGGATAATGCACCCCGCCCTGCCACACAGCAAACATGGTTCAGGAATGGTTTGCGGAACATGACAACGAGTTCAAAGTGTTGACTTGGCCTCCATATCCATATCCTCAATCCAATCGAGCATCTGTGGGATGTGTCAGACAAACAAGTCGATCCATGGAGGCCGCACTTTGCAACTTACAGGACTTAAAGGATCTGCTACTAACGTCTTGGTGCCAGATACCTCAGCACAATTTCAGAGGTCTAGTGGAGTCCATGCCTCGACGGATCACAGCGGTTTTGCCGGCAAAAGGGGACCTACACAATATTGTGGTGATGTTGTATGACCTTGTATTCATGTGTCATTCTGTATAAGATAAAATGTTATATTTTGTTCTAGAGTGTTTTTAACGTTCCTGCTGGGAAAAAAGCAAAAGATATTCAGTTTACTGTCTCATAAGACAAGCAAAGCATCGGATCCTGACATTTGAGAAAACGGAACCAAGAAATGAAAGCCTTATTTGCTTAAATTGCTTATTGTTGCTGCAGATGTTTCTGCAGAGAGGTCAGATGTGAGTAAGAGTGGGATGGAAGATTTGACTTTTCAAAACAACCAGAATACTTACTTTACAGGAAAATTAATGTTTGTCTGGGAAGAGGAACGACTGTGTAATCTTGTGTTACCAGAAGAACGCCGTGTTCCTTGGCACAAAGGTCAGTCATCATGGGGCACAAAATAAAGACATATGTTTTACATCAACTGTCGCCTAAGTGATGTCTCAATGTGAAACCTAAATGTTGAATGAATGTCACCGAAAAGGGGCAGAAATAAAAAATTATGGAAAGTCTGTCAAAAACAGGTGATAATGAAAATGAAAGCAAGGCAAAGAAAGAAAGTAGAATACAACAGCTTCTTTGGGCCTCAGCTTCAGATCCGGACCGAAGAAGTCAACGCTTTCCTAGACCAAGGTCATCGAGGGGAAGTTGAAGCCAGACATCAAATTTCCTGCAATTGGTTCCTTTCATGACAGTGCATGTGTGTGTTTGTTTGTGTGTGAGAGAGAGACAGAGCAATCACTCAAACACAACACACACTAAGCACTGTAAACCTATAAGAACTTCTGGTTTTGTAACCTAGAGCGAATACACTAAATGTGACATAAAGACGATCAACAGAAAAGGAGACGCCCTCCCGCTGCGGGGTGTTTGTCGCTGCTATATACTGTATATATTACTGTATACAGCCATGGGGGAGCTGCATTGTAAAGTACAATGCAAACTCTTAAATCCAGTAGAGCAACTTTCTTCCGAGTCATCTTCCACAAGTTAAACAGCTTTGTTTGGAGACTGATAGTATTATCAAAACAACAAAAAAATTAACACCATACTATTTTCTTTATATTCATCCATTTTTTGTTATCTATGTGAAACACCTTCACCATGTCACATACAAAGCCCTTAGTGGTCAGTCACCATCATATCTCAAACAGCTCATAGTGTCCTATTACCGCTCTAGGACATTGTGCTCCTAGGACGCAGGCCTGCTTGTGCTACCTAAAGTCTCCAAGGGAAGTATGGGAGGTAGAGCCTTCAATTATCAGCCCCCCCTCCTCTTGAACAATCTACCAGTCAGGGTCCAGGAAGCAGACACCCTCTGTACTTTTAAGAGTAGGCTTCTTTTTCATAAAGCTTATAGTTAGGGCTGGCTCAGGCTTGGACCCTGTGCATTTGTGGGCTCTCTCTACAGCCCAAAGATATGCTTGCCAATAGGTGAAAGTGAGCATGAAAGGTTGACTGACAGGCGGTAAACAGGATGAGTGGTATGATAATAAATGGATGGATAAATGTTGATTGATTGATTGACTGATCGAAACTGACTTAAATCCCGAGGGAGGGAGGGTAAAGACAGAAGATGGCAGGAGAACAAAGTTGCAAAAGATAAATCATTGTCCTCTTGACGTCCACATGTGCACAGAAGGTGTTTTAGGAATCACATTCCAGCTGTTCTTGCTTTGATGTTTTCATATTGATGGTACTTCCTCAATAAAGACAAGAATGTCCGCTATCTATTCAGATCAATCTTACACACACACACACACACACACAGCCCTTAAAGCCTCTGCTTTGAACCGCCATTTCTGTTAGGCCAAACTACACTCATTTCATGGTGGTTTCTTCCCATTATGCCACGATGGCACAAGGAGAGATTAAGCATTCATAAGCAAACATGTTTCTAATTCCCTATCTAATGAGGAACTCCTGGCTGGCACTGATAGCAGCTGTGTGATTGCTCTGTGTGTGATAAAACTGCAAAACAACTGCAAGCAGGAGTTCTGGCTGATCTATTGTGCAAGTGTTTGTATGTGTGGACACTGATCCCAACCGGACAGTGTCACTTTTCTAAAATGTATCAGATATGTGACACCTTTGTGGAGAGAAATCCATCTTATGGTTTGATATGAGGAGACACTGCAGCTCTGGGATCGGATGTGAGAGTCATGCAAAACATGCATTAGAAAGAAACAGCTGCAGTCACTGAACCAACAGCTACTGTTTGCACACAGGGGCAAAGATACCACGTCAGAGTAACAGAGCCATAGTTTGGAAGGATTGCATCATTATGATTAGAGTACAAATACAATGAGCCAAGAAAAACATTCACATCCGCATGACGTGTTTCATGTTGACAGTGAAGGCATCAAAAATATCTGATGCTGTAGAGTAACCAGGGCAGAGAAAGCGTTTACTTTACGTGACTACTCCGTGCCTTTTGTGTCGTCTTGATGGTGTAATAAAATGCTAAATTGCATTGAACACGGTATGCCCTAAAATCCTTAGGTAGAGAACTTGGTTTTAAGGTGAGAAGCTAACAAAAGGGCAGTGAGGAAGTTGTTTCGTGTCTGTGAGTCACTTGAGTGCTACAGCTCCTGATTTGGTTGGTATTGGTGCGAGCTTGATTGTAGTAAGATTGATCTACATAGTTATGTGAATATTTGGTGAAATATTTGGAGTTTTTTTAATATTGTTTTGTGCAGCTGCTTCTAGTCAGTGTTGGTGCTACATTTGTGTAATTTAGGTTCAGAGGATAACCTTGGTTTAGACTGACCACACTCATCATGATTCTGAGCTCCTCATTTTCCTGTGGTATGGCAAAAAACACAGCAGCATTTTGAGTCAACTGTAAACAGACATTTTGAAATACATCCATCCATCATCTATACCGCTTATCCTGTTCGGTATCGTGGGGGTCTGGAGCCTATCCCAGCTGTCACTGGGCGAGAGGTGGGGTACACCCTGGACTGATCAGTCAAACACAGGGCTGACACATAGAGACATACAACAATTCACACTCACATTTACTCCTACAGGCAATTTTAGAGTCAACAATTAACCTAACGAGCATGTCTTTGGACTGAGGGAGGAAGCCAGAATACCCGGAGGGAACCCACACATGCATAGGGAGAACATGCAAACTCCACACAGAAAGGCCCCCTCCGTCCAAACTGGGATTTGATCCAGGAACCTTCTCACTTTGAGGCAACAGCGCTAACCACTGTACAGCCCGGATTTTGATATCAATAGTTGGAATTCATTGGGTTACAATGGTCAGTAGGAATGGGTTATTGAGGTCATAGTGCTGTTTTGATTAAATACCTATTCAATTATAATGCAGATATTTGTCAAAGACAATGAGTTTGTTGGGCAGGAAAAAGGAACTTGAACCCAAGGAGCAGAACACAGCCACTGAGGCTGGTTTAAAAGCAAAAGAGCGGATTACAAACTCAAAAAAGGGTACGAAGGGGAAGGCAGGGCTGAAGTAGGGGGAGCCAAGGTTCTTTTCAAGAGGGTGTGGGTCAAAAAGGGATTCCAGGAGTAGGCCGGTGGTGGGAGCAGGGCCAGGGCACTGTAGGCAGAAGAAACAAGGGTGACACAGGAATGCAAAATTTAGAGAGCAAAAAGGCCGAAGCGTACTGACTGTCAAACTGAGTCTACGATCTGGCAGTGTGGTGGTGGAGAAGCCGGGTATTTGTAGCAAAGTTGATGAGATGATAAGCAGCTGCCCACTGGCTCCCACACACCTGAACCCACTCCTGTAATTAAGCAGAGACAGACACAGAAACAGGGAGGGAGAGAGACCTGCTAGGAGGCAGCAGTGGGCGTGACAGAGTTTAAACTGATAGACGGTTTTATATTGCCCTGATGACTTTGAGTTTCTTGGAGGTTGTCATTGCAAACCTCCGTCGACAATTGGTTGACAGTGGAGGGTCGTCACATTGGTTACATAAGCTGCATGGTCTCCGTGTTTGCTCCTACTTCTCTCTTACAAAGGCCGACATCCACCCTGCATCTATTTTAGATTGGTTTGCACTATCAACACCTCCAAAGCACATCAACCACACATTCCAATGTTCATTTGAGTTAACCTTATTTTTAATAGATTATTCTTGCTTCTAGTGGACTCCCTTTTTGGATGTGGACAGAAAGAACAGTTAAGACTTGAGAACAAAACAAACTGTATTGAGACCAGAAAAAGAATCACAAGACACTTAACAATAAAGCTCGATGATGATCACGTTCACTGTAAAATCTAGTGTCAGTTTAAAAATGACTGGACGAAGAAAACAGTGTGCTTTTGGGATTAAAAAAATAGACGTATCGAGAATGACCAAATAATGAGAAAACATGGGTGGAGACAGCAAGGAGTAATACTGAAACTGAATTTTGTTTATAGGAAAATAGTGTGGGAGAACTGGATCATCTCTTAATGAAATCATTTAAAGGGAAATTTTTAAACTTTCAAGAGAAAAAAACATATCATTAGACACAGGAAAATTGGTGCACATTGATGTAGTAGTTATACAAAATATGAATGAATATGAGTTCATATCTTAGAAAAGTCAGATGGGACGTACACTCATCAGCCATAACGTTATGACCACCTGCCTAATATTACGTAGGTCCCCCTTTCTCCAACAAAACAGCCCTGACCCATCGAGTCATGGACTCCACTAGACCTCTGAAGGTGTGCTGAGGTATCTGGTACCAAGACGTGAGCAGCAGATTCTTTAAGTCCTGTAACTTGTGAGGTGCGGCCTCAATGGATTGGACTTGTTTGTCCAGCACATCCCACAGATGCTCGATTGGATTGAGATCTGGGGAATTTGGAGGCCAAATCAACACCTTGAACTCGTTGTCGCGTTCCTCAAACCATTCCTGAACCATTTTCAGAGCGTGGCAGGGCGTGTTATCCTGCTGAAAGAGGCCACTGCCGTTAGGGAATACTGTTTCCATGAAGGGGTGGACTTGACCTGCAACAATGTTGAGGTAGGTGGTACGTGTCAAAGTAACATCCACATGAATGGCAGGATCCAAGTTTTCCCAGCAGAACATTGCCCAAATCATCACACTGCCTCTGCTGGCTTGCCTTCTTCCCATAGTGCATCCTGGTGCCATGTCTTCCCCAGGTAAGCGACGCAAAACTTGGCCATCCACATGATGTAAAAGAAAATGTGATTCATCAGACCACGCCACCTTCTTCCACTGCTCCGTGGTCCAGTTCTGATGCTCATGTGCCCATTGTAGGCGCTTTTGGCGGTGGACAGGGGTCAGCATGGACACCCTGACCGGTCTGCGGCCACGCGGCCCCATTAGCAACAAACTGCGATGTACTGTGTTTTGATACCTTTCTATCAGAACCAGCATTAGGTTTTTCAGCAGTTTGAGCCTCAGTAGCCTCTTCTGTTGGATCGGACCACATGGGCCAGCCTTTGCTCACCACGCACATCAATGAGCCTTGGCCACATAGGAACCAGTTCAAGTATGGTTCACCAGTTTTCCTTCATTGGACCACTTTTGGTAGGTACTGACCAATGCAGACAGGGAACACCCCCCAAGAGCTGCAGTTTTGAGGAGATGATCTGACCCAGTCGTCCAGCCATCAAATGGCCATTGTCAAAGTCGCTCACATTCTTACACTTTTCCATTTTTCCTGCTCCCAAACATCAACTTCAAGGACAAAAGATTCACTTACAGCCTAACACATACCACACACTGACAGGAGCCATTGTAACGAGATAATCAATGTTATTCACTTCATATGTCAGTGGCCATAATGTTATCGCTGACAGGTGTAAATGCACTGGGCCAACAGAATCTGTTAGCACACCCAGCCGCAGAATAGCAAGATCAAAGCACACAGCAGGTGCAGACTGTGTTGCTATTATGCAAGTGAACAGGCTTATGACATGCACCTGACATCTCACATGCTGTGTGTGCTTTAAATACATTGTGTGTGATTGTGTGTGCTTCATCACAATCTGTGTATATCAGCAAAAATGCAGACAGTGAGTGGGGGAAATTGCGAGCTAAGCTTACAATAAGCCCACAGTAGAATTCACACAGTATAGTTTACGCATGAAGACTTTTCACATTTCCTCCTGACCTCTGTTGGTTACACATGACACTACAGGAAGAATTGGACCTCATATGCTATGACAGGAACAAGCCACAAGGTGGAGAGAGATGACAGCAAAAGCTGATAAAGCTTTTGATAAAGATGAAACCAATAGATGTGTTCAAAAATCTTGAAGAAAAACGTCAGATACAAATCCTTTAGAAAATGATTTAATGGTTAATGCCTCTGAAAAAGTACTGAAGTAGCCTGGTGTTATTTAGCTAACATATTCACCATTAAAGGAAATAAGCAGCCTTGGTTAGTCAACATTAGACCATTTTTTAAGTTTTTCCATTGATAACAATTATTATTTTAGTTTGGGCCTCTTTTGATAGATGCTTCATATTTCCAGACAGGCTGAAGGAGTGTGCAAAGGAGAGGGGGAAATTGAAGAAGTGCAATAAAACATCAGCCAAAGTCAAAAAGTTAACTGTCTAGTATGCATTTGCTGCTTATGTTTACAAATTGTTTAAAGTAGTTTGGCCTGTCAGCATACATACATGAGAGTTGGGCTTGAATGTTGGACTGTGAAGAATATCTTCCGCTGAGGGAATTTACTACACTGAGATAGTTTGTTTAAGTGAAGCATTTGAGTAAATACACTAATAAACAACATGTGTGTTTCTGTTTAGTGTCAATGCGTTTTGACAGACTATTTATTTTGGCAGTGTGCTGTGTTGAGTGACTTGCATGTCAAATCTTTCCACTGTGTGTGCTTGTGATTGTGTATGTCCCCACATTTGTGTATCTATTAAATACAGTGAAATGACTAGGCATGTTATTTATCGTCCCAAAGTCCAAAAAGATTTACTTTTTTTATAGAAACATAAAGTGACTATAAGTAATGAGGAAATATTTTGGTATGGTGAAACTGGACACTGCAAATTCTCAAAGCCTTACCAGAGAACTAAAAATGTATTGTTTTGTAAGATGAAAAGTCCAGTCTTTTGATTTAAATTGATGACAACCAATTTTTGCTTTATAAATTATTTTAAGATACTAATTAGCTTAATTAGTAACAACCCATTTACTGTTAAAGTACTATCCGTTTCACTGATTTATTGTTTCAGTAGACTGTTCATTAGCCTCATGTGGGGTGACATTTCAGTGGTGACAAACCCACAGTCACCTAATGTAGCTATGTTTTTAGCATCTTAAGTTTATTAATTTGGCTTTTCACAGCCTGCAAATTCAAGGTTCAGTCTGCTGCTCATCCTGCGTCAAATGTTATACCCACTCTGCTTACAGCTAACCTGCACAGCACCAATTAGCTTACAAAACTTGGTTAGCAACTAGGTAGCATATCTCAAAAGTTGAAATATGAGCTAAGAGGTGGAGGAACCATATATGTTGGCGCAGACCAAAACAAAGATAAAACAAGAGTACAATTTTACTTACATTCGTCAGATGTCCCAAAAAGACGACTCCAATAGGATTATAATAATGGGATAATAATGTTTCTCCGGGCTGGTTGGATGAGTAAATAGGTGAGAGCACTAGCTAAACAAGTTAGCGCTAGCTAAACAATGTATTGGTAAATGGCAAATGTATTTAGGGGCAGCTTATCGGTCAGCGTAATTTGTCGCTTTTCTGCCCCCTAGTGACCAGAATTGTGTAAATGCAGCTTTGATGTCCATAAACTATATTTATCAGGAGCTGGGGGACTCTCGTATTTTCACTTGAAGCTAAATATTTCTGTATTTGTATAAGCCTACTTAAAGCATGTCCCCTATTCTTAAAATTATCTATTTACTGTGCTATGTTTGTAACACTCTTACAATAATGATTAAGTGGAAATGTCCTATCGTTTATGTCAGTCATCCAGGTCATGGTAATTCTAAACTTAATCCAAAAGGCAGCTGGGCTTGGTTGAAGTTCTTGAAGACGTTTCACCTCTCATCCGAAAGGCTTCTTCAGTTCTAAACTTACTTGTGGATGGAGCTATAAATATAAGCCTCTGTAGGTCATTAGTATGCTATAGATGTGTAATCAAGGGTGAGTCGTAAACCCGAGCTGTGGCCTCATATCACTGAGAGTCCTTATTACCCCCTGGTGTTGATGGGTCGTTAGGCTCACATGGTCTTGAGTGTGATCTCAACTGTTTGGGCAGAGAATTCAACACTGCATTGCCAGGATGTCCTATTGTTTAGCATCATCTAAACTTTTGATACTAAAACAGAAACACTGATTAGCATGAGACAAAACTAAAGCTGCATTTGTATCAGGAAATGTTATAAACCTTTCATGAACCAGGAACTCAGTTGATAGACTGTAATGCAGAGCTTGGTTGTGGGAAAATTTTCCATTATTTAACCTAATCGAGTTTTAATAGACTTAGATCTTGAGACAATGCAGGCTCCTTTCGAATGTTCTTTTCACGACGAAACAGACGACTGTGGAGACCGGATATGGATATGCCCACACTGGATATGTACTGTACAAATGTACACTCTTTCACAATAGATGATTGAAACTGAAATGGTTCACTTATAACTGAAAACTTCTGACTGACTTATTGTATTTAATTATGCAAATGTGCCTGGTGCCACTCTCTTGGTCGCATCTTCCTGGCTGCATAAAAGTGGGATTCAGCTAAGCTAAGACTTTTTTCCCCCTATAAATCAACTACAAATTCTTCATGTATGAAAACAGACAGGTTTAATTAAATACTCTGGAATTAAAAAAAGAAAATAGGCAAACAATTTTCATTTGTTCTCATTGTTTTAGTTTCTATTGCATTTGAATGACCATATTATCCACAGCATAAAGGCATTAATCTACAATATTGTTATATTTTCTCTATCATTCACGCATGGCAATTGAAACAATAAAGTGCTTTTTAAAAATAACCTTCTCTTTAACCAATCTGAACATACACCGAGACAATACCTGCAACCCTCTTTGAGACAATGTACATCTTCATGTGCAAGTACACATTTACACACAGACACTCAATCCCACACATGAGCAGGAAGTAGTTTGATCCTGCAGTTCACATACAGTGTATGCTTATCTCTGTGCTTTATACTGTAAAGTGTACAGGCATGTGTGCGTACGTATGTATGTGTGTGTATGTTTGGGCACAAGGTTTGTCTGACAGTTTCCAAACTGGCTGTGATACACACGGTTTCCATCTTGTTAAGAACAGGTAAGAAACACACACACGTATTCGCCAACACATAAAACACACTGTTTCATCACACCCTGCTTTTGACCCCGTCACCGGAAGACAGCTTGCCTCTTGTCTCACGTGTGAGCCGTGTATTTCAGTCACACAGAGAGCACTTTACATCCGTTATATAGAAAAGCTTTGTGTACTTAAGTGCAGTTTTAAAAAAGTTCGCAACTACCCAAAAAAACAAAAAAACAATGGTCCATGCCGGATTTTGTCACACTAACATAAAACAAAAACAATTGTTTTACTCTTGGGTATTATTGTAATGCTGTCTAGTGTGTGTATATAGTGTAAAAATACAATAGAATTGTCCTCATGCAAGTTGTAAGTATTTCCCTGTAATGCGTCGGTTTAGTGCTTTAGAGCCAGGACTGACTGAACGCAACTTTCCCTGTATCATGGCAGACAATCACTTGATGCTGTGTCTTCTCTGTGCCTCTGTCTTCACACTGACTCACACACACTCGCCCACATCATGAGACAAGGGGACCACATCACAGACGAGGGGACTAAGGGGATTTCTGCTCCACTTTTCCCACCGTCAGTCCACTGATTCGTCATTTATGCTCCTCGTGTTTGAATCGAAAAAGGTCACTAGAGCAGTGTAAAACAATGATTTCTCAAGACATCACGACAACTGCAGAAGCAAAATCGCAACAAAATTAACTCAAAAAGTCTGTTTTTTTTCAGTTAGTTGTCTTCATACATGTTTCACTGAGACGTCAAAGTCAGTTTCTTCTTCTTCTTCTTTTGCCACCTCGACACAAAATCAAGATCCTCCTTTTCCAAACAATCCGGTCCTCTGTGCTCTCTATCTGCCATGTCTTTCATCAGCAGCCCAATCACACGGCAGGAAATCATGACATCACAGCCTGTGACGCGAGTCTGACAGCGGAGGCTGCGTTGAGCGACAGTTTAACGCGTCTCCCTTTATGATCACGACGTCCATTAGCTGTTCGGGAAGGCACATAACACTTTCAGAAGCTCTCCGGTGATTAGATGAGATTTATGTCCTGCTGTTTTGAGTGACAGGCACTTGAACACCTTTCTGTCCTGTTGCTATGGACACAAGCAATAGAGAAAGGGCATGTTAGTCGCATACAGTTATAAGTGGTGCTAAATAAAACCAGAGGTGATAGAGAAAAGTAAAGAAGCTTACCCAATCTGTACTTCTCTTTAGCTTCAGCTCTCTCTTTGGCATCAAAGTACCAGACTGTGATGGCATAGCTACAAGACAATAAGGACAAAGAGATGTTAATAAAACAAATACAAGCACTTATCTGTACCATATATAAGCATGCTGTTACACTACTAGCATACATTTTTGACGCACAGAGACAAAAGAACACGAAAATAGCAGGTCTAACACGTCCTATTGTGTGAACAGCAGACTGTCCGGGGTAGCAGAGGGTTAATTTCCTCAGTTTCTAGCCTCCTCTCCTGTGGGGCTGTGTTGTTTATTCCTGTCTCTCATGTCTGTTGCCTCTCCAGCACGAGTCCTGCAATCGAACCTTCCTCCCCTCTCCCTCCCGCCGACCCCCTCAGGAAACACATACTTCCTGCCTCCGGCTCCACCTCGACCCCCCCCCAGCAGTCAGATGGAGACGAGAGGAGAAGTGAGGAGAGGAGAGTGTGTCACGGGCCTCTCAATGGACACGACGGTTTGGTGCTATGATGTAAATAACCGCATGTGTGCAAGCGCTTACAAGAGACTAAGTCTGTCTATCTTATATGAGCATCAAAAATGTGGATCCTGGTTTCTTTCTATGGTTGTCTACTCAGTATTTTTGTATTTCTGTCTGATTTAACTTCAATAGAGGGCAAATATCCCTGAGAAAGTTATTGACTTGAGGAGAGCAGGAACAAGGAAAGAGAGGCGGAAAGCTACAAGATGCGTGCATCGTTGTGCTTTGTATCCTTCTGGGCTTATATATAAAAATACAAAAGAATTCTGCCTTTGTTTTTGGTGCAAAGTGTGCTATATGATGCAGATACTCTTTAATAAATGCAGCATAATCAACATTTTATTTACAGTTTAGCATGTACTAAAGTATGCAAGATGTACAAATCAGTGTGCCTCATCTCTGTATCAAAATCCTGGCATTACTTTGTACGAGTTTGTGTGGACGTTGTGCAAGCACTGCCCGTACGAGACCCCGCTACGTTTTAGAAATACTAACCGAGTGGCGTAGGCTGGCTTGACTTCGTGTGGGTTCCTGCGGTCAGACCAGAAGATGAGCAGCCGGTCAAACAGAGGCTCGATGTTGGCTACCACATTTTTGCCTTCAGGGTAGATCTGCAGCAGCCCTCCTTGTTTCTACAAACAAACAAAGCACAAACACAGTCAAATTTAACCACAAACAAAAGAACAAATGATCTTAAAAAAGTCAAACTGAAAGGCCAAAGAGTTCCAAGTGTTTTGATACCAGATGCATATTTTAGAGGTGCTGTCTTTTGACTTCACTGGAGATACATTATGTTGTGATGATTCTCATTAACTCTCTTATAAATGTACCTTGACGTCCCAATTCTTGTTGAGATAGTAGATACAGGTGATGCAGCGGCCGTCGCCGTTAGGGTTGTCGACATGGCGGACATAGCCTGCCCCGTTCCCTGGATAACAGGCGACCATGGCCTGAAAACAGAAGGAGGAGGATTGTTAGTTTTGCATTTGTGTCCATTTAATGTGAGGGGCACAAACAGTCACGAGAACGAGCAGAGAAATGTGTCAAAGTTCATCTGTTCCCTGCTACATAATGACCTGCAGATAGAGTATCCAGGTTCAAACAATGGATACTCCCGCTGGTATTTCCCCTGCTTGACGTCCTCGCTTGTGAGGCTGTGAAGCAGCAGCGCGCTGCTTTCTCTGGGGACTCCGAGGGAAACTAAGACCCGCGTAAGAGCTCTTCAGTGGAAGCCAAGGCCACTACAGGACCATGTGACTATACATGCACTGCAGCAGTGAAAATGAGCTGAGCTTGTGTCACTATGACACATCAGTCTGAGGCACAGGGAAGTGCTCATGTTTCAGGCTGGAGTCGGCAGATAGTTTCCAAACTTTCTGTCCACGCTGCAGGAACAACTTTCAGCTGATTCACACACTGACTGGCATCAGTAGGGGATGTTAGCTGGCAGCACGTTGACTTATGACTTCTCTGTTATCTCTCCAGGCAGACTACAAAGGAAGATACTGTCACTGTGTTGAAATATTTTGCTCTGAATGGGAAGAAAAAAGTCCCTGCATATCTTCAGCTCCGTTCTGGGACACTATCGTTCACCACTAACCGGTTCTGCTCCGCTGCAGTATCGATTTAACTTGCCTGACGCTATCATTTAAGCCCCTGCGCTATCGTGTGAGAGTCTTAACCCCGAGGAAATCAACGCTCGCATAGATTTCTAAGACAAACACACCTGTCGGTGCGTTGTTTGTAAAAGTCAAATAAAGTGTTTGTGGGTTTTGTGTGTCAGGAGTTGGGTCAGAGTACGAGTTGCCCTCCTTTTCCTCCTCCTCCTCATTCCGCGTTTGCCTGCTCACTCACAGCCCAGTGAGCTGCGCTGACTGTGTCTGACTCTGTTAAGCTGTCATTGTCAGCTCTCATTACCGACCAACGCTCGCAGTCAGAGCTCATTAACCTCCGGACCTTTTGCTCCGGGCTCCAACTGACAAACAGACCTGCTGTGTCCAAATGAACATTACAAATATACACACACAGAAAATGAGAAGTATGTGTGTATGGACATAAGGATCATTAGGAACATTAATGTAATCCAAATGTGATTTGGAGTCATTTGTTATAACTGATGATGACTGGGTGATTAAGACTGAGGGAGAGAAGGTTTCTTTAACTCTGGCAAACATTTGTAATATTATTCCATTCCAATTACATATAATATTTTTAATTAGAGAGATTAAGACTGATTTTTATCCTTACACACATAAGTCTTTTTATGTTGTATAGTGTGTTTTCTTTGGCTGGCATATAGCCATTTTAAAACCAGGGCTTTGCGCCATAAGTACAAATATTTCCCCCTCAGCACTATTTTGCAAAGCGACCATTGACACATTGCCGTGCTGCTGTTACTGTTGATTTCTTTTTAGAGAGGGTATTAAGCTGTTTCACATTTTAAGACATATATATAATGTCACAATGTTGGATGTCCAGACTAAATGTGGGTGAAGTTTCAAATCTGTAGGTAAAAGTCTGTTGGAGTAATCCCCAGGCTTCTCAGCTCAGTCTGCTGTGAACGCCAAGTTTCACACAGTTTTTTCTATATGCTGCACTTTCTTACGTCACAAAGTGCAGCCTCAGCAGGCTTCGGAGAGCTGGCCAATCAGAAGAAAGTGGGCTTGTAGGGGACAGGGTTTCTTAAAGGGACAGAGCTGACTGAGTCGTTTCAGACAGAGGCTGTATGAGGGCCTGCACAGAGCACCAGTTTTTTAAACTGTAAATTATGCTAAGCTACTCCACAGGTATCACAGAGTGAAATATGAAGCTTGAAATGAGAACAATGCCCCCCCTTTAAAAGAAACAAACTTTATAATGGGTTCAGCCAGACCTTACCAGCTCAGTGTGGAGGTGGGTTAGGGTATGCAGTGGAGTTTCGGATCCCAAGCAGCCCTATTTAGCAATGCAGGATCAAACATGCCGACACGTGTTGCAGGCGACATGATAGACAGTCTTGACTTTCACATTACTCCACGGTACCAACGGTGGTGGAAGAAGAGGAATGCTAGTGAGCAAACATGACTGTAAACAATGTCAAATTAGTATTGTTGTTTCTTAACCAGAAATGACCATATTTTTCCAAAACACCAATTCATCACCTGACAAGAATTACAAATGACAGGACATGGTGCTTTAGAACAATGCAAGACTCGCAACTCAGCACAACAGGAAACATTCCTACAGAAAATCCTCTGCTCTTAGCGCACTGCTGTCAGTGTCAAGTTAACATACGACCTGCTGTTGCAGATCTTGTACCAAACTGATAACACCTGATTCTCTGTCTTGTAACAACAGATACCCTCTCAGGCAGACAAGAACTTTATTTCTTTATAAAAAGGTGAAGATACAGATGTCCATGCTCATATCGTACTGCTCAACAAACAACTTCTTAATCTTTTATCTGAGTTCAAGGAAGTTTTTCAATCTGGCAACAGCGTTAAATGCTGTAATTAAACACAATTAACGTATAATATTCCCCAGCAGACAGCTCAGCCCAGGCCTGCAGCATAAACACATCACACACACAAACACAATGTCTGCGTCACAGCTTAAATAAAGCAGTCATGTTATTGAGGGTTGTGTTTTGAGTCTAAACTAACCCCCAAACACTTGCGTTCAACCAGTCTCATACACACAAACAGGTTCTTCTGTCAGAACCTTTCACACACACACACACACACAGCGTGACACTGCACGTCCTGATCCTATCCGTCATTTCTGCCCTCCTCGCTCTTCATCACTGCAGAGATCTGAGCCAACGGCAAGCTGAGGTCTAATTGGCAGCGTCTCCCCTGCACACTCATTAATGGCCTAATGGCATCGCAGGTAAGGTACCTGTGCTGCAGAGGTGAGGGCCGCACGGGCGGGCCAGAGAGGGGAACAAGCTGTTCTGAGCTGGAAAAAAAAAACTCCAATCCTGCACGTATATTGTGATAAGAGGAATGATGGTGGAGAGAGAGGGGTGAGGAGGGGAGGGGGGCTAGATAAGCTTGTAGAAATACCACCATTACTGCTTGTCAGGAGTGAGCGGAAGAACAAATGTATGAAGAGCAGGGAATAAAACTAGAAGTAGATGTGTAATTTGAAACTTTAGTAAGACTGTAATAAGGTGGCTGTAAGCTAAAGGCTGTTTAATATAACATGCTGGATGCTACATTTAGATGTCCCTGTTATAAAGGCCGTGTGGTCTTTTGCTGGGCTGAGCTCCCTTTAGTGTGGTGTGAGGACTGTGCTAAGCTTTAAAAAGAATCTATGAATGGTCCTGCAGTCGAGACACTTTTAATTTAAACTGGCTCTTTATTTGTGGGTCACTAGATGCATGGTCGGACAATCTAGATACCAGACATATTTATTATTAATTAGGGAAATGCAATTTTCTATCTTTCAGTAGCAATTTAAACACCTCAAATTATAACATGAAGCCAGGGGTCGCTTTTGGTGCTAAAAAAATAGCGTGTGCTACTTTTATATTTGCAAAGTTCAGAGTAAAAGAAGACGGTTGCGGGACATGACAGACGATAGCAGGATCAACTACAGGCTGGCAGGAATATAGGGCGGGGTATCCTCATAAAACCTTTAGCACTGAATCCGAACAGACTTTAATTAACACTGTCTGCATGATCAGCAAACTGCAAGAGTGTGCAAAGGCTGCATGAGGACACGGAAAGCTCTTACACTCTACATTAAAGCATGTAAAGTGTGCCGAGTTTAGTGCTCCTTTTTCAACACAAAAACAAGGGCCGCAGATGGAAACAAATGTCCGTGCAAACACCGCAAACTCGCAAACTAAAAAAGTGTGTTTAAACAGGCTCCTTCAGCCATTCCTTCTTGCCAATGTTGACTATCAGAGACACAAATTAAAGTCTGTGAGTCACTGAGGGTGAACGTTGGGAGTGGGCCAGGGTCTCGATGAAGGATACTTCAGCACGACAGATGTTTGCCATCTCTGGCTGATACCAGTTGACTCACTAACCGCCAAGCAGCACGGCCATTTTACTCTATTTCCACAGCTGATTACTCACCAGCCGCCCGGCTGACACAGGGCATGAGATAAATCATGATCAGATTTTATTAATAGCTGCTGCCCGACTGGATTTGAGAAAGGAGAAGGGGGATAAAAGTCAGAGGGGAAGTTTAACTGAATTACGATGAACTGCTTTGTCACTCCCAGTTTATATCTGTGCCCTACTTCCTGGTTCATATCATGGCCCATTATTCAGCTAGATTCACCTCCCTGTATCTGCTTCCATAGATTGGAAATGGTTTCTGTAACATCCATAATATGGTAGTGCGTGTACAACAGAAAAAGAACGTACTTGCAAGTTTTGGCTCTTTTGGCTGTTTTTGGCTGTTGCCGTATTTGTCGAAGGCACCATAACCGGCTCTTCTCATGAGGTCAAGACGTTAGAATTAGAGACATGATCAAATATTCAACGGCCATCTTGTATTTATATCATGTCTGGTATTTTTAATGTGAACATTAAAAGAGTGGGAAAATGTGCTTAGCCGCTATGAGTCAATGAGTCAGTCCTGCTATGGCCTCAATTGTGCTCATTGTGTATGTATGAGTCACCACAAAACGTTAGCATGGAGAGAAGGAGGATGTGTGTGTTTTTGTGGGTTGGAGTGCATGCATTTAGGCAAAATGCTTTATCACTAATGCTTCATTTGACGCACATACAGTATGTTTGTTTTGACATACGCTAACAACAAAACATAATGGGAATAAATATTATGTCAAAAGTAAAATGAGGTAAAAAGGACCAAATCCTTAAGAGATGTGAACCATGTTTGGTTTATCTATTTATTACTTTGCCTGTTTTACTTGACAAGAATTTAAAGTTAAGATATTTATTTTACAGTGAGTTAGAGACAGGTGTTTTTTTTGCTTAAAAAAATCCATCCATTAACCATGCCAGCTTTAGCTAATAACTTGAAGTCTGTCCAAGAAGTGTTAGCTACACTGATGCTACTATTTTACTGATTTAAAATCCATTAAATGTTATTGAAATATTAGCATCAATTAGCAGGAATTAGTATCTGTGCTTAGCTTGTTAACTAGCCAACGAGCAAGCTAATGCATGGACTGTGAAGGTCAAATGACTAAGCGTTTGCTAACCCCTATCACAGTTAGCTTAAATTACAAATGCAGCTTGCTAAAGAAGCTAGCTTTAGCTGACAAATGGAAGTCAGTCTAAGAAGTCTTAGCTACATTGTTGCTACTACTTTACTGATTTAAATGCCATTAAAATGTTATTGAATTATTAGCATTAAGCAGCAGGAATTAGTATCTG
Source organism: Semicossyphus pulcher (assembly GCF_022749685.1). Lineage (NCBI taxonomy): Eukaryota > Metazoa > Chordata > Actinopteri > Labriformes > Labridae > Semicossyphus > Semicossyphus pulcher. The sequence continues at coordinate 13,758,588 of NW_027211692.1, read as the reverse complement.
TGCTTAGCTTGTTAACTAGCCAACGAGCAAGCTAATGCATAGACTGTGAAGGTTTAATGACTAAGCGTTCGCTAACCCCTATCAAAGTTACCTTAAATTACAAATGCAGCTTGCTAAACAAGCTAGTTTTAGCTGATAACTTGAAGTCTGTACAAGAAGTCTTAGCTACATTGTTGCTACTACTTTACTGATTTAAATGCCATTAAAATGTTATTGAATTATTAGCGTTAAGTAGCAGGAATTAGTGTCTGCACACACCAAACCTGGCATGTTAGCTTAGCCTATTAACTAGCCAATGAGCAAGCTAATGTACAGACTGTAAAGGTTTAATGACTTAGTGTTCGCTAACTCCTATCACAGTTACCTTGAATTACAGACGCAGTTTACTAAACAAGCTAGCTTTAGCTGACAAATGGAAGTCAGTCTAAGCAGTCATAGCTCCATTATTGTTTTTTATAATTATTTATAATTCCATTTTTTCAGATCTAATACATCCAAAATGGAACGATGGAATATCACTACCTTTACTAAAAAACATCTGAGAACAGCATGTTGACGGCTATATTGAGCTGCATTTTAAACAACATGTGTGATACTGCACCACAAATGATGTAATCATCAGCACCTCAGAAGCAAATGTTCACTGGTTATGATTATGACAGAAAAGAGATTACATTATTCCCGAATCTGTCTGCCTCTCCATCCCTGCGAACAGGCTCGCTGTGAGCTCTGCAGCTGCATTGTGCGTGTGAGCGGATGACGTCTCGCTCCTGCCTGCATGATGGCACTGCTGAGCTCGAGGAGGGGCATCTGAGGACACGCTGCAGCAGCAGACTTTCACACTGATGCTTCTGCTGCATCGCCCCTTCTCTCCCTCTTTCCTCCCACTCCTTACACTTCCCGTCTTTGCCCTCCCCCTTCACGTGTCTCCTTCCCCGTGCTGAGTTGTGTCTCTCCCCTTAAATACCATACTTTCCCACCTTCACCCTCCACTGTATTAACTGAATTACCTCTCCATTGTTACCACTGTAATCCTTCCTACTGTACGTCTTACAGGCAGCAGAACCTGACTCCTGCTGACTAACGGGACTCAGAGTACAGAGATATAACCCTCCCTCCATCTCTTTTGCACAGAGCCCGACTCTGTATGGGCCTGTTACCAAGGTAACTGCAAGGAAATATTTTGTCCAAGTACTAAACAAGGGGGTTGATAAGATGAACGAGAGAGCGGGTGACGTAAAGGACAGGGGAAAGGGAAAGAGTAAAATAGAAACAAAAGAAATAAAGTGAAGCAATGAGAATAAAATGAGGTTTTAAGGAGCAATGTCGCCACACAAAGAGGAGGACGGAAAAGACGCAGTGACCTTCTGTCTGGATGTACTCCTCCCTGATCCTCCTCTTTTCTTTTCCTATCACTTCCTCTCCCTCTCCTGCACACTCCATCATTGTATTTGATGCTAAGCTGTCTCCTCTACGGGAACACCCAGGCAGGACATTTTGTGCTGCCCGGCATTGAACTGTCTTTTTAATTTACTAAGGGCAAAAGGGGAGATATGGTTTAGGAACAGTTGGCATAAAAAAAAGCAGCATCACCATGCATAAAAAGAGAATAACTTATGGTAGACACACATGCTTAAAGAAAAAGGCATCTATCAATGCAAATCTGGCAACCCCCGAATAAACTCTTAAACAAGCAGATTACTGAGTTGACGGCTTTGATGTGTTGTTGATTTCACCGATTAAATCCACATCAGGCAAGACAGGAAGTGTTGCTCAAAGTGATATAAAGAGGGTTTCTATATGAGACATTGTTTGCGGGCAAAAGTTCAGAACATTTTTCACTCTAAACTGCAGATTCAAAGTTGAGGCGAGTCATGCAGGCAAGCTAGCTCAACAGTTCCACTATAGTCAATTCACTTTCCTGTTTTCATTGTCATTTTGGCACAGAGGGGGCATGACTTTGACTGAAAGCAGCCCAGTCAGCCCATATTTAATAGAGCAAAGGCTGCTGTAGTGAATTATGCCCAAACAAGGGGCTCTCCGAGATTAAACTTTGCACATTAGGACAATTTGACACATCTTAACCTTTCCTCTTCTGAGAGTAAAACATTGTTATACTTATATTTGGATAACACTGTATATCTTAACTAAACATGAGGCCTGCTGAAACACGGAGAACATATTGAGTAACCGTCTAGACTGGCATGTAATGGTTAACTAACTGATAAGGGAAAATACAATGATAGATACAGGACACAGAGCGGTGGAAAGACTGAATCAAGTAACTTAATCTGAATGTTCGATTGCGCCATTTTTCCGTGATACAGGGCAAAGCTTTGGTAAAGATTGGCGACTGTACAAATAGATTGAAGTTGGAAGTTGACATAACCTGGCTCAGACAAGTCAGGACTGTGTCACTAAAGGCAGGAGGGAGGGAGGGGGAGAAGGAGGATATCTGTCCTGCACATAGCTGTGGACATTGTGTGCAGGACAGAGGAAGGACTGCCCGCTGAGCCAGCTGTTGACTAGGACAAAGAGGAGTTTAAACAGTTACAGGGTGTTTAGTCCTATCTTAAGTGGTCTGGTATCTGTTTATGGCATTTAAAGAACATCAATAGTGAAGAAAACCGTATCACACAAGAAAATAAAGAAAACACAGTGGACTCGCGTGAAATGAGACATGACATAGTGGAAACAAACAAACAAAAAAGCAGTGAAAGTAGTGATAAAAAGGTCGTCTTCAAAGGCAGAGATACAGCGATGGCAGACGAGATACAGCCCCAGAGTTTTCTTTTTTCCATCTGAGTACCACACTGGTATGAAGGCAGGGACAGAGATAAACTTAGGCACGCCTAAGCCACAGCACAAGGTCAGTTAAGGGGAGGGGGGTTAACCCGCAGCCCCCCTTATAAAGCTCACATGTACCGGATACACAGCAGGGCTCATCCTGACATCCTACCTGTCTCTCAGCTTGCCCTCCTTCTTTAGTGTGTGTGTGTTTTCCTGCCTGCATGTCAGCATTAGAGCAGCTGAGACATGACTCAACAAACCACTTGCCTAAGTTGTAATGAAGTCATCTGACTGACTCTTTGTAGCCTCTATTTTCTCTGGTTTGTAGACAGAAACATAACCTCTGACCCCGCCCGACCTCACCCGCTCACCTTTGTGCGTCCGTTGATGACACAGTCCCCCAGCTGTCCATTGGCAGCACTGTACATGACGGCCTCATCGATGTGAGCCATCAGCGCCCCGATGCTCTGGCACCCAGGCTCCCGTCCCTCCACCCAGGCAATCTGGTCGCCCCGGATGCTCCGAGACGGGATGCTCTTCTGGCTCACCAGCTGCCCTCCCCGGAATTTCCCACTGCGATTTAAGACCTCCACCTCCTCCAGGACCATGTCGCCCAGCTGAGGACCCAGGAAGTTGTCCTTCACACAGATGCCGTAGTATTTTATGCAGGGGACGATGTACTGCTGTGCTATGCGCTCCGCGGACCAGCCAGCCTCTGTGGGAGGAGGTGGGGTCGGGATGCAGTTAGCCTCGATGGGGGAGGTCTGGCTGGGGGCTGCTGGTGGTCCTGGGGAGGTCATATTGTGTCCATTGTGCTGGTTAGTAAAGGGGGATTGGGGAGTGACACAGTGCACATGATTTAAAGTCATTTGGTTGCTTTGGGAACTGCAGTTGGCTGTGGGTGTTAGTGGGGCGACTGCCCGGGCCACTCTTGAGGTCTCTGAAGACTTGTGTGCGACACTTCCATCTGCTAATCGCCTCCGCTTAAAGTCTGAGTCTCCCAGAGCAAAAACCAGGTCTACAGATGTTCCTAAACCCAGTGACCCTGTCATAAGACCATTTACAGTTACTGACCCCATGTCCCGGTTCTCCCCACCTCTCCGTTTCTGCTGTTGAACCTGCCTGGCTTTCAGGTCCCCATTGATCCTCCTCACACCTAAAGGGCACTTCTCATGAGCTGTCCAGTCCCCGTTCTCAGTCAGACAGGCTCTGCTAGTGAGGGGGTACATAATGCTTCCTGCTACCCCCGCCACCCCCTTCATATCTGCTGGGTAACCGTTTGGCGTGTGAGCCAAAACGCCCGCGTGGCTACCCTCCACGGTGGCAGATGGGGACACCACTCCGCCGTTGTAGAGAGGGACGCCGGTTTTGGACTCCTTCGTCGGGGTTGTTATAGCGGGGGAGTCGGTCTGAGAGGCCAGACCGGCGAGTAACTCCGCGGCCGTTGGACTTCCAACCGGCGCCGCGCAAAAGCCGTTGAGCCCCATGTCCGCTCGGTACGTGTGGTGAATCTCTGCCGCTCCGCAGACGAGCTGCTTCCCGCTCGTCCTTCTCTCCTGCGAGGGTGAAACAGCGACAGACCCGCGGGCAGAGCTTGGATTTAAAAGGTCCGTGTGTCCCAAGCTCTCCATTTCATCTCGTCATGTGCTGGATGCGCACGTAGCTCACGTCCTCGCTTCATTTTCTAGCTGAGCCACTGTTTTCTGTGATGGAGAGGATCTTTACCACAGCTACTAGAAGTTTCATATCCAAGTCTTCTTCTGTTGGCTTTAATTTCACCCTGTAGTCTCATTTAATCCTCATTAACTGCGTATTATATGTTTGAATCCGTCTTAAAAACATGTTGTGACTGTGTTTCTGTGGAGAGTAAAACGAGATACTTTAGGACTATTAATAGCACAGTGAAGACTGCTTGTCACATATGGTGCAACAAACTGTTAAACAGGATTTATATAGGCCTACTAAAAACATCAAATATAGGGGGAAATACCAGACAGTCACTTTAACTTACAGAATTTTACTGTGAAATGATGAACTTGTAATGAAACTCATATGCTTCTTAAATCAGAATCCATATTCAACTGCTTTGAAACATCCAATCAAATACTTATATTTCGTTTTTTATAAGCTCTGTGACTAGTTCCCTCCTCAAAACACTTGAATCACACATTTCACTGCTTTAAATACATCTAATATTCACCTCTAGCATTATAAAGTCATTTCAATTGCCCCTAACGGAGAGTAAACAGTCCACTGCCTGAGCTTACCTACGGCAGCCTACAGCAATGCAAATCCTCAGTGAGCGTACGTGACAGGCTGAGAGTACGCATGTTATTTCCGGGATTGTCTCGCTCGTGTGTGTTCGTCCCTTCCAATTTTCGTGTCGGTTATAAATAATTTCTCGCGGGCCGATGGCGACCAGCGACGGCCTGACACATTAAACTCTGCCGGGGGACGGAGGGGGGACGCTCGAAGCCACACAAGGTCCCCTCAATCTCCAAAAAAAGTGCTGCTCTCTGTGTGTGTCGGCGAGTGCCCCCACTCTGTGTCTGCCTCCCCCACCTCCCGCTCCTCCTCCCAGAGCCAGCTTTCTCTCTCTCTATCCACTCCCTCCTGTCATTTACGTACATGCATACAGGCCATGTGAGCACTTACTATACGACCGACCTTCAACTGCACTGACAGACACCGAGATATAGGCTAACAAAATTAAAAGACTGCTAGCACCATGATTCTGTAGCAATAAAGGTAGGCTATGGACAGATATCGTGACGCATTTCGCCTATGTAGGGTTTCTTAATCATTCATTTAGGCCTTTTTGGGCTACTTTTTGTAATTTAACATACATTAACATCAATATCCCTATAAAATAAAGTGCCTCTGCAGTGCAGTTCCCTACAACAAATACTATTAAAGTAAACACGTGCTTGATTGTTCAACATAAAAGTATAAAGCAGAACAGCACTATTCCAAATGCATGTAGCCTATAACTGAATTTGTAAATATTTCAATATCCAGGTGGAGCCAATTTTAATTGCATACAGCTGAGTAGTTTAATAATGTATCATATTTTATAAATGGATCATGTTTTATATGCAAAATCTTCACCTGTTTGGTTAATAGTAAAGCTCTCAAATGAAACAGTAGAATTACAACATAGCATTAAACGGGAATATTTAGGGTTAATACAATTACCTTCAAATAGTACTTAAAGCTCCTGTGAGGAACTTTAGGTTTGTGTTGATTTTGGCGCCCCCTGTGGACAAAGCCGTACCTCTTATCTCTTTGCTGATTTTGTCCTGTACATGCTGAAGTGGCGTTTTATTTTACACAAAATCGCATCCTGCTTTCTTTAACAGTCATATGTATCACTCACTTTAAATTTCTGCCCTGGAAAATGTAAACAAATGTAATTAAAGGCAGTGTGTAGTTAATCACTTCATCTGACACCAACCCCCATCAATGGTTTCAGGCATTAAAAATAACTATATAGAAATAATCAATCTTGTCACTAATGGTCTGGTTTGCTTCTGCATATAGAGTTATCAGAATTAATTTCAGTCTGTTTCATTACCAGATAAAAACTCCTCGCAGGAGCTTTAAAAGAACAAAGAAATACATAAACTGAATATTAAAGATTGAAAAAATCAAATTAGCAGTAAGGAGGACAGTGAGAGTCCACCCTTTGTGCCATTTCAGTGTTAAGTGCGTTCTGATGTATCTGTTGCTAAACCCATGATGTCCGCAGCACTAAAACACAGTCTGCTGAACTCTGCGTCCCTTATACGTTATTGTTGACCTATCAATTTGTGCAGCAGGAGGAAGTGAGGTAATGTGCTGTTAGAAGGCCAGGCCTGGGGTTAGGGTGCTGGATTAGTGCCTCACCCTGAGGGATTAGGGACAGAGTGTATTGACACAACACTGGCATGCCACATCCATCTGTTGCGTCCAGTGCAGCCGTGTGTCGGCCTTTACTTGGACCTGGAGAGCAGCCATGTCATCAGGTGCTATGAATGCAAGTATGCAGGCTATGGTAATGTACGTACACACAGGAGAACATTAATTAAAATGTAGAATGAGAGGGCAGTATCATCAGCATAACGAATCACCCACAACAAGGCAACAAGACTTCACAACATACTACAAACAAAGCATTCACAGGCAGGTAAAGGTATAATACTACATATACTGTAACATTATATTATTTATGTAAAAGCACTCTGAGTTACTTTAAGAGGAAAAGATTGACAAAGAAATAGTTTGACCTTTTGAGAAATACTCTTTCGCTTCCTTGCCAAGAGTCTGACATGACTCTGATGGAGTCGTGTTATTACTGTGAGGCTGCCTGGAAGTGGAGACTCAAGGAAGTAACTCCACTCAACTCTGAAACACACTCTTAAACATGATACTTCTACAAATGAATAAACTTGTTAATCAGGGAGCTTCAGAGATGCTGGTATAGAAGAATTTGTCAGCTGCTGACAGAACTAGGCTAGCTGTTTACCCATGTTTCCAGTTTTTGTGCCAAGCTACAAACTGGCTGCTGACTGTAGCTTTATGTCTAGGCCCTTAACACAGGAGAGTGCTATACATTGTCTAATCTAAATCTAAGAAGGTTTATGTGTGAAGAGGAATAAAAGACATGCTGAAGAGAAGATGGGGTTAAAGACATTGAGGTTTATACCGACTTGTCAGACTTTTGGATCGATTGCGTCTGACCACCTGCTCGACAAGTCGTTGAACTCAGCCGAGCAAAGAAAACTTTGCTGTCTGAGATCAAAATACAACTTACTGTACCAATAAATAGTTGCATCTGGGTAGTAGGAAAATCCTCTTCTTGTCAAGATTCTAACTTGATAATATAACAGCAGGGGACTTTAGAACAAGGCTGTTAACAGAACAGAACAGAATATATGCACATGTAACACATGATTATGGAAAAATACCAGTGAAAATGTGTCTACAAGTAACATTATGAGTCATTTTTATGTAATTTAAGTAACTCCTTGTATGTTTTATTTGGTTTGGGCTGTTTGTGAGACACGGTAACAGATATCTTATGACTAATGTGAAGAATAACAGACTCCTTGGCTTCAGGAAATAGGCAGCTAGTATGGGAAATGTTTAATCTGTGAGCATTGCATCATATTTCTGTAAATCATCTCAGCAAATTTGTCACATGACTACATCAGGTAACGTAATGAAAGCTGCAATCATTGTGCAATTCTACCTTATAAAGGTCAACGGTCATTTTATTGCAGCCCTGGATCTATCATCAAAGATGTGCAGCCTGCACTGAATGCTTTATTGTGGCCGATGTGTGGTGTGATACCTTTTTATTGCTGTTATTTGGGAAAACAAGATGTGACCAGGAAGTTTGGTGTGACTGAGAGGCAGATTGTCCTTCAGTATAGGCCTAATGTTAATCTCAACAAATGGTGAACAAATAAGGGAACAAGGTTTGTCCGAACACTGATCAATCAGATATTACTGTAAGAAAGATCAGTCATTGAGAATCTGCATCAACAGTCCTGCAAAAGTCCGGCCTGCAACTTAAGCAGGCACACACTGTAGGTTGTGATATAACGCACGCATACATGCACACACATGCTCAATCCATTAGCGTGTGATCTATAGGCTCCAACAATGTGTTTGAAATCAGAAAGAACACACGTCCTTAAAATAAATCAAGGCTCCGTGTACCAGAAGATCAGAAGGAAAGCCGTCCCATAATTAAAGGAAAAAACAACACGCTCACACACCTGCAACATTAAATAACCCCGACAGCTTCCCATCCTGTATCCTGTTGGGTGCGAACATTATGCTATTTCACCTTGAAATAACTTACAAAACATGCGGTTTACATAATGAAATACGCTTAAAAAAAAGAACATATGTGCATTTATTAACCATTTTCAAGTTTGTTTTAATGTCTTATCTTGTATTCATGCATGGCCTTACTAAGCAGTAACGTCTCTCCTTTAATTAATGTCAGTAAATCATTTGTCTGCCGACCACTTGACACTTGTATCCAACGCTTGTTTGTTCCAGAGACTGAAAAACAGTGTTCTCTTTGCCAAGGTCAGCGCTCCCAACGCAGCTGGCTGGAATCCCCCACACTGTGTAACACAGACCAGTGCAGATCTGCACGTATACACATCTCCTCCTCCTCCTCCTCCTCCTCCTCTATCTCTCTCTTTCCTCTTTTCTGTGGACGGCACAGGAATCAAGCAGAGGATAAAAAAGAGTTAATTGACACTTGAGGCCTGTTAGTAGACTGGGTTACTTTGTACTTTGCATTCGGCCAAAAACCGTGTGTGCTCTGACTGTTTTATAGCATTTTCTTATGTGTACCGCGCCAGCCCATTTAGCTTACGTTCTATGAATAGATCATTGCAAATATACATATAGTATAGTATGGAGTTTTGCACATTTAAACATGTGCAAGCAGGATTAAGAATGAAATGTCTGCTGCTGTTGGATGCATGACAATGCAAAATGACTGATATCATGCAAGTCAGATGACAGCTTAAAAATAGACAGCTGTAGATGTAATTTTATTTATGAAAAAGTGGGAAAACAGGATGTGAGGAGAGAATTAGGCAACAAGAGGTTGTAAGGCAGCTCCAGAAAATGCATACACAGAGATGGGAAAGCAGCGGTGTTCATGAAAAGCAAAAAAACATAGACAAATAAAAAATAGAACCACAAAGAAATAAATGACGAAAAAAAAGAAAAAACACAAATAAAAAAGAGTGAAAACCCCACAAAGAAAAAAAAAGAGGAAAACACATAGATATATATATATATATAAAAAAAAAACAATGGGAAAAAAGAAGAAGAAAAGCCCACAAAGGAAAAAAAGAAGAAAAAAACAACAATTTGGAAAACACACGAACATGAGATCAGAAAAGGTCTCATGTTAATCTATCACCGTCGGCATCTTTTGTTTTGGGATTAGATCAATGTAGAAGGGGCGCTGGTTTAGCTCAGTGGGTAGAGCAGGCGCACATATGCAGAGGCCACAGTCCTCGACGCGGCGGCCGCAGGTTAGACTCCCGCCCTTGACCCTTTGCTGTATATAATTTCCCACTCTCTTCTCCCAGTGTTTCCTGTCTCTCTTCTGCTGTCTGTTAATAAAGGCAAAAAAATAATCTAAAAAAGAACACAATGCCGAAAAATAAAAGCACTCAAAAATGCACGAAGAGACAGGAGGAAGAGGGTGTGAGTGAAACTGCAGAAGTGATATAGAGTGAGTGAAGGGGTAAGGTAGGGGAAAAGGAGGATCAACTGTGCAGCTAGCCTTTCTTAAAATAGCTCTGAGGACGGTTGCAGCGGTACACAGTTTAATTATATAGCACTATATGAAATGTGATGTCTTATTAAAGCGTGGCTGTAACAGGTTAAACACTCACAGATTTACAATGTGATGGTTTAAGACAATGACTAAAGATGGATGATGGATGGATCTCCATCTGCCCTCATTGTACTTATTTGAAGTCAAAATCCCCCCCTGGCAAAAAATGGCAAAGGTCCCACTCATCAGAGTATTTAACAGCAGAACAGCTTCTTGTGCTGGTCTGAGGTTAACGTTCACAGATATGGGAACATCAGTAACTGCAATGATTGTTTTAGTTAGTCATCTCTCACTGTTCCTCCTCTAGTCTGCTAATCCACAACAGATCGGCTGCAGGAGCCGTATTTGTTAACAGAGCAGTCAAGCATCAAATAACTAATTAAAAACTTGAACTTGAAAAAAATGAACACTTGGACGTAAATCAGCATGATAATAACTATGATGACAGAAGCTATATTTGAGAAAAATTTATTTTGACGTTATAGTTTGACCCCATCTAACATGGAGGAGGTGGGCTTTATGACCTATACTGCAGCCAGTCAGCAGGGGGCGATAGAGATGTTTTGGCTTCACTTTTCAGGCGCTGTCATGTCGTCCATCTTTTATACAGTCTATGGGTTAAAATTGTTTTGCTTTTAGCCTGTTTAAAATGTGATGTCAGTATACCATACCTTAAATGAATATATACTTTTTTTGTTGCGCTTTTATGCACACAATGTGCATTGTCCATATTGGCCATTACTTACTGGTATATTGGTTTAGTTTTAACTTAATGCACATCGTTCATTATTTCTTAGTGTGCATCACATTGTACATTAATGTGCTCTAGTTACTGGATATCTCAGGTCCTGTTTACACAAAACAAAGAGTCAAGCCTCAGCTGACACTGTTGCTAGATTTATTTGATACTCATGCTAATAGTTTTAAGGGTTGAGATGATTGCTGCACTGCTGGCTTGGTAAATGACTGCATTTAATATCTGAGTTCACTGACTTAAGCCTTGTAACAGAGGAACTATAGAAAACTGAAAATCTGCTTATCGCTCAGTGTTTATACAGATTATTGTTATAATAAAAACTCCACCAGTTTTATTGGCAATATCGAAACATCATGTCTGAACACTTGATGAAGTCTGTTTATAATTATCAGTCATGTTTTAATCTTTGGACTTTTTGGATTCATGTAGATACACACCCATGGGTGCCTGAATACGCAAGATAACGTGCTTGTGTTTAAGATAAACACACTGTTTCAAAGGAGACATGGCCACAGTTCACCTACTCCCTGTAAGGACACACAAACACACCCATACACACACACACGCACCCGCACCAAGGCTTTTACCAAGGCTTTTACCTCATCAGGAAATATAGTTTGTCCTGGACGTCATCCTGGGAAGCTTGGACCACACCCATCGAACCTGTGTGCGTGTGTGTGTGTGTGTTGTCTTACCACCGCAATATGATAAAACAAACGCTTTGACTGTATTAAAAGGAAACACACAAACAGACATTGACATTGAAAAGGGAGAAAGGATTTTCTTTTTAAAGTAACTGGTATAAATATAACTTTTGAATATGTTCAAATATGTAAGTAAAACAACACATTTGTAAATATGAAAGGTCCTCTGCACTCGCTTGCATGTGTGGGTGTGTGTATGTGTGTATACAAACAGCAGCCTCCCATTGTGTTGGGACAGTGGCGTGAGAGCGACCAGAGGGTCGGCTGCGCATCACATCAAAGATTTGGCTGTGTGTAAAAGACACCACTGTCAACACACACACACACAAATACAGAGACCCCTGGGCTCCTCACACTAAACAATCAGGTATGACAGGCGTGGTCTCTCTCCGGTCTCAGCGGGCCGAAAAAGACAAAAGACCCTCAGGAAGAGGCCGTCCACTCATCCTCACTGACGACGCGGATCTCTCCCTCTCAAGACACACAAACACCCAGAGAGGATACAGCATCAGAGTGTCTGTGAAAGAACAAGGCTAATGACACACCCAAACTTATGATCACTTCAGGTTTTAAGATTTCCACGCTGTCATACCTTTAAAAAATATCTGAATCAGAATCCGCTTTATTGGCTAAGCATGTGTTCACATACAAGGAATTTGACTCCGGTTTACAAGGCTCTCTATGTACAGACAAAAATACACAATCAGACAAGAGACAACATCCATCCATCCATCCATCCATTATCTATACCGCTTATCCTGTTCAGGGTCGCGGGGGGCTGGAGCCTATCCCAGCTGTCATTGGGAGAGAGGCTGGGTACACCCTGGACTTTCAAACTCACATTCAGAACTACAGGCAATTTTAGAGTCGCCTATTAACCTAACAAGCATGTCTTTGGACTGGGAGGAAGTAACCCACGCATGCACGGGGGGGAACATGCAAACTCCACGCACCGAACCGAGATTCGAACCAGGAACCTGACCTAAATAAAACAGGACTGATATGACTGAATGCATTAGTATGATTTTAATATGTATGCTGGATTGGGCTAAAGCATGAGCTCTGGTAATTTTGTGAGAAATCATAGATAGGTATTTTCTGTCAAATGTCCGATTACAAAATCTGGTTTTACATCTACAGCTGGGTCTCTCTGAAGCTGGATGATCCTCCAACATAGTTGATGAAATTACAATCTGTTACATCTTAATTTAAATGAAAAGAGCCTGTTTAGTAACTCTTGTGTTAATTATGGATAGATACCATTTTTGCATCCAGAATTATATATATATAAAATTTGTCCATAAATTCTCGTTCATGTTTTTTTTAATTTAAATTATTCTATTCTTTATTTTAATATTTAATTAAGGGGGGCACAATAATAATGATGCATTGAATTGCTAAGAAGGTTTTACAGTGTGCTGAATTGTCTGCATTTAAGACCAAAGAGCCTGCGGTTCTTTTTGTTTGACTGTCTTTACAGCCTTGTAAAGCTCTTCTTAGCGTTTTTTCATAATTATCTTTTTAAGTTAAAATATTTTGTTTTGTTTTCACCTGTCTTGTCTATTTAACAGTTTGAAAATTGCATTAAAATAAATACACAGTGAGAACATGTCACAGGCTGCAACCTTGCACTCTGGCGCCATCTTGTGGTGTACATTTGGAATTGCAGGTTAATTTACTTGAGCTAGACGGGAAATCTTAACATAGGTAGACGCAGGATTGTAAACAAATAAAAGAATAAAAGAAAAAACCTGTGGATTAAAATAATTTCAATTAGAGAAAATTATGCAGCGCTATGTTTTAGTTCTCTATACTCACAAGATGGCGCTGTTTTCATACTACTTACCTTTTTTACGGTATCCAGACTCTTCCGGGTTGTCGTTGCCAAGGTCAGAGTTCAGAGGGCACGCACAGGTTGTGTTGTGCTTCTGCGTTTAGCTCATATTTAAGCTAGCTGCTGGGACTCGTGATGTGATGGCTTTCCTCAGTCTGTTCCTGAGGAGGCAGTTACCGCCGGCTGTGTGCCACTTCGCCCGCACAGTGAAGCTGGTCCGGCCTCCCTGCGCTGGAGCCCCGTTGCGGAGGAGGCTGCACGGCTCGTCCCGGCTGCGGCTCGGAGAGAAGGGACCGTGGGGGAAGAGCCGGGGGCCGGAACAGCAGCAGCAGCAGCAGCAGTACCAGCTCACAGACCTCGACAAGGCGGACGCTTTGGTAGGTTCAGTCCGGGAGGAAAATGCGAAATATTCACATGAAGGAGCTTTTAAAAATATCAAAGCTGCTTTTACTTTCGTTTCTCCCAACAATGTTTACATAAACGACAACAGCATTTGATCACAGCCACTGTGAATCTATGATAGATACGATATTGTTAGAAAACTGGTTAAATAAGAGGTTAATTTAATTATTATTTGTCTTTAATTTTTTTCAGATGCTGAGAAAGTCTCACGAGACAGGTAACCTGACTAAATGCATGCTAGGAATTCACCATTAGTCTGGATAAAACCCTGAACCTCATACATGGAGAATTATATTCATCATACAGTTACTTTATAGCAGACGTCAAACGTAAAACATATAATTTATTGATGATATAGCAGGTGTTTAATATTTCACAGCTAGTTGAAATATATATCATGCAAGGACTGTTCATCTAACATTTCAGCGACCAAGGAGTACAGATTCAAACCTGAAGGGTTCAGCTGTGAGGTGGTTGTGAGAAAGGAGAATGCATCATTAGGTAGAGAGAAAGATTGATTCGTTTTTTGACTTGACAGGTTTTAGTCTGTCACAGTGATCGCTGCTGACATTGTGGTTCAGACTGGAGTTTGAACTTTATTTATTTCAGCTCTGACACAGCAGCAGGAGAGTGGAGTGGGTGTAGTGATGATCAGACAGAGAGAGAGAGAGAGAGAGCTACTACAGCTGTGTATGGTCTTTAATTAACTGCTGGTCAGTAAATTAAATACACTTTATATTGCTTGTAATCAAAAGAAGAGGAGAAACATAAGAGATCTACCGAAATCTCTGCTCTAATAAACTTTACTTGTAACAGAGCATTTCAGAGGATATGCTATATTTAGTGCTTTCCCCCCCCCTGATAGTATGCATGTATACAGTGTGATTGATTCTGGCTCCCTGCACTGATCTCAGGTCAGGCTGTAAATGTGTCAGCTGTTTATTTCTGCCTTTGACGTGTTTTGCAGGATTCCTCTCGTGGTTCAGGAACGGTCTGCTGGCGACGGGGATCGGGGTCATCGCGTTTGTCCAGAGTGAAGTGGGACGGGAAGCAGGATATGGTAAAGCCCCACCACTATTTTTTTTTTAATGTGCAGTAGAGCTGTTGTTGTTTTAAATTCTATTAATCTATTAAGAATAAATGTCCTTGAAATAACCAGAACTATATCATCCAAATGGGTCAATACCCCTCAGCCCTTTTTGTGCTTAAATCGATCATTTCAAAGAGAACCTTGCTATAGATTTATAAAATGAATAATTTGGCGAGGACTTTTGCAACGGGCTGAAATCATCATGGGTAAATAAAGAGGCGAGATCCTTGGTATCTCCATGTCATGGTTATCCTAAAACACAGCTGTTCAGTGTTAAAGTTTTATAACATTTATGAGTTGGTGCAAATTTAATATCTAAACACAGCATGAAAACTAAACTTTAACATTATTAATGTAAGAATAAAAGCATGTCAACTTTATTCTTACATGTATTACCTCCTTAAAGGTCAGTCATGGGCAGAGGAGATGAGGGCTTATTTACTTCATCCCAGATTGAAATAAAAGCCATGTGATCTGTGTCTCCTCAGCCTTCTTCATCCTGGGCGGTGTGTGCGTGTCGTTCGGCGGCGCCACGTACATCGGCAGCCTCTTTGCCCTGCGGAGGTTGATGCTGCTGTCTGTGCCTGCGCTGCTGCTCCAGAGTGCAGCTGTGTGCAGCGTCGCCCTCTTCTGGCTCGGCGCGGTATCCCTCTACATCGGCCGCCTGGAGGTGGAGATCATCCACGAGGACGAGGAGGGAGAGGATGAGGACGAGAGGCGGGACAACAGGGGTTACCGCGGCTCCCATGACAGCAGACATCACGACAGTGAGGACAGTGACGGCAAGGGGCCGAACAAGTAGAGATCACGGATGGAGAGTGTGCGATGCTTTATTTTCAGGGTTTCCTCTTATTTGTGTGGATGTGTGTGCGTGTGTGAGTGCAAGCAGTCTACATGTTCATATGTAGGCCGTGTGAGTCTGAAGCTGCAGACCTATTATCATTTGTTATATTACTGTGAAGACTATTGTTAAAGTGACTTTTAGACCTTTTGGAAAACTGGTCAGAAAAATGCTGAATTTTGCTCGTTCACTTCTTGTGAATAAAGATGCTTTTTTTTGTAAGATTTCTTATAATCAGATATATTCAGAGCTGCTTCACTTTCATCATCAATCTGTGATTTTGTAATTGTGTTTTGCATCATCACTGTCACAGGCTTATCTCAGCCAACTGCTGTTTGTCTTATTGTGTTCAACATAATTTTAAAAAATCACATAACTGTAATTAAATACTTGAAGTTTTCATTGAAGTCCTGAAACCAAACAAGCTGGTCGTGCTGTGGTTTAAAGGAGTCGACACTATGTGCAGGTGTGTCTTTAATGAGGGCTTATAATATATATATTTTCTACAGAGGTAACCCTGTGAACTCATTTTCTAGTTTTGTTTTGTAAGAGGAAAAAAAAAAAGCACTTTTCTCTGTTTTTGTTTTTACGTTATTGCATCTTGACTCTTAAAAAGAATATTTTTCTCAGCTCTTTGTGGTTACATATTTTGCTCTGTATTGTTGATATAAATGTACAGTACCTTAATTACCTTTGAATGAGTTAACACCTTAAGGTGGTCGCTGTCATTGCTGTTTTAATGCTTCTAAAGAATAGTTGGATGTATGAAAAAGTCTGTAAACTTGAGTTTTGAGTGTGTGTGGAAATAGGGTTCACTTTTGTTTTCTTCTGTTTGTGTGCGCCACTCTTTCAATGCACCCGACTGTACAGACAGTAATAAAGCAATCTATCAGAATCTATCTCTGCTGTGCTCTTCTTTTGCTCCCGGATTTTAAATGACCAGTGGTCCCCAACTTAGCGGTCCCCTCCAACCAGAGGTCACCAGATACATCTGAGATATTTAACAGGGTAAGAAAAATAGAAACAGTTATGCTCCAAAAATGTTCATATTTGTACAACTTTGAAATACTGAATCTACTCCTTTGGGTGTTGCAAGTAGATGTTGCTTAAATCTAAAGGGTGATGGGGTTATCTGGTAAATTTAAGTTTGCCATGGACTTTGTACAGCTGAAGAACTAGAGAGCTGGTTTGTATTTTTTAAAGCTCCTGTGAGGAGTTTTTGCTGGTTATGAAACAGACTGAAATTAATTCTGATTACTCTATATGACCTACAAAAGCAAACCAGACCATCAGCGACAAGCTTGATTGTTTCTATATTGTTATTTTGAATGCCTGAATCTGCTGGCGGGGGGTAGGTGTCAGACGAAGCGATTAACTGCACGCTGCCTTTGTTTACATTTTCCAGGGCAGAAATTTAAAGTGAGTGATGCATATGACTGTTAAAGAAAGCAGGATGCGATTAAAAAAAACAAAACACTAATGCATGTACAGGACAAAGTCAGTAAAGAGATAAGAGGTACAGCTTTGCCCACAGGGGGCGCCATTATCAACACAAACCAAAAGTTCCTCACAGGAGCTTCCACTGACACAAAAAAACTTGGGGCCGTGTATTTTCCAGCACATAGAAGTACTGGTTGGTTGTCCGATGGGAGGTAGGCTTTAAGTAAGAGAAATACTGCTTCCACACACAAACATAACTATATTGACCTGTGGAGTTCCTCAGGGCTCTATTCTTGGGCCTCCTCTCTTCTCTTCGCATATGCTCCCACTCGGTCCCCTCATTTGTAAACGTGGCTTCTCATTACATTGTTTTGTGAACTATACCATGCCACAACCCTTACAGCCCTTCTTTGAAGTTTTCCTGAAGCTAAACGACCCGAAACCAGAGGTGGTCCTGAATCTACTAGCCTTCTCTTTGATTCTTGTCAAGTCCCACTCTTGTTCAGCTTCCAAAGGACAACTCAAATTTCCAACTCAATCACTTTTATTTTTTCTTTTGGCTTTCTCAGTTGATTGGTGTGTTTAGTAAATTAGGTTGTAAACCTTTAAAGACGAGAAACAACGTTAACATTTTAATTTTTAAATGAATTTTTAATGAATTTAAACATTTAATTAAACATATATGAATTAACCACTTTTTCAGTCAACTTTTAACATTTAACAGAATTTTAACATTTTTAACTTTGTATTATTGTAATTTTTCAAACTCAGAATGATAAGTAATCTTAGTGCAAACTCATTCAACAGAAAGTCAATGAAATCAATGCTGCAATGTGTTCCTTAACCAATCTACCTTAACCAATGTACACAGCAGTTAAACATAAACTTGAACATATTAAGCAGCATTGCAAACACCATGAAAGTAAATAAAACATTTCACCGACCATTGGCGTCTTCGGATTGAACTTCTGAGCGAACTTGGAGCTTCTCTCTGAAGTTTGTCTAAATGACTGACCTCCATTTTTTTCTCAGGTGCTCCAAATCAGTGCCAATGACTGATTAGGTGACAAGCAGCCGGATTGCTGCTGCTGGTGCACTCTGGGAAGTGTAGTCCTTCTAGACCCATTTCTGAGATTCAGCTCAACAATTCTACTTTTAAGTTTGACAAATAAACTATGTGGTAAGAGCACTATGATCTTTTTTTTGCCTACTTTGGTCAGCTCATGTTGTTCTAAATGTGCTTTAGAAATAAATGTGTCTTGACTTGATTAATACACCGAGAGGTTGGCGGCTAATAGGGCCCACCCTAATTGATTCATCCAGGAATGGTCCCATTAGACACACCCTTCTCCTACTTAGAGAGGTCTTTACATTTGTTTATCATTCAGACTTTTCATGTTTTGTTAATTCACTTTACTTCTTATGTCTGAAGGAAGATATTACTTTAGGCTCTTACAATGTTTCAAATGGGGGCTAAAGCCAGTCCATTATGAGTCTAAAAGTAGTGGCCAATGAGGATCCCGTAAAGTACCCAACACATACGCTTTTTTAAATCTAAGAATATAATCTCCACGAACAGCTCCACCTGTTTCCCAGTGCATCATAGGATTTTTAGGATTATGCAAACAAGGCTGAATTGAACGTGTAAAGCTGTCAGACTGAGTCGTAGCTCTCCTTAAAGTGGGAGTCAGAAGATGAACAAACTGTCCACGCACACGCTGTACATGCATAATTCTTATAATGAGCTGCTCATCAGCGAGCGTGTTGGAAGATACGAGCTGAGCTGAACAGCATGTGGTTCCGACGTGTGTTTGTGTGTGTGAGTGTGTGTGTTGGTGATTGGGGGAGGAGGGCTCTGTCTGTGATAACTATCAGTGACTAGGTTAGGGCGAAGGTCTGTGATATCTCCCGGCCATCGACACATCGTGTTGCTGTTGAGACTCACCTCAGAGTCACCCTCTCTTCCTCTCCTCCTCCCCCTCTCTCTCCTCCCTCCTCTCCTTCGCTGATTCCCAGGGCGTTTCAGTGCAGCTGTGTTTCACATGCAGGGTGTGTCTGGACGGCTGCTGCAGTGTGACCAGCGCCTCCTCTCCTCCCTCCTCCACTGTCTCTCCCTCAGATCCTCTTCTACCCTTTTCGCCCTCCAGTCCTTTCGTTCTTTCTTTCTGGACTCCTCCTCACGTTCTCCTCCCCTTCCCCTCCCCTCCTTTCCTCTCCTCTCCTCCATCTGACTGCACAGGTCTGTTTGGCATGCAGGAGGCTCCTGAGGCCTGGCGCGTCTAAAGGGCAGGGCGCCCAGAGGCAGGAGACGCGCCCTCCCTGACAAACACCATCTACCCCAGACCCCGAGCAGCTCCAGAAACCACAACACCACCAGCCACAGCTCCAACATCTCCAAACCCAGCGCTGGAAGACGGAGCCATAACCTCTGCTTATTTTGAGCGCAGATTGCTCATCTGCTCTCAGGTGTTAAATGCCATGCGTATGGATCAAAGGATCTGCTTTGAGAAGTGCATTAACTATAGATGGCCTTCTCTTGGCTGAGAGGAGAAAGAGGAGATTGTTGGGAAACAGTGACAAAAAATAGTAGAGGAAGGATGGAGAAAAGAGGGAGTTGTGGAGGTGTAGTACGCTCACATCTGCTAGAAGCTGTCTGTGTGTCTCCCTCCATCCCTCACTCTATTATTCCTTCCCATATTTTTACTCTTTCAAATGCATTTACATGTGCTCAGGTATTTCCCCCGGGAGCGCGACTCCAATTCAGGGGGTAAGATAAGCCATCAAAGTCAGTGACAGAGAGGGCGTACGGGTGACTCAATGACAGGCGGAGTGGAAGACAGTCAGCAGAGCTGCCATGACTTGTGCACACACACATTACCGCGCACACACACATGCACATTGACACAAGCAGTGCACAATGATTCCAACAGAAGGAGTGCTCCACAGAAAAGAAGATATAAAGAAGAAAGCAGAGGGTATTGTGCGCGCAGACACACATATACAGTACATACGCTTTTGCACGTACAATGCCATTTTCTCCCCAACAACTGCTCTTGTTTAGTATGCGCTTCCTTTGGTCTTGAGGAGGAATGATCCTCACTCTAATGAACTAGGGCCTGCCACTTGAATGTAAAACAGGATTTAACCCGTCTTCAATGTCAGAGCCCCTCCCTGGGGCTGCTTCAGACAACACACACGCACTCGCAAATTCATGGAGATGCACACATGCATACACACACACGCAGGCACGCATGCAAACCACCAATGTACACACACACACACACACACGGTGATGCGTGCCCGCATAGAGTCTCTCATAAGTGAGACAGTCTGTGTTCCTTTCTGTCTGAGATCGACACTCGAGCGATGTCCGGCGACACGCCCGGGTCGCTCTCACCTGCTTTACAACTTCCTTTTTTCAAATTAAGGATCAACATTATCGTGTTTTATTGTGTGTGTTCATGTGCGTTTTATCGTCTTCTCCGGGGACGTGCAGGAGCACCCCGTTGTCGATGACACATAAACTACCTGTAGTGACACAAACAGCTTTTAAGTTGGTTCTACATTTGATTTGTGTTTGCTATTATTGGCTGTGTGTTTGGATTGATCTTAGAGTCACACACACATAAATGTCTTAAAAGCCGAGACTGTATTAAGGAGATGCATTTTAGTAACTGATAATGTATGCAACTGCTGTCGAGATCAAACTTTTACCATAAAATGTGTCCCAAATTATCTTAAGCTTAGCTTAATTATTTCCATAAGAGATAATATAAACACATCTCTATATATCTTAATTGTTGAAGTGAGGTGCAGTACAGAAGGAAGAAACAACAAAGCCTTGAGTTGTGCTCCTCTACTGGAATATTTTATTGTTATCGTCATCTGTATCACTGTTTCTTTTTACATTTGTTCATTTTATTCGATGAGAGGGTGAAGTATTCACAAAGATGGGAGGATAACGTTAGCTTCACAGTGATGGGCAAAGGGTTAGATATTTAATTCAACAATAAAAAAAAAAAGAAAGAAAACAAAAGCACACACACTTGTACAATCCAGCGCATCCGCATACAATCACACACACACACACACACACGTTATACCGTTGAACACCCGAGAGTATGTGCGCTCACACGTTTGTATGTGGCAGCTACAGTTTGGGCGTGTAGTGCACGTCGGATCAGAACAATTAGAAATGTTTTTTTTTTTTACTTAAATCAGATCATCAAAACAAAAACAACGTCCACACAGCGTCTGGGATCTTTTTAAAGACTCAATAGTTTATAAAATGTATCAGTTTGAATGACTTTAATCCAAAGTGCTAAAGAATTATCTCATGTTTACTTCTGAGTCGTCTTGATTTCTATTCTTTAAAATCTTTACCATTTTTGTCTTTATGTGTTTTTTGTATTTAACGTCACATTTTGGATTTAAGATGCTCCGATGTTTGTGTCTCTTTAAACAACCATTAAATAGTTTGGGACTGACTTCAGTTTAAAAAGAGATGAAAGAGAAAATGTTTTTCATATAAAAATGCTTTTGTTTGTTTTCTACAGTCATGAGCTGAATTCCAATTAAAGCATAAATTTAAATAGTTTTATTTCCCCATTATTTTAACTCCACATCAGAATAATTCAGCTTTTTATTGACCTCTAATGGTCGTCGTTTAATGACCGCACGTGGTCTTGCTTACCCCTCCCCTCTCTGCTCCTCTGTGGTCCTGGCCGTCGTATTAGTGACCACTCTTTGCATTGTTCTCTGTTTTAACAGGATCACACAGTCAGTGTTAAGTGATATAGTGCTTTGAGTTCACAACAGAACTAATTTCAGTAAGTGCTCAGAAAAAAAACACGCAGGTTTAAATGATAATAAACACTTTTGTCCAACATTATTTCCCTCGTAAAAACATTTTCACAAATATCCTTTATAGAGAAAAATAAAAAATGGTGTTTGGATATTTTACATCCAAAAGTTATTCTGTCTGGACACATTTGTCGCACCATCCTTCATCCGTTTTATCTAAAAGATAAAAGCAAGAAAACATACACAAATTAAAAACAAGGATATGGCTTCATACACAAACACAATCATACAGAATATACTATCATTAATACTCAGTTAAACAAATGACCTTACTGTAAGTAAACAACAGAAATAGCGTCCTGTCTGCATTGCATTTTCTTCCCTTATACATAATGGAATGTCTGGGACTACTTTATTCATATTACGTCCCAACAGTGTGCTTTAAGTATGGCTGACTGATGAATACTCGGATTTCTTTTTCACTATTATTTTAAATCTCAATAGAAAAACACCAGAGGGCGGTCTCCATCTTTAATCACCTGCATCTCAGAGTAAGAGACGGTTTGTGTAATACTGCAATAATAAAAATTTATATCCCAAAGTCACTTTTGTTCCTACAGACGAGCGTCCATCTCTCTCTCTCCTGGCTTTAGTGTTTATGGGTTAATTTGAGTGACAGCGAGGAGGATGTGAGCTGAGGGTCTTTATGGTTTTGTCTCTATGTACAATATGGCTTCTCTGAGTGGAAGAGACACAGAAATCAACACAGTCATCTAGAGAAAGACGCGGAGCAGAGTTCATTATTGTCGCGGAGACGGAAAGTCTGCAGGGACGACCAGTCAAAAGTTTCCATGTTGCGTTTTCTCCCAGAGTCACTGACACAATAATTCCCCGTGGCAGCGGCGTGTCACATATTTTAGATCGCAGTTATTCAGCTCATTGTCCAATTAGTAACGTCCTCAGAGGCTTAATGTCCTGCCACGTCTGTCTCTCCTGCCCTTTCCTCTCTTTCTGGTCTGTCACTCCGCTCCGTCCTTCATTTTTTATCTTCTCCTCTAGTCTCAGTCCTCCTCGGAGCCCGCGGCCCCCCTCAGTCCGTTCATACAGAAGGGCAGGCCGGAGGAGAACGGGCTGTCAGACGGGGAGAAACCGCTGAAGGGTGGCAGGCCGGCCAACCGCTGCAGGTGGGGGAAGAAGGCCGGTGGAGGTCCCTTGTGGTGGTCAGAGCGTAACTGCAGGCCGTCGCCGTGTCCTGTGCCGTGGTGGTGGGAGGGGGGCAGCTCAGGCGGAGCGTAGCGGATGGTGCTGGGAGCGTAGAGGCTCTGGGGGCCCTGAGGGCCGAGGGCGAGGGGGTGGAAGAGGACCCGGCCCGCTGCGCTGCCTGCAGCCAGTCTCTGCAGCAGCTCAAAGTCAGGGCCGCCACCCGCACCTCCGCTGCTCCGACTGAGCGCCCCGGACACCACCCTGTCGTCACGGGGCAGCGGGGAGGACACGGACATGGCGGGGGACAAAGCCGGGGAGGGGGGAGTGAAGAGGCCTTTCGGAGGAGCCTCACTGCTGGAGGAAGAGTCGGGGATCGGGGTGGTGGGGCTGTCCCCGTTGAGGCTGCTGGAGGGTGTGTGTGCGTGTGAGGGCTGCGTGGTGTGTGTGTGCGAGGTGGAGGTTTGTGTGTGCGCCCCCCAGCGCCCCCCGCTGGTCAGGGCTTCGTGTTCAGTCTTGATGCTGGGGCTGCCGGGCAGGGGAGACGGGGTCACTATGCTCTTCAGCTGCTGGATCACAGCCCGGCCGTTCTGCGCCCGGCCTCCCCTCTCCCCCCCTCGAGTCGGGGTGTCTCCTCCACCTCCTCCTCCCCTGCTTTGTTTACCTCCTCCCCCGCCGCCGTCTTCCTGTTTCAATCTGTCACTGTCTCCCCCCTGATCCCACTCCGCCTCTTCCTCCTCCTCCCCCTCGCTTTCGCTGGCCAGGTCAGAGGACGCCGACACGCTCTCCTCCGTGTGACGGAGCTCCTCCAGCCTGCGACGGGTTTCGGGAGGTGCGCCGTCGGGTTCGGATCTCAGCAGGCGCTTCCTCCTGTCCTCTGATTGGATGGCGGCGGCCCTGAATTTCTCTCTGCCTTTAGTGTCGGGGTCACTCTTGCCCACTGAGCTCTTTCCCGGCTGTGAGCCTGAAGAGAGAGAGATTTTTATGATGAGCAGAAGAAGAGGGACAGGCAGGTGTTTGCGCGTGTCAGCGGGCATCAGAATGTGTGTGTAGCGTCCTACCTCGGGCCTGTGGGGAGCTGTCAGTGGGGGACGAGCTGACTCGAAGCCGCTCGGCTCTTACATTCTCCGGTAGCTGCAGTAGATCCAGGGGAGTGTCGGGCAACTCTGTTCGACTGCATGTGAAAAAGAAAAAAGGAGAACGGGAGGGAAAAATAGCAAAAATGATCATCTACCACTTTAAAGCACTTACAGCTTTAAAAAAACACTTGTGCCGTGCTGATTGAGTGAATACTTAGAGATGGAAACAACATATAATCAGCCTAATAACAACCTCCAATAGCCAAACTGCCTCACACCCCTCTAACCTCCACCTAACACACACTCCATCCTCCAAACAGCAGCGCTTATCACTCATACACTCGCGCTGACACACATGCAGACAGACAGGCAGACCCCGCCCTGCGGAACACACACACACACACACACACACGCACGCACAGAAACATACACACTTTGCTCCACTCAGCAGCCCACCTATACACAGTTAAGCTCAGACAGGGAGGAGGCTGCTGGAGAAGTTAATGAGCTCTTGTAATTACAGCACTAATTAACTAAAACACCATTCAGCCCCAAAATTCTGACATCCATTTGTTGTAATTATATAGCTTCAGTCCAATTAGCATTGAAATGCAGCCTACTCCTCTTGTTTTTGTCTCAATGCTCCGTCGCTGCGCACGCATTCTTGTTATGTTTGTGCATGTGTGTGTGTGTGTTTGTAAAACGAGTGCATTTGCATCAGTGTCGGGATGAATACAAGAGGGAAAAGGAGAAAGGAGCGTATTTTGTCAAGGTTACTGCAGTTGTTGTGTTTGTGTTGGAAAGGAACGAAGCTGTAAACTCAAGTAGAACTGCATTTAAAGAGTCATATTAATGTGAATTTGACTTATTCATTTTTTAAACCTTCTTAGAAACTCAAGTACATTTACAGTCATGATATAAAATAACATACATTAGGGCTGTCCAAGTGAAGCCGTTTTTGACGTCGCTCGATGAGACTTAACGCAGACGAAATCTCTGCTGCTGTGTTCTGTTTTACTCTGTGCAAACTCCTCATCATCCTGTACGCTGGCTGATATTATGGCTGATCCCCACCAAAGTGTGTGTGTTTTCTATTTCATCTTTAACCCAGGATCTTCTTAGGAGAAGGGGCAGTCTTCTTTTTATTGCAAATACTGCTGTCGACTGGCAGCTTTGGACTACTGTTGGGATTTTTTGACACGTCTCCTGTTTTTCTGTCTGCTATTTTGTATAATGGTTCTGTGTGCTTCATGTATATTGTGTATGTATGTTTGCTTTATTGTTAAGATAACTTACAAATAAAGCAATTGAATTTTAAGGGCGCTGGTTTAGCTCAGTCGGCAGAGCAGGCGACGATGCACTGATCGCTTCAGAGAAACCCTCCCACTATAGACCTTTCTATGGGCACAGTGAGCTACCGACCAGTGTTAATTTTGTTAATGAAAATAATGACGAAAAATGGCAAAGATGAGACGTTGAGGAGCTAAAAATAGATCTTGGATAATACAAACTCAGGCGACACATATGTTCTGTTTTTGTTAACGAGCCAAGGCGGGACTAAGATGTCAGTGGTGGGCATTTAAAATACATATTTTCCCCCACTGCGCGTCTAATCTGTCAAAATACAAGCAATTCATTCCTGTACCTGGGTGTCCCGGCTGGAGATTACAGGTATCACGAAGGTGGTTGTGAACTTTCTGTGTTAACCCAGGCTTTCTGCTTCAGGCTCTGTGTGCGCTCACAGACAAAGGGACGTTTTACGTTTTTCTACTGCATAAAAAGAAGCGATCATCGTCTGTCTGCTTCAGTCAGACTGTTTGAATGAGAAGTGATGATAAAAAGTAATCTTTAGATGCTGTGTCCTTATCGTTCTTTTACTGTTTGGATGGTCTGCTGAAATTTAAAGTGTTAATTTTACCTGAAGCAAACGGGTAAAAACGAGAAGATATTTCCTCGAGAGAAAACTTAGACTTTTAGACTAAGTGTGATTACTTTTTTAAATTTTTTTTACTAAAACTGGACTAAAATGTTTCGAGTTGTTGTCGACTAAAACTACACTAAAACTACAAAGGGTAAAAATGACTGAAATGTGACTAAAGCTAAAATAGCTGCCAAAATGAACACTGCTACCTACGCTCCATCGAGAAGATGACCTACACCCTCCGTCTGCAGGAAGACAGAGGGGAAAGATACCGGATGAAATGGGATTGTTGACGACAGGAAAAGAACACTGATTAGGGAATTTCTTTCCCCCCGCTTTACTCACTTAGTATGTTTTATGTTTGATAAGTACTGATAAGACATCTGTGCAGTCAAGCGTGCCTGTGTATCTGATATTAGCTGACCTCACCCTCTGTACCTCTGTTCCACACTTTTTTCTTATATTGAAAATGCTCTCAAAATAAAAGTTGTAAAAAATGTCTAAAAAATTAATCAAAATCTATAAAACATAAGATGAGTAACATTTTTGTCATCTTAAAATGTTGAATATAATTTAGCTAGTCTGTAATATTTATCTCAAAATGTTAAATAGCTCTTAACTCTCTAACTCTTAATATTAACTGATAACGTGCTTTGCTTTGATGTCACGATTTTGAAAGTATCCTCATCACTTTTCTCACATGTCGGAGGGAGTGAACCTCGTCCAATAATCCGTCTGTATTTCATCATCAATCCCTTCAAAGGATCTCTGTACACAGCGTGGGGCCTTCATGTTTAAACTCGCTTCTTATCAGCAGAGAAAAAAAGTGCCGCTCTGCTCCGGTTGTAACTGACCTCAGGACGTAGTTGACCCAGATGACGTTGCGTTCGTGGGGGGCTTTGTGGTTGATGGAGACGGTGGCGGAGGACTGGATCCACAGGTAGCCTCCTCTCCTCTGTAGCCAGCGGTAGTAGCCGGTCACCACCTGGCCTTTACGCAGCACTGGGAGGAGATAGGTGGAAGGTGGAAGGATACAGGAGACGAGAGAAGAGGCGCGTTATTGGTGTGGCAGTTCATGATGAAGGCAGCAGAGGGCGCCTGTCACAACATGACTGAATGAGATTTCAACAGGCTGTATTTGAATCCTCAAGACCCCATTATCAGACATTGTGTAGAATAAAGGGTCTGGGGGTGATTCTCATACATCACATAAACATATGGATGTGACTCACAGTCCTCATGGCTCTGCCGCAGGTTTTCCAGGTCCTCCACGTAGATGAAGTGGTAACAGGTATGTCCCACCACCTCTGCGGGCGTCAGATCCATATACTCTGAGATCCTGTACAGAAATGAAAAAACACAAAATCACAATTGCCTCCTGAACAGAAGCAGATGTGTCGCCTGAAACCACCACCTGGACGAGGAACTACTGCCAACAACTCATGAAAAAACATGCAGGAGCACTCTGAAAACACAGACATTTTGCACACATTTGCTTGTATATATTTAATGCCCGTACAGTCCTTACCTGTTCTCACAATATGTGACCTGCAGGTCCATGTTCACTCTGAAGACAAACATTTGGCTCTCCATGCGGACTTCATTAAGCGTGGAGGGCGGGAGTGTGTGTGCGAGCGCGACCAAGCCCATCGGTCGACGTACTGAGCGCGTGGAGCCCGGGACGAGAGCGGGGCGGCAGCGGATTCTCCCTGTCACATGGATCACCTGACAAACAGAGTGTGTTTTTCTTTAATAAAAACTGAGGCAGGTTTAGATTTAATTGATGTTTTGCAAGATCAAGTAAACAGACACCAACAGGAGCAGAAAAAGGAGAGCAGAATGAATCAGTAAGGATTTAAAAGAAACACATTACAGCACCAGATTTAAAGCTAAAGAATGCAGCACTGGTATTACACTGCAGTAAACTGTTATGTGCAGTGGCCCGGTGTGAAATAAGGTCACCGCCATAAAACACACCTAAAACGACCACCTTGACAGAGCTATGAAACCCTGGCAGCGCAAAACAAAACGACAGAGGTCTGCTTGTTATTTCACCGTCCCAAGAACAAACAAGGAAGTAATACGAGGTGTGTTTATAAATTATTATGATAAAGTATTTCTTATGACATTTGTACCTTGTAACCAGACGACTTGACGTGCAGGCCTCTTTTGGTGAGCGTGGACTTCATGCGGATGAAGAAGCCGCGGTCGGGAGGTTCGTCAGCGGGAGAGTGAGGGCTGGACGGAGCTGTGGAGGATGAGAGAGGAGGAAAATATCCTTCAGTATTAGTCATAAATTCAATTATTCTTTGTGCTGTTTTGATGCTTATTTATTTCTTTATTCTTGAACGTATAAGTTGACAGCATAATCAGTACCGGGTTCAGGGGTCCCAGCCAGGGAGGAGGTGGATGCGGAGCTGGAAGCGCTCTCGGGGGCCGTGTGACAGCCGGCCTCCGCCCTCAGGTGCGGCTTGATTCCCAGCCGCTCGGCCATCTCCACGTGGTCCGCCGGGTGGATGTAGTCAAACACACTGCTGCCGGTCAGCTCCACCTGAAGAGAAACACACCCACTGATCAGGAAGAGAAGCTTTGAGCACAAACACACACACACACACAGGGGAAAAATCAATATACGTTATGACAGGAAAATGAAAGCACTGCTCTGGGTTACAACTCAACAAGGAGAGTGGAGGTTGTAAGACATTCCCACACACACACACACACACACACATACATTAAAGTCCAGTCTCAGAGGAGCAAGTGACTACAGTATTACACAAATAAAACCAGGGGAGATAAAAATCAATTGTATTTGCTGATTAAAAACAGGTGAACTCCAAGTATCTCCAAAGGTCACATTACTATTCTTCTTACTCCCCGCGTCCCTCCCTGCTCCTTCATTCAGTTACAGTCGATCCCAGCAGGCATAAAGAGCAACGCAACAGCTCATACAGCTCTATACGATCCTATCATCATAATGCATCATAGTCGCATTTCTAATCATTTAAAGGTAATCGCGGCGCTGCTCTTGCATCCATAAAAGCAGCACAATCGGAGCAGATGTGATTCCATCTGAAGCTGTATAAATGAGTGTGTGTGGCAGAGAGAGAGTGCTTACACACATGTGTGCAGCTTCTATTACATCTGCGAATGTGTGTGTGCGTGTGTGTGTGTGTGTGTGTGTGCCAATACCATTCCATCTGATAAAGCCGTGGCTGCAGCAGCCTCACACCCTTGTCTGTAGGACACAGCCATTTATTACCGGATTAGAGCCATTTACTGCAGGCTTTATGGGAGCTTCAGCAGGCCCTCAAGGACATCACAGCCGAGTAGAGGAAGGAGCGGGGAAGACGGGGAAAGGCGGGAGCGGAGGAATTAAAGCGGTGGACGAAGAGAGAAAAAGATGGAGGGAACCCCAATGAGTGAGGGAGGATGAGAGAGGGGACAGAGGGTCTTAGTGTCAGGCATGCTGGGCTCAATCAGACGGGGGATTCCCTATTTATTTTAATGTTAAACTATTCCACCTGTATTCAACATTTTATTAAATACTACATTTAATAGGCACCATATGGAGCAATTTCCACATACAAATGTGTTTTAAACAGACTACCCAGTGACATTTACACCTCTTTTAAATTCTATTTATTCTATTAAAGTCCAAATGTGTTTTTTGTGTTTATTTAACAGTGATAGGGAAAATATAGACAACAAATACACTCATAAAAAAGTGTATAAAGTTGAGTGAGTGATTTGGATTGAGCTAACCCCACCCATCACATAAAACCACACTTGACCGTTAGCATGTAGCTTAAGCTGCGACAAAAACAGGCTATGCTAGCAGCTAGTAGAGTATTAATATCGTGGCTGGAGTTTCCCCAAGAACATGAAGTCTACTGGGTTCATTTTATCCTCTTTCTCTTGATGCAACAACAGGTGTGAGAGGCGTAGACACAAGCCAAGCCCACCAAAGCCCATGTTGGAGGCAACACATTTCTTTGCTCTCTTACATAAAAATCCAATCATTTTTTTCTAGTAAACTTTAACCAACCAATTTCAACAAAAAAAATCACATGACATCCACCTATCGATGTATCCTCAACTTTTTATGGCCAGGAGCTAAGATCCAGTTAGCTTTTGTTGTTAGCTAGCTAGCAAAATAATGCTGTGTCATTGTGTCTTCTGGTGTTTGCCTCTTCAAACATTGTTAGCTTCCCCAATATGGTTAAAGGCTTGCAAACTGGAATATGTTCACTTTGAGGACAGTTTGGTTTCTCTCTCTTTTCTACGTTTAAATTCCTCCCAACTTTGTACCCTGCTCGCCTACCATGTTTCAATTTCAAAAAATGTGGCCCAAATCCAATTTCTTGGCTCATATGTGACTCAGGTCTGTTTTTTTTCATGACAGTGTGAACAGCTCAAATCACATGGAATCTGATGTTTTCAAATTTGATTTGGGCCACCATCATATGTGGTCCTAAATCATATACAAGTCTGATTTTTTTTGCAATGCGACCTGAGTCTGAACTTTCACATCGGAATTCTTGCGACTTTTACGCAACTCTCGATCGACACGCTGGCGGGAGTCAAGCAGTACATACACAACACGGAAGACGGCTCCGACTCCGTGTCCACACACACCTCCATACTGAAGTAGCAGCCATTGCTCCACAAAAAGCCATGATTAAAAATTTGGCTCTCTTTCTCCTAATCCTAGACATCATCTGCTGTCGAATTCACCGGCTTCCACGGCACATCAATTTATACATGAAACTGTAAACGCTGACTTCCATGGCACCCGTGTTTGTTTACGTATGACACCGTGCTGTGCGTAGTCTTTGTTATTGTTCTTTTGCGCATGTGGATCAGTTCAGGACCGTGACCAGTTCACACTGCAACCTGATATTGGAGAAATTTAAAAAATAATGTGAACAGCCAAAGAAAAAAAATCAGATCTGAGCAACAAATCAGAATTGAGCACTAAGACTTGCAGTGTGAACGTAGCCTCAGTGTCAAATATCCATTTCAAATATCTTTTGGCTCTGTTTTTGGTCACTACCAACTCTGGAGGGAAATGCTTGGTACTTTGGCTTCTAAAGGCTCCACTATGTTCATTTGCAAGCTGCTAACTGTGTTATATTTTGGTACTGAGCAGGTAGTATAAGGTGGGTTTTAGAGCTGTCTTTTAACATCTGTCTGCAGCGGATGGAAACTGTGCTATTAGAAGTGAGAGTCAACCAAAACAATCTAACAATCTAAAACTCACAATAAAGCTCAGTTCAATGAAAATTAGGGTGATAATTCTCTGTAGGTTCATCACAACGAGTGACCCCTTTCAAAATATCACATTGTCATTTGACAAAATCTATTATAACATTTTTTTTAATCAAAGTTATATCAGGTGGTTTTGGGAGTTTTACAGCGATTAGGTTAGGATACACTTGTGAATGCAAAAGGAACAAAATCTATCTATCTATCTATCTATCTATCTATCTATCTATCTATCTATCTATCTTATGAATAGTCATTCTTCTTCTGCGAGGGGAATTCCTGTCGTTTTTAAACAATGACTACATGCACCTCTCCTCTGAACACCGGACCGGCCCTTCTGACAGAGACACGATCCCCTGGCCCTGTTGTATTGGAAAACAAGGTTTAGAGACAAACGGGTCCTTACGGGCTTTACCGGGGCTTAAGACCTATCCGAATAATATCACTCCATCACAGGCAGGAGGGAGGGATTGAAAAAAGATCAGACAGAAATGAGCAGATGAGAAAGAGATGGAGCGATTGAGGGGATGAGTCAGGCTCAGACATAAAAACAGGTATAGAATGTGGCGCGAGGGGAGACGTGAGGAGAGACCGAGATCATTCAAATCTCTCTGAGTGTGTGTGATTGTGTGTGTTTGTGCGTATGCATGCACACGCCGCGCCTCTGTTTCTCTGTGTATGTGACTAGACTGTCTGTTTTTGTGTCTCCACGCGTCATTGTGTGTCATTGTTTGTGTGAGTTGTTGTCTGCCAGTGAACCTGTGTGTGTGTGTGTGTGTGTGGACATGCACGTTCATGTATGTATGGCAGTATGGTGGGTATTGGGGGGGTGGGGGGGAGAGAGGAGGGCAGCTAGCAGGGGAAGGAGAGACATGATATAAATAATAGCAGGGGGCTTTAATATGTATGAGGCATCCGGGCAGTGGTCCACAACACACTCTCAGCCCTCAGCCCTCACTGACTGATGGGAGAGGAGAGAGGGAGGGAGGGGGAGCGGGGGGGAGGGGGAGCGGGGCTGCATACTAACCATTCCCAGATCAATTCTCTCCTCCCTTAATCTACCATCCTTCCTCCCTTCTCTTTACCCCATTTATCCCTTTTCTCTCTCCTCCCGGCCCGTACTCTTACTTCTCCATCCTTTCCGCCTCTCCTCCCTTCCTATTCTTCATCTCCTCCTTTGTCCCCCCCCCCCCCCCACCTCCCCCTCTCATCAGCTATGTGGCATTCCCAGGTTTATCCCCCGTGCTTCCGGCCCGGAGACCCGGTGAGAAGAAAAATGATACCTGGAGGCGCCAGGGGAGTGGGCGGCGGGCTGTGCCCTTGGTCAAGGTGCCTGACCTGGGCTAAGCCGGCTAAGCAACCCCCCTGTCAGGGGAGCAGCCCGGGGTGTAAGCCGGGGGCAGAGGGGTCAGACGGGTGGGGTGGGGGGGGACAGGAGATGGCGGGGCAGGGGCGGTCCTCGGGGGCGACATGCCCTCTAAAACAAACCACCAGTTACACTTTTTCACTCAGAACATCGTTTGTTTGTCTGTCCTTCCTCTCTCCCCTGTGTCCGCCTCCACTCGCCCAACAAAGTGTGTGTAAGTGTTTGTGTCCTCTCCCTCCCGCCTTTCCCCCTCCCTCCATTTCGCTGCTTTTCTTTGGACAAAATCTCTTTTTTAGCGGTTTAATTACACGTATATTTACAAGGTAAAATAACTGTTCGTGCTGCTTTAATATTTAGTTATCATTTGATTGACTTATTCTACTTCTTCTCTCTCTCTTTTATAGTGAGGAACTGTAACGCTCTAATGTCCCTGTTGGATCAATAAAGTCTTTCTGGTTCTGATTTCTGGTCCATAAACACCCCACACACTCCCTCTCATATACCCCCTAACTCATCTCTTCTCCTAACTCCTTCTGCCCTTTCAGGTTGTCTCTCTTTCTCATCATAAACCCCCTCCGTCCCCCCCCCGTGCTCTCATCTTTTCAGGAAGGTAAACGTGGCGTTGTATGTTCAAGGTTTTGAGCGTAATCTTCGATCATAAATAATTTCATTAGAATGCTGATGGCTCGGGCCCTGTTTGAGGAGATGTGATGGGTTAGGCCATCTGCTCAGCTGATAAGAACAGCTCTGTTTTATTAGCATCTCCACCAAAGCCTCGGCTGTCTTGTTTACCTAGGCAATCCCAAGGCGCATTTCATTCCTACTGCACATTTAAACTCTATTTACACACTCAGACTCTCTCGCTCCTCTTTACCACTGTCTCTCTTTCTCTCCCCTCGTTCCTCTGCTTTGTTTTCTTTCTCTCTTGTAATCGTCTGTCTGGTTCTGTGTGTTTCTCCTTGTCTCTCTTCATCTTCCTTTTTGTTCTGTTTTCTGCCACCTGATGTTACAATTCTGGCTGATTTTCTTTCATTTTTTTGCCCTAATATGTTTAAAGTCATTTTTTCCTGCAAATGTAAGAAACTTCTTGTTGTAAGTAAACTAAATACTTGCATGCTATTGAACACATTAAGAGTTTTGACCACTATCCTCTCCATACTAATTCCCAGTACTGATAACTTGTTGTGTCCCAGCTCTCTATGCTCCAGTGAAGTCCAGGTGTACTTCAGGGTGTGTCATCATTGCTGGGTGTGTTTACAGGTGCTACAGGTCGCCTCTGACCACACCCAACCATGCTCTTTGAAGAAAGTTACTCCTTTAACAAATCTTACAGCAATCTTACAATGGTAAGATTATAAGTGATGCTTGGTGGGGTCAGAGGTTAAACAGATTTTGCCTTGTCGAACCTGCGGCCACTGTGTCGAGCACCTGCTCTACCGACTGTGCTAAACCAACGTCCCAGGCCTGAAACTTTTAACCAAAAAGAACAGCAAGTCTTGAGTTTCTCTAACTTCTGTAAAGTTGGAGAAAAGCTGAACAAAGATATCTCGAGTACAGACTTTGTACGGGTCGATTTCTGCTCTGTATCACAGTCTGTGAAAGAACGGCGATTCCAGGGATTAATACCTGCACGTAAAGTACAAGTCATTTAGGAATGCGGCAGTGTGAAGCATGTTTCATAGAACAAACACTGTGACTGTGAGGAAAATACGTAAAGCTCAGTATAACCTGTAATATACTTAAGGTTATAATACAACTCTGTGTGTTGCTGCAAAGGTACAATCAAATGTGTGATAATCAAATCTCTTGTGTCAAGTGTACAAATTACCGTACTGGTCCGAATATAAGTTTTCTTTTCCCCTCGACATACATCTGAAAAACTGGGGTCGTCTTACATTCAGGGTCTACATTTTTAAAGGCCAATATACGTTCCCAGCAGTAGACGGCGCTACTTATCTGTAAAGCAAGTGTACCCCTCATGAGGCCAGCCGTCACTCACAACTACAGAGCAAGGGGGATGAAAGATGGAGAGACACGGTGATCGTCCGGAACAAATGGCTAAAAAGAAGGCCAAGTTACTGAGGTGGAGTTATGATGTAAATTTAAAAGATGTAAAAGAGTTTAATGTCTGAAAATGGTGAGCCCAAAAAGATCACAGGCCACCATAGCTAGCCGTGGAGCTCCTTGCCCCGCCACCCTGCGCTGTCAGTTGGCTTAGCCAGGCCTTCTGCACCTTGGTTAAACTCCCAGGAATCCCCCCTGCCCCGGAAAAACGCCACAATGGGCCGCCGCACCGCTGCGTACAGTCTTACCTAACAGATGGTAATAGAGAAAATCATACAGTGGGCCGCTGCCAAGAGATCAACAGGAGAGTGTGTGAGTGTGTTACTGAGAAACAGAACAGAGGTACGCCCGTTACCTGAGCCGTCATCCAGCTGTTTGAAGACAGCTCGACAAATAGACCTCACTTTGATGGTTAAAGATTTATTGACATTTTTGGTATTTATTTTGTTGCATTTAAATGTTACAATTTATTTTAAGAATATTGAAAACGTGATTTTATTTAGGTAAAATAAAATTGTTTTTCTTTCTAAAAACAAATTTGATCTTCAAAAAGTCAGGCCCGTCTTATATTCAGACCAATACTGTATTTTTACAAAGGCATGTTAGAGGATGTGTTCTGTATGGATGGTTGTGGCTCGGTGACCCCTCTCTCACTAAGTAGAGGCAGCTATTTAGCCGGAGACATGGGGGGCAAAACAAAAGTCTGTATTCTGCCAAAATTCATCTAAAGTTCAGCTGAAAACAAGAACAAGCAAAAAACTTGGTTCTTGTAGTCACATAATGTCTGTGTGTCAAACATGTCTGCTGTGGCCGTGCAAGGAAGCTCTGCCAATCTTATACTCACACATTAACACGTGTCTGTCTTACTCTACAATTCATTCATACGCAGAAAGCCGGTGTTGATTTTGGCCCCGTCTCTTACAGTGTCGTCATGTTGGAAAGCGGCTGTTTTCAAACATAATGCTAACAGAATGATTACAGTGACTCTCTCCATGTACATACTGCATGTGAGAAAAAATCCACACTTATCCTTTAATGTCGCCGAGGGCCGACCCTCAATCACAGCAAAAATTCCACATAAAGAAACACTCCATTACTTCTGTTATTGTAACTCCAAGTCATGCTGTACCGATTCCTCTTACTTGGAAACATCTCTCTCTTATCACACCTCTCCTCCTTTCCTCCCCCTCTCTTTCTCTCCCCGGCTGTCTCTATCTATCTTCCCATCCCCCTTGGTGTTTTTCCCCCTCCCTACAATCAATGTGGCTTTTAAGATGCCTATCGATTTGTTCCCCTAGACAGGCCCAGCGCGCTGGGGCGACACTTTGATTGCTGGGCCAGTAATTACTGTTATTATTTATGCATCTGGGCAAAATGGCAGGACTTAACATTCACAGTACAAGAGGCCACAGGCAATCAACAGAGGTGAGCACCTGGAGAGGGAGAGAGGGCGGGAGAGAGAGGTAGAGCGAGAGCAGCACGGCTCCCGTGAGAGTCGCACTCCAGAGATGAGCGCGAAGAGTGCAGTCAAAGATATTCACACTCACACTCACACTCACACACACACAAACACACACACACACACTCCTGGGAGGGGATATGAAAGCATAAGCAGAAGAAGAGGCACATGTGTGCAGATGCACTTGTATACAAAGGATTATTCTGGTGTGTGTTTGTGCGTTTGTGTGTGTGTGTGTATGCAATGAGGTGGTCTTACCTGTGAGAGTCCCAGGTAGATAGAAACCGTCTCTGAGATGTAGAGGAAGCGTCCCTCATGGCTGACCACGAACACAAAGCCATCCAGAGACTGTGCACATTAAAAAAACACACATCACACCCACACACACACACACACACACACACACACACACATTAAAGCAAACAGAAACAAGACAGACAAATTAGAGCAATTAGTGTGTATCGAACAAATTACAATGAGCTGGAGAACAAACAACCCGTCACCCCTCGGCCTCTTTTCTCAATTCACACACACACATAAACGCGCACACACACACAAACACACACACACACACATGCATAAATTTAAATTTCCAATCACACACACAAACATACATGAACAAACAGAGCAAAAATACATGACAAACTGAGCTTACGGACCAAAGCTGTTTCAATCAACTGTGATATAACTCAGACCCAAAGCTTCGTCCTGGATCTGGGGCCTCACACACACGCACACATATGGACACACACACACTTAAACACACACACAGATATGGACACAGACAGAACCAGAGTCATTACAGTCTGCAGTGATTCTAATGAGAAGTGAAAGGTATACAGCCCGACCATTAGAGAGGACTGCTTCAGAGAATAATACTAATCGTCATAACAAGAATTACACACACACACACACACACACATAAACGGACACACACACAGACGCGCACAGACCAGGGCCACTTTGCTCTAGAAGAATGATTGCTATTTTGGCGGCCCCGTGCTTAAAGTGGCAGCGGTAATTTATGCAACTGACACATCCAGTATGCAAATGTGCGGCCGGGGTGCGGGGCGTCGTGTGTCGCGGCGAGGAGAAACCAGCCGCCTGAATGTCGGAGAACTAAAGTGCAATTATCGGGCTATTACGGCGGGAGGACGGCTGGGAGGGAAGAATCATACAGTTTTTCTGGAGCGTTAATTTGATTTCTATCAGCGCCGTTCCCCGAGACTCCCTTAGTCTTTAAAACGCGGGCGGAGAGCAGACATATGTAACGCTTCTTTGTTTTTACTGCAACCTTCTCACGTCTGTTTCCTCTTCTTTCCTCCTTCTTTTCCCAACAAGGGTCAAGGTGGCACTTCCAAGAGTTTTACATCATCCCAACCTTCCCTCCTCCCTCAGCCTCCTCCTTCTCCACGAACAACCTGCAGTGATACCTTCCTCTCACTTCCTCCCGAGCCTTTGTCTCTACATCCTGCGTTTCGTCATCCCCCCCCAGAAACCCCCCCAGGCTCCATTCATCTGTCAGTGCAACAGGGAGGCATTCTTTGGCAGCCGACGATATCGTCCGAGCGTCTGAGGTTCATGAGACGCGCGGGTGTCCGTGTGGGTGAATGTGAGAGCGCGTGTTTGCTCGGAAATGTATGTCTGATAGACTGAGGGAGGAAGAGCTGAGCTGTGATCCCACACAGCACCCACAAATGTAACACTTTTGTCAGCCTCTCAAGGAAAAACTTAAAAATCTATTATGAAATTTAAGTTTTCTGGAGTCGTCTTAAGAAAACCAGATTTAGTTTTAAACTTTTTTTCAGATAAACAGATGGATTATGGGTAGAGAAAAGCTCCCCCTTCTCAAGCTAAATAAACCATTTCAAAGCTGGAGCGTATGAAAAATGTAGTGCCAGAAAGCTGACAATCCAGGGCTTTTTCTGGGCTCTCAAAAAGTTTTTAAGAGACAGGGTTTTCACAGGAAGTAAAGAACAGATTACTCTCACCAACTCGCTATTAAAAACGTTCACACATTCATACATGCCAGCGTTATAATCACGAGAGAGGAAGAAGAAGGGTGCCGTGATCAGTACCTGCAGGAGGTGCGCCCCGAGGTGCTGCTCGAACATGTCGGTCGCCAGGGAATGAGATGATCGTCTTACTGCAGAGAGAAAGAAGACAAACACACATCAGATACTGACGGGCAACTTTAACTTGATACATGGTTATTTTTTTGGCTGTATTTGACAGGAAGAGACAGGACATGTGGGGAGTAGTCCAAGCCTTTACACACGGGGCGCCTGCTCTACCAACTGAGCTAAACCAGCGCCCCTCTTGATACTTGCGTCCATTTCAAAGTCCTTCTTCTCACCCGCAAAGCCCTCCATAACCGGGCCCCTTCATACCTCACAGACCTCCTGCTCCACCGCCACACTCCCTCCCGCAGCCTCCGCTCCTCTGATGCAAACCTCCTCTCTCCGCCACTCAGAACCAAGCACCGAACCTGGGGCGACGGAGCTTTCTCCATAGCTGCCCCCCTCCCTCTGGAACTGGAGACTGTACCGACCTGACCGCCTTCAAATCACTGATCAAGACCCACCTTTCAGAACTGCTTTTAACCTCTTTATTTTCATTGTTTTAATTGTTTGGTTGTTTTAAAATCATGAAAAGCGCTATATATATATAAATAAAATGCATCGTTATTATTATTATATGACATGTGCAGTTAAATAAGAAGCATCCATGAATGAATCGTGCTACGCTGTAAGAGAAAATGTTTTTAGGGGGTCAGAAGCCTCAAGTGCAAGTTTTGTTGCATCTCTCTTCTGTTGCATCCATCTCTCTCTCTGCTCTGATTGTCTGCCATTTTTCTTTTGTAAACTCTCAAGTGAAAGGATAAAATTCCACAAGAAAAATACTCGAGAAATGCTTGATTTGTTTGTATATTTCTACTCTGAAAGTGTAAGAAAATCACAGCGTGAACAGAGACGTATCCTTTCAAAAGTGAGGCTTTTGTTCATTCTTGTGGACAACAGAAGAACGACACACACGAGCTTAAGCAACTTTAAAACAGCTGTGTGGAGCCTTAGAGCAACTTTAGGGGTACAGGGAGGAGGGCTGTCACTTTGCCCAAAAATCGAGTTCGAATGAAAAACAAGTTCACAAGAACGAATGATATGATATCAACGTGATATGGAATTAGTTCTGGGGTGCGTTGGCGTTGAGGTGATCAGTTCTGTAGCACGGTCTTACACCAGAAGCGTTGCTCTGTTTCGGGTAGAGCTACGTGCCTGAGAGCGAGTGAAGAACGGAAGAGTGTTTGCACGAGTTACGTGAAGTGCCAGGGACCGGAGCAGTGGAAAAGCAGAGACAAGAGTGA
The DNA here is from genome assembly GCF_022749685.1 of Semicossyphus pulcher. Taxonomy (NCBI): domain Eukaryota; kingdom Metazoa; phylum Chordata; class Actinopteri; order Labriformes; family Labridae; genus Semicossyphus; species Semicossyphus pulcher. The sequence goes on along the minus strand of NW_027211692.1, from coordinate 13,718,849 downwards.
TTGATCGGGAGCTGTTTAAACAACAGAACTAACTTACAGTTTAGGAATGCTGCTGGCGTATTTAAGTGACGGGAGTTAGCCCTGGAGCTAGCTACAGCTCAGCTACAGTTGAGCACAACAACAATAAGTCTCCCCTGTTCTTTCTGACTACGATCAGGACGCTGAAGCAGGAGAGGTTCACAAGTTCTCGGCTCGTTAGTTTGAGGCTTGGCCTCCATTGGTTTGTAGCAGGAGCATAATATCGCCGTCTGTTGGAATGCAAGGCACTCTACTTTAAACGTGATAGCACTCTGGGACTCTGGAGAGCTAATTTGTTCGTGGACAAGCTTTATCTGCTGTGCTTCAATTTTAAATTCGATCATTACAGTCCAAACTTTTAATATTTCACCAGGTTTGAACGATATATCGAACTTTGATTGAAAAGTAACAGCCCGAACAGGGAGGTTATATTGATGAGTTACGCGGCGATGCCACTGTCAGAAGGGGTTAATTCATGTATAACTAGAGGTGAGACAAAATATCAATACAGCAACATATCGTCGTCCAGACTCGTGCAATACAATCATAGTTATGCTGGCGGCAAATATCGATATTTTCATTTACAAATATACGGATACAGATTAACCTGCCGTTTTGACTCACCGCGTCACTACTTCACGACTCCTAGTGGTGGCATGAATGAGTGTAACGTGAACGGAAATGAATCAACAGAAGAAGAAGCTGACGCTGGGATAAAAGAAGAAGAAGAAGAAGACAGCAGGATGTCGGACAGGGGCAGAGTGAAAACACGTACGATGTTTCATCTCAGTTTGTGTCAAATTCTGTGAAAGTCCCGCCTATTGTGTTCTTCAGTTAATCAGATATCGTGATGGATCGTGACTGTCTGTATAGTGATATTATCGTTATCGCGGGTCACGTATCGTATCGTGAGTTACCCTGCGATTCCCACCCCTTTGTTTAACATTTGTGGAATTATACAAAATAATGTGTGAACATGACTTCTTGTTCACCAGCGAGGGTCTGTGATCGTGTTGCCTCCCTGTTGTTTCTATAAATCCTCACTGAAATGACACTCGAACAAATCACGCCTGATATACAGCAGAATCGACCGAAACACTTGTGTGTGTCTGAAAAAAAAAAAAGAGTATAAGGAGATGTGTGTGTGTGTGTGTGTGTGTGTGTGTGTGTGTGTGGTGATTGGGGGGGGGTTTATGCGATGCACAGCACTCAATCGCTGCCAGACACGCAAACAAACACGCACGCACACACTCATCGTGTCTGCATCGCCACTCACAGTGCATCCCAAACACAAGCTATCAGAACTGCTTCAGTGCCAAAGTGGTGCTGTTTACCAAGGCAATTACAATACAAATAGAGTTGGAGGTGGTTAGGTGTGTGTGTGTGTGTGTGTGTGTGAAGATAGGTACGAGAGGAGCAGAGAGGGTACGACGGGAAAATGAGAAAACACTACGGAAGGCGAGCGTGATCACTTTCTCCCGAGCCAACGCGGCCGTGAGGGGCTGCGGTGACGTGCGAGATTAATTTCGCAATCAGCCGTATTTACTGTTTTATGTCAAAAAAGAGTGTGTGACGCCGCGCGTGTGTGTGTGTGCACCTGCGAGTGTGTGATTGTAAAGTGGGGAGCATACGTGAGAACTAATCTCACACCAACAGGGCTGCTTTTTGAACACAATGTTCCTTATCCGACAGAGACAAACTATGTGTGCGTGTGTGCATGTGTGTGTGTTTAAGAGCATATGAATGAGTGCGTGTGTGTGTGTGTGACTTTTAGGATCATCGGATATCTCTGCGTGTGTGTGTGTGTGTGTGTGTCGCTGCAAGGCTGAGGGAAATCAATACACGTTATGACAGGAAAATGAAAGCGCTGCTCTGGGTTACAACTGAACACAGAGGGAGGGTCGAACACACACACACACACACACACACACGCGCACACACACGCACGCACGCACATATATATTGCCCAGCTGCCTGCTTGTGATGTGGGTGAATAGAAAAGGGAGGCATTCCATTAGAGCTATAGACACACACACACACACTTCAGGAATACACACAGCAATGAATTCTCATGCACAGACTACACAGCGGCAACATGCCCTCCGATTAAACAACACAAATAGCCGCACACACACACACACACACACACACACACACACACACACATAAATACAGAGTTGCCGGACAAAGCCACAGTGGCATTGTGAGATTGGGGTCCCCCTGTGTGACAGAGTGTGAATATAAATAAGGCGAGTCCATTCAGGGGCTATGAAAGGGGGTCTGGTGCTGGGACCCTTCAGCCCAGCCAGCCACTGCCTGAGGGAGGGAGGGGTGGGGGGTGGGGATGGGGAGCCCCTCTTGCTCTCCGCCCGCCTGTCAGGCTCCCTCGTGGGGCTGCGATGGAGCTGCAGCGCTGGGGTGTCTGGAGGAAGCAACCCCCATCATGACCGTATGAAAACACACACAGAAACACACACATTGATGTGAGTGCGTGCCTTACGATTGAAAAGGAGTACATGGTCTGTGTGTGCGTGCGTGTGTGTGTGCTTTCATCCCTGGAGGAGTGAAGGTGATGGTGGGTGATCAGTAGTGCTGAGTAGTGTCAGCGGGGCGAAGGAAACGCTGGATGTGACATGAGGCCAGGAGGGCTGACGGATGAGTCTACACACTCTCTCTCACACACACTCACACACACACACACACACACACACACACAAATACACAGAGGACCATTTATTAAAGACTGCCAGGGTACAATAGGGCGGCCAGGAAACCAAAACACTGGACCTGGTGTGTGTGTTTGCGCGAGTGTGTGGACGCATGCACGGCCGTGTGCACATGTGAGGAGAGAGAGAGTCTCACAGCGGTGTTGGTATCTCACCCGGAGAACAAAGATCCTTCTGTAGTGCTGCTGTGAACCCCTACTTCTATATGTGTTTGTGTGTGCGTGTGTGTGTGTGTGTGAGAGAGGGACCTGCATGATTCTGTTTATATCCTTGAGTAATATAACTTCTATCTTAGTTAGAGGGTGAAAATAAATCTAAAAACAATATTAATCTGGTTCATAAGTTTTGGCCGTAATGGGTCTCAAATTCACCAACTGCAGAGATCTGGGAATTTAACATTATCCATGAGCAGTGCGACGATCAGACAGGTGTTAGCATGTAGCTAATGTAGCCAGATTGTCTTATGTTATTGATTTAAAACTGTAAACAATTGTTGTTAATGATCCTTCATTTGACAAAACAGTGTTCTTTATTTTGTATAGTTTCAGCTCCCTTTCCTAAACTGTCACTGTAGTCACTAAGTTCATTGCTGAGATCTGCGTCAGATGGGATGAGAAACACAAGTACTTCAACAACCCTACATGTTCCACACAAGCAGCTGAAGCAGCTTGTTTGTAAAACAAAACAAACACATGATCATCCAAACCGTGCATTGTACACCAGTGTTCATTTCGTTAATGTAAATCATGACGATAAATGTTTTTCCATGATGAATACAAAACGTGGACGAGCTAAAAACAGATCTTTGATAATAAAACTCTGCCGTGACGCATGTTTTGTTTTTGTTAACGAGACGAGGGCAGGACTAAGATGTTGGATATTTGAATCCATGATATTTTAAAGCCTCAAGCACCAGTTGGAGATCACGGGTATCACAAAGGTGGTTATGAACTTTCTCTGTTAACTCTCTGCTTCAGGCTCTGTGCACGCTCACAGAAAAGGGGGCGTTTTAAGCGTCATTTGACGCTTCTACTGCACAAGAACGAGCGATCATCGGCTGTGTGCTTCAGTCCTTAGATGCTGTGTCCTCATCGTTCTTTTACTGTAAATCTGCTGAAATTGATTTAATTGTTAATTTAAGTAATTTTACCTGAAGCAAACAGGTAAAAACAAGATGAGGGAGCCTGGAGGGGTAATATTTTCTCAAGAGAGAAAATGTGTTGACTAAAAGTAATGACTAAAATGTGATGACTGTACAAAAACTGGACTAATATGTTCTTAGCTGTCGTCGACTAAAACTAGACTAAAACTATAAAGGGTAAAAATAAGAAGAATAAAAGATTAAGACTAAATATAAAATAGCTGCCAAAATGAACACTGCTGTGAACATCCGTCACTTTTCAGACATTACTTCCTGGTCCTAAATTTGACCTACCGCGCTTGCTGTAATTGTGAGTGCAAACTGTTCTCTATTGCAATAAGCACCTCATGAATTGGATTTAAATTTCAACAACAATCAAACACCAAAGTGTGTGTACCTGCGAGTGATGAATCCACACCCTTCCTTATTAATGAGTGCAAAGCCAGCTTTATGAATAAAAAGCATTGTTGACATCCATGTTTGCTAACTTTGCTTCCAGTGTGGACAACGCTTTTGGAAGCGATGGTGCCATCAACCCAAAGCCAGGTTAAAAGGAGGACAGAGGTCATCTTTGCGCTGCCACAAACACACATCTGCGTCCCCATGAGATTCTGATATATATATTGTAGCGACCAGCCTCAGAATGACATCACCGCCCACCTTTAAAGAGCGTTCATTCATGTCTTCAATCCGAAATCATCCAATAAACCAACCTCTGGAACATCTATTAGTGCCTCTCGAAGGCCAGTGTGTAGTTGGTCAGTGGAGCAGAGGAACACCAGCTTTCCCCCAGCATCAGATCGCGTTGCAAAAGTCTGCGTTACAGTTGTGGCTCGTGTGGAAGCAGAAGAGTTCATATCTATATCGCTTTTTTGTCTGCTTGTGGGAATATACTGTTGAAAGCTGAATTGAGTTGTGGTCTCTCTGTTTGCTTGTGCATGGCTGTTGCTGAAATAATTTAATTACTGTTGCTTGCTTATTGTTTGTACGGTTTGACAAATCCCTTTTCGTTTGCCAGACTTGACTCTGACTGGCACCCCGCATTTTTAATTATAGTCAAACCTGCAACAATAAAACGCTTCTTTTGGTCAAAAACTCAAAAAGTAACTTCAACTTTCAGGGTAAAAATCACGATCGGGATCATTATTTTTTTAATTAGTTAGTCAAAAATAACTGTGATCTCCTGTAATTAACTGTTATTCAGGTGAGAAAATTGCTGAATTACTTCAACAACCTGCTGAGGCACTATTGGAAATCTAAACTCTTTTTTTCAGCAGCTTTTAGACTGAACTGAACTTTTCTTTTGCGGCTGATTCGGGCATAAATCTGATCGATTTTTACCAGAATTCAGTAAACATACCATGATGACAATATAGCTGTTTTCCCACTGGTCAAAAAACCTGCTAACACCTAAGCTTTTTTGCTTAATGGGAGAGGCTACTTATCTACCCGGGTAATTATCGCCTCGGCTCCGATTGGCATCGATGAGAACACAAAACCCGTGTGATTTTAATAAACAGACTATAGAGACCGAACAACCGTAGCATCTTCACTGTTTACTAACCCTGTTTCGGGTGCGTTCGTGACGTCAGACGGTGACGCAGCAGAAAAGAGACAGAAAGGAGGATACTTCACTGGCAATGGGAACAGAGACAATCTGCATCTATAAACAAGTCTTCCTGGGTCTGAAAAACCTGCGTCAACACACTAAATGTAGGTTGGAAAGGGGTAATAATAGCAGTTACTGAGAAAGTAGCAAAGGTACTAAACTGTACAAAAGTGTGCTGGTGCTTTGTATATAACTGAAGCACAGGCAATAAGAGATTTTTGGTGCACTGACTTTCGTTTTACCTCCAAACAGCACTTTAAGTAATAAAGCTAAACTGTTGTTAACAACGTGTCTGATTGTCTGATGACTCATCCCCGCCCCGTCTGACTTTGTTGTGTCATTGTTGCATGTTTTCATATCTCAGCAATTACTTTAGCGAGCGCAATGTTCTGGAAATACATGGGGAAAACAGGAAATAGGACATAGGAAGCTGGAATTATCCTGTCAATGGTTTACATTAATTTGTTGTACTTTTGCTTCAGTGTACATGCATGTAAAACGTACATGTTTTGTTGTGGATGCAGACCAGTAGGTCTTCCATCACACGTCTCTGTCACACTCCTGTTTCATTAGCTCCCCAGGACTCGGTGTGAGGTGTAATTTCATCGTGGGAATGGGAGACAGAACGGGACCGGGCCGAGCGGACACGTTAATTATAGTCTGACTCGCAGGTCAATTCTCGGGGTCTCCCCAGCGCTCCACCAGAAGAAAAGATAGAAATTTCATTTGAATGATTTTCATTATAGCTCTGTCTAATACATAATTTACTCCCAGTTAAGTCCATGAGTTATGGCCGCACACACACACACCTATACATCCTCATACCTACATACACACACTCTGTCCCTCTCTCCACCCGCACAGTATCAACCCTTTTAACCAAACAGATATCAGACACACACTCTCTCTCTCTCTGTCTTCTCGTCCGTCTTTGTCCCTCAGATCTGGCTCCTCTCCCGTAGTTTCACCCTTTCAAAACAAGAGCCTGATCACCTGCCAAGTTGTTTACTACCATCCAAATGTGACGTTTCGTCTGTTCGACAGACACAGAGAGAGAAAGAGTGACCCTAATCGCGGCGTCCCTCTCCGGCGCAATTATCTTCTCACTCTGACATCCATCCCTCCCTCCTTCCCTCCGTCTATCTCTCCTCTATCTCTCCCGTCTCCCCTCCCTCGCTCCTTTTTGCGGTCGAACATAATTTGAGTGCAATTAACTTCCCTTAAAAGCCCCGGCTGCTTTAAACGCCGTGAATTAGAGGGGAGGCAGACGCAGGGAGAGAAAGGGAGAGGTGGGGGAGACAGAAGGGAGGGGGAGGCAATGAAAGAAAGGAGAAGAGAGAGGGATAGAGAGAGAGAGAGGGAGTGCAGGCAGAATGAAAGTCAATGTCACCATCGCTGGGGAGGATAGAGGTGTGTTTGACCTCACTAACACAGACAGTAAAACACTTCAGCTGGCCCTGTTGCTGGCAGTGAGTTGTCATTGTACTGTAGCTTGTAAAATACTGAGGGGTTCTCCAGCTGCCGTGTTGCACCTGTTAAAGGTTGAGTGGCGACAGATTCGTACGGAGAGTACTAACGCATCTAGCTGTAAATACGATACGTCTGGATTAACCGATGTGCAGGCGGCTGAAACACAGACATGCGAAAGATATGTTTGAAACCAATTTAAAAACACTGATTAGTTTGTGTTTTAGCTGTATAACGCCACTTTCTGTTCATATCTTTGTCACCAGATAAGTTTGCAAATGTTATGCGAGTTGTTAGAAATGAGTGTTGGCCATTTTATTATAAAGTTTTTAGTTTTTAAATATCAATATCGCCTCACAAATCCAATCAGGCGTGGGAGTGATGTAAAGGTGTACACCAGGGTGCCAGTACTTATGTGACATCTTATTGAGTGTACCATTTGATGTCATCAGAGGTCTAATAAAGGGATATCACAATCTAACCGTAAGGGCGGGCGGATACTTACATAACTAACCTGTCAAATTATATTAAGGCTTTAAGTTAGAGATGATGAAGGAGGCGTGGCCGCCTTCAGTGACAGGTGAGTGAAGTAAGCTGTCTGCTTGACGTCCTGGCTTATTGCAGGCACTGAATTTGAGCCCTTGGGTGTCCATACTGTCCTCCACATATGGAAACAACAAAAGTGGCTACGTCTGGGGAGCTGGGTTTAGGTCAGAGGTTAAATTGCGCATCCCCTGTACAGAGGTTCAGCCCTCGATGCGGCGGCCCCAGGTTTAAACTCCCACCCTCGGCCCTTTGCCGTGTCGTCCCACTCTCTGTTTTCCCGTTTCTGACACAATCCACTGTCCCCTCCTTCAATAAAGGCATACAAGGCCAAAGCATTTTCTTAAAAACAAAAGAGTGGCTGCGTCCACTTCTTATGCACGGTCTATGTGTCAGAGGTAAAACACACTTCAAATACAAGACAAGTGGGCAGTGAAACGCTGCTCTTCAGCCCAGTGTTACTCTTTCATCACAACTCCGACTTACTCTGAAAACCACACTTTTAATTTGTTCTACATCATGCTTCACCTACTGTACTTGGCGTTGTTGTGCTAGCACAGTTTTCCTACATATACTACGAATGGGTCCTGAATTTCAAAAATTCGAAAAGGCTTACATTTATAAAAAATGCAAAAGAGCACACGACTATAATCTCATCTTAAAAATATGTTTTATCCATTGTTTTTACTGGCGCCTGGTTGTAATGCGGTACTCCCGCCAGACGGTGGCTGTAGCGCATCTGAAAGCTGTTTGCTAACTGCCATTAATAAACAAGAGAAGAAGAAAGCATTAGCGCTAGCCGCTGGTAAAACTGTGAGATTCAGAACCAGAGAGAGACTTCTGCAGCCGTCAAAGAGTTCTTTGTCGAAATCCTTAAATCTTCTAATAATATCCGAACAGTATTTTAGCTTGAAATACCCATCACTACATTATACAAGGGTTACTACTGCTCACTTTTGGTTTAACCTGGATATAAAGTGTTAAAGCTAATCTGGTTAGCAATGTTGCTGTTGTTCCCACATCTCGGCAATAAGTGAGGCGAGTATCTTGTAATCACAACCGATAGATGATGATGTAGCACAAGGTACTAAAATAAGGCTCTGGTTAAAATACACCAGAATAACCCTTTAACGCGACATTTCAACAGGTGAATAGTAGACAAAAACTATGTGGCATTGAAAGAAAAATTTACTCAATTAAAAAGAGGTTTTGAAAAATAAATGACTTCTAATATAAAGGTTTAGTCCTTCAATGTGCTTTGCAAATAGGTACAGATACACTAATACAAACGCAAGCACACACACACACTGAATGGGATTGAACATCATGGGTCATTTTACTTTTCCTCCCTTTAGCCCTTTCCTTTTCATTTGCTCCCTCCTTCCATAATCTGTCTCTCTCCTCCTTCTCTCCCCCCTCTCCTGCTCTCTCTCTCTCTCTCTCTGTGAAGGTCATGCAATTGATTTTCCTCTGTCTATTCATTTTTCAAGACTGGCTTTGAAACGTGGGAAGCAGACAAAAGCCACACTGGCCCCTCCCCTTCTCTCCCTCCATCTCTCTCCTCTCCTCCATCCTCTCCCCTCACCGCCGACCCTCGCCCGCCTGTCCAAAAACCCTCGGACAAGAGGGGGAGAGTGGAGGAATGCAGCCCCCTCTCCTCCCCCTCCTCTCCTCTCCTCTTTTTTCTCTTTATTCCTTCTTACGTCGGTCCCTTCCCCTCCTCTCCATCCTCCTCTCCTTTTCAGCTGGATCTCTGACCACATTCCACTAACGGAATTAAAGTCATGCATCACACTTAAAAACCCTGCCAATGCATTGTGGGTAGACTTGTTCAAACTGATGTCCAAATTAGCATCGCATTTTCAGCCCGGGCCCCGCTGAGACCGTGCGACCTGCTTGTAGAAATCTGCAAACATTTAATAAATTACACGAGATATCAGTGGAAGAAATGCCCGAGATAATTCAGACTGTTGCTGGCACGCGGCTGCGATTCATTGTGCTTTAAAGTGCCTCACAATTTCCAGTGACCTTCGCGTAGCTGCTGCAGGATTCTATATATTTACAGCTATGGTTCACATTTGTACTGAGCGTCTCATTGTGGTGTAAGCAGCACACCTCGCATTTGTCTTTCTACTACACTTTCAGTTCATGCACAGGACAGCAAGGCTACCTGCACACCTACTTTTCTTAACAGCAGGTATTTTCCATCAAGGCCAAGAAAAAGGCTGCAACACGGAGGCAAAACAATTCAGCGCGTGTAGAGCTCAGTCAAGGCCACGACTGTGCGTGTGTTAGTGTATGGGTATCACTCAGACATTCACATTGTGCAGCGCTGCATGCCTGATTAGATATCGATGGATCCCTCTGGATTCACCCACAATATTGTATATGTTTTGATCAATCGCGCTAGATCAGAGCTTACTTTGTATGTATTGTACAAAATGAGATCTCTGAGTTGGGTACTTTTAGTTTACAGTGAGGTACTGCTTCAAAATGTTCAGAGGCTGATTATTATGGCTGGATATCGAACTCTAAAGGTATAATAAGTAGGATTTTCCTAGAAAAATAAAATATAGACTTTTACAAATATAATATAAATCATCACTTATGGGCCTCTATACATGTGTGTTGGTGAGACCCTTCCCTCTGCATCTATTCTGTTGTTTTGCTTTGCACGGGACGTTTTCAGAAGGGGCGCTGTTGTGGTTCCCTGAGCCAATCACAGCGTACAGGTGAGTGTGGGAGTGGTTCAAATTAGCAACTGTGCCCCATTCAGACCGGCGAACACGGCGAAAGAGCGATGCAGAGTTGGCCTTCTTTCTGTTGGACAGGTAGGTGCCTCAAACCAGGCAGGACAAGCTAACTAGCGGTTAGCATGCTAGCGCAAAGGTAACCGTGATACTGTCGGTGTTAGCTCGGTGGGGTGGGCGTGTTCTCGCACGAGAGAGTGAGCGTCTGGTGACGAAGAGCCCAGGAGGAGGGGCCCAGTTTGAATGTGTCGTTGACAAAATGCAAGGAAAAATCCTGCTTATTAAACCTTTAAAGTACTGACCGCACATTAAAAACTGAAGTATCAAACACTGTTCGCATAAGTATGTACTGTAAGTGAATATTATACTCAAACTCATATTGTCCTTTACTGCTATTGCAATTAGCATACAAAAAAATCAATGTATCTTACCTAATCAATGTCTGCACACAGATACTTTACATGCCACAAAAGAGGTCGATAGGCATTTTTAAAGAGAGGCAATCACAGCTGGAAAAGCACAGGTGTAATCAATGAACTTAACGATGGCTGAGCTCCAGTTGGCTGGTTCACTTTTAGTGTCATGGTGCTGTGCAGGCTGGGTCACTGTTACACAGTCATGGCTTTCAGGGACACAGGGCTCGTTAATGGTATTAGTAACACCTGTGCTTTTCTTTATGACAGGTCAAAATGTGTGCTGTGAACATGGCCAATCAAACACTTCTGCTCTTTTGGGGCATGCCCAAAAAAGTTGTGCAGTTCATAGGTTGTTTTTTTTTGCTGGTTTAGCTCAGTTGGTAGAGCAGGCGCCCCGTGTACAGAGGCTACAGTCCTCGACGCACTGATTGCAAAAAAAATAAAAAACTTAAAAATTATATAGTCATATATGTCTTTTTGGGGGTCACTGGGCAGCGGCATATTCACTATGATATGATGACCTCTTGGGTGTGCTCTCTTGTGTCCGAGCAAGAAGACGAGATGAGTCATGACCTACACGAGGAATAACTCACCTTTAAATAAGTAAAGTAAAAGGGGATCGAGATCATCATCCTGTGGTAAAGCAGCCACACACAGTCACACACCGACATGGCTTTAACATGTCTGTTTTTTCACTCACATCTCCTCAAATTAGACAAGAACAGGCATCAACACACACTCAGACACACAAACACACACCTCTAATTGTAGCTGCATCGTTTCCCCTCAGTAATAGTAGCAATTAGACAGGCTTTATAATTACACTGTCCTCGTTATATAGTTAATTTCTGTAATTACAAATCGCACCAATAGTTCCCTCCCTCTATGTGTATCATCTAACTCCCTCCTTCACACACACAAGCGCACACACAAGCACACACACACACACACACACTCCCACTCGACAGATAAATTCTACTCAAACTCCCAGCAGCCTATGGAGACTCTTTGTATGATTATGAGCACATGTATGTTTACAGGCTCGCAAAGTAACACATGCTTGTGTCACATACATGCAGCACAAGTAATTATGCTGGCTAATAGAGGATGGGATAATTGTCCCGGTCCAAGCTAAATGTTTTTTTTTGGCATGCGGTGTCTCTGTGGGAAGGAGAAAATGGGCAGACGGTTTGGAGCGCAAATTCTAAGCAGAGAAATTATCCATCACAACTATGTATTATTTAACTCTGCCAACACTGTCAAAGTCTAAATATGTGAAAAAGCACATTCTACTCATGACTTTATCATGACTGTAGTCAGGATTTTATTCATACTGAGGTCATGAGTGTAAGGCCACACACACGTACACAGGTATTATTGAAAACTGAGTTTTTGCCTCCTTCGTTAAAAAAAAAAACCTCGTCCACACAAGCACGGTTAGAAAAAATCCCCGTCCAAACGAAAATGCAACAGAAACGCTGTCATGAGAATGCCACACCAACAGGCAGCGATATAACCCGGTCATGCAAAGAAGAAGAAGAAGAAATATGGCCGGTCAAATGTCTGAAAAAATCTATCCAGACGCCTTTGTTCCTCAAAATATGTGTAAACATGTAAAAAGTCCTGTTAAGCATCACTGTTTACACTACCAGTCAAAAGTTTGGACACATTTTCTCATACACGTGAGTGGGAAGTGTGTCCAAACTTTTGACTGGTAGTGTATGTCACGTCCGTCATTTTCTAAGGACTGTCGCCTCATTTGTGACGCCTCACAATAAGAGATAACGGCACACAGCCTGACGTCACGAGCCAAAAAATGCCGTTTACCCCATCCAAGCGTCTCCGCGGGAACGGACTTTCTAAAAAACTTCACCCTGGATATTACAAAAGATCCGTTTTCAGTGACCTAAAACGGCGGTTGTGTGTGGACGACAGACCAAATAGCAGAGAAAAAGCTATGTTTTGAAAAATACCCGTGTACGTGTGGACAAAGCCAAAGTCTCAACTTCCCAAGCCACTACAGTCCAGACAACGAAAGGCCTTAATTATTGATAAATAGGGAAATATAAGGCCTAAATGATATTTACAGCCCTCTGGAGGCTGTCAAAAATAGAAAACTGCTTTGGGAATTGCAGTAAAAAATCTTTTATTGAATCAAAATTTAAGTACTAAAATATACAGGAATCAGCTGATTAAATGCAGAAATTAACTGTTGCTAAAAACCTCAAACTCCCTGAGAAAGTAAAGAGGACATGACCTCTTGTAATCAATAGCAGCTACTGCTCTGTTTTCTAATAACTGTGTATTAAACATTATGCAAATAAAACTTTACTGGTGGTGTGATTGCAAACAAAGTCGATGGAAAGATGCAGTTGTGCACAAAATCTCCCGGTGTGTCGTAAACAAAAAGAAGCGTAAGCGCAGGCTGAGAATGGTTCAACTTGAGTGAAAAATGTACGTTTTATGTATCTGCTTAATTTTAAGCTCCTGTGAGGAGTTTTTATCTGGTTATGAAACAGACTGAAATTAATTCCGATGTTTCTATACGACCTACAAAACCCGACCATCAGCGACAAGATCGATTATTTCTATATAGTTTTTAATGCCTTAAACTGCTGGCGGGGGGTAGGTGTCAGAAGAAGCGATTAACTGCACGCTGCCTTTGTTTACATTTTACAGGGCAGAAATGTAAAAGGAGTGATACATATGACTGTTAAAGAAAGCTGATTAGAAACCACCACTTAAGCATGTACAGGACAAAATCAGCAAAGAGATAAGAGGTACTGCTTTGTCCACAGGGGGCGCCAAAAGCAATACAAACCGAAAGTTCCTCACAGTAGCTTTAAATATAGAGACAATAATAAGTTATATTGTTAAAAAGGTTTGTTAAAGGCAGATTCCAGCGGCAGAAATTAAGCAAATGACACCTGAGTATAAAAAACTATTTCTTTTGCTCACCTTTGCAGTTGCTGTCCCCCTCCATCAGCGGGCTCCATGGCGGGTCTCCCTGGCTGGCAAAGGTGCGCATGTGCAGGTAGCTGATGGTCAGCCGGATGACGGAGGCCTTGTCCAGCTGGCTGGTGATGGCGCCCGGCAGAGGAAGCATCTTGGCCAACTCGAAGAACTCAAAGTTCTCCTTCCCCCGCCGCGAGCGAGCCGCATTGCGAGACTTCTCTTTACGCAGGTTCTGAAGACTGCGGAGGGGAATGAGGGACGGGCGTTTAAAGAGAAGAGGGGAAAGAGTGTGGAGGGAGAGATAGAGGTAATTGAAAAAAATAGTCTTAGATGGGAGAAACTGGCAAAGGGTATCGCATAACGGCCTTTTAGTGACCACCTGTTGATTGATTCATGCTCTGTGTGAATGACCTGAGACCTCATTTCATAAACACGTATGATGGTAATGGCTGCTGCAATTGGAGTGAAACAATCTCCATCCTCTCTCACTGCAGATCGTCCGGATAATTACAGACAAACTCTCTCCTTCTATCTGGCAGAGCAGAGTCCTAATAATGCCATTTGCTCCAAAATCCATACGTGAACACACACTTACAATCTCTTGCTGCCTATCTCTCACTTTCCCCTCCCTCCAACCCCCCCCCCCCCCTTCTCTCCCCCTCTCTCTCATCTGGTCCCGGGCTGGTGAGCTGAAGCCGTGATTGAGGGATCAATAGGAGAGGGAGGGGCGGAGTGACAGAGGGGGGCCGGGGCTCAGGTAGCCTGTCTCTCTGATTGGGTATTGACTCTCCTCAATGGGGCCTGAGTGGTGGAATTATGTTGTCACAGCCACTTCACAATTTGTGTCGGTGCTGCGCTCGAATACAGTGTGTGTGTGTGTGCCTGCGCGTGTGTGAGAATGAGAGCTAGAGGAGCAAGACGAACCAGCCTTTCTCCCTCGTGTCTGTGTTGTTGATTCTCATCCCATGAAAGACCACCAGAGCTGTGTGTGTGTGTGTGTGTGTGTGTGTGAGAAAGAAGAGAACAAAGAAAAGGCCTGTACGTGGTGTGTGTACATTTGTTTCTATCTTAATCAGCTGACACAGCTGTTGTATTTCCCCCTACTATTCTCTAATAAGGGAAAACAGTGTGTGTGTTTCTGTGTGTGTGTGTTGTGGACTCATGCTGCCAGCCTCTGTAACATCTCATTATTATACCGCCTCGACCCCAGCCACCGAGAACAATCAATACGCACACATTGATTCTGCTTAGTTTTTATATCCGCCTGTAAATGACTGCCCATTAATAATTCCAGCCAAATTTACTTAATCTCCCACTAAGAGGGAGGGGATTCACGCCACTGACAGGATTGGCAGGTGGGCAACAATACAGGTTATATGTAGCAGCGAGGAGATCGGACTTATGTCTTCTGTGTGGTGTTTCATTGATAGGAAATTCTTCTTCAGGCTGTCAGTGTGAGCGAGGGTGCTAATGCATGGATTTCACCTTGCGGAGATTAATTCATGGGCATGCACGCAGGCTTATACAGTATCAGCCTGTGTGTGTGTGTGTGTGTGTGTTGTGTCTCACCAGGGCAGGGTGGGAGGCTTGGCCAGTAGTCCTTGTAGGAAATCCCACTCCACACTCACGCACTTCCCCTCGCTGACAAACGGCATGGTAGCCATCCTTCTCCCAATCACGTGGCGCCGCCGCCGCCGTTAACGAAGGCTCTGATTGGCTGAGGATGTGACGGACTCAGACCTGGAGATCCTGGTGAGAAAAAGTAAAAAGAGACACTTTAACAAATGTTTTTTGGGACGTCAAAATAACCGCGCTTTAGAAAGCCTTTAATTATTCAATTAAAAAACATGTTTCCCAATTTATTTTTTAACAGAATACTTTTTAAGGCCGTGACCATAAAGCCTTTTTTTAAATAGAGAAAATGTGTGAAATTTTATCTCCATTTGCAGTTTTACATTCAGCCCTTTTAATTTAATAGAATATAATTTGCATCAAAATGCTCTGATGAAAACCCATCTTATGATTTCTTACTTCATCTATCGGAAAAATTGCATTCTGGAAAAAAAAGTGCTTATCACGACAGGCGGCCTAATTCTACAGAGAGAGAGCAGCAGCAGAGAGAGAGACAAAGAAATGAAAAAATGAAAGAAAAAAGGAAGAACAAAAGACAGAATCAAAGAAATACAGAAGAAAAAAACAGGAAGAAAGAAGGAAAGAAAGATGTGAGGTTGACAGAGAGCAATTAGGTACTGTATGCACTTCCCTACATAAAGGTCAGAGACTGTTCCCAAGGTAATAGACATAAGACAAAACACTAAGCCACCTTTGAAGTCACAATTAAGCTGAAAATCACAGATCCTTAAATGTCCCCCCGCGTCCCTGAGAGAATATTCAAACTAGTCTCCGGCTGGACTTTAAAGCCGACTCCTCCTCATCTATTGACGCCTTCTGCCCGTCTCCGACTCTTCACTCCCGTAGTGAAAGTTGCCAATATTCTTCCGTGTCCTCAAAGAAAAGCCCCGCTCCTCAACCGCTTCCCTCCCCTCCCTCCCCTCTCTGCTGTGTTGACATTTAAAGGGCTGGTGTGGCCCCGAGCACACCCATGTCATGCCCTTGGGCCTGAGATGCCCTCTCTCTCTCTCTCTCACTTCCTCTCACTCTCTAACTCTCTCTTTCTTTGGCCCGGCTGGGTCAGCACAATCAACTCAGTAGAGCTTTGCCGGGGCAGAGGAAAATGGATTATGTCTCGAGTTTGAGCATGGCTATGCTGACCTTGGCTAAGAGGGGTCAGCAGAAGCCAGGCAGGTTTGGCAGATATCATTTCACAAATCTACGCTAAAACAGCCAACGTTTAATGTATGCAGGAAAACTTCTTGGACCAATTTCAAAGGCAGAGGAGGCGATGTGGGATTCAACACAGAGAAAATGGCTGTTTAAAGGGGAGATGGGGTCATACGCTTACCTTTAGTAGCTTTAGGCTGAGATAGCAAAGCATTGAATGATTCTTTCTATTGCTAACACGGTCCTAGGTGAGGGATGGAGAGATTAGCATCACTAGAAACTGGACAAATAGGTATTTTACGAATATTTACCTCCCAATGCCTACTGCAACCTTTCATCAGACTGCGTGCATTAATGGAGCTCAGAAGTGTAGAGCAAAATGCTAATGTCAGCATGCTAACCTGATGTTTAGCAGGTAAAATGCTTAGCCTACCATGGTCACAATCTTAGTTTAGCATGATAGCATGCTAATGTTAGCTAATTAACAGTGTACACAAAGTGTTGTTGAGGCTAATGTCTGCATGCTATCCTGATGTTTAGCAGGTAAAATGCTTAGCCTCCCCAAGGTTACAATCTTAGTTTAGCCTCATACCATGCTTACGTTAGCTCATTAACAGTGAACACAAAGTGCAGCTGAGGCTGATGTCAGCATGCTAACTGGATGTTTAGCAGGGAAAATGCTTAGCCTACCACGGCCACCATCTTAGTTTAGCCTGATGGCAGGCTAACGTTATCTAATTAATAGTAAACACAAGTAAGTTGAGGCTGATGTCAGCATGCTAACCTGACGTTTAGCAGGGAGAATGCTTAGCCTTTTATTGGTCACCATCTTAGTTTAGCCCGATAGCATGCTTACATTAGCTAACTAGCTGATGGAAATGTCATCAGTTAAACAGATATTTTATCATTAAAACTACTGGAGAAAATAAAAAGAAATACAGGAATAATCATGAATTTATGTCGGTGGATGATGTTCTTCAGTTTGGAGCAAAGTGGTGGACTGACTGACATTTCAACCCTAGAGATGCTGCTAGCATGACTTAAAAGCTAATACGCCCTCCTCTACACTAAGAGGTAGGGTTGGGGAATATATAAAACAAAGTAAAATCTGTATCACAATAAACAGTCATAGATTAATTTTTTTTTTAACACTTTGACTAATTAAACTTCCTGGACTTTTTTGGACTGAACTGCTAGCTGATTGGATGAGCTAATGTCATATTAATCAATGTTTGTTGTAGCTCTTAAGCTTGATTACATTGGATTCAGACAATTTAAAATTGATTGCTACATAGTAAGTCAGTAAGAGACTAGTAAAGACGCTTATTTGATCAGTCAGGGTACTTTTCCTACCACAGACTCCCAGGGCGTCCCTACATTGACAGAATATTTTGTCCCTGGCTTATGTTTAAGGCTGAGGCTTCACTCAACTATAGGAAACCTATATCTTCCCCTCTCAAGCTTCCAGCCTGAGACATTGACAGTGCTTTTTAAAAAAGAGTGCGTTGAAGAGAAGACAGGGTCGAGCAGAGGTCAGCACACCTCTGTCTAACAACTTCACCTTTGTCACCTTCTCTATCTCACCTGGTTAAATGCGCTACATGCCAAATTAGGCTGCGTACAGTAGGGCGGAGGGATCAAAAAGGAGACACAGGCAGGAAACAATTTACCCTCAAATTCTGACGCACACACACACATGGACGGCTTTTTTTCCGCCACATACCTGTATGTTTATCTCTTAATTGACCCTATCTGTGCTTATCTAATCTCTCCCTCCATCTTTCTGTCTCGAACTATCTCTCCATCTCTCCCTCTATCAGGGCAGACACAGGGGCGTAATGGACAGGGGCCTCCACAGTAATTATTCAATCAGCCTCATAACCTTGTCGCAGGTTGGGCGGCCCATTAATGCACTCACCCAAATGGACCCCGCCACTTTGACTGCTAATGCTCCGGCTAGCTAGCAGGCAAGCAACAACAGGCTGAATGTCAGAAGTGTCATCTCGGCCCGAAACAATCCGCCGTATGGAGCTGAGTCGACTTATTCTGTGACGGCGCAGTGGGAAATATATGGGAAAGGAAAGTGTGACTTCTGAGAGCACTGAGTGTAAAAATATACGGTGCCCACAGCTGTAGAGATCAACCTGTATCAAGTGTGACCGCAGGTGTTCACAATGTGTTGCTGCAGTGCTCCATATTCATAAAGTAGTGTATGTGAGTGTGTGTTTGAGACCCCTGCCCTATAGAGCTGTGCACTATTGGCACGGCCTCAACAGCAACAGAGAGGAGGGCGCTGCGGTGAGCGCTCACAGCCGCTGTTTGCCGTGCGCTCCTCTCTGGCTGCTCGCTTGGCTCCCACTCTGTTTATTTTCAGCGGGGACGTTTAATTAGGGCCTCCAGCTGTCAGAGGTTCGTTAGCGTGCCCCTCCCCTCGCCGAGCCGCCCCCACCCCGCAGGGAGTCAGGGGGGGCCATCAGGCAAATGAACACATTTAAGTCAAACAGCACGCAGACAGACAATAGCCCCGGTGCCATGCCACCAGCTCCCCTAGGTAGAGACATGGTTGTTTTATGCCTCATCTCCTCAACCCCTGGGGCCCAATACAGAGGCTGGCCAAGACTGTGAATGCGGAGGCAGAGGAGCACTCATGGCCCGCCGGAGACCACATGCACGCTGCCATCATGCAAAGGTGAAGGGAGGGCGCAATGGAGGAGGAGGATAGTTTGAGTTCGGAGGATTTTTTGACAAATTTCTGATGGATCACAAGTTAGAGACACATATTTAAACTGTCAACTGAAATGAAAAGAGATGTGTACATAGTTTTCCTTCAATTCAAAGTGAAAAACAGCAGGAATTTGGTTGTTTTATAAGTAAGAAGTTTAAATTTAAGGTCGTGTCTTGATGGCGGTCAGTTAGCGCCATGCTATTGTAGCATCCCTGGCGTTTGTTTCACCAAATTTTCAACATGAAAGCTGCAAATTTTGTAGTATAGAGTATAGTATAGAGGAGACCTGTAGAAGTAGGAAACCATTAGAGATGTTTCCAACTGTGAGCCAGGACTCACGACCCAGGACTCACGACCCCACCTGTCTCTGTCCCCTCTTCTTTCCTATCATCTCTCAATTGTCTGGAAATACTTAAAGCCCGCATCAGTATCCACCTTACATCCAAACTGTGTAAAGCAGTCCTCCTGCTCTGTTTACTTAGAAGTTTTTCAAGACAGCTCTCTTCTCTTTCCCCCCGCCCGCACCCGCCTCTAATTACCTCCAACTTAAGGTCGAAGGGGAGCGCTCATACAACAGCAATGTAGATATTCCTGTGAATAATATTTGATCACACAGAGAGCGCTCGATATCATGGAAGATGTAGAAAACATGGTTGGACGTAACACGCACGGAATACTTGATGGAGCTAGTTTTCTATCTGGCCTTTCATGTTGTTGAGTAGTTGTAAATGAGTGTCTGGAGCGTCCGGGGAGATGAAGTTTGGTATTCTGGTTGGAGGGCTGAAAACTACTTATCATGCATTACGGGCCTGGTTGGACCTCAGGATTTGGAAGTCAAAAGACTTTTTAATGTACAATTTTTCAGCCGCTGATCAATCGACAGCTGCTGGACATGAAGATCTTACCCCCCTCCTCCCTCTATCAGTATTCCGACTCGCTCGGCATTCTGCTTTCGTATCCGAGCGCCGGCTGCGGTTGACCTTGACGACTCTGGATCATTCCCAACCCAAGGTTTCTCTCCAACTCTCAAGGGCCTTGGCGTCCCCCCACCCCTCGCTCCCCTTCCTCCACCCCGACCGCCTCTCCCATCATCCTCACCCCTCCCCACATCTCCTCCTCTAACCCCCTCTTTGCTCCTCCCTGGCCCCTGCCTGGGTCATTAATTATCTAATGGAATCAATACGGCGTTAGATTGGACCAGAGTGACCCCGCCCGCCCCCAGGTATCTCCGCGCTGATGAGGAGGAAGAGGAGGGTTCGGAGAGGGTGTAAAGGAATGATGATAACAACCGGCGGCGTGCAGTCACAGCGCGGACCGTCCCTAAACTGGAAGAATACAGAATAAAGAGATCAGCGATAAATAAATGATAAGAGAGGGGTGGATGGAGAGCGGATGGGGGATGGAGGGAGCATAAGTTGAGGCGGAGGGAGGCAAATCAGACAGTGAGAGAGAGAGAGAGAGAGAGAGAGGAGGGATGATGGACGGATGAAGACGTACATGAAAAAAAGGAGAGAGAAAGAGATTTGCTAATGTTCACCCATGGTAATCAATATCTTTCTCCTCCTCCGCTTTTATTACAGAAGGCTTTGGTGAGCGCGCTTTGATGTCCACTCCTCATGGGCGTGGAGCTACGCAGAATCCAATCCATGCCTGTCATAATTACCATCCAGCTCGGCCTGAGTACACACACAAAAGAAACGCTCCACTTCACCTGCGCTGTATTAAATATGGAGTATCAGCGTACAGAAGCATTGATATATTTACAATATTAACCCGAAATTCAGACCGCTCTCTTGTGATTTCTCTCTCTAATAAAGTGGACATCATTTCACGCTTGATATCGAGGGTAATAAAACGGCTTTAAGCTGCATGACAGGTGTGATAAGTTGAAGATGGATGCAGACGTTACCCCACAAAGTGACAACCGGAACTTCAAAATAAGACAAATATTTAAACACAATTTATATGATTTTATAAAATATTTAATCTTGTATCTTTTAACCTGCTTTCAGAAGTGATGCAGGATCAACACTGACTGCATGATGGATTAAATTAAAGCTTTAATATTAAAACGGAGCGACTAAAACAAAGCAGAAAAACACGTGAAAGTCGAGAACCAAAACAGCAACCAAAAGACGTCATTCTGTTAAAATGTTCAGTCCATAAGAAGTTAACCATCCCTGACCCTTATATTGTTCCAGCTTTAAAGAGAAAACCCCGGGTTCAATAAAATAAAACCCGTCAAAATGAAAGCTGCAGTCTATTCTGGGGTTAAATACCCCCGACCTCCGTGTCAGGCGAGGCTAAAGGAGGGAGAGGGCGACTAACAGGAAGGTCAGCGATAAAAGCTTCTTAAGGAGGAGGACACTGAAAATATTCATGTGAAGTTGTGAAATAGTAAAAAGTTGTGAACAAACAGAAAAAGGTAGAAAAGCAGACAGAAAGTTCTCTCCGAGCGTGTGCGAGCGAGCTGAGTGGATGCAGGTCTCTATAAGGCAGAGGATGGTAAATCCACTCCCGCAGGCAGAGACCACATCAGCACTGACCTCCAAATAACCACAGGCCAAAGCACAGCACACAGGGTCACACACTCTGTGCACAACACACACTGATGCAAGTGTGTGCATGGACTTGAAAGCAAACTCTGATTCCGCACAGCAGCAGCAGCAGCAGCAGCAGAGATGTCCACATGCTAATACAGACACATCAATTAGCAGGGTGCAAATGTCAGAGTTCAGAGCAGAGTCAAACTCTTGATAAGATTTGCACAAGTTGTGTAGGTGTTGTAGCACCCTTGGGAAACCGGGATCCCTGCTGGCTTCATTCTACATTCCCACACAGCGCTCGGAGCTTCACGCTGCGTTTGAATATTTACACATTTAGTGCTCATTTATCAAACTTCTGCTTTTTGTCCTGGAACAAAAGAGATCAAGAAATTTCAGTTTCGCACCTAATCTGGCGTTCGACTGTGATTTCGGATGCCCTCACATCTTCCGCACGTCACTAAATAAGTGCGTGTGTGTGTGTGTGAGTGTGCGCGGATCCCTCCAGGCCGGTGTGTGAATGACAGCGGGGGTTATGTAAGGAGCCACAGCGGGGCCGGAGCGGACAGTCCGAGCGGAGATCAGGTCAGCAGAGTGTGACACTAAACACATCTCCCTGACACCGCGCTGACACCCTCTGTCACAGACCCACACACTGTCTGTCAACGCTCCTCACACACACACACACACGGGCGCGCGCGCAGCAGCCGGGGAGAGCAAGGCGTGTGTGAGCGGCTGTCTGTCAACACAGAAGACACTGACCACCTTAGTGTGTGTGTGTGTGTGTGTGTAAGAGAGCAACAGAGAGAGACAAAAATATCAAGAGAGGGAGAGGAAGCGAGGGAGCGCTGAGGTGTCTACCTGAGATCTTGTCAGGGAGTCGCGAAAAGTGACAGTCTGCCAACGGAGATACATTTTTAAATGACTGGTTTTAACTTCATCTGCTTATGTGAGGAGTGTTTGTGTAGACAATAAAGGTAACTGGCAAAGCAAACCAGATGTTACCTCGCAGGATCATCAGAAACACACACCAGCCCCTACAAAATAAAAGCGCACTCATCTGCCAGGAAAGAAAAACACTCCAGCTACTTTATATTAAATTTTTTTCAACTTTACTTTTCGTCTTCAAACGCTCCTCTTTCTTGCCAACAATTTCACTTTTCACAAAGTCATCCAGGCTCTGTCACACAGTCGCTCGCTGGCATGAGCCGCAGCTCCTTAAAACCCCAAAAGCCAAAGAAGAATCTCACATCTGGGTCTAATAAAAAAGGCCTGAAGCGAGGTCACGACCAAAGCGCCCTGCACATGCGAGAACTCAAACGGATGGAGGGGCTTAGTGGCTCAGTGGTCCGGGGTATAAACTGTACCATGGACGTGTGATGACACGGTCTCAACCTGTTTCGTGTCAGCGTTTTCTTTTTTACATTCTGCTGCTGTTTTCAATCATTAAAGAGGAATTTTAAAGCGCTTATACAAAAAGAAAATCTATATCAGCAAGTTACTAAAAACTACCCCATTACATAAGAGCATGCACAGACGTAACTCTTGTAATCGCACCGTTTTGACAGCTCATCCTGACACCTGAAAGAGTGAGTCAGTGCTGCAGGTAGTTATTTGGTTTGAATTTATCTCAAGCACCTGCTTCCTCTTGCAGGTGTGTGTGCAAATGATCCTGCTGGGCGGCGTACCAAACACGGCGGTATTTATACCAAACACACAATGCAGATTTTTGATAAACATTCAGGGAGCGTAGAACACAAACATTCAACACAAACAAATCGACATATGGACGGACACATATGCGCAAACGCAAATAAGGAGCCCTGCAAGAAAATCAAACATTTGCAGAAACTCAAGATTGTGCCTTTGTGGAATGAGTGCACCTTTACTCTGAAAGTCTGACTTCTTTTACTTTAAATGACAGAAGAGGAAAAAAAAAATCTGAAATCACTCTGTGATGGTTTGATGTTATTATTTACTTCGCAGCAGCAGCTAACACAGTGCGTTTGTCACACTCATTCTGCCAATTTGGACCACCTGCTGCAAACACCCTGAAGGCAGCGAATGTTGCAGAGCCAGTAAACTGTGACCAATTCTGCCTCTGCAGGTTGAGACGGACACGCAGACGCTCACTCTGGCAAACTCCAGCACACACACACATTCGCACACACAATTATCAGAAACATAAACATACATAATTATTTCTTAGCTTAAAGGCAAATATTGGAACATTTGCATTGAAAACGTTTCATCAAATACGCTGCAAAAAGAAACTTTCAAGGAACATTTAGCCCAATCATCTGATCAAATGAATCATCAATATTAATTTATTCAGGTATAAATTATAAATGTACCATTTTCATGTTGAAATATGCACAGTTATCTATGTGTTTTACGTAGTCAGAAGTAGGTTTAATCATAGTAAAAAGAGACCTCAGCAGAGGGAAGGTCGATTTCAAAATAAAAGCTGTAAATCTTTTAGTCGGATTTTATAGTTTACAAGCAAAAAAAGACTTATTCTGATTAAGTCAAATTAATGAAACAGTTGTGTAATATTTGTGTTCAGTTGCTGAAGTTATCGCCGATGCAAACATGCTGATGTTTTTGCTCAGAGAGAGAAAAAAAGGACCAATTTAACAAGTTCGTCTTTCGTGTGATTTCATCTTAAAGACATTAAAAAAACAGATAAACACATTAAAAAACATCTGCTTTCAACTAGCAGCAATAATCCGACTAAATGTGACAACTTTATGACTGTGCCAGCGTGTGTGTGTGTGTGTGTGTGAGAAACTGTGTGTGTACGTGTGTGTGTGTGTGTGTGCGCGATGACCGCAAGTTGTTAGATCCATTATCTACTCACCTGACGGGCATTTCCAGCGTTCAGTCTGCTACTGTTGATCTGATCCACTTTGTCTCTCTCTTTCTCCTCCTCCTCTTCCTCTTCTTCTCCTCCTCCTCTTCTCCGGAGCCCCTGCTCTGCCCTGGCAGTGCCCCCTCCTCACACCACCGACACACCACCACCACCTCCACCAGCAGCGGCAGCGGCACCTCGGGCTTAAACACAGCAAACAAACACTGTGTGTGTGAGCCAAAAAGGGGGGCTGGGACAGAGGGGGGGGCAGCGTCAGTCCAACCTCACTTTCACAAAAGCTGTGGCCGTTCAGCCGGACACATCGTGCGGACTCCCGTTCGCAAAAAAAAAAAGAGTGTGTGTGAAAGAGAGTAAGAGAGAGAGAGAGAGTGTGTGTTTGTGTGTGTGTGAGTGGAGCTAGCTGATGTAGCTCTCCTTGGCTCTCAGACTCACTTCAGCAACACTCTGCTCCGCTGCTTCTTGGAGATGGACTCGGATTAGGACACAGCCAGTGTGAGAATCTCTCTCTCGCTCTCTCTCTCCCCGTCTTGCTCTCTCTCTCTGCTTCTCTCTCTCTCTCTCCAGCCGGCATGCTCCCTCCCACCCTTCCTCTCTCCCGCTCACTCATTCACTCTCCTCGCTGAGCTTCTTTCTTTTCATTTCCTCTTGGGAAAGCCGTGCACACCAGTTGTCTCTGCCTTCAGCTGCTCTCGCTCTCTCTCTCTCTCTCTCTCTCTCAGTCACTAGTAAATATAAAAGGCATGCTTGTACAGCCCCTCGCCTCAGTCTCTCTCCGGCTCTCCCTCCCTAACTCGCTGTGTCTCATGCTTTCGTTTACCCCCACCTCCCCGTGGCCCCCCTCCCTCACTTTCTTTCTCAGTGTCAAAGCTGCCTTTCAAATGCTGATTAGCAGCCGGAGTAAAAGAGAGAGAGAGAGAGAGAGAAGGGATGACTGGAACAAGTGGGAGATTCCATCACATCCACACAGAGTGTAAACTGTGACTCCTGTCCCGAGCACACACACAAACACACGCACATAAACCTGTTTTTGTCACTTAGGAAGACATCAAATCGACTTACACTCACTCCTAAGACTTAATAAAACTAGTTTAAACCTCAAATCTAACGTTTTATTTCCTTTTTGTCCTTCAAACTTCATGAAAAAAACATTTGACTCTGACCTCCACAACGACCCTGGCAGTCTCCGTGTTCCTCATCTGACAAAAGTCTGGTTTCAGTTCTCGCTCAGTCCGAATCTGCAGCAGAAATAAAACATATGATCATTTTTTATCTGTTCAATCATCTGTGAAAACATGGAAATCAAAGCTCTCCCATTTCAAACAACCAGCGACACCAATCTGCCATCAATCATGATAACAAACACTTTAAAAAACAATGCCGACTGCTTGAAGCACACAGGATGAGACAGGCATGCACTTGTCAGGCAAATTCCAGGCTTTACAACTAATGACAATTTTCTCAAAATCACAGTCTTTTCGTGTCCTTATTTCCAAGATGGATTCCCCTAACTGGAACTTGTGGACAGATTTTCGGACTTAAAAAATGTAAGCAAAATAAGTCGAGTCCTGCAAAACAGCCTCCACGTGTTACATAAAAGTGAACAGCTGCATGACAACAAGTCAGAAAAACACACACATGCTACCTCCAGGCTATTCACACAACACTGTGTGCAGCTTTTGTACTCGAGTCAAAGTGAAAAACAGCAAATTGTAAGTGATACTTACGGGACGTCGGTTTAGCTCAGCGGTTTAATCGCGCTTCCCTTATACAAAGGCTACATTCCTCGATGCCCTGGGTTCGACTCCCACCCTCTCCTCCTCTGTTTCCAACACTATCCACTGTCTTCTCTCTCTAATAAAAAGGCCAAAAACAAAAGAATAAAAAACATATATTAGACTCCTACATTTCACATACAGTTAAATATATATCATGAAAATACATGTGATACGCACAGTGTACGTAAAGGAGCACTAGGTCGTAAACAATACTGGACTGAAAACACTTAAATCTGCTTTGTTTTCTTTGAGAAAGAAATGCAACAAACATATTTGTTAGACCTCAGGGAATACACACAAAGTGTTCTTATGAGGAAGTGAATGTAAACACAACTTTTGCTTGTTGAATCATAACTTTATTTGTATAGCACCTTTACAAAGATCAGGGAAATTAAAAGATGATTTACCTAAAAGCCTGTTTACAAAAGTGTGTTTCATAGATGAAACCGATTGTGCTAGCTTAATTTCCTCTGGCTGTTCCACAGTACAGACGCCCTCGCAGAGAAGGCACCTTGTGTCCCGAGCCTGGACTGTGGGACGAATCAAAGGGCCTCGCCAGAGGACTTTAAGCTGCGAGTCGGCTCATAAAAAGTTAAAAGGTCAGAAACATAGCCGGGGGCTGGACCTTTCTGTACCTCAAAAGCAATCGGTAAAATCTTAAAATCAATTCTAAAACTTACTGGCAGCCAGTGCAGGTGAGCTTAAACAGGTGACATGGGCTCTAGGTTTTTTTTATGGCAGTTAAAATTCTTGCTGCTGCACGTTGGACGTTTCGGACATGTGTGAAGGATATTCAGCTGAGGCAGGAGTAAGGAGAGTCGGCAGCAGCCTAACGAGGTGAAATAAAAGCATGAATAACCTTCTCTAAATCAGCGGGGCTACGATGACTAAGAAGATCTTAGTCCCATTGCTGGTCTTTGGGTTAACATGTTAGTCTTAAGATGCTGTTATTAAAAGGGACCCAGCTATCTGAAGACAGATTAAAGCCACGTGTGATGTTAGTACGCGAGCTGGGCCTTAAATAAAGCCTGATTATCCCCACTCTAAAAAGTAATACACAATAGAAATATTGTACACAAGCACAGTATAAATGTATTTAGTCCCCTGACTGTATGAACAACCTATAGTCAACATGTGATCAGCCCCACAATCACACACACACACAGAAAACAACACATACGCACACACATGCCAGGGTATACGTGAACAAATAATCACACTCAGAGACTCACTCAAGTACTCTCTCTCTCTCTTTCTCTCTCACCACCAACCCCCCCTCCCTCCCTCCTCCCCCCTCTGTTCGTTCCCCTTGCCCTCAAACACTACTCAGAATATTGATACATCACCCCCTCCTCCTTTTTCTCTCTCTCTCTCCGTCTCTCTCTCTCCCTCCATCACTCACTTTCTCTACTGAATACTGATAGGCTGTCTACTCCGTGGTCTGAGTTTCAAATCTCTCCCCTCCCTCCCGCTCGCTCCGTCGCTGCACCCGCCGCGAAAAGAGAAGAAGAAAAAAAACAGCAACATAAAGGAGGAAATAGCAGAAGTTAATGCACTGAGGTAGACATAAATTCACTTAAGTACCATTTCAGATTATGTCAAGCTAAAAATGGGCTTAACATGGTGGAGAGGAGGGGGGGAGAGAGGTGACAGAGGAGGGAGGGAGGGAGGGAGGGAGGGAGGGGGAGGAAAAGTGCAGCTTTGGGTGGCTGTCTTGCCAGCGGAAACTGGCCGAGCGGCTCGCAGGACTGTAGTGAACGGGCGGCGGGCAACAAAAGGGAAAAAGACGTGTGAAAAGTTCAGGCAAATGAAGACGCATTCAGTGCTTTTTTTGTCCCACTCCCACCCTCCCGCCTTATTGTTGGACGTGTCAGCCATGGCGGGTCCGAGGGGGGAGAAAAGGGGAGTGAATGAGGTCGTCAAAGAGTCCCTGTGAGCCTCCCCCCCTCCACTTCACACACACAAACGTCGACACACACACACTCAGGCTCGAAACAGCTGAGAGCAGGAGAGAGCGACAATATGAGAAACAACGCAGACAGAAAAATGTCCTGCTTTTCTCACACGGACGGGAAGGTGGAAGGGCTTTTCAGGGTGTTTGTGTTTAAGAGTGTGTAGGTGTAAGTGTGTGTGCAGGAGAGACTTTGTGTGTGTCTGGAGTCTCTTTGGAGGAGGCTTTCTGTCTGCATTAGAAGTGCAGCGCGTCTGAGACGCTGGGAGAGGGAGTGTGTGATTTTGTCCTCCAAGTCTTCCCCAGGCGTCCTTGAAGGAGACTGGCAGGGAATATCTGACTCCGTGTGTGTGTGTGTGTGTGTGTGTGTGTGTGTGTGTGTGTCAGCGAGTGTTTGAGCCCTCACAGGCTGAGTTTAGGACCGCAGGCTTGCCTCGCGGAGCAGCATTACAGGTGTTCCCTTCACGACTCAGGGTGCTCCTGGAGGTGACAAAAACTACAACCTCGGGCTGCAGAATGAAGCACAAACTGATGAATGAGAACTGTAATTGAATCCAGTGCGTAAATAAGAGTAAAAGATCCTTAGCATGTGTGTGTGTTTGTGTTTGTGCGTGTGCACACTTGCATGTGGACTAGCGTGTGACGGCTGTTGCAGTCAGCGAGACAGTCACACCCATGTGTCTGGCCTTGTTTCTCCGCCTGTCTACACACGCTATCGGCTGTGGTCAGTTCGATGCAGTGACAGAAACACAGACTTTTCAGAATAAAAGTTCAAACAGGATAAGACACTTTCAGGTCCTTAACTTAAATAAAGTCGAATTCCACACAGAAAATACTCAACTAAGTAAAAGTACTTCATTCAGAATGTATTTAAGCTCGTCGGCTGCAGATGAGTCCTTTTTGAATTAGTATAAATTAGGAAAACTTAAAGATCTTTCTGTTCTGAGGAGTAGTTTCATCACTGTTTTTGTTTGTAAAATCTAACTCTGTAAAGCAATCAGTCATTCTTAATGACAGATGGGACGACATGTGGCAGTTTTATGTCAAAGACTGATCAGATACATTTTGTGTCTTCTGAAATACAGCAGACTATTTCTGTTTATTTCTTTGTACAGCTGAAACAAACTGACTGACTGACTGACTTTGTGCAGTGAATCAAAGAGAAGTTGTGCTGCTGGAATAATCCCAATAAACCATGCTTCACCAAATGTAAACATATAAACACACTGATACAGTGTACAGAGGAAAAACTTCGGGTGGCATTCATCACATAAAATTGAGTGCTGAAGATTGTTCTCTTTACCTTAAGCACAAGTTTGTTAATTTTCCCAAATCATTTTCTAACTCTTCAGCATTTAACAGATGATTAGTTCTTGATGGTTTGCTAGTAATTGGATATTTTCTAAGAGGCAATTAAACTTTATGTTATACATCAAAATTTCCTTTTTAGTCTTAGGGGACACTTATCAAACCCAAAAGACCCTTTAAAATGCCATTATTCTTGTAACGCTGCAGGGATAACTTTCACTGCGATGAGATGGCAGAAAATACTGTACGCTCCGTGGCAAACAAAGGTTTATGAGTAGGGATGCACGATATTGGATTTTTTGCCGATATCCGATATGCCGATATTTTACAACTCATTTAGCCGATACCGATATTTTTTTCCCGCACACCTAATTGCAGAGATCATCACCTCTCTTCTGCATTCGAAGTAGCGTACAGTATACTGGTGATACTCTTATCACATTTGTTACAACGGTCGGGGTGACGGGTCTTGAGATGGTTAATCAAGTTTGTAATGTTGAAAGACTTTGCCTTGGCTCCTCCTCGCATCACCGAAGCTGAGCAGTCATTGCAAAGAGCAGTTTTGCTCTCTATTTCGGACACTTTGAAAAACAATCTGAAAAGTTTGACATGGAACAGATTGCAAGTGGATGAGTATCAATAAAACAAAGCTATAAAGGCGGAACAGTGCGCAGATGAGTTTCTGTTTTTGGCATGGTGACGTCTAATGTCCCTGACAACCTCGGTCATCTCAGTATTATGGGATGAATTTTATGTTGTGGAACAAAACGTATAAACCTCTGTGTTAACCACAGATCTCATTCCTGGCATTATTACAAAATCCAATTCAAAAAACTCCATTGACCCTGAGACGAGGGAACCAATTAGCTTTTGCTACCTCATTTGAATTGAGGACTCATTACTGCAGCACTCTACTGAGGATGTAGTGTTGGTTTAGTTCGATTGGACTAGGAAGAAAAAGTTCGACAAAACCGAACCTTAAGCTAAATAATAAAAAACACATTGACAGTATTGATGAGTCACCTCTGCAACACTGGCAATAATTTGTTTCCATCTGACATCCTTATCTGCAGAGAAATTAATCCTTCTCCAGGTTCTGCAGCTGTCAGCGTGGTATTTAAGAGCATAAAAATTAAGCGTAGCAGAACACAACATTTCCTCCACCCTCCCCTCCGCAGCTCACACGGACGATAAGAATAAAAGGGTGTTTAAAGATAACTGCCATCGAGTAGATAATATTCCAAATCTATCAGACAATAATTCTTTGAGGGCATGCGGCCATTAAGGAGCCATTTCGCCTTTTGTTGAGTGCGCTCCTCCATATTTCATTGAGATGCATATCTGCCTTTCACACTGTCTGCCTGCTCCGCTATTCTCTATTCAACAGTGACCCATTGCTCCCTGCCATACAATCCTTCACCTTTCTGGGCTTAAAAGTAATTACCACTTTAATTTGCTGTCCGCTTTTGTGCATGCCTGAGTGTATCTGTGGCTGACTGGAGTGCTGTGTGTGTGTGTGTGTGTGTGTGTGTGTGTGTGTGTGTGTGTGTGTGTGTGTGTGGCTATTTTATGTATGCACAGAGGAAGCAATGATGTGCATGTATTTATACAATTGTGAATAGAATGAAAGAGAGTCGATAATTTAAGAGATAGACAGGAAATGAACTGGCAGCAACCGGTTTTTGATAACTGATTAATTGTTAAAGTCATACATCAGAAGAACATAAAATATATATTTGAGGATTGCCAGCTATTATTGTTTACATATTTGTATTTATTAAATATCTGGACAGTTGGTGAGATCAAACTACCAATCTAAAGATGTCACCTTGGGATCTGGGAGTGCTTGAAGTTTGTTGAGGGTCTAATATTTTCGATAGATTCCAATCTGGCTTCTGGACCTATCCGCTGCCTTCAACACCATCGATTTTTCTTGATAGGTTACATAACTGGGTCGCGTTTCTGGTAAAGCCTTAAACTGGTTTCACTCATATCCTAGTAACAGATATTTTAAAGTCTGCATTAATAATCATGTGATCTCTTCTGGAGTTCCACAGGGTTCAGTCCTTGAACCAATGCTATTCTCACTATACATGCTTCCTCTAGGTAACTTGTTTAGCTGATTTCCTGGTCAATCTCATCACTGTTATGCCGATGATACTCAGATCTATTTTTCTGCAAAACCAAATGTAACCTCGTGTTTAAAAAGTGCTCTATAAACAAAGCTTTACTTACTTACTTGACTGGCATTTTAGTGCCCCGAGCATCGACGGTTGCAAGGATCCTATTGATGTGAAAGGCATTATGATTCTTTCTGGTGCCAATCGCATATTGGCACCAGGCGGCTTTAACACATCCCAAAACTCATGAAAGTTTGCACACACATGAGAAGGGTAAGTAATATACGTGGGATAGTGCTTTTATAAATGGGCGCAGCAAAAGGGCTCCATAGTTCCCCCTGGAAGTGGAGAAAATGTAACCCACATGTACCAAATTTGGTACACTTATCTATCATCTCAGGACCTTATAAAAAGTATATCATGGACATATCCTAAACCCAACAGGAAGTCAGCCATTTTGGATTTTGTTAGTTTTTTGCCATATTTACAGGGTCCATACTTTGACGAACTGCTCCTCCTTGGGACCTCATCCGATTCTTTTCAAATTTGCTCAGCGTATTGACAAGACACTGAAGATTTAAAGTTGTTAAAAGCTTGAGTTTTCATCAAAGGGCGTGGCCGTGGCTGGGGGTCAAAGTTTGATGCTTTTTGGTATCTGGGTGGTATGCATGTGTGTAAATTAAAGAAAAGGTGTGTGTATGCATTTTTTTCCACTTACCCACAGTAAAATTATACACATTATATTTGTGAATTTAAGTAAGAGACAGTTTGTAATATAAATGTATTATTGTTATACTGTGTGTGTATAATGTGTATATATAAGTGCGTTTTTGTATATTTTAATGTGTGTGTGTGTGTGTTTATGGTTTGTCTCCCATTGGCCCAATTACTCCAGAACCAAAACCCCTCTGCTTCCCAGCTCCCCCCCTAAAATCCCTCACCCCTCTCACCTCACAGTCCCAGCGGTGGACCCCCAACCTTCCACCCCCCCTTGCCCCTCATGGCCAGATTGTCCATCACAATACCCCCGACCCCTCACAGGACCTCCATCCCCTCCACTGTACCTCCTGCTCCCCCTCCCCGCCACGAGTTCCTCTAAATCACTCCTAATTTCTTGCCCCCCCTCCCCACCCATTTCTCCCCCTTCTGCCCTCCCCAGTCCCAGGTGAGCTGACGACACAAGGAGAGCAGAAACACTCTGCGAATATTAATGGTTTGATCTGAATATTAATAAAGCATGCATCTTAATGATCTTAAAAAAAAACAAAGAGCCACAGTCAAGCGCTGTATAGCCAGGATACAAAGACACACAAACGCACACACACACGCACACAGAGAGAAGAAGGCCTGTGCAAACACGCACACACAGAGCTGAACTATCTGTCCTGCACTGTGTAGATTAGTTAAAACAGGGCCTTATCCTCCAACCTGCTGTTAAAATGCTGAGCGTCACGTTCAAGACAAATGTGTTGTCTTTTTTTTCCTCTCGGTAAATGAAGACACCTCTCCTTTCCCACGTCCTTCTCCTCTATCTCCTCCTGTTGCTCTCTTCATTTTCTTTTTATCTCCTTCTACTCGTTTAGTTCAGGCGCCCCTCCCTCGCCCCGTTTCAACCCTCCTCTCCCTTCCCTGCTTTTTCTTCTTTACCGACTCCCTCCCTCGTCTCCCCCCCCCCCCCCCCACTATCTCCCCCTTTCTCACTCTATCACTTTCTCACTAGATTACCCCATCTCTCCCCCTCACTCTCTCTCTCTCTCCCAGCCTCACCTACTCGATATTCCAGCCTTGTTCTCCTGCAGTCTCTCCAGCACAACTTTCTGACCCACTTCCTCTCTCCTCCCTGGCCCCCTGATCAAAGCCTGCAGGACGGCATCGCCTTGGGCAGAGGAGAGGGAGAGAGCGCGCGGGAGAAAGGGGGGGATGAAGGGATCGGCGCTGAAGAGGAGAGAGGAAGAGACAGATAGAGAAGGGATAGAGCGGCACGAGAGAGAGGGAACAGAGAGATCACAAGGACGGGAAGAGGAGCCAGGTGCCCTCTCAGCCCAAGGACAAAAGCTCTTCCTGGCTGATCACACACACACACACACACACACACACACACACACACACACACACACACACACGCACAGTCCTGTCAGCGCCGTCATCCCTGGTCATGTACGTCATGTGTAAAGACGGCGTTGACATTAATGTAGTGTGATAAATAAATATCTTCAGCTCAAACCCCCAAAACAGCTCAACTTTACAAGTGATGGGCATTAAAATTCAACAGGATGTTTAATAAATTACACTTTCAGATTACATGTTGTCCCATCTTGTTATTCTGTTTTGCATTCAGGCGTTGCACAGGTGAGCGCACTGACAATGTGTGTCTGTATCCCAGCAGGTGTCAGTCAGGGTTCAAACTCGCTCTATTATTCTATTTCTTTTGACGTAAAGCCTTTTAAACTTAAAAAATCTGCAAGCGGAGAGAGATTTTTTCCCACTTCCTGCGAAGATTTTACTTTATTTTAGTGCTGAAAACTGCGCTCTTCCTTGTTTTACGCTCACTTCAAGAAAATTGTTACAAAATTCATTACAAAAGGATCCGCGCCGACTTCCTCTACTTGCTCTAGGACTCCGTTATAGAACTTGATAAGATGGAGATTCTTCCTCCTCTGTGGAGTCGTTATAATTTTAAGAGTCGGCGGCGTCCGGGTTCGAGATGTAAGCCCTGTCCATCCCAGCGGCCGTGTCGGCTGGGCGGCCGGGGCGGGCGGGGAAAAGGATGGAGGAACACCAGCCCCATTTGTACCCAGAGCGAGGTGGCGTGTACTTTAACATTCCCCGCGCATCCCGACAAAGAGCACTAATTATAAATAAATTAGGGACACGACACGGTGTGCCACAGGGGGACCAGCCAGAGCAGTCACAGAATAGAGAGACTGATAGAGAGAGAAGAGGGTGTGTAAAAGAAACAGAGAGAGGTAGGAGGGAGGGAGGAGGAGAAGACAGAGAGGAGCAGACAGGAGAGATTTGGCAATGACATAGAGGAGCAAGTAGGAGAAGAAAGGAGATAAGAAAATAGAGGAATGGAGCGCGGGGAGGCCCGGGGAGAGAGGGAGCGGAGGGAGGGAGTGAAAGCGAGCGCGTATACAAGGCCTGAATCCTTAAAAATATAGCTTGAACATACATCTGCTGCCAAAAACCTGACAAGATTCTCTCTAGATGACAGAGGAAGTGCAATATGTCTGAGCAGAGATAGAAAAAGGTGGCAGGGAAATTAACAACAGAAGCGAAACACAAGGAAGAAAATAAAGCGGATTCAAGATGAACTCAGGAGGAAGACGGAAAATAACCTGGACTTATCTGTTAGGAATGGATGGCTGTTATTTTAGACGTAAATAATACAAATCTGATTAAGTAAATACACAATAATCATAAGGTGGCGATATCTACACACTAGAAGTCAACACTCCCGACCTGTCACTCAAGCTTATCTGAGATGACTTGTCAACCAAGCAAGTGCATGTCAAGAGACTGCCGAGTGTGTGTGTGTGTGTGTGTGTGTGTGGAGGGGAGAGAGATCTGTTTCTGTGTCTTTGCGCCCGTGTGCGCGCCCTCCACCTGTGTTTGTTTGCGGCGCCGTGTGTGTTTAGCGCAAGTGTGCGTGCGTGTGCGTGCGCAGGGAGAGGAACCTTGCCGCTATCTAAATGGATCACACTTCAGAGTGTGCCGCCATTTCTCAGAAGCTGCCATCTCCACGCAGATAGACAGGAAGCGCAGACAGACAGACTGGGCGTGCGTGTGTGTGTGTGTGTGTGTGTAGGGAGGGAGGTGTGGGGGCTCTGGCGGCTTGCTCCACTCAAGGTTACGTCCTGCCTGAAGTTGAGAACTGATGACTGTCGCCACAGCAGGAAAAATAAGCATCGCCGTTTCTCTCGCGGGGCGTTTCTTCTCTCTCTCTCCGTGTGATGTGACGCGAATGTCTTAAATGATGGGAGTTAACAACGATGGAGAGGGGACGCATTTATCGTCCCCGAACAACTGCTTTGTGTCTCTGTTTTGGGCCAAAGGGGGTCAGAGGTCAGCCGACTGTGACACAGACAGAGAAAGGTCGACTGACTGACCTGCGATTGGCCCCCTGACACGGCGACCCCCCACGGCCTCTTTGCAGTAGCCATGGCTACTGAGCTGCAGACAAACATGATGTCAGAGTAAGACTTAGAGGAAGGAGGGGGGGCGAGGTGGAGGAGAGAGGTCAAATAATAACTCATCTAAGATTCCCCTCAACGCACGCACAGTCACACACAACTAATCTCCCATTAAAATCATCATTTTCCAAAGTGACACACTCCCCGCGCCTGATATGCAAAGTGCAAATAATATAAAAGCGGCGGGGTCTCCATTATCAAAGTCTTGTGTCTATAGTCTCTAAACTTCTCGCGCGGAGGAGAGTTAAAGAAGAAGAAGAAAGGTAAAGACGGGAGGGAAGACAAGAGAGGAGCAGCTTGTTGCATTAGCATTCCACCAGCAGAGAGGCTGTCTGTTTGCCTCTGGCAGCAGCCGAGAGAGGGGGACACTCTCTGCATCCTCACACAGCTCGTCTATCTCTCCCTCTGTCACTGTCTATCTCTCGCTCTGTCTGTCTCTGCCTGTCTCTCTCTCCCTACCCGAGTCTGTCTGGTACGTTTCTGCCCGCGATTCCGCCGATGCCCGTCACCGTTTTTCTACACTCTGGACGATTTTCTTCGCAGTCTTTTTGTATCTCCCGATCACTCTATCTCACGCTGTCATCTTTCTGTTTATCTTTCTCGCCACTAATTTCTCTGTCGCCGCCTTTCTCTTCATTTGAGACCTCGTGTGCCCCCCCCACAGTCCCGCCTGGAAATTAGAAAGTCTCAAGCCATATGTATGGGCTGTGCTGTATCATAATTTTGGCAGATATGTATTAAAGATGGCATAAATACACAAACAAGCACAGTCCTGTGACGTGCTTCTTGTATTTCTCCTGTTACAATCACCTCATTAGATCATTTCATTAAACTGTTTCACAGACAAGAGCATTACATTGACTTTAACCTAAACCCTATATCAGCGCCGGTTAGTCACACGAGTGTAAATGCAGCCGTACAGGTCGGTGCTGCAGGACGCCCGTTTCTCTGTTGCCATCGTGATGTTAATAAACACGAGCCTTGACCATTCCACGCATACAGATACATAAAAAGCAATCCATTAAACAGTATCATGTTCATTTTCAATTATTCATTGAATGTATTAAAGGTTGCATTTTTGCATGAATTATTTACTGGAATTCCTTCTGTAAATGAATACATGAAGGAAAGTGAAAGAGCAGCCGAACCGAAACACTGAATTTTATCTTCTCTCAGACTGTCCTGAGAAAACAGACGTTCATGTCCTCTGCAATATTTATTGCGATTTAAAAAAATAAATACCATAAACGCAGTGTTTCATGTCCATGTAAACAATTATCAATGATACCTTATATATTATTTTTGAACTTTTAAGTCTTTTTTCTCTCCTAACAAAACAAAACCCCTCTCTTACTTTTGCCACACTTGGTTCAGTGACTCTGACGCCCTCATGAAAAAGTAGAGAGAGTAGGCCTGCAGGTGGAGCTACAAATTTCCTTTGTAGCTCCACCTGCAGGCCTACTATAAATACAAATAGACTTGTGAGTCACATTGTGTGCATGTCATCAACAGCATCTATGGTCAATCAGCGCGACCAGCCCGCTGACCGTTTTGAAAAAGCGTCTCCTGCTTCCTGTCGACACACACGACCTCATGCCGTGTGTGCGCTACAAGTGTAGCCACTAAAAGTAAACACCCTGCGGCACGTTCGCTTGGTTAACGGTCCGTTTATGTGGCCACAGTGTTAACGAGCACCGGGACGAGGTGGCGCTGATAACAGGAATTCACACACTAAAAAAGCCACGTGTAAGCGTAAGTGAACGTCTGCAGCGTTGTGCTTGTTTAGCACACAGACTCTACTGCAAAGTGTCTGTGTGCTCTGGTGACTTTTCCTGTAGATAAGTCGTGTGAAAAGACTGTTGAACGAAAGTTCCAGGTTGAAGGTAAAGCTTGGACTTTTAGCTTCTTCGTATTCTTATATCAAAATCGGATCATTTTTTTAAAACCGGTAAAACTAAATTTCACGCGTGCTTATGTAAGTTAGCACCAAACTATTTCAACCACTCAATCTGCAACATTTAGCCGCAGAGCACCAAGAACGCTCGGTCAGTTAGCTAGCTACTGCGCTGTGGAGAACGTCTGTCTACACCCACTGCTCAACGATCAAATCAAATCCCTCTAATGATATGTCCCGCCTGCACGTCCTGTTTCACTCGGAAATATGTCACGATACGGAAGCTAGATACTCTCGAAATGCCGTTTCAGCTCGACTTAAAGGTGTTTTTGATGGAACAGCTCGATAATGTGTGTAAATACACTGCCAGGCAGCTGACAGCCTGTTTGCCATCAGTTTCAATTTCTATGGAAAGATGAAGTTTGATTTGCAGCACCAAAGATGCATGTCACAACATTGCACAACAAACACAGTGTTGTTGTTTTCCCCTGTGGAGAACAATCGGAGGCCCAATCTCAATCTCACCACTCACACAGACTTTGAGGCGCGTTCCCGATAAGTGTGTGGGTGTTTAGTGCTGTCCCACATAAGCAAATGTGTGAGGGCTCTGATGCAGACTTTTCAACGCCAAATTGTGGACCTTCCGTGAAAGTCTCGCATATCTGCAGACTTTCCTTTGGTGGTTACCCAAAGTTCATAGCAAACTTGACCTATACGAACGTGACTGCCCAGCCTCTCACTAAATTCCGTGAGGGTTCAGTGCTTTGACCTAAGGGTGGAGATTGGCCCGGAGTATCAGTAGAAACACTGCCAGGCAAAAGAAAGACAGAGATGGTCAATTGGTACCTCGCACAGGAATTAACCTGATAGAGAGAGATGTGAAACTTGAACGGGTTCCAAACAGACATCTAGTCTGCTTTCCTTCTACTAGATCAATAAGTAACTCAACCTACCAGCTTAATAATACTATAAGGTGTTTTACTCGAACTTTAACAAAGCGCCGATCAGGGTTTCTTGTTCATATTGGGAAAAACTGAGAGCGACCTGGTTGTCTTTGTAGCAGTGGTGCCAAGAATAACACAACTTGGAAACCCAGAGGAGGGAAAGTGTAAAAGTTACCTGTTTCCTCTTTAACCTGACTGATTATTTGTTCCACTTGCTGAAGAGCAGAAAGAAAGCAGAAAGACTGAAACACACACAAAGTGAAGCAGGGCGCAGAACAGTACAGCTTCGTCAGGGTCGACACCTAGTGTGTGCAGACGTCTAGGCGAGTTGTGCGAGTTGTAGATGTTTGACCGTCATTAATCTCTATTTTAGATTGTTAGTACAGGAAGTGTTCTGGTGTCCGTTTGTAGTACGCTTGTAGTCCAAGTAGTCTTGACCAGTCACGTATCAGCATGCTGCAGTGTATCCAGGAAAAACAGTCCGTAATGACATCCCAGTGCCCATCAGCGGCTATCTGACAAGGATTTAGCTTCTTATTCATCTCTATAAACAGACATTTGCATGCTAACAGCTAACAATCCGTTTGAGATCTAAAATTCAACTTCAGATAAATTCCCTTGACACTGCGTCACAAAAGCCGTTAAGCATTTAGATTTCCTGTCTGTATTGAATGCACCAGAAATGATGGAATCCGACCTCCGTTCAACACACAAGCATTTTAAAAGTTGTTTTATTTTCCTCTCGAGGATAGACCTGACAAATCTGCATCATGATGTTGTAATTTCGGCAAAAATAAGACCCGTTAATTAAAGTAAATCACAAGAAAAACTATTTCTTTTTTGGGTTCATAGCACAGTAGTCAGCCAGAGTGCAGCCTCTGTGTGACTCACTATTTACAGCGAAACTGAGACTCACCAGAGGCAGGTGGACGGGCGCTCCTCCTGGGGATTTAATGAACCATG
This sequence comes from Semicossyphus pulcher, assembly GCF_022749685.1. Lineage (NCBI taxonomy): Eukaryota > Metazoa > Chordata > Actinopteri > Labriformes > Labridae > Semicossyphus > Semicossyphus pulcher. Next base: position 13,679,155 of record NW_027211692.1, on the reverse strand, counting down.
AAATGACAGCATTTATTTTGCTGACATATCCGCTTCACTTTTGATCTGAACACATAGTCGCTTCTCAAGCTGCTAACTACACTGTAAGAAATGCAGCACACGGAACAGAAAGACTTGGCTAGAAGTCCTTATCAATAAACGCTGGCTAAACCCGACACGCCCGACATGATCACCGTTGCTCCCAGAGGCTTTAACGTTGTCAGACTACAGCCGAGGGGTTCCGAGATTGGACAGTCATTGACTATAAAGGCTTGAACGCCAAATACTAACATGCTAATTTCATTTATAAGCGCTGTCTTTTAACACGTGCAGTTATTTCTGTCAAATTAAAGTTAAAAGCAGGCGTAATCAGGCATTAATTGTTTAATTTAAAACCCAATTTGCTGGATTAAGTTAGTGTAAAACAGCACCTCTGTGAACAGATGTTAAAAGGTGCTTATTAGATAAAAGAACCAAGACACAGGATACGGAAGAAGATAAAACAGCACAGAGGGAAAACAACAACAAGTCACTGTCCTGCTGCTCGCAGACGGCTGTACAGATGTGTGCAACCGTTTGACTGAATTGTCGAGATGGGAAAAACTGTTTTTCGACTTGTCAACTTCCAGTCTCTCTTCTCCGTCATAAAAGAAGTCAAACAATTCGACTTTTGTCAGCGTTTTCTCCCTGCATGTTTGAAAGCTAGCGCCTTGTGAATATCCAACACAGCTTACTGCCAGTCCTCGCTGAAAAACACCGAGCTTTTCAACCGCACACAAAGTGAAATGAGCTTAAAACAAAAAAAAACATGAATCCAAAGAAATTACCATATCAGTATGACGAGCACTCGCCACAATACTCTGATGATTACTCTTCTTTATCAAATTCAATTAGATTATAAAGGCGTAGCTTCCAAATAGCTGTGGGTAAGTAAATCATGTGGCATTCAGGGGCTGAGCTAAAGCCAGGCCAACTCCGTGCTGCCGCTGCCGCCGAGACAAAATGCATTCAAACAAATTAATAGTCCATTAAATAAAAGCAAAACTCTGCCGGCTGATAGTGCCTTAAAAGCATATTAGCATTAGAAGAGGAGAGACGCTCATTTGTCTGAGAGTGTTTTAGCAGAGAGAAACACGGAGATGAGTCGGGCCTCGTGATGCTTCTCTTTACATACATGTGACATCTGGTGGAGGTCTTAATCCCTACAGTGCTGTGAGTGATGGTCCGACCTGACCCCGGCTCGATCCATTCTTTGTTTCTCTTCCTTTTTCCTACATTGTCACTGAAACTCATCCTTCTCATTTAAAAGGTACTGTATCTTCCTCGTCTCAATTAATCTCGCTCGCTCCCTCTGTTTGCCCTTCCGCTTTTCCGCTCCCTGCATCCCCGCATCCATCTTGCTCCTGCCCTCCTCCCTCCCCCCTCCTCCGGGCCCATGCAGCCACCACTCTGGTATTCCCAAAGTCATCTGCAATCAGACATCTTCAATGGATTAATTACACTGTCCTCACACGGCTTGATTGAGCATCTAACATCTACACCCCCCACCTCCTCGGACCCCGATGCTCCCTCCTCACCTCCACCCACTTACGGACCTCGAATGCTTTCTTCTCATCTCGCTCTCCTTCCCTTTTTTTTTATCTCCTCTCCACCTTCAACATCCAGACGCTCAACCCCAACCTCCTCCCGGTCTCTAAATGACCACAACGCCCGTCGTTCCCCCCTTTTTCTCTGGGCTTCGGAGCCTTGCTAATTGGACATCGATTGGCAGGGCCCCTCTCCATGATCTCTCCGGAATATCGGGATCAAGCTAATTGAAGAATTAACTTAGGTGAGACTTGAACCTGGGAAGAAGGAAGAGGGAGAAAGGCGAAGACGGACAAAATGCTTCAGCTTAAAGAAATACAATAACGTACACACCAGGGTGCATCCAGGCGCATTCAGGGGCGATCACGTACAAAATGGGGGGAAAAACCTGCAAAGAATCAAAGCTAGCATCAAAGATAAATAGGTATGGACACTTTGCCACATGGTAGGATTCACTAAATGTTACTTAAATCATTACTATCTGATTTAGAGTAACTCTAACAGAGGGTAAATAACACAAACTTCTCCAACTTCCTGCCTTTATGTTAAGCACACAAATCCACACTGTCTCTTCTCCACTCCTCCCTCCAACACACACATCCCCTCCACATCAATCATGGATCCCAGACCATAACCCCAAAAGCAGAGTGCTGCTTTTGAGTCATTCTAAAATCATGATGGATGACAACTTCCCAAAGCAATCCCTCTGCGTGCCAGCATCATTTAACTAAAGGCATCAACCTGCCCCAGCCAATACCACTCCTCTGTTTTCCCCCGGCCTCACAGAGCCGGACTCGCCGTTCAAACCCCTCCCGATTGTGAAAGACTCTCCCGAGGAGACATATGAAAGCTGCCACAGAAAGAATAAGCGTCCGAGTTTGTGATCGCGAATCTGTATTGTTTCCCCCCCTCTCTTTCAGGAGCGGTGTAGATGACGAGAGACGAGACTGCGCCGAGGTTAAGCTGACCTCAGGCTCGCGCTTTGGAGCCGGCTTACCCTCGAGTGTGAGATGACAAAACATTTAGCCCGATCTCACTTGCAGCTCACTGACAGACTGAAACAAAAGAAAAGCCTCGGAGGAATTTAAAAATCATTGAATGAATGTCAATTAATTTCGCAGGACGGAGTTGAATTGATTAGAATATAAAACAATCTTTCTTGAAAGCAAAGGGGAATTGATGTCCAAGGCCTTCAAACAACGCGAGCGGGAAGACAGAAAAACGACAAAATGAAAGAAAGACGGATGATTACGTGTGTACGTGCATGTGCTAAAGTGTATGTGCGCGTGTGTGTGTGTGTTTGTGTGTGTGAGCTCAGCAGTTGTGTTGCACGCTTGGCTGGCGGGGTGTGTGTAAAGTAATTAACATGATAGCCTCCCTCTCAGCCTGATAGCCTGTTCCCTGCAGCGAGGTCGTTCAACAGACACCAACAGACACCTGAGCTGCGTCTCAGACACAAGCCTGCAACGCATGTCTAATGCAAATACACACACACACACACACACACACACACACACACACACACACACACACGAACATGTTCAACCCACACATGCCTGGTACCAACAAACACTGAACATACAGCTATCAGCAGAGATGACATACTACTTGTATGACTGTCAGCAGCACGATGCAGGACAGCTGACAAACAGTATATCCCAAATAAACTGACGTTTATTAATTCACCTTGACAATCATGCAGACAAAATGCAAAAGAAATATTTATGAGACAAGTTGGGATGAAGAAATAAGATAACTCAGGGAGCTCTCACCTTCAGCAAGGCTTCAAAAAATGCTCTAAATATTTTATTTCAATAACAGAAAACGTGAGGAGGTTTTTAATTTTCATCTGGATCTGAACTAAAGAACTTATTCTGATGTATGTCCTTTCTCTGAGGCAGCTGTCTTCAATATTTTCATGATAACAATGTGTTAAAGGAGGTGAAAAGAATTTTGGTTCACTTTGAGTGCTTTCATGGCATTGTTTTCGCTTTCAAATTCTACTGCATACTACCTGGAACTGGTGGAGACCAAAAACAGAGCAAAAAGCAGGTTGATATCGTTACCAGAAAGAGTCAGAATTAATGATGATTGACAATGAATGATTATTGTTGTTTCTTAAAGGCTGGATTTGCAACTGTTTGCTAACAAGATGGCCATATAAAATTAAGCAGAGATAATTTGTTTTTTTGTTCATACCTTCTTGCGCTGCCACCACGTGGTTAAAAAAACATTGGTTATTGTAAGTTTAAATTATGTCAGTTTTTAATATTTGGCTGAAATGTGCCAAGTCAGAATCATCAGTTGTCATGACTTGTCATTCAGTTTTGTGTTTAATGTATTTCCGTGTTCAGAGAGCATTTCCTGTGTTACTTTGACACTCTGTCCCAATCCAGGGGCTGCAGCCTTCGAAGGAGGCGGTCCATGGAGGATGCATCATTCATAGCCTGTGCAGACCGCTAAAGCGGGACGGTCTGGTGTACAGAGGATTTCCTGTTTGTGTCACCAGCTGTTCCCACCCTTACCTTTGCATCACCAAACGCTGCTCCTGTCGCCTAGCAACAGGTAGCTAGCGGGCTAACTAGCTAGCATAACTAACGTCAAGTAACTTAAATTATTCCAAGTTTCAAGGCCCCTTTCGTTTTTTAAACATTTGTTTCATTTACATTTTAAAGTGTATTCCTCGGCTGTCTGAGAGTCCGCCATCATGTTTGAATTGAAACGCAATGAATCTCCAGATACGTTGGGCCGTGGATGCACCCGATGGATCCTTCCTGGACCGGGAAAAGAAGGACACATTTGTCAGCCGCATCTGAAGGAGCCTTTGCAATGGGACAGCCTTCGATGCTCCACTGTGACACAATCGGCCTTCATTTACAGTAGGTCCTTTGTAGGATGCAGCCCCTGAATTGGGACTCAGCTTTTGTCTCGTGTTGGTTCACTTCCTGCCTTTGTGTCTTTCCCGCCAGTTTGATTATGTGCCCTGTCCTTATTGTTTTCAGCTGCTCCACATCTTTTGTCATGAAACCTTAAACCCTAAACGTCACATGAGGAATGAGTTAAAGCAATTTAAAAGATCCTGTAGTGCGACCTATAGATGTTGTGCCATAACAACACAAAAAAGTTCCTACTAAACTAAGACTACCTAAAAACAAACAAGCAGGACAGGATGAAAAACATGGTGGAGGAAAAAGAAATCCTATATGACCGTTTGTGGAAAACACATTTCCAACAATATCCTTCTTTCTTCCTCCGGTACAATCTATTGTTTCCCTCGTCTTCATCCCTCCTAACCTCGGGACTTTCACTCTGGTCCTCTAATCCTTAAACTGTGGCCTGTCACAGCCCCCCCCAAACACCCCCTTCAGCCCCACACAGCCCTCATTTGCTGAAGGATTAGAGTGAGGGCACAGGGGTCAAAGTGAGGCCACCACCAGAGACCCTAAAAAAGAAGAAATGTACACACACCAGGGACCTCAGAGCCTCGAATACACTGCAAACACACCCACATTAGCATTGTGTAAACTCTGCACCCATGACACTGCTTTAAAGCAGCCGCACAGTCTGAGGAGCAGAACAGCATTATGTATTCACATACTGTAGGTGTGTAGGCAGGACCCTCATCCCCAGACACGAACCCAAACAGAGACACAAATTTGCATGAGCATGTGCAGAACTAAATAAATTGACCTTAACTCTCCAAGTAAAAAACACTAATACATATTGGTGCGACTTTAAAAAGACCAGGGTCAAATAACTTCAGAGAGAGGAGGGCCGTTGATAAATCGCAGCAGCTGTAAGTCGGCATGAAGCACACCTCCGAAAGAGAGGGGGGAAGACGGGAGGGAGAGTGAGCGAGAGACGAAAAGTGATTGTCAGGGAGAGAAGAAACATCACTCTGAAAACTTCTAAAGAAGGCCCTGCTCTGGGTTTTAAACGCTCTCCTCCCTCTATCACTCCCTCTCTCTTCCCACTTTCCTCTCATCCCTTTCATGAATTAAAAGCACGGCCGGTCTGTGGGGAGAAGCATAGTTAATTCCGATCAGATCTCCTCCTCCCCCCTCTCCGCCTTCCCCCACCCTCCTCCTCTCCTCCCTGGGCGACGGTTGCCGTGCAGTCTGACAGACGGAGATGGGATCTGACAGTAAACAGGCGTGTGGATGCCCGGCGCGTGATTGACACGTAGGCAGGTCGGCGGGGGCCCGCCCCCCTCCTAATCCTGCCCTGTCAGCTCTAATTGGGGAGGTGGGGCTCTATGTCACCAAGGTGACTGATTGACAGGACCCCAGCTTTGCATAGATATGAGGGAAAGGTGGAGAGGTTCACGCATGGCATAACACTGTTAACACTACTATACTGCTAATAGAGATGTGTGCGTGTGTGTATACGCGCCTGTGTGTGTGTGTGTGTGGTTGCTGTGCGCTCATGCACACTCAGAAATGCCACGATGCAGGTGAGCACACTCAAGAACACGGCTGAGCAGACAAATAAACCCACAACAATAACCATGAACAAAATCAACATGCATACACAATGTCTGAACGCAGACTGCATCTAGTAACACACATCAACATACACACACACACACACACACACAATCTCCTGACATGCTGTGATGAAGAGCAGAGGTTGTTAATGCTACAAGTGCAGAGAAGCAGGACGCAGGGAGGAGCAATTTAAAGGTCCTCAGCGTGTCGAGGCCGACGAACGACGTGGCAGAGGTTACACACTTTGCTACAACACTGCAACCTGTGGACACGCAAACATGTGAGCTAATGTGTTAGATGAAAGTATTTTTGTATGTATATGTGCTGCGGTGATGCCATAAGGACACATTTGATTTTTCTATATGTCAGCGGCTCCCACGTTGGAGGTTAAGGCCCTGAAAGTGTTGCACTTCTATTAACCAGATGGAAAAGAAGAAACAAATCATGCTAGCAGCTCAGTGCTGCTTAAGCTAAATGCTAATATCAGCCTGCGTACATGCTGACAGTTTTAAAATGCTGAAGTTTAGAAAGTATAATGTTTAACAGAATTAACATTTTACTGTTAGCGTGTAAGTAAGCTAACATTTGCTTATAATGAAAGTCAGGGAATCGCCAAAGAAATGACATTTCATCCCAAGAGTCTAAACAAAATATTACGGCAACCGACCAATATATCAGCTGGCTGATATAATCAAGTCGATATGGGCCAATCACAGATATATCGTTATGTATATGGAACCTTTCCTACAGAACATATAATGCAGAAAACAATGCTTGGATTCTTTTAGAAGTGATGTCGTCACATAGACAGTCCATCAGAGCGCGCTCTAAATCAACTGTACACTGTACTTTCAGCACTGTCTGCAGCACAAGTAGCAGAGCATGACAGCAGACAGTGGTACGCACTGGTAGACGATGTAAATTAAAATATATTTGTGGGAGTAAAAACAATATCGACTTCTAAATAGCTTTGCTACAACCTTTATTTATTGACTTTGTATTTTATTTAATTTTTATTTGTGTCATTTATTTCCCGCTGTGCTTTGATTCGTTTACTCTTTTGTAAATGGGCTTTAAACGCACCTTAATGACAGTGTTTGCACAAACCCTGCGCGGGTGACATAGCATGGGGGCGAGGTCAAGGGGACACGAATAGGCTTTGTGAATCAGTCTTACTTGTTTTATTGTCTTATTATTATTATTATTTTTAGTTATTTATCTACTTACTTTATTTATTTTTTGAATATTTTGTTTTACACCATTTACCGCCTTGCTATCTGTTATTTATAATGTTTGTGTATATTACTCTGGTTGTTACGGTTTAGGTTGTTGAATGCCAAATATAATGATATTTGTTGGTGTTCACTATATAGGTAGCCATAAGGGTAATCAGTATATTCCTTTCTCTATCAAATCTGTATCGGTCTCCAAAATGCTCAGTCATGCTCTAGCTAAAAAGCCCAAATAATAACCTTATGGTTGAGCTAATAATATTCATCGTCTGGACACCATGACTGTCTGTACAAAATACAATAATAGTCCATTTAACTGTGGTTAAGCCAGTTGAGTCTGGATCAAAGAGGCAGAGCAGCCACCAGCTGACAGAGACGATACATGAAACCTTCAGTTACCTTTTTATGAGTTAAAAGCAATGCAGTCTAATACAACAGCTCTCCAATGATCCTACTTTTATGAAGGGTTTAATGTTTAAGAGAGGTGTTGATTCATCTTTATGGTCATCCTGGAGGCTGGTGAATTGTATAGAGTGATTTGGATTTATTGTTCTTCCATTGTGTTTTACAATACGCTGCCTCACTGTCCATCCTATTTATATAAAAGAGGCTAGCTACTGTAGGAGGACCTAATAAACTGGCATTACTGGAGTGTATTCATTCAAGTGAAACTTGATTTTTTCTCGAATATTTGCTTCTTTTCTGGGGAAATGTGCGACTGTTTTATATCCTGAGGCCTCTAAAAAGGCTCAGAAGAATAAAATCACTAGTTAAACTGCTTTGAATCTCACAGACACGCTCACACGATTACGTGTTACTTCTGCCTGCTTCATTAGGAGAGCCGACAAACCAAAAAGCCAAGCGACTGTTAAATATTCGCACCAAATCATCAGAATGTGTACGGCTAATGAATTAATTGTAATACAACACGGCTCATATCTTTGTGTGTGAACGATTTTCAGTGTGTGTGAGAGTCGTGCACGTGCATGAATATGTGCATGCCTGTATTTTTTGATTGACAGCTGCCACTGACCTGTGCCAGTCAGAGTGCCATGCTGCGGGGCGGTGGGGTCGATCGCAACGGAGACGACCTTCGCCCTCATCTGCATCCTGCCTTCATTAGCAGAGCCAGGCAAGGAGAATAACAACCCAATAAATTAATAAAGAGAAAGAGGGAGAGAAGGAGGGGAAGGAGGGAGGGAGCGGACAAGAGGGGAGCAGGCAGAGCAAGGGTAAAACGGGAAGAGGGAGTGAGGGAAGGCAAGAGGAAAGGGCAGGGAAGGAGAGGTATGAGAGGAACGCAGTGAAGTATAGAAGGCTTGGAGCGAGGAGATAGAGGGAAGGGAAGCAGAAAAAGTGTGTGTGTGTGTGTGAAGGCTAAGGGTGTGCGGTCAGCTCAGGTAGAAATAAGCTGATGAATGAAAAGTACAGAGAGGCAGAAGAAGACGGAAAAGAGAGGGAGAAAAAGGTAAATAAATATTGAAATTCATCCCTCGTAATTAAATCCAAATGCAGATAAACGATGCATCTGCAGAATATTATGACGACGAGTCGAACAACAAGTTATTAGAAGTTGTAAATTTACCCAAGAAGAGCGAGAAACAGATTTCGCCAAATATATCTCTGGGGCTGATTTAGAAATGTGGCTGCGAGCCCTGTTTTAACACAGTATTGATACATTACCATCTGTACTGGCTCTTAATGCCAGTATAGACAGAGATGCTCTAACTGGTCCACAGAGTTGCAGTTTGACGGGGGCCAAATGTTCCAGATTTCAACCCTCACATTCATCATTGGGCTGAACTTAGCATGCCAACCACACAGCTAATGTGTTATAAAGTATGAGTTTAATCATCTACTATTGTACTGGATACACAGCCTTCCTGGTCTTGTTCACAAGCAGAGAGAAATAGAGGAAAATACCTCTCAAATACCTCCACACTTGCAGTAAAACACACAGCAGAGTCTAAGGGAAGCTCACCGTGTAAATAAATTATGAACGAGTATGTTACGCAGGATAGACTGTTGGTTGGGAGCTTTCCCGGGAGGACTCTGGTAATGATGCTTTCTCATGTTCCAGCAGAGCTGTACAGCTACACCACCGACTATTACTCCATCTTTATCAGCCGGATGAATGGAGATACAGCCTATCCTCATGCCTGGAGATCTGCGTTTTTATGTTTCTCAGAGCGTAGCTGTTTGAAGCAATGATGTTTGTATTTCAAACCAAGCTAGTGTTCTTCACGGCAGAGCAGAGGTTTCCAGCTGGCTTTGTGTGAATGAACCCTACAGCCTTATCACATGGGTCAAGAACCTGACCCTTCACTAACACCACAAGTCTGCACTGATAATCATTTTTCATTACAAAGTCTATGTTTGCCTAATATTAGCCGATCATCTGGAGGCGAAGTCGCAAGATGCTTATCTATAAATGCTAAGAAAACTATTTTAGCAATTTTTAGATAACTATATATAATATTAATAATGATATAAAAATGTCCCTGATTTACCCATTACTGTTAGCTAACTGTTTTAATCATTTACCAAATTCTGCTAGCTAAAATGGATAGTAATGGTAAATGGACTGTGCCTATATAGTGCTTTTCTAGTCTTTCGACCACACAATGTCACATTCACCCTTTCACACAAACATTCACATACTAAAGTAGTGCCGTGCCACTAATCAGCTAAGTAGACTGTCATGCACATTCATACCCAACAGGCTGTGCCTCCAGGAGCATTTTGGGTTGCAGTATCTTGACCAAGGATACATCGCCATGTAGACTGGAGGAGCTGGGGATCAAACCGGCGACACACTCTACCTCTGAGCCACCATTAACCACTGCTAACCATTTATGCATAACTTTTAAATAACAATTTTAAAAATGTACTTTGAGCTTACAATCTAAACTGTTAAATTAGCTTACTTTTAGCTAACTGTTTTGATCGTTTAAGCTAAAGGTGTTAAAGACCTCCTCCAGTGAAAGTCGAATGTTTAACCTTGTAAACATCTCCATGTGGTGTCTTTCATGTGCTACGAGACATATCAGGGACAACATCAGCAGTCATCTCCATGGCTGGGCCTGTCTGCTTTTAAACTGCAGTGTACCAAGGACAGGCTGAACAACACGTTTTCAGATTGGCAGGTTTGAGACGTCACAAACCTAAGGAGCCAATCCTATTAATGGACGGGGTGACGTTATGCATATCATTATGCGTAACCTATGGCAACCACTTCGGCGATGTGCGAGCCAGCTGTAATTTTTGCAAACTCACTACTGACTACTGACGTTAACGTTACTACTACTAATTACTACATTTCAAGCAAGCTAAGTTTCAACAAACTTTTCACTAACACTGGGAGAGATATGTTTTGTTTTCCCGACGGAGTGGGCGGTGACTATGCAGTCATGAATGAGTCATTAATTTTTAATGAGGGAGAAGGAGTAGATGCCTTGGGAGGATTTATACAAGCTAATTAAACGTGTATTGCAGGTAATTAAATGTATAACTGCAGAAAAAACATATCGGACACAATTTATTATTTAAGCAGAGCATTTCATATGTCTGAAAACACGACTGGAGCTGGTCTTTAAGAATTTCTCCATTACTTTAAGCTAACAAGTTAAACTATTTATCAATAATTTTTAGTCTGTTTTAACCATGAATGTAATTTATTTAGCTTCCTTTACTTTTAGCTAACCATTTTTGCCATTCTTCACGTTTATAAGCTAAAGACTGTGTTCATTTATACATTACTTTATTACTATTTTTACTATTATCAACTACTAGTTACAAAGGCCATTACTTTGAGCTATAATCATTTAGCGAACTATTTCACCCTTTAACCAATAACTTTAAGACAATTTCTACAATACTGTTTTGTACTGTTTAGTCTTCTCTGCTTACTTGCTAACAAGTTTTTATCCACTCTCAATTGCAACATTGAGCTACTGAGCTCTGTATCCTTTCCAACCTCTGGCACAACAGAATGACAAAACAATGGAAAAGAGATCCAGACCAGTTTTTTGACTGCAACTTGTGATAGAAAGACCGCATGTATAGCTCAGCCTGAAACATGGAGAAATGCTCATTGAGCCGATCGCAGCCAAGTCTGACTGAATTTGTAACGGCAACAACACCAGCGCTCCCAGGAGCAACGTGCAGCCTGCTATAACCACCTAATAACACACATCACATCAACTAGATCCATCTGTTGAGAAGACACAGGTAATGTGCCTGACCCTATTTTCTCCGTCTCTCTCGCTGAGAAGTGCTGGCTGTTCAGGGTCGAGGAGCGTGAGCGCCCGGGAGCCAGGCCTGCTGTGCTGGGGAGGAAATTCTCAGGGCGATCGATGCGGAGGATTAGGGCCGGCTTTGGGGCTCAGAGGCCTGGATCTGAGCAGTATTCTCAGTGGGGCCCCTGGGAGAGCTGCAGAGGAAGGCTGGAGGGGAGAGAAGAGGAGGGCCAGGGGAGAGAGGAGAGAGAGCTAACCTGGAACTGTCAGGAGGCTGAACGAGGGCTGGCCAGGCTGGGAATAGAAGAGCAGTCATGGTCCCACTTGACATTGTGAATGGTGCTGAATCTCTGCCACCCACTCAGATAAACACACAGTGACCGGTCTGATTGGATAAGCTGCCGAGCAAAGAGGAGATTTATTGTAGCACGAGAGAGAAAACAGATAAATACAGATGAAGTTAGTTATTTTGTCTCCTTACACTCCATCTTTTAATTTCCTTCAGGCCAAATCGGTAGTTGTCGTCTAACTTGATGAGCGCAGCACACAACAAAAGGCCCCCTCCGTCTGTGTGTCTGCCTCTGATGCTCATGATTGGTCAGCCCATTCGCCAGCTCGCCGCTCTCCCCCGGGTACAGACGGTTGGATCCATGATTCATTTTGCAATGAGGAAGAAAAAAAAAGGAGAGAGCGCGCATGTGAGAGAAGAAACAGCCAAGACCACTGGGAAATTATACGGTGGAGCGGCGTGGTGGATCTGGAATTAAACGGCATAATTAATCAAGCAAAAAAACAAGCACGTTGCTCATACATTTATTATTTGCATGTTTTCCACTCCAGGAGATGTAATCAGCAGATATACATCGGGGCCCCTGATCCGTGTCACGGGGACCTGGAGGCCGAGCACCCATTTCGACCACTGACCCCAAAAGCGTAAAGTGGTATCACTTCTGCTCAACGCTTTATTTTTTCCTCGCAGACTATCCTCTCCGCACAATGCCCTCTGCCTCTGAAGTAATCTCCACAACAAGCAGAACAAGTCCCACAGAATCATGTTGTTGTCTCCCTGTCCTTTAAATTAGGGTGTCTGCAAAATTGGGTTCACAACTCTGGGCTCTCGGTGGAGTTGTTCTGCATTATGCAGTGTGTGCACTTGACCCGATGAAGAAAAAAAAGTAGCCACTTTTACAAAGACAGCGTGGAAATATCACAGAAATATATTCACCCGGCAGTAAGGAGCTGACAGAACCATGTAAACACCTCACGAAAAAAAACTTTTAAATAACTAAATCTGCATTGCAAACACAGCGACAAAGATCACATTAAGTTGCATGACAATTAGCAACACTAGCTTAACCCTTGTGCACTATTATATGCCCATCATATTGTACATTACGGCCGCTGTGCCTCCTTTAAACCTTTGCTTTTTCAGAAACATTTTTCATAAACAATTAAGCAAGTTCTTGCATATGCAATTCAGGCACAAATGATTCAACCTTGTTGAAGCTCTATTAGCCATTTTGTGTTGATTTCATAACTCATTTAGTCTCTTTTATTCTGTCTTATTTTGCTGCAGACAAACCCCTCTAACTGTCATGCAACCAAAAATGACCATCTGTTAAATGTTCAGAGATGATTCAGTTACTCAAAAGTCCCTTTTTAATGTGCTACATTTGCGTTAATGTTGCTCTGATATTTTCAAGGTATCTTTACAAAAAGTTCACCATCAAATACATAGAGGAACAATAAAGCTGTGACCCTTTCATGCCCTTTAACCCCTCCCTCTGCACCCCTAGTCACGTTACATATGTTGATGAGTTGTAATATGACCAATGAACTACCATTAAATCAAAGAGTTGAGAAGAGTAAGGCAACAAACATCATTTTGTGTGTTGTGTCCATTTGTTCCTACTATTTTCTCCCACCTCAGGAGGTCCCATCTCCCACATTTGAATCAGCTGACCTTAGAGACAAGGAGTGTTGTTGTTTTTTACATATAGAATTTACATTTAACTAAATCCTTTGGAAACATTGCATATGCTAAATACAACTTAAAAACACACATTTCCTTTACAGCTTACTGTTTGAATTTGTATTACTTATGTATAGGTTTTCCTAATATACCTACTTTACTTGCCTTTTTGTACTGTTGTTATGCTAGGCTAGATTCCTCCTGGTGTTCAATAAATTATCCTACAATTAGTCATATCTGCATTACCAACGGTTGGAGTAACACTATAACAGGGTGTTGTTGTAGGAATATTGATGTGATTTTCAGACTCAAAGCATTGTTGAATCTTTAACCTACATCTCCTGTGCCTCTGCCACATGTATCTAAACCCCATTATACCCATTATGCATAAATACATCCGCCAAACAGTTTGAAACGTATCACTTTCCAGCTGGTCAATACGGCTTGTTCCTGCAGCGCCGTCATCAATCGAGGTATCAATATGGAAATACCAGTGTGACCCAGACATTAATCAATGGGCTCCTCGGGGAGGAGAGGGAGGGCAGGGGCACCTAAAAATCATCAATGAGACGGATCGGCCCGCAGTCAGGCTCGGACAGTCCGTATTGATAAGAGCATTTCCACCTGTAGCGGCCGGAGCGGAGAGACAGGCCGCATCTGAATTCAATACCCGCCGCCGCAGCTGCGAGCTCCGAGCCCAGAAAGACACGGTTGAGCGGAGATACGTGCCTCGACTCATCATAAGAGCCGTCTCCTTTTCTCCATATATGTCCCCTTCCTCCTCCTCTGTCTACCTCTGAACTTTTTTTAGTCATGCCTCGCGCTAAAGAAGCACCTCACGCCTCTAATGCAGAGCAACAATGACTTCAAATTAAGTTCTTTGTCTTTATTCCGCGGCTTACTTTCCCTCCACCTCCCCTCCTCTCCTCGCCCTCCCCTCCCCACACACTCTCTGGAGTTTAGTCAAACCTTTTTCCTCCTCCAACTTCAAACTGTGAGAGGGGAAGTGGAAGCCCGACATCAATGAGAAACGCCTTCAGATGCTCGTCTCACGCGCTCATCTCACTGAGAGCGCGGGATTAAAACGTCGTCTCACTGTTGACATCCAAACCTTGACCCAATCAATTAAGGTCCATGCTCGGCGTTTGCCTCCTTTTACCCGGATACAGCAGAGCAATGGTCGATGGGTAGTGTGGGGCAAGTCAGCCTCCTAGTGGTGCGTTCGCGTACGCACAAGGAAAAGCGGGAAAAATGCCCTTTAGAGAAACATTTTAAGACTAATGGGAATATTCGATAATTGTGATTTCGGTAAATGGCAAAATGAGCTGAAATGGCTGTATTAATTTGTTTCATTTAGCAAATTGCGAAATTTCCCCTCATGCTTGTACCTAAATCTTCCAGTGTTCGACAACCTTGGGCAGTTTCACCCAATATTGGCCAGTCAAGCAATGTTGACGATCCCCATATTTGACTTCCAATCAGATCCCACACCACTCTCTCCCTCATGACACTCCTTAAAGGTTGGAGTTCAGGGGTCGTGTGTCCTGTGTGCACACAGGCCTGCCCTTTTCATTCCCAATCAGCCGCTCTCTCTCTTTTTTTTTTCTTCCCGTGCCAGAGTGGAGAGATGCACCACAAAGGTCATGGACATGGATTTCCTTTGGTTTGACTCTATGAAAAGGTCAGATGAGGGCACCATGAAATGGCAGCGAGGCCTTCACATCACCCTCACAGGGACCGAAGTCCTCACATCACCCTGAAATGGCACAGGCCGGACTCCTCTGGGGCCGCTCTCACAACAGCCAGGGGGGTCCCGGGGGCCCGTGTGACCTCCTCCAGACCCCCTGTGGCTTTAGTGTCCCTTCAACAGTTTACAGAGCGAACAGAGCAGCAAAATGTGGCAGAAAGACTACCACATGCTGTATTGAACTAAACTTTTTATAACACAGTATGATTGAAATTCATGTACAAAATCCTTCCTGTGACCGTAAACAATTTTATTTCTATTTAGAAGACCTCACCAACAGTTTAAAACAAACTTTACAGCAAAGCCTCTTTTCAATATCGAGTATGAGAGAGTGAGACAACAGCCAAGATTATGGCCACTTTTCTTTGCAGTATTTGTTAAAGCCTTAGACTGTGTAAATAAAAGCATGCCACATTAGGTCCTATCTATAAAAACCAGACCAGGCTACCACCCAAAAACTGCATCTAGGGCAGCTGTATCTCTTTTGCTAGGGCATATTGGTGATTTAATGTAAAGGTTTGTAAGGATTCCAATTTCCTTCTATCATGTGCGTCTTTGAACAAGAATCCCACTCCACAAGACAGATCTGCAAAATTAATGCAAGTACATTTTTCTTAACAGGAGACACAGCACTGAGTATAAGATGACACACCTACCTGTAGCCTGTACGTGTTAGCAACTTTACTGTTTTCTGGTGAATTATCAGATATTTTAACCCAAGGGTACAAAGTTGAAGAGATACTTATTATAAGCTTCATTATTATGTTTTCAGTGCTATAAAAATCCACTAAAAATGAGAGTTGTTGTATTTTGTCTTACCTTAAAGTTAGCTCTAAATAGCTACAGATTGGGTGGGTCCGCTTCCGGGAAATCCGCCATGTTTCTACAGTAACCCAGAAGGGACAAACAAGATAAGGCCTTTCGGTTTTATTGTGGGCTTTGCGGCCACCGTAGTTCTCCTTCACGGTTGTAAACTGCAACTTCGCCGCTAGGTGCCGCCACATCCCACACACAGTTGACTTTTTAGCATAGCACAGCAGGAAAAGCGCAGGGGTTTATAGTAGCGTTAATGATGGCTGTATTCCATGTAGCTGCTTCATTTTCATGGTCCTGGTTGTGTGCATGCTGAGTGCCTGTCCTGGCTTTCTCAGACACCTGAATACAACAGAACCATTGTTAAAGTTGTTATTACTAACACCTGTGCTTTTCCTCCTGTTAGAAGTCAAAATGTCCGCTGTGAATAATATATAAATATGCCTCTGATCAATAATGTGTAACAAAGAGACAAGAAGCAGAAGCTTTACAAGATTTGATTTATTAACTATGATACAGATCACATAAGGCCTTGCTGTATACACCATTCCCATTGAGACAAATTACCATACTCAGCAAATAATGACAGTTTTTTTGTTTGATGTTATCTTTTCACTTTACAGTACTTCATTTTTTTTTTGTAGTATTTTCTCCCCCCCATAATTTCTTAATATTTTTTTTATCATCTCTTAAATAGTGAGAGTGGTGGAGCCCTCTTCCTTGGTTGGGAAGAAATCATGCACTATACTGGGCTGGTCTCTCAATCGTTCACAAAGAAATTGTTAAAAAAAAAATGCTTTGTATTTTTTAATCATAAAATAAAACATAAAAAGAAACTTTTTTTTTCTATCACCACTGACTAAAGGGCAAAGTGTTAGACCCCCTAACATACCAATAAACAACCATTTGAATATAGTTTTGCTTGTTTCTCATTTTAACTTAACAGACATCTGTCACCATTGTCGCAAAAAAAAGGAAATAAAGAAAAAGAAAAGCAATGCAGCCACATATTATCACTGAACCAAAGTCACATTTTTTATTCAATTGTTCTTCTAAACTGTCACTTTGCTTCCCGTCTCTCCCTCGACCCTTTTTTTCCACAGTCTTTGGCTGCCTCACAGTCAGTTCAGTATTAACACATTGATATACACAGGGAACGCCACTGGCCGGCGTTCACACACAAGTACCAGTGGTCACCCCTCCTTCCTCCCTCTGTCTCCCAAATAATGATCCCATTCACCCGTTTGCTGTCCGTCTCCCCTCCCCAATCTCTCCCCCATCTCTCTCACACTCTCTCTGAGGATCAGTGTGTGTAATCTGGACGGGCTAACAGGGTTACACAGCGGGGTAATGACCGCGAGAGAACTGCATTCCTTTCCTTCACGTTTGTTTGGATCACGCTGGTGTCTGGCTGTTTGCCAAGCACAGCTTGCTAGAATGTTAGCTCAAACCCACCCACCCAAACACACACTCTTAATTCTGCTATCCTTGATCACACACCACACACACACATATACAAGGTAAATAGGTAGTGTAGACTGATAAAAGCTCCCTTAAGAGTTCAGTGATTGATTAAAAGGTTTTT
The DNA here is from genome assembly GCF_022749685.1 of Semicossyphus pulcher. NCBI lineage: Eukaryota > Metazoa > Chordata > Actinopteri > Labriformes > Labridae > Semicossyphus > Semicossyphus pulcher. The sequence goes on along the minus strand of NW_027211692.1, from coordinate 13,661,515 downwards.
TTTTCTCCTTCTGGGCAGAGAGGAGAGTCTGGGGAGACATGCAGAGATGCTATTCGGTGTCAAACAGAATTAAGTGACCTTGGTGAGCATCTGCTTAACGTTAACACGCATAAGTTCACACAAACACAGACACATGAATGCGTGCGCACACATACACGCGGTTCGATCAGGGCTCAGCAGCTCTCCTCGAGCCCCATCTCGCTGGTTTCTACAGTAACAGCAGGCCGGGGCCGAGGAATTCTGTGATGCTCCTTTCCAGTCATGCAGATGGATGAATGGACTGTCTGTTCTGTTAGCCGTCTCTCCCAGACTCGAACTGTCTCTGTTGGACAGGGAATGACTGGGGTAATGTGGTGGCATAACAGTGATGGCAGGGGAAATCTGCTGTAGTGGTTACACTCTTCCAAATTACATTTTGGGTCCACTGAGAGCAGGTTTAAGTCTCCTTTTTAAAGGCATAACGCTGTTTCCTAAGAGGACACCGTGCCGAGGCCTGGGGCAGTGGTTTCCAATTATGTCCGACAATAAAAAGCCTCCCACCTTTTAAAGCGTGAGCCTCGCTTCCAGCTTTTACTTTCTGGCCTGTAATGCTACATTGTGCCCCAATCTCCTAAATCTTCATTTGCTGCCACTAATGCACAGCTTCTAGGAGGTGGCATGCACTCCTCACCAACGAGCTGAGTGCTTTGGTTTAGTGGGATCTAACAACAAAAGACAGAGAGGCAATTTTATTCACTGCACGTCTAATTAACTGCAATGTAATCTATATAATCTCAATTGATTTGTATCAGATTTAAACTGCTGTTGTCCTTTTATTTACACTCTTACGCTTCATGAGCTCTAAGGTTTATTTTACCTGACATACAACGATGAAGAATCCTTACAATTGCACCCAATAGGAGAGTCTGACGCTACAAAAACCACAGGAGGAAAATGGTGCTACGCCCATGCAGTAGTGGTGAGGTGAGGTTATGGCTGCGGTACCCATTTCTTCCTCTAGATGTCAGTGGTGTGCTCCCAGAGAGAACGGGAGAGTCGGGTGGACTGACAATAAAGTGAACGGTGGCTGTCATGTCATGGCAGCTCCAATTTAAAATGTGCCTTCAAAGTGCTCAGAAAAGTGCTTTTTTTTGAACAAGGTCCTTACTGTGAAAACTGCAGCGCCGACTCGCTCGTGAAAGACCACCACAGCGTGAAAGAAGCGACATGACAGGTGAAGGTCCAACACTGGAATTATTCCCACCATCTGCCTGCTGCAGGAAATTCAGGTAAAACTAAAAGGCATGGATACATGCGCACACAGACAGATTAGACAGTCGCACAGACGCTTACACACAAGGCCGCTCGTTGAGTGATCGGCCGAGATTTCCCCGGATTTTGTCAGAAAAAGAGCAAAATAAAGGAACAGCGGGAACGTGAATGAAGACTGATTAAAATATCCACTTTTTACGCTGTTTTCTTTAAGTGTTGGGACAAGAAAGAACAAACAGGAAACTAAGTGGAGCCTTCCCAGAATGCCTGAGGTGTGAGAACCCCCATAATCCTTTGCTCCAATTTGCTCCCTGGTCCGTTTGGATTATTTTTTTTTTTCCCTCCGTGCTTGGCATACCGCCACGACTGAAACTGAAATTTGTCTGCGTGTGTGTCTGTGCGAGGGGTTGATAGAGAGGAATGTTTGAGTTGTGGAGGACAGAACATCCTGTCGGGTGAGTAGCAACACGTGTCTCTTGCTTAAGTCCCCATGTGCGGTGGCGAAACAAACAAACAAAGTGTTCCAGGACTCGCTCTCTGCTCCGCTTTATCTCCAGGTAGGTACAGCAGGTGGGTCAGTTTAAAAAAAAACACACAAAAAAAAACATGCGCCGTCCACCTTTAATTCCCAGCAAAGTTAGAGGCAAAGGGATTGAGGAGAATGGTTGTCAGAGGCACACTGGCCACTGGGTGTTTTTGCGTGTGTGTGTGGTGAAGCAATCCCAACATAAGAGTTCGTTCCTCCTGCAATTTACTACAGAGTCCCTCCCTGAGTCCCTTTAGCAGTTCCTGGTATAGTCTCACTCTTCTATAGTGTGTTTGTGTGGTTTCTCTATAAGGCAAGGAGGGCAGGTCTAGATGGAGTGAGACAAAGGGATAAAGTGTCAAGGAGGGAGAAAGAGGTTCTTCATTGTTCCCCTTCTCTGCCTTGTGTGTGTGTCCTTTTTTTTGTAAAAGCAACAGAGGCTCAAATGCCCCCTTCTTCTTCTTCATCTCCCAAACATGTAGGTTTCTCCCTGTACATACTGCATCTCACTCAATATCTCCCAACATCTTCCTACCTTCTCTTCTTGTTTCTACTTTAATTATCTCCCAAACATTAAAATCTCTCTCTTTCTGAACCCTTAAATCTCTCTGAATCCGTCTTCCTCGTCTTTTTCCCTCTCTTATTCCCTTGATCCCTGGTTCACAGCGTGTGTTGTTCCGTAGGGGGGTGATGGGGGTGCAGGGAGGGCGGCAGCAGGGCTGGTAGCGGGGACTGGGGAGTAGGTGGTGGGGAGTGGGGTGGGGTCTGGTGTTGATGGTGGTGGTGATGGTGGTGGTGGTGGTGGTGGATAGGAGGGCCGTAGTGCGGGATGACAGGAGGGGTGGCGGGGAGGATGTAGGGGGTCGGGGTCGGGGACGGAGTCGGCGAGGATGAGTAGCCTCCGGCCATGCAGGAGTAGGCCGAGGAGGAGGAGAGCGTGGAGGTGGGGGAGCCGGGGAGGCCGTCGGCCAGCGGTTGATTGTAGAAGAAGTACGCGCACTGGTGGATGAAGCTCTCGATGATTGTCTGGTAGGTGCGGGTGGCGGTCAGGGCGTCCATGGTGGTGAAGTCTGGTCTCATGAGTGTCGGCCAGAAACAGATGGAGAGGTTCTCGCTGGTCATCAGGTTCAACTTGCTGTTCTGGCTCACCCTGAGGAACACAAGGTAAACAGAACATTTAATTAAGATGTTGCACATGGATTCATTTTGGAGGAATGTGTCAAATGATTTGCTGCTGATCAAAAAACCCTGATAGACAAAGATGGCGCAGCAGATGGCAGCCTCGGTACTGCGCTCTATATTTTAGCATTGTTGCACTCCTCATACTTTCACTATTGTCTTTGTTTAATATTAGTTTAATATTTAATGTTTGATGTAGGATTATAGATATTAGTTTAATATTTAATGTTTGATGTAGGCTTATAGATATTAGCTTAATATTTAATGTCAAAGTGTACATAGAGAGCAAAGTTAAACCGGAGTCAGGAGAAAGCAAACAATCCTTATGGGTGACAAACTGGGATCAGAAAATGTTTAAACTTTTTAGTTAACAGTTATTTTAATGATCATTAAAACAGTTGCATCATTTCCCGCCTAAAGTTTAAGATAAATGGACCAACTGTTGCAGCAGAGTCTACCGCCACACTAGCAGCTCTGTGCTGCCGTAGGCTCAATGCTAAACATGTTAGCATCCTCTTTGTTTAGCCATCTAAATAGAGATTAAATCATCGCTGCAACCTGAGTGCAACCTCTGTTCTGTCACTGCGCTAGTTTCAATGATGTCACTGCGAGGTCACTCGACTGCGTGACCGGCGGTGTAGTCAGCACGGCTGTCAGAGAGCGTCTCTGACCCCGTCACTCACTCACTTGTTCAAGTGGCTGATGACATATTTGAAGACCTCGTAATTCTCCTTGGGGAAGCGGCGCAGAATGTCCTTCATCGTCTGGAAGCGCTGCTCCCTATCGTTGATCTCTGGATGGTGGCAGGGAGAGAAAAAGAGGTTAGAGGAGTGAGGGAAAGTGGCTGAAAGAAAAGATTAGAGGAATAAGATGTCAGGGGTGTGAGAGTACAAAAAGATGAGGAGGGATGGAGGTGGGGGGGGGGGATACAGTGGAGAAGAGGAGAGTTCGGAGAGCATAGTGAAAGCAATTGGATTCAGTTTGCCGAAAATCTGTGCAGGACAGTGATTTCATCCTGCAGAAGTACGAGTTTCACACATCCCTGGAAACACACATGACTCAAAAGGATGAAAAACTACAGACAAAGACCACACACATCCCAGAGGAGAACATACCACGCATACACCCATCACAATGTCCTACAGATTGCACTAAAACACACACACACACACACACACAGACTGGGTGTGTTAAGCCTGATGGCAGCGAGGAGTGAGTCAGAACAGCTGACGTCACCGGCTAACACAGTCCATCCTGTGTGTACGTGAGCGAGGCAGAGAGCAGCAGTGAGAACAGCAGATGTTCTCCTCCACATCACAAACATGATTTACAATCACACAGTTTGACTTTGTATTCCCACCATGAGGTCAGCGCGGATCAAAAACACATTTGAGGCGTAATGGCTTTACACGGCTCCAGTTCCTCCCGCTTTACATCCATCATGTGCAATCAAAACTTAACTTGCTACAGCTTATTTAAAGTAACGTCACCGTGACAGTATGCATTAAAATCCACCCACCGAGCTCGTTCTGTATCTCCCTCTCGGAGAAAATAAGTCTGAAAATGCCAGGCACAATTTTTGTATTTTCTTGTCTCTAACTCCACCTCTCCCTTCTTCTTCTTTTGCTCTATTGTGGCACAGAGTGCAGCAGCTTTATCAGGTCTCTGTCACGGCTGAGGGGTCTCACTGGGGCCGTTAAAAACACACACACACACACACACGCAGACCTCCATGAGTGACAGCAGCCTTGCGGCCCGGGGGTAAATCTCTCTGGCGCGATGCAAGACTAAGCTACGCCTTAAATCTCCATTCCGACAGATTACGGGACACAAAGAGAAAAAGAGAGGCAGTGTCGAGCCTCGTTTATCTAACATATGACTGTTTTCTTATGACTTCATCCACAGTGCTCCTGGATCCCTCAATCATAAGCAATCATCCCCACATCCTCCTTTTCCTGGAGCTTTAAATATTCTCTCCTCCATCCCCCTCTTCCCTCCGCTCCTCACCCAGCAAGGCAAATCCAATTCTCCCCATGGATGGATTTGGATTGCAAGAGTTTTGCTTGTTAGGTTAAAGAAAAGTTACAATGAAGGGGAAAGGATTTAAGGCAAAATCCAATACACCTCGGATTTCTGAGTGCAGAACTCTCCCCACATCCCCGTGCAAAATGTCCCCCTGACTTACTGAAGGCCTCCACCAGCTCGCCCTGCATGCTGTAGGGCACCAGAGGCTCCGGCAGCTCGGAGAAGAAGGCCTTCATGGCTCCGGCGACTGTGTTGATGGTGAAGTCTTTCTCCACCAGGTCCAAGTTGTAGTCTGGGAAGAAAACGTGAAATGGAAAGAAGATATTTTTAGTACAAAACCATGACACATAAGGTGTTTATACAAGTTACAATGTCACATAAATACAGTACAATAACAGCTTTGAAGCAATAATGAGCTGAAGCTTGCAACTGCAGACTGGTTGGACTATAAACATGTCAACCGTCATAAACATAAACTCTTTTTAAAGGCCCTCCTACAAATTTTACACAGGGATGATGTTTCAGTGTAAACAAAGCTGTACCAACATAGATACAAGTTAACAAAAACTGTTAGACGTCTTAAAACTCAACCGTTCTTCCTCCCATTGACTTTGTATACTTTGTATTTTCTGCTCTTTTGTACATGAAAAGTCCCCAATAAAGCTGATTTACCTTAAAGAGGGGGTATTACGCTGTTTCACATTTTAAGACGTATTACAATGTTGGATGTCCAGGCTAAACGTGGGTGAAGCATGGCATTTCCTGGTCTGTAACATCACAGTGACCAGCCTGTTGTTTTGTTTTCTAGATAGCCGGAAAATTATCCCGTTATCACAAGAAAACAAGCTTTGTTATCTCGAGATAATGGGCCAAATTAATTTGCACATTCGAAGTTATTTTTGGATTTTGGTTTTCCCAAGATAATGAGAAAAATAAGTCGAGGTCTCAAGAAAACCAGCAGAAATAAGTTGTTATCAAGTAAATAAAATGTATGGATGCATGTCCGCTAAGGGCTACCGTACCAGACTAAACGTGGGTGAAGTTTCAAATCTGTAGTTAAAGTATGTTGGAGTAATCCCCAGGCTTCTCAGCTCAGTTTGCTGTGAACATCAGGTTTCACACTGTTTTTTCTACACGCTGCAAAGTGCAGCCTCAGCAGGTTTCGGAGAGCTGGCCAATCAGAAGAAAGCGGGCTTGAAGAGGCGGGGTTTCTTTAAGGGACAGAGCTGACTGAGTCGTTTCAGGCAGAGGCTGTATGAGGGCCTGCACAGAGCACCAGTGTGAGAAAAATGAGGAGTTTTTTTAACTGTAAATTATGCTAAGCTGCCCCCCCCTTAACACTTATATTATCAATAATACCTATATTAATACGGCTGCTCATTTTCAGAAAGACAGCTTGGCTGTGGCATTTCAAATCAATGAACAAGAGGTTTTCTAGTATTAATGGGCCTTTTAATGAGTTTTGCACTGAACCACTTTAACTTTAATGGTGTTCAAATTTCTGTATTCGACACACACATTACTGCCTGGCGTTTGATTTTCTAAAGAATTCATGATATGTAGACATGTTACAGTGTAAAATGACACTTGCAGTAGTAGTGGGTTAAATCCAATGTGTCCGATTGTGCACACAATTTGCAGACCAGCCTGCCACATCAGGTCTGCCTTAAAACTTGTAATTTAATCATAAAATCAATATGAATAAATACCAAATGTCCTCTCCAGGGATGTACCATAGGGAAACTTTGGTTAATAAAAGCACTTTAATAAAAGCAGAATGAATGGCAGACAATTAGAGAGTAGATTTGAGCAGAGAGAAAGCTCAGAGGGCCAGACATTACAGCGGTGCCCCAGAGAGAGTAAGAGCGTGTGAGAGCAGGAGACTTAATTAAAAAAGCCATTTTCTGATAACTTTTTACTTTATATAAAGGTATGTGTAGAAGAAAGATGGGCAAGAACAAAGTTAGACGGAAATGGTGAGCAAGTTCTTGAACAGTCCGAAGAGAGAGCTCCCATTTTTAAGAGTTTCCAAAGTGCGGTGCTTCTGACGCCGCTTCCTCCTGTAATGAGTTATCTGAATCTTCAGGGAGCTGATGAAGTGCCATCTTCTGTGTGGCTGTGAGACACCTACACTGCGGTTTCACCTGTAATTGTCTTGTCCCATTGTCCCGAGGCTCAGAATGATTCAATGCGGGGCTTCAGCTCTGATTACCTGAGCTGGATTTAACCTCAACCAGGCATGAATGCGCGTACACACACACATCTACCAAAGGCCATCATGCTCTGCTATCCATCTCTGCAGCAGCATGCTTCATTAACCAAACCAATCTGGAGGTAATTAACTGCCCACACCAGATAGACACATGCTTGGAGACACGCATGGAGAGCACTTGTACATGCACACGTGTCAACATGCACATGCACACAGGTAGAAGATTAAGAAGGCCACTCTCCAGTCTACAAGGAAGCCGAGGCCAATTCCCTCGGTAGAATGAATGCTCCCTGGTTAATTAAGGGGATCCAGGCTTGTTATAGATATATACCGACATACACACACGCACCTTCATGGCCTTTTCTTCTGTGCGTGTGCAGCTGAAGCAAGAGTGAGCACGTGTACTCTGTATACGTGGGTGTAGTGTGAGCGGGAAGTAACAAACCTTGGTCAAATTGCCGCTGCATGCTCTCCATCTCGGCCTTGTTCCCGCTGACCCGGTAGATGCCCTCCGTGCTCAAACCTGGCAGAGAGAGAAGAAGAACGTTGTTAGTTCAGTGTTTAATTTGTTTAATTTGCTACAATGTATCAAGCTTTAATGGAAACTGGTCAATCGGACTGTGATACATCATCACGCAAGGTATAGATGAATAAATTGGAGCTACTGGAGGCTGGGCTAATAGGCTCTCCTGATGTCCCTTTCAGTCTAAACACTATTAACATTATTTATTAAAGCAATAAATTAGTCCTGCTGGCCTGCAAGGAGCCCACTGGTGCTCTGTGCCACAGACTGAGGATTTTCTGACATCCAACTTCATACTTAGCAGCATATATGGATGCATTCATCGTCACTTAAAAGGCTGCACTAAGGAGTAAACGCTATTCTTCTATATACAGGTGCAAGATATCCCCTCGAACACATGCAGCAGAAGAGGCTGTGGTTGTGTCTGAAGTGATTCCCTCGTTCCCTGCTCCCTGCTCAATTAAAAGTGAGCTCATCGGCAAAATAAAAAAAACACTTCCGGACGATACTCGGGACATTTTCTCAGTGGCATTAATGACATCATTGCTGCTCTTTTTCAGCACGATGCCTGATGATATACACTGCTGGGCTAGTGACCATTGGTTGCACACTTCTTTTCATGGTACATTTTAGTATACTTCGACTGCACTGTGCGTTGGATAAACACATTCAGCACTACAAAATGGCAAACTCACTTAAAGGTGGGCTAATTTCAAGCTTCATATTTCACTCTGTGATACTTGTGTGGTAGCTTAGCATAATTTACAGGCCCTCATACAGCCTCTGCCTGAAACGACTCTGTCAGCTCTGCCTCTTTAAGAAACCCCGCCCCTACAAGCCTGGTTTCTTCTGATTGGATAGCTGAGGCTGCACTTTGTGATGTCACAAAATGAGGCGTGTAGAAAAACAGTGTGAAACCTGGCATTCACAGCAGCCTGCAGACTGAGCTGAGACGCCTGGGGATTACTCCAACATACTTTAACTACAGATTTGAAGCTTCACCCACGTTTAGTCTGGACATCCAACATTGTAACATTATATACTATATGTCTTAAAATGTGAAACAGCATAACACCCCCTCTTTCAGACTTTCAGACAAAGGCTGTGAACAATCTGTTGTCTGTTCTGTGTCAATGTTTTGCTAAGCAGACACAGTAGGAGACCGTCGCCAAGTCAACTTCGGTCCATCTAATAATTCCGAAGACATAAACACTTTAGAGGCAGCCATAAAGAATACTGCAGCTGAATAAAAGAGGTGACTTTACAAGAGCTCTCCATTCATCACGACAGCAATACAAGACAAAAGAGGCAGAATGCAACAGCCTGCTATTTTTCATACAATTATGCTTTACTGTTCCTCCTCCCGTCTGCTTAAATATGTGTTTTCCAGGCTTTAAATGCCTCGCAGCAGGTGCAGCCTGGTGCGATATGATTGAAAGAGCCACTTTAATAGTTATTAAAGAGGCCTGTTGGGTGTTATTATCTACGAACAGGAACAATCTATTCCAATATAATCTCACAATCTAATTTCAGAGTTTTAACAACTACAGAAAATCTCTCTCACATTGATTTTCACAGCTTTGGGAGGCATTTTTATTCAATCATTTTCTTGAGCTGACGACTGCTGAATAAATAAACTAATACTTCCTCACATGCTGTACAACTTTTGTCTCAAAGGGGAAACAGAAGACGCTTATTTTTAGCTCCACTGATTTGCAGAAATGCACAAACGAGGCTTTAATAGCATTTCCTATCACTCACGAGTGTAATTTCTTGTAAATGCAGCCTAAATTGATGTAAATATATCTATGAGTCCTGTGATTTAGCAACACATACTTGTACGGCGACAGAAAAGGCACAATCAACCGAGTCAAATGAGGACAATGACGACAGAAAAGGCGCATCTGGTGTGAGTGAAAGCTCGCTTCATTTTCTCTCATTAATAATTTCCCCAGTTTATATAAGATAAGCTTGCATCTCCCACCCTTGAAAATCTCCCCATGCTCACACTTTGCCGGCGATTCAGGGAGACAAAGAGCAATCCAGAGGGAGCGAGGGAGATAGGGAGTGGCAGAAAAAGAGGGCGAGATAGAGAGAGGCAGGGAGGAAATGAGAGAGCTCTCAGTCGAGGCACACGGCATCGATCTCCTCCTTCTACCAATCAATTATCCACAAAGGCTTTTCTAGCCAGACACTAGGAAAACAGGGATGGGAGGAGAGATAGGGAGAGGGAGAGTAGTGTAGCAGCGGTGTGGAGGGAGAGAGAGAGAGAGAGGAAGAGAGAGATAGGGGCAAAATAGGACAAGCACCCAAGTATGAGGGAGATAGTGGGGGAGTGTGAGGACGCAGAGGAGAGAGGGTCAGACTGATGAAAGAGGGGATGAAAAATAAAGGGATTAAGATAAGGAGGGATATATGGAGGGACGGGGAATGTGTTTGAAACAACAAAACACATAACAGACAGAGGCTACAGGAGACTTAAGGAAGCGGGAGGGGGAGAGAAGTCAGTGGATAAAGAAGGTGAATAAATTTGTTATGAGAGTTTTGAAAGCCGAGAAACAGACAACAGCATCCTCTTCCTCTGGGGTCAAAGAAAGCACCGACACTTCCTGAGGTCAACCAAAATACAAGCACTTCCTGTGGCAAACATGTCGGCATCCTTTATCGTATACCTTTAACTTCTTATCAGTCTACACTAAAGTGAATATTCGGACGGAAACATTGTTACTATTATCAGCTTCTGTTGTTGTTTGTTGACCTTCGGCATAATCGCAGCTTCCTAAGTCATAAGAGGCACTAAGGTATTTTGCTGTTATAATAAAACATTACTGTAAGGTAGATCACAAAAATGTATTCTGTTTTTTCTATGGCCTTTGCCGTTACTTGATAGGACAGTGGATAGAGTTGGAAATACGGGAAGAGAGAGTGGGGAATGACATGCAGCGATCAGCCGAGAGTCAAATTGAACCCGGGGCCGACGTGTCCACGACTGAGCCTCTGTACATGGGCCACCCGATTTAACCGCTAAGCTAAACCGGCGCCCCAACCACAACATTTTAATACAAGTTTCAATACCTGGGGAGCTGGTTTAGCTCAGATGGTAGAGCAGGCGTCCCATGTACAGAGGCTACAGTCCTCAACGCACGGATTGCAGGCTCGACTCCTGGTCTGCCGATCGTTTGGTGCACGTCATCCCTCACTCTCTACCCCCCACATGTCTCTCTTCAGCTGTCCTATCTAATCCAATAAAGGTAAAAGCCAAAAAATTGTCTTAAAAAAATGTAAAAACTGTATAGATTGTGGCTATATGAGTTTTACATATTGAGACCGGTGTTTTGTTTGCGTTCTTTGTCTGACAACCTGTGAGCTCCTCCAAAGAAGTGGCAGTCAGTCATGATGTTGGACTTTAGGAGCTTTCTGGGCATATTTGAGTGAGTATATAATTCACAATGCGAGTGTGCAGAGAGGCTCCGGGTACCCTGAGTACCTCTGTCCCCTGGTGCCTGTATCCTCTCCATGTAATACACGGAAACAGGAGCTGAAAACTAAAAATACAACCATCTATAGTAGTGACCTCATAGCTGGACAAAAACACATCTGTGAAACCTGCAATCTGCTGCACGCAACTGTCTGACATCCCACCAGCTGATCCCAAATCAGCCCGGAACCCCAGCGAGTGCCAGGAGCCTGATTTCACAGTCCACCATGACAAACAGGCAGTCGCTGGGCTCTGCCCTTTACGTCGCTATGGAGGCTCCTACAGCCGCTCACACACATTCATCACCTGGGTACCCATGAGCAGAACACAACACACACTGCGGCAAGCACGCTGGGAGAGAGAGAGAGAGAGAGCCGGAGCTGAGGGGAGATAACAGCAGCCACTATGGATTGATTTTATACAGCTGCTTTTCTACAAGAATGCATGAAAATAACACAGAAAAACCACTTCTATTCTTCGGCGGGACAAAGGGAGCGAGCTGTGGAGCACAATTAAGGGAAGCAACAAAGAAATAAAACGGTTGAATGGAAAATAAGAGAAAAAGAAAATAGGATTTTTTTTTTCTTTAAAGCATCGAGTGTCCGTAATTTCAAAGTTTTCTGACTAGAAAATAAACAGTTTTGCTTTGTCTGAGGGATATTACAAAGACCAGGGGCGTCATTCTTGACAAAAAGAAGGATTTGTATGAACACAAGTGTCACGTAAACAGATAAAAATAAAGGCAGGGACGCCGGCTTTAGCTGTGAGTGTTTCTGTCTGTGAAAGAGGGAGAAGGGAAGGATGTAGGTCAAAGCGGCAGGTCCAGGGTCAGCCTCGCACCGTCACTCATTATCAGCTCGCACTATGGTGACAAACATAGTGTCAGCGCTGTGCGGTAATTTCCTGCGGGTGCCATTATACCCGCAGATTGTAGACGCAGATACAGAATAAGTAAAGTCTGACTTTGAAAAAGCGCATTGTAGCTCATTTCCCTTCCAGTCACAGTCATTCTCTGTGTGGGTCTGCTATTGTGCACCGCATGTGTGAGTATGTAAACTAAATTACATGTGCACACACAAATACAGTAACACAGGAGCTTGAACACACAGAGAAAAGAGCTGAGACCAAACATTCTTCAAATTTCCTACCTTGTGATATTGATCGGAGAAGGGAAGCGATGGGGCAGAGTATTATCTGGCAACCCCCTCGCTAAAACACACACAAAGCTGACAGTAGGAAGGAGAGAAGGGAAGGAAGAAGGCGCTAAAAAGAGATGAAGGAGGAGAGAAGTGCAGTGAATTGTGTGAGGTGAAATAGAAATATAGGTTAGGAAGAAGATGAAAGATATTAAATGTGACAAGTGAAGGTACTCGTGGAGACGGGGCGGGGGGATGACAGGATCAGGAGAAGAAAGTAGAGACACAGGAGGAGAGGGATTAAGCAAAATACTAAAAGAGTGTGGTGGAAAACACGATTCGAGGAGCATTCATCCTCACGTATGCACACACCAGCGTCTATGTATATAAACGCATATTCAACCTTCATCAGGATGTAAGTGTTGTGACTGCTCCAGTTAACATCCCAACAGCGGGAGGTGAAATCTAACGCGATGCCTTGTTAGCTCGAGCGTTTACCCCTCGACTCCCACACAAGAGGAAAGCGCTGGATGTTTTGTAAGGCTGCAATAATCCACAAATAAGGAGTCTTTAATCGGGATAGATATAACAAAGGAATGATTTGGCACGTTAGAAAGCCGCAGCAGTGTTTTGACGATCTCACTTGCTCTAATGTGACTCACTTCATGGAAGGTAATAAAAACCTGATTTTAAGCAATGAGTCTGCACATTTCTATTTACTCAGGTGGATCATAAAGTTCCCTAAACCACATTAGGTTTGTTTTACAGTAAGAGAAACATTCAAATCATGACAGGAAGTGCCATTGTCAGGATCTAGGTGCTGGTTTCTGAAAAGTGCAGGAGTTAGCAACCTCAGGGGAGCTTACTTTAGAGTAAGAGATTTTATTTAGAGACCGACTCCTGTATTTTTTAGACTGAATATTTTTGGGAAAAGTTTAAATATAATAGTTACATAATTTCTTGGCATTTTTGTGGGAAGTTTAGTTCAGGTACAGGTTATAATCATAGACTGTATAAAAAGATGGACAACATGACAGCTCCTTTAAAGTGAAGCCAAAATATGTCGAGCGCCCCCTGCTGACTGGCTGCAGTATAGGTCATAAAGCCCGCCTCCTCCATGTTAACAGATGGGACATGAGTCAAACTTTAAAATTAAAATACACGCACTTTTTTTTTTTCTGTCATTATAGCTAGTTCTTATCATGCTGATTTACGTACAAGTGTTTATTTTTCTGACAAGTTTAGTTTTAATGAGTTATTTGATGCTGTAAAAAGGATGATTGACAGCTCTGTTGACCAATAAGGCTCCTGCAGCCGATCTGTTCTGGATTATCAGAGTAGAGGAGGAACGGTGAGTGGAGACGTAAGTAAAACAATCACTACAGACATTGAAGTTTACATATCTGTGAACGTCAAGTCGAGTGTGTGTTTTGGTTAGCAGAAGTGGCTACAGTGGCTCCACCTGCCAATCTCTACTGCGCAGCTCTGGAGACATGTCGTCCATCTATATACACAGTCATTGGATATAATAGCCATAACTTTCTGAGGCATGTGTTTAAGTAAGATATTAGTTAACTGTGTTGAGTTCATTGGAATATCAGAACAAAAGCATATGCTCCATTTAAATAACACTTGCAGAAAAATACAATGAAACACCCTACTAAAAAAATAATACATTACATACCGAATTCCAAATAATAAAAAGAGATTTAAATGTCTGGGAGCGGAGGCGTGGGACACTGATTCATGACTTAAGCATCTAAAATCTTGGTTACAGCCCAGCCAAGAACACAAGAGACAAGTTCAGATATCTTAACATCCAAATCGGCCTTGCACTAAGTCGCCTCTGGTTTAGTAAAACAGCTGGTGGCAGACTGAGGGCAGTGGGGCACCAGAACAGCCCGGCAGGGGGTTTGGCATCTGGGCAACAGGGTAACAAGGTTAGACGTGGCTATCTAAGCACATCTGTGCTCTCACAGAGGAGAGAGAGGTGAGGAGAGGAGGAGAGGTTGTTTATGATTGGTGGAAACAGGCTATAAATATGAGTCCAGACTCTTTATAAACACTGCATTTCAATGTTATATGACAGTGTTTCAACTGAAATACATAGAGCCTTACATTATACACCATGACAACCAATCTGTTGCTTCGAATCCCCCTTGGCCTTTTCTCATCATCACATTGATTTGACTGAGCTTCTGATGACTCATTTTAAATTAAGCACACATTAACTGTGATTGTAACCACTGCAAGAAGAAGCTAACAAGATCTGCCTTACTGCTGAACAAACTCTAGGTATACATAATATGCATTTAAAGAGATTTAAGCTATATCACATAAGGGGGAGCGCTGATATTCAGTATAACCGCACAACCTCGAGTGTGATGATTGCTTGTATTGAACAGTTGTACTAACATCTTATAGGAAGTAGCATAAACAGATTGCAATAAGAGTCTGTTGGAAGTTGCTTTGGTGGCCTGTTTGAAGAAGACTGTTCTTCACTGTAACATACATTCATGATAGTCACCTGAAGCAGAGTGATACGCATGTTTAAAAGACCCAGCGTTGTTGTACTTTATATCAGAACTCAGAATGCCTCTCGTCCAATCAAATCGCTTGGTTGGAACTCACTGTTGTATTACACACTTCATTATTTTATCAAACAACTTTCTTGGTTATCAAAAAGTAACTTGGTTCAGGTCCCTGGAGTTGCCCACCTGTAAAGCCTCCAGCTCAGCCAAGCGCTACCGTTTATCAAACCTGAACAAAGAATAAGGAAGACACAAAAGAAAAGCACAGAGACACAAAGGCTGCGTGTGACTAAAGGAGGATGACAGAATCGCACTCTTAGCAGTGAAGTCCACAGAAGGTAACAATCCCACCAGGGAGAGGGATTAAGATAAGGAAAAAGTGTAGGAAAAAAGAGAGATCAAATGAGGCAGGTATAGCATACGCAGAGGCTGAATGGATCCTTTGAAATCATTTTTAAAACAGTCACTACTGAAAAGACAGCAGGCTGGGCTGCGTCTGGCTGGATTCCATTAACTGTCTGTGCTTCTTTTTATGTGAGGTAAAACAGATTCTCACCTGTTGTTTCAATGAAATGGATGCACTTCTTAATGAAGACTGGAATCGGCCTCTCGAGGCTGACCACGGTGGAGAGTGGCATGCCGAAGTAGTTGCTTTCGATGGGTTTTGAGATCGAGTGCCTGGGTTTGGGTCGAGGTTTCTGGGAAAGAAAAAGTTGAGAAGGAAAAGCAGATTAGTGGAAGATGATTTGAGCCTGATTGACGTTGTCACTGCTGACATAAGAAAACATTTCCAAAAATGACACTCAGCCTGGAGGTATTGTTCTTGAAATAAATGACTTGATTAAGACGGAAAAGATGATGACCTTATTTAAAAGTGGCTGTGCTTTCTCATGTTAGCATCTACTTTAGCAAAAATACGAACAAGCATGTGCACACACACCCGTCCTGCACATTCCTACAAACCTTAAACTGATAAGTAATCACACATTCCCGTCTTGAGTCCTGTTCTGTGCAAAGTGAGATACACATCAGATCCTTCATCACTCTTCCATCCTTTCCTCCTTCCTCTGGCGTTCTGTGCTTCTCTCTCTCTCTGTAGCTCTCAGATAATAAAACCATCGTCCTCATTGTTTAATTACTTCTAACTAATGTTATTCTACTGTTAAGACCTCTAACCCACTCCTGCGTATGGCTGAGACATCAGCAGTAATTGTACGGCGCTTTAATGGTGTTCAATGGGAATGTTTTGAAGGCCCCTGAGGCCTGGATCTCTAGTAAGTCTGTCAGCCCCCCGAGGCTGTGCCCTGGCAGGCGGGCTGGTGAGGCAGGGCTGCATGGTTGGCTGGCCACACAGACAGTGGGAGCAGCGCAGGCCTGACAGACAGACACAGGAAAAGAGCGGAGGAGTGCTCATTAGAGAGAAGGAGCTCTGCGTGCCCTCTGCTCCAGATACTGGCCTCATTGCACTCCACCAAACATTTTCCATACTGCGGATATACACAGTAACTCAAAGTGAAAGCACTAATTAAGACTGAGCAGATCAACAAAGGCTCACCTGGACTGTTACTGCACTGCCTGATATTTAAACATGTAGTGACTTTATTCTGGGGTTAATCTTTGCTATAAATCAACTGCTCAATAGCGCAAAGTTATCGTGTTTCATTAGCCTCCTAGCTTAAAGAGCCAGAGCAATGCATCTGCATGCCAATATTAATGGCTGGTTAAGTGTTCAATACAGATAAATCATTATCAGAGGGTCTATTGGGAGGTACCTCAAAGAGACAAAGAAGTCAAACATAACAAGAAAGATAAAAAAGTATGAAGATTGCTGCCAATAAAACATTAGCAGGTTTCTTACTTATATTATATCTTACATTTTCTTCAGCTAATCGTCTATGAATCGTCTTAAATTAATTAAAAAACTAATCTTTGCTGCTCTAACTACAAAATCTCTTTACTAAGACATGTTCTATTAACAAAATGTTAATCTAAAATTAGAATAATGATATATACATTGGTACTGTTTGCAAGTAGGGATATCGCTATTAGCCATTATTACACAGCTGTGTTAAATACTTGATTCTGATTGGTTAATCACAGCATTCCGAGGTCTGTTATTTCTTGACAACAGACAGTTGTTATGAAGAACAGACTGTTGCTAGGGATGCGGCTCTAATCACTCAATACGGAGGGCAAACTGTAATCATATCAGTCCACCGAATGTATTCCAGTAAATTTGACGGCTTGTTTACAATGAACAGCAGAGAGAAAGCAATAAAAACTGAAGGCTAGAACAGAGAGATCTGCAAACTGAAGACGGCACATTTAGTAAACATTAAAAAGAACACAGTACGGGATGCAGTGGTGTTAAATGACCGTGAATGAAAACTAAAATGTCAACAGACTCTGACAAACCTAAATCAGGTGCTTGATGATTCCTGCGGTACGGTTCACCGTGTCTTACTTCACCATCAGTGGAAATGTAATTTAAATTTAATGTGAGTAAAAACAGCTAGCTTAGCTCATTTTAATGTAAGTAATAACAGCTTGGCTAGCTCATTTTAATGTGAGTAATAACAGCTAGCTTAGCTCATTTTAATGTAAGTAATAACAGCTTGCCTAGCTCATTTTAACATGAGTAAAAACAGCTAGCTTAGCTCATTTTAATGTGAGTAATAAAAGCTCGGTTAGCTCATTTTAATGTGTGCTCTGACTGTGAGTGAAACGGACTATTTTTAAACGGAAAACGGAAATATAATCATTTTTAAATTAATAAAATAATTTCCAAATTAACATTTTGAGTCAAATAAAGGTGAGACCTGAACACCTGCTCACCCTCTCTTTCGGTTCCATTCTGCGATAATAACCTGCTCACTGTACATTGTAATATGTAAGGGATACATATTATTCTGGCTCTTTAATCTGAGGAGTTTATCTGTAGTACTCTGTTGAAAAAGGACAAAGTCACTACTTCACCGCCAGTCAACTGGGTACTCGAGTGTCAGGAAAACAAAAGGTCATGATGTTGTTGAAGAAGGCTCTCTAGCTTCAACAACTGCTGACTTTCCCTTCAAGTATCTGTTGCCCAGTTTTCTCTCTGTTATATCCCCTCATGAGCAGATTCCTATGCGGAATTCCTTCTCTTATGACTCCCAACGACCTCCCCTACCCCGCTGCCCTATCCTTCTGTGACACTCAGACATCCTTATACTTACTTAACATCTGTGCATCTACATCTGGAGTGTGTCTCCATGTGCGCACAAAGCACCCACATGAGGCTTTAATTGATTTAAAGGAGCTGTAATAGCCGACGTGACGTTACAAGACAACAGCTACTGTAGTAGTAGAGAGCAGTTCTGTCGTAATTCACTGGATTTGTGGCTCCAAGTCGCAGCTAATAATTTATTTGTGTCCTGTCACACTGACTGTGTTGTGTATATCTACGCCCTATCTCACTTTAGCAGACTGTCTCTATACTGCCCTCCTGCACTCCTCCACACACTCTTCTCTCTCAGTCTTCTCCCCCTGCAGTTTTGCCTTCTGGCCACTCCTTTTAGTTGCTGACTGAGACAGGATATGTTGCCAACACTGAGAAGACAAAACAGACCTCTACCACAGAAGATAAACAAAACACATCCGTAATAATAACATACAGACACCATGGTGAGGATTTACGTACACAGCAAGCCAAAACGCCAAGCAAGAAACACAAAAAAGTCATGATTCTTATTGTTCTCCGGCTCGGTTTCATTTTCTTTCTGGGGTTGCGTTTTCTCCTTGTCCTTTGATTACACTCCTCCAATTTATGTTTTGTTTGAGGACACTAGACTGGAACTAGGTGACTGAGGAATTTCAAGCATTCCTCTCACTGGCTGAGGAGGTTTGAAAAAAGCTGCAGGAGAGAGAGAGGAAACATTTCCGGCCTCTCGCTGAGGGAGAGCGGGTGGGACGGAGACACAGTTGGTCGTTGCCTGAGGTAAAAGGGGGTTTTAAAACTGGCTCAGAGTCTAGTTTCAATTATTTTGTTCCTACCCCGTCATGACTCAGAGAGGTAGACAGTACCCTAAGGTTCAGACCAGGAAAGTGTTTACACTGCATAAAGCCAAACCTTCACCCTAAAAACAAGACAATCGAACAAAAGCGCCTGGTTTCTTACCAACCCAGAGTCGCTGCTACACTGCATCTCCCAAATTACTCAATAACACAGCAGTTATCTGGAGGGGTTTTCAGGCTGCAGCAGATTGATAATGGACTCTTTAACTTTGAGACAGCTGCTTAAAAAACACAGGTGATGAAACTTGATCACATTGTTACAACCACAATTAGGCCATAATGGCTTGTAATGTGGATATCCAGATCCCAAAGCTGCTAAGAAGCACAGATCAGAGGCACTTATCAGAGAAATGATGCAGCCTTAAACTCTAAATTCTGTGTCTTCAATCTTCTTGGGGATTTGTTTTGAAACATGGGGCTTTATAGCGCAGGATCAGGGGAATGTCACAACCACTGGAGGTTGTATACTTGCTAACGTGTGTGTCCTAACACTTTTCAAAATGACAAAAGGCTTGGACTACACTATGAGCCGAGTCTGCTGGTGCATAAATGAAAGAACGCAGTTTAGGCAGCTCTGAGCTATGCGAGAAGACAGCCTTCACACACGTCCTTGTACATCACAGCTGAGTGTGTGAAAACATTAATCATCCCCCTCCTGTTCCACCCCACTGACAGCCATGGTAATTATCACAGACACGCACGCACATCATAAGCAGCTGTAACTCCTATTCAGCTAGCACCTCTGTACCACGCCATGTGTGTGAATGAACAGCGGCATACCAGGACGATAAGCCTAACAGTGTAAGGTCAAAAGTATCGTCACAACACATTTGAGAGACGAGCACAGAAAAGAAGAGGTGGAGGTGGAGGGAAGAAGTAAGGGAGGAGATGCTTGTGTGTGCAAAAAAAAAAAAAAAGGACCTCCAGCAGAAAAATAGAAAGGAAAGAGCGATATGAGGAGAATATAATGCAAAGAGAGGGAGACAGAGTGTGACAGGAATGTGAGAAGCAGAAAGTATGAATCAGCAAGAAGAGAAGACAAACACTGTGGATATGAAAGAATGAAAGGAAGGAAGCAAAGAAAGCCAAACTGACAGGGGAGTCTCGGGGACAAGTTGATCGAGCTTGGCACGTACTTCACTGCATTACAGCAACACTGAACTGTAAATAAACCCTTCACTAGGTGACCTGATCAGCACCATCAGCATGTATAAATTATAATTGGACACAAACACTCTTGTGCTGAGATTCTCTCACATTATTAACTTGGTAGTACTATTGTTTCCTTAACAGCAGGGATGTTTACAGCTTATTTCCTGCTGAAATATACCAGTTTTAATTTATCCTCATGTACCGCTTTAGTGACAATTTTATAATGGATGTGAAATTCTTGCTAAAATAAATGTCAAATGCCAGCGCTCGTATAATGGAAAATTTGATCCAAGCAGGCATACACACAGAGGGATAAAATAGCACAGTGTATAGTGCAGCTCCGTCCCTACTCATTAAGAGTTTCTGCCTTTTGGTATCTCGTATAGAAGTTTAGTGACTTAAGTTTGTCTCTTATTTTTTTCCTGATGGTTTGACTAGTTTACAGAATTCTCACGGAGCAGTCAGGGAGAATAACGGAGACTAGCTTTCAGAGAAACTTCAACAGTATGCCACGTTTTCACTGAGCAAAGTTACAGGAAGTAGAGAGATTATACTGGAGTCATAAGTTCTCCCTCGTCTTTAGTGATAAGCAGTTATCCACCCAATTAAATAGGTGTTGAATCACAGCCAATAACTAATTATACTGTGGAGTATGGACATTTCATCCATTCTGTCCATAAACAAATACATGTGCATACAAATTGCAGACAAATTGCAAGTAACATAAGTGTAATATATCAAACCAATATGCCACTTATATTTAACCAAAACACTAACCTTTGTATTTCTGCGTAGGCTCTTAGCGAAGACCCCAAAAGGAGAACTATTCTTCTCTTCAATGGAGTCCTTCTGGGCCCCTCCATCATCCTGGCTGGCCTTGGGTGGACCCATCTCATCATCACTGCCAATGGAGAAGCTTGTCCTAAAACTGCTGAACTTTCCGAGCCGTTTGGATCGATCAGCGTAAAACTTAGGTTTTACTCCGATTGCAGACAACTTTCTCCGGCGCTCCAGTGAGCTACTGTCAGCCTCACTGTCAGACCCATTCCCCCCAGCGCTCCCATTGGCGTGACCTTTGTTGGCATTGCGAATGGTTATAATCTTTCCCTGTGTACTGTCATGAGGTACAGAGTAAATATTCTCCTCCTCTGTGGGTCGAGGTTTGCTCACAGCATCCATGGGTTCAGCGTAGTCTGAGGGGTCGTAACCACCATCACTACCTGGAGCCCAGGTAACAGCTTGAGAGCGACGGTTGGTGCCACCCTGCTGGTCCATGTAGGGGCCGAGGTTAACCTTACGGACAGGCTTGGGCTTTACTTGTGGAGGAACCTTGTTGTTTAGCTTGCTCTCAAATGTGCTAAGCTCTGAGATAACAGAGAAGGTATCACTTGAATCCAGATCTGGCAGCTTGAAGCTTACCAGATGGGAACTCAGGCTGCCATCCTCCCTCAAGGCAGTGTAAGGTGGTGATGGATCAATATCGTCCTCTGAGTCCATGATGTTAACTGGACTAGGAGAGCCACAGCGAGGGCTGATGCTCTCATTTGTACATGCCTCAGCAACATTATCATACATGTGTGTGGCCTCTACAATGGTGCGCTTCTCTACCACCTCCTTGAGGAAGGGTTGGAAAAGGTCTATCTTATGAAGCCCCCCTACGACTCCACCATGTCCACATATCACTGTGTTAAACCTCGCCTCTATTTCATGGGCCAGTTCCTCTCCCTGACTGACCTGCTCCTTAGCTGACTCTGAGTCTGACAGCTCCATCTGGCTCTCCCCTACTGCTAGCAATTGGACCGGGATGATGTCTTGGACCTCACACAGGAAAGCACATAATGTCTCCATAGAGGCCTTGCGGCGAGCAGAGTAAACTGCAATGTAGCCGTGGACCAGCCTAGTCTTGCGGAGAGAGAATGAGGAATGGTAGGACAGCAGTAACAGCTCAATATTCTGCCTCTGACCTCCTACATTAAAATCCAGTAGAACAGAGGTGCCACTGCTGAGGTTGGCAGCAGGACGACAATGCTGGGGCAACAGGAAGGGAGCAAGGAGCTGGTCTAGGTCATATGTGTCTCCACACATTAGGCACATGACTATCCTCAGGTCTGCCTCTAGCATTGGCTGGGACTGAGAGTCTCTGAAGGCAGAGGATGGAGGGGGTAAGGGAGGGGAGCTGCTCCCTATGCTTCTTCGTGAGTCCAAGAGGCCTCTCAGCATCTGGTTTATCTGCCTTTCATTGACATTGCATCCATAGCCCACACCAGGAGAGGCAGGGTCTAGGTAAACACACTGCAGCTTACAAGCCACCTGCTGCCCTTGTTGGATAAGAGTCTGAGCTGTCTCCCCCCCAATATCCCCAATGGACCCCACCCCCCTCTTGGTGACCAGAAGGAGGGATAGTGGGAGTTGGGCTAAGCTGTTTTCTCTTTCCCTTCTGCTTATAGTTGACTCCCTAAGCCTTTCTAAACTCTCAACAACGTAGGAGAGGGATTCCTTTGAGTTGTACAAACACAGGCAACCATGGGGTGTAAAGGTTGGCGTGTGGAATGAATTGACTGGGAGACGTACATTGCCCTCAATAGGACGAAGGGCTAACTCATACATCTTGCCATCTAACACGTACCGGTCGTCACTGCTGCACAAGGCCCTTATCTCATTTGCCATCTCTCTAGCTAGTCCATCTTTCCCTAGGATGACAAGATTTATTCGTTCGGCCCTCCCCCCATCCAGTCTTGAACTTTCTGACGATGCATAGCGGGTAGGAAATCTGGAGGCCAGTATCTGCTCTATCTTACTGTCCACACAGTGGGGGCTGTTAGGACAGGTGTCCTTTGTGGGGTGGTAGACAAAGTGGATATGTTTCAGCACCAGAGCATCCCTTTCTGCCTGTAGCTTCTGCAGGGCTTTAAACCTTTGCTCCTCGCCCAACACCTCCTGAATGGCTCCCATTTTTTCTTTACTTGGCTTTGCATCCACTTCCAGCTCATAAAAAAGCTCAGAGTATTCAAGAAGTAGTTCCTGAAAATCCTCTTTGGCTCGGTCAATGATTTCCTTCTGGTGTTTGTTGTAGATATCCATATATTCAGCCTCATCTAGCCACTGATAGAAGTCCTCATTCATGATGAAGCTACGGGCCTCCTCCCAGGGTTTGCCTGGTGTAATAAAAGGAGAGACACTTAGCTTCTCCTTGAACTCCCATCTCATCTCAGCCCGTTTTCGCTCATTCCTTAGCTGCTCCAGGTGGGTCTCATAGATAGCTTCAGCTGCGGGGGTCTCAAGGAGGTCCTGGGGGATTCGATCATCCTCCATTTTATCAATGTGAGGTGTTGTCTCCCAAGGGGTGTCATCTAGCACTACAAACCACTGGGAGAAGTCTCTCTTAGTCTCCAGGACTTTCTGAACTCCGGACCAGCTGAGGTGGTCTATCTCGTCCAACTCTGGTAACAACACAGACAGGGCTTGTGGTAGTGTACTTAAGTAGGCTCTCCTTCGTTTCTCTATATGCTCTTGCTTAAGTCTATGCACATGCTGCTGAAAAAGCTTCTTGGCTTTAGCTGTCCCCTCAAGAAAAACATATTCCTTGTACTCAGGGGCAGTCTGCATGCGGCGACTGACATTAGGCCATGTCTCATTGTGGTTCTTGACAATTCGGTTCACCAGCCACTCGTAGCGGTCTTTGGCGGAAGCGATTTGTTGACTCTGCTGTTTCAGTGCCTCAAAGTAAGGGATAATTTTGGGCTTTCCCCTACTCTTGTCTATTAACTGAACCAATGTCAGAAAAGCTAGGTCAACATTGACATTAGACCGTGCTGATGTTTCTACCACCTGTAGGTTCTTCTTGGCAAGGGCAAAGGTGTGTGAGTCTTTAATATAGCGCTCAACTCCTTCATCACATTTTGTGAGAACCAGTACCACAGGTTTCTTCGTTTTGGCTAGCTGGTTGTACAGGTTGGTGATGAACTTCATCTGGTCCTCAAAGCTTCGGTTCATACCCCTGCTAACATCCACACAGAGTAAGAAGCCATCCACCATAAGCTTGCCCTCAGGCATCTGTTTCTGCTCAAAGTCCTGCTCCAGCCCCAACTGATCCGTGCAAAAGTACATCAGCTTCTCAGCTGAAGCCAGCTTGGTGGAAGCTGCCCTCTTGATGTAAGGCTGGAGTGCCGTGCTTCGGTGGGGCTGGAAAGTCTGGTCATCTATGAACTCCGTCTGCTCCACCACATTCATACGGCATTCTGGCCCCTCCTCCATCATTCTTCCAGCCTCTCCCCAGAACAGGAAGTGATCATTGTTCACCACACGGCCTCCAAAGTCACTGGTGCTGAGAACTGAGGTGTGGTCTAGGTAGAAGTCATCTGCACTTGGCCGGACAAAGCGGTTACATAGGCAGGACTTGCCCACACCACATTGGCCTTTCTCCTTCTCCGTGCCGGACAGCCCAACCACGACCAGGTTGTAGGTGGGTGCCCGGACATCTTGCTTTTTGGCCATCATCATCGCTGGCAGAGGCTCATCCTGCCATGCTGGCCGTTAGCTCTAGGGAGAGGAGAAGGCTGCCAAGTAGGAAGGGTTTCCATGCAAGAGGTGCTCACAGGGCAGCAGTCTTGACCTGCATGATAGAGAAGAGAGAAAGAGTGGTGAGATAAAATTCATCTAGACAAATATAGAAATAAAACCATTCCAATGTCAGGCTTCATTATTAGAGAGCTATTGTGTCTCATCTAAATTCCTACTGTGGGCCTATGTGCTGTTAATAATGTTTAATCTGTGATCCTATTTCTCCACTGAATGTTTCCTGAAAAGATTGAGGTCAGCGCAAAGCTGATGGAATGCTGAACATTACTTAACCCAGCTGTAGCTCAGTAAAAGGCAATTTTTCATCATTTAACTCATTTAATTTTTATACTGCCAGGACTGCACGGCTAACAGTGGTGTCTTCCACATTTCATTCCTATTTTCTTTGAGACTCTGTGTGTGTTTGGGCTTATTATCAGACATCTAACAGTGTGGTTGGTCGTCTCACTGCCAGCAGCGGTGGAACAAAGTTACGTGGGGTTTTTTAACCGTCGCGGAAAACAGACAAATGAATGTGCACACTAACGTGCACTCACGCACTGACTCACACTTGTGAAAGCAGGCCCACTAAGCTCCCTTCACCCCAAATGAAAGACACACACAAGAAGATGAAAGCAGATAAGTGTTGCAGAGCTAAAGTTACTAATTGGCCAACTAGGGAAAGCCATCTGCATTTTAAAAGGCTGCACTGCCTGTTGGCTGACTTGCCTCCATCAAAAACATGTTTTCCTATGTTTCTTACCAAACAGCACCCTGCAAACAGATCAGAGTTGGCTGATGTAGCATCACTAATGTCTCAATGCATTTACCTACAGTAGACGCAGCAAAGTGGTTGCCTTACTGTCAAGAAACAGCACCCAAAGAACATTCATAGACTCTTAGTCGATTGGCTAACCAAATAATAATTTATTCCACCAGAAGATCAGACCTAAAAATAACGAGGGTAGAAACGAGGGATCGGGGATGCTCTTTATGGAATGGCCCTTTATGACAGCACAATTTGTAAGGAACAAAAATCTTTCAAGACAGCCGGCACAGACTTGAAGTATAAGACCAACCCCTTCATGTCATAACTGTGGTGTTAATGCAGTAAAGCAGACATTAAAACCACTATTAATCATCAATAGCTCTTTTGACAGAGAGCACAAAAGCAGACAAAGCCTTCATTGCTGCTGAATTGAATTTGTCAGACAACAGCGAACTGTGGATGCGCAAAGATGAACTTCAAAGTCCAACACTGCTACAAGAGAGGGGTAGACAATGAAACGGAGACGGTAGGAGGAGGAAGAAACGCACTACAGTTGATTACACTGTAAATAAAAGGCAACCCCAAACCTGCCATGTATTGGGTGTACAGTGTACTGTACATTTGTTGTTTTTGCGCCCCTAATCGTAGATAAAGGCTGGCAGTGATGCCAAAGTCTTAAAACCCTGAGTTTTACTAAAGCAATCAGACTGTAAATTAGCATTACAGAAGCAATATCTCCCCAGTGCCAGCAGAAAAGGGGGTCGATATCAAAAAGAATGCCTTGTGTTTTGATAGAGAAACATGCATAAAAATCTATCAAGGCACCCAGACATAAACCCATCTGTGTAATCGTAAGGTGTGGTTTCCTGTGCTCAGGCAATTCACACGTTTAAGTGTATAACATTGGAATAATGGTAAATTCAAGGTCTTCTCTTGACTGCATGTGTCTTTATCTACTTCCCAGTATATGATTTTTATTGTTTGCACCAACAATCTGTGAACATATCCAGTGGGCAAACAGCGCAGCATATACAGCCTTTACTTGATGAGAAAATCTGCAGGTGTCGTATCTATAGAGTCAGCAGGTTGAAGAGACACCTGTGCCCTGACTTGATCGTGTTTACAGTGCAGCGCAGACAGCATCAACCTCAATCAGCAGCAGGAAACATGACCTGCTGCCACCTAAATGTGGTCAGGGCGGAAGAAGACATGTATCCAGCCTGCTCATAATAAATGACATACAGTAGATGCCCTGCTTTGCCCCTAACTGCACGCATTTTTATATCAGCGGTTGATGACTGTCCATTGGCTCAACTCTTCTGTATTGCTGGACTGTTGTGACATGCCTGAAGTAGCTGCCTGCTGAGCTGACACAGGGTGTTACAAAGAGATAAGTATGGAAGCCCTGCTACAGACCCACATTAGCAGATGCCCTATATGAGCTTACACACAGAAATACACACACATACATGTTTTTATCCCGTGTAATATCCTGGTGATCATGTGTGAAATAGGCCATGTTTGTGACCAGTCGTGAAAGTGTCTGGATTAAATAAAGTGATTGCAATCTTTAATTCCCTTTAGACCTGCAAGCGAGCCGGGCTCAACACTCGCACAGATTCATAGCTAACATCTGCTTCATCGACCACACCTACCATTTCTAAGAATGTTCCTGAAAAATGTCATCAAATGTGTATGCGAGTCCACAAGCACATAAGCCTGTGTCCACTAACATCCTCACTGCAGTAGAGAGCAGTTTAGGTGTGTTTGCATGTGGCCTTTTTACAATAAGCTCAAAAGAAAAGGCAAACAAAAGAAGACTTAATGCAGTTTTCTTTCTTTTTTCCAGCTGTCAGACTGAGACGTCAAAGCGAGACTCAAGCCGACAGCTCAGAATTCAGTCGTCACTGACGTGAGGATGCGATGGCTTAGAACACAGCAGCAGCTTATAATGGAAGAAAATAAAATGCTGTGTGAGACTGACTGCATGCCCAAGCCAGACTGACAGAAACATGGAATATATATGACATTACAACTGCACAATTCAGCTTGTTTCAACAGCCTGTCTACTGGCAACACTTCCTACAGAATAGATCTAGTCATTTAGGGAATACATTTCCTCTTCCTGCATATAGAGACTCCACTGCCTCAGCTAAACTAGCAGTAGTCTAGTTGTCGACCAGTCAGGCAGCCAGTCTCCCAGTTCACCCTGAGGCCTGGTGCCTGGTGCGCATGTCCAGCCACATACCACTGTTACAAGACCTGTTTAGGGCTGAGGCAGAGATAGGTTAGGGCTTGCGTTGCATTTGCCTCTGACCCTTTAACAGGAGGGTGATCAGAAAGGGAGGGAGAGAGCAGGAGGAGACACAGGAAGGCATTGGGGGAGGAGACAGAGGGTAGGAAGTTTGTGCACATGGAGAGGATGGGGGGTGGACAGAAGAATGGGCAAGAGGGGAAGGGGAGCAAGGTCAGTGGCCTGGGTCATGTGAGCTGCACATTGGAATCCCCTCGGGCAGAGGCGCAGGGCGTGGCTAGACCTGGACCTGGGTCTGAACCATCAAATTGCTAATCACAAACAGCATTACACGCAGGACATCCCTAAATACCACATCTCCATTTCCTCTCTGCTTTCTGTCCTATCTTTCCTCTAACAAGCATTAACCAATCTACAGCTGCAAAACAGTCACAACAAACACAAGACAACAATCTCGCCTTGACCTTACCAGCCCTTTCTAGGTCACTGGCTGTATCAAGGACAGGACAAGGCAAGGGAAGATAGGATGCATCTGTAGGGTATTGGAGTGCAGCCTGAGGCTAATGCTAGGGCGGCAGGGCGTGAAGTTCATCATAACACGTGCTACAAAGGGCAGCAGGGAAGAGGCTGAGTTCACTGCCCATGAGAGGAGAGCATGTAGGCCTGCACGGGACGGCTGCATTCCTTTCATTACAGAGCAAAGGAGAAGAGTGAGCCAGGGGGGTATTGCCCAAGAGTTTGGAGTTACTGTCAGTCAGGCCTGTTTTTATACACAGACAAATGTTAGCCTGAACAGACATGGACAGCGTGAGATACCTCTGCATGTAAGCGGGATGTTAGGAAAATCTTAGTCAAGATATCAATATCAGCCCCTGACACTGCCTGAAATGCGAAGAATCAACTGGTTTCAGGTAAATTATCCTGTGACAATGACAAATAGCAACAGTGTGGTGCTAGTGGAGTGTGTAATGTTAGTCAAAGCTAGCTGAGCAAATGTGTTTTTCCACCAATGTTATGTCTATATTTTCAGTCACACTTGCACAAAAGGGGAACTCGGTATTGGCCAGTACTCAATTCCTGATACCTGAATCATACTGGGAAGAAAGGGACGGTATCAGAACATCTGTAAGGGACTTTTGAATGTTGTTATATGAGCAATTCTCCCCTGGACAAAAAAAACACGGTGGTGTTCTCTATAATCGACAGAAGCAATTATATTTGAAATTGAAAGTTGTACAAACAGCTCGAGGTTTCACCCATTCTACATTCCTACAACACCCAGCATGCATTGCGCCCATCCCTCTGAAAGGAACGGCCCAGCAAGAGACGCTGGAGTGAAATACTACCGTTTTCCGGTCAAGGACATTGATCGCTACGTCTACATCTACATCTCTAAATCTACATTTTAAACCTGATGACTTTGAACCAGACATGATATCGGAGGCGGGCATCCTTGACTGAGGAAGTTTAGCAAGCTCCCTGGCATCCCTGGACTGAGGTGGAAAATCGGCAAACTGGCCCTTTAAGAAGTGGAATATTGCAACATAACAAAAGTTTTTAGTGTATGATGCTATTGTGTGCTGACAGCAGAAAGGATAGATTTTTCTAATTTAACACACACAAGGAGCTAATACTGACATGTCCAACAGTTCATACTCATAACTCCTCAATCATGATACATGACAAGGCCCACTTGTGTGGTTTCCCAGCAAGCCCCCTGGTTGTACAGTATTATACACTCTGGGAGTTGACGGAAACAAAGGTCATGAAATAGTCATAAAGCAGCGTGATGGTGATGATGATAGAGCGGCAGGAGAGGAGAAACTCTCTCTCTTTCACTCTGTGCAAGGCTGGCTGACCCTCCCTTTGCCTCAACCCAAAAAAATGTCTGTTTCTCCTTCTGCATGATGTAAGTCTGGTTGCACTTCCGCTCCCCTCGCCCTTGTTATTCCTCCGTCTCCCATTCTCTCACCCACAACATTATCCTCATCATATAGATTTCCCATCTCCATCTGTCAAACTCGCCTCTGTCTCCCTCACTCTGCATCACTCCTTCTTCTTCTCCCCCTCTGTGGAGGCTTGTTGTCCATTAGTAAGAAACTGGGGCTGTGGGCAGGGAATGGGGCTGTGGATGGGTGGGGGCTGTCCTTACACTGATTCTACTTCCTGCTCTGGGTATAAACACACAGATGAATGTGTATAATAAATACATACACACGTGATTATAAAGACAGGTGCAAATCAGCACAAAGCAAATATATATAACTAATTAATATGCATACTTAAAAGTGCAGATTTTTCTATATATTTGGAATAATTGCTTAATAATCAGACACCACACATACTGCACTTTACATGAGTGCTCTGTGGTGAAATATATCAGCTATCCACTCAAACAGCAGTCATTTGTCTCCTCCACAAATGCGACACATCCATCCATCACTCAGCAAACAGGAAATACAAATTTCCTCACTCACTTTCCGCCTTCTGTATTCGACGCACAACCAACAGGCAACATAAACACTGCGATGGCAGCATTGCTAATGCATTTCACATGTGGCCAGGCGGCAAAATACGCCAACGAAACCGCGCGAGCAAATCCAACCGTCATAAATTATTCCTGTACGAAAAAAAAGCTCAGCACAGCCATCCTATAGTGTCGTATAAAAAATACATAGCTGGATATTAATGCTGCACCCAAACAGCCATCACGTATCCTGGTCCTGATGCAGGAGAGCGGGTCAGTTCGGACTGGGATTGTGGACTCTGTGGATTAGCCACGGCTGTTTGCATCTTTCCATCTGCAGGATCACAAGGCGCGCTGTCTGTGCATTAGCATGATCCGATAACATGGTGATATAACCAGGAAATAAAGAGCAAACAAATCCACATGCTGCTGAACACGGGCATAACAAAGTAACACACATATGTGCATTAGGATATGGTATTTATTCTACTCCCATCTGCTATATCACCGAGTAACTTAAAGTGCTACCGCCATGCCCCACCAGGCCCTCGGCTATAAGTTCACTTCCACTTCCTGCCTCCGCCTGGCACTGCAGATAGAAGGCCGGTTACAGTCAGACCCCCTGAGGAGAGAGGTGGACCGACAAGACAGAAGGAGGAAGGATGCAGGATAAGAGCAGAAAAAAGGGATAAGAGAGACAAAGAGCGCACATAAACACTTGGTGGAGAAAGCAGGATATCAGGAATGAGACAGAAGGAAGAGGGCAGAGAAGACCGTAGTCACGGCCCTAATCTGAAATTCAAGACTATAACTGAGCAGTTCAAGGAGCTGAGACAGAAGAAGGAGCAAGGTTTAAGTCCGATAAAGAATGGATCTTGAATGAGTGGACAGCCTATTTAGAGAGGGGAAGGAGAGAGCGAGAAGGGCAGAGAAGGAGTGTGTCACTGTGGTTTAACCTCTTCAACTGCACCAGAAGGCCTCACTGATAGCACAGCTAAAAATAATGTGCTGGAAACACGGACAATGACAGCTATAAATTTGAACTAGCACCGTATAAATCCGCTCTTACACACACACACACATGCGCAAGTACTCGCAGCGCGGGAGCTTCTTCAATGATAAGGTCATTTCTCTCCCAGCTGACAGATAGCGAGTGAAAGGGAGAGGCCGCAGCGTTTCTGTGACGTCACTTCTTTAACCTTCACACGAGTTTGCTGTTAAAATTAATCTTTGATTTCAGGCCCGAAACTTTATTCCGCTATGATCTTCGTTTGTTGACTTTCAGCACGAAGACAAAAGTGACTTTCTGAATGCTGCTGACAGAGCTGGAATAATCGGTCGATTCGTTGTTTTTTTGGTTGATAGAAAAATTCAAAAAACAGAAAATTAAATGTTCAATTCATTTATCAAGCTCAGCTACAAGTGCTGAACATTTCTGCTCCTCAAACATAACGCTTTGCTTTCCCTTGTTAAATATAATTGCATATTGAATATCTTTGGCTTAGCAAGACTTAGCAATTAAAAAATAATAGAATATTCAATAGTGAGTAATCGCCAGCTGCAGCCCTTGATGCTGGATAATGCGGCTTTACTGCTTGGGATTTTAGGCTCCAAAAACTGAAAGCTGTACACTTTCGACGTGCACTCTAGGACACGAAAGTATTTGCTGCAGCGATGCCCTGTGCAACAGGCTACACATCATAAACAACAACAACAGCAGCAGCTGATGCTTTACATGCGCGGTCAGAAAGACAGACGAGCCTGTGTTTCCCTTTGGCACAAAAGCTCATCTGTGGGCCTCCTCTCTCCCGCCCTCTTAATTCCCTCTGCCAGCCATGAACTGCCTCCCTCCTCATTTCTTTCAATACCCCCTGGCCCTTGTCTAACTCGCACTATATTTCCTGTCCCTATATTATCTCCTCTCTCTCTCTAAGCTCCGTCCTCTCCTGCAGTAGTACCTCACCTCGCGGCCCGGCCCCTGTCAGACTAGCAGACTGTCTGCTGGTGGTATTAGCATACATCTGATCCCTGATCCCTTGCTAGAAGGCTTGTCAGCATCAGCACAACTGTATACACACATTCAGACACCCAATACAGCTGTCCCGTCCTCCCAGCCAAACTCGATGCAGCCGCACAAACAAACAGCTGCAACACAGACAGATATAGACCGGACGCAAAAATGTCCAATACACTCAACAGGGGAGGCAGACACGGGGCACGCTTTCATACAACAAACACACTCATCAACAAGTTTGGTGGTTATAGATGACGGCATTCATCTTTCTATACGGCAGTTTTTCTAGCTGTGTGTGTAAATATCCTGGTGCATGTCTTGGTGCATTAGTATAAATTGAAAATTGCTTCCATCACATCCTCTCTGTTTACAAATAAAAATCAGACTCCGCGTTAAAGATTTCCTCAATAAAAGAGGCCATAAAGCAGAGAGGGATGTGTGGTCTCATGCTGCTGAAGGGAAAGTTCAGCTGAGCAAAACTTTCTCTTATTTATTTCCTGGATAACTCCAGATGAACCAGCACTCTGACCTCTGGCTGCGAAAGGCTTCACGTAGTAAGAGAACGTCTCTATAAAACAAATAACGGGATTCTGTGTCTCTGAGATTCACAATAATTCGACTCAGTGACTCGCTATTCCACTCGCGGGCTGAGAAAGCCATCTGCATGAAACACTGTGATTTGTGAGCGATGGATCGACAGCTGACATTACCTTCGATTTGATTGTCATTATTAACCCATTTTCAGCGGGGCGCTCATCCTTAGCGAGAGTGGGCGTCTAATAGATGTGCTGGGTGTGTTTTTCCAGATGGTGGCCCGAGATGGGAAAGCTGTGCACACACTTCTGCCGCCAGAGCTTAATTTTTATCACTTTATCTACTGCTGCGAAGATGGTGATGACCAGACAAAGTCTTGATTGCAATAATTACTTGATTGCAGCCACACAGCTTCAATTGTCTGACCTCAATATGGCCGAATGTTTCCGTCGTGTAGCATATGGGCTGCGTTTACCTGTGTCTTTATTTCCCCTGCTTCCTGCTTTAGACAGGACGTGGAAGGATTTTGGCAAGTGGCTACTGCTAAGAGATTTGTCACAAAAATCTGTTGCCAGGGCGCCGGTTTAGCTCAGCTGTTGTGTTAAATCAGGTCCGTGTACAGAGGCTACAGACCTCGATGCAGCGGCCCAGGGTTCGACTCACACTCTCAGCCCTGTACCGTGTGTCATCCCCCCTTCTCTCATCCCGTTTCCAACACAATGGTAAATGGCCTGCACTTCTATAGCACTTTTCTAGTCTTCCGATCACTCAAAGCTGCTTTTACACTACATGTCACATTCACCCATTCACACACACGGCAGAGGCCTAAATGGAAATCTCCAATCAGCCCATTCATACCTGATGGCTATGCCACCGGGAGCAATTTGGGGTTCAGTGTCTTGCCCAAGGACACTTTGACGTGTGACTGTAGCAGTCAGGGATCGAACCCCCAACCTTCCAATGAGCCACAGTCGCCCACGATCCACTGTCTTCTCTATAAATGAAGGCAAAAAAAAAGGCCAACTATATATCTTTAAAAAAAAATCAGTTGCCAAATATACATGACCAAATTTCATTTGCAATATTTAGATGAAGTGTAAATCTAGTAGGGCTGTCAACGAATATTTTAAATTCTAATTTATAACCAAATTGTAACAAAAAATGTTTGACGTAAAAAAAAATCTCGCACTCCCTTGATTACGGAGCATCTTTGAATGCACACCACGTCACTCTATACGTTAATAATTAACTTTAGTCTGACTGACACGAGCTGATAAAACAACCGTGTGGCGTGTGGTAATGATGGCAGAGAATTTTAATCCCAGCCAGAGAGAGAGAGATTCTCACACACAGCATAACGGACAGGTATAATTATGTTGATTCTTTGAACAGGCGTGTTTATTCCTTATACAGCTCGCCTGAGTGCTGAATGTCCGTTCTACCTAATATATTATTTGTTTATCTTGAAAGGAGTAAGGAAGCTTATGTTGATCTTTTAAAAGGCATGTTTATGTTTAAATAAGTATATCTTTGCAAGTGTCTCTTGTTGTATTGGTGGACATATTGCGGAAAAAAAAGATATTTGAATAGTTCGAACCTTTGTGTTTTTTAGAGGGATTCCTTCTAAAAGGTTCGAACTATTCAAATATCTTTTTTTTCCGCAATATGTCGCAAAATTGGTTGATTATTCAACCAATTTTTACAGCACTAAAATCTTATTCTTCCCCCGCATACATTTTTGGCTGACCGCTGGGGTCAGCCCTACACATGGGTCTGTATGTGACTGACTGAGTGAGTGAGCGACGGTACTTTCACAGCCGTAGAGAGATATAGTTGCGACCTTGCAATGGCAGATCATGGAGCATATTGGACCTCCACTGATGCAACTCCCTGTCTATACGGCTCTGGATACTTTGTTCGGGGAGTAGGCGGGGCTGCTCCTCCGCTATCCTCACCTACGTCCGCAGCACCTCCCTGCTTTCAAACACGTTGTCTTCAGCCTCATAAAGACAGTCCTTGTAACACATTGCCCACAAAAGTCAGCCACATACTCGGTTTTGACCTAGTCTTTTTATATATCAAAAAGTGCAGCACCTGTTGGAACTCATCAGCCTAGATACATTACACTAAACACACAGGATCCAGAAAGTCTGTGCGGCATTAAGCAACATTTAAATATTTATTACTCTGAAGTTAAAGCAACACAATCATTTACCTTCTGATCAGCACTCAGATTTTTTCAATAATGTTGCTTAAGCTCTCCCATCTGGACTTCCAACCTGCAGGCTTTGTATATAATGAGGTGTTATGATCCCTGCAGGGAAATCTTACATCAACCAGAGATCACACAAACTGTTACCAGGTGACAGATGGTCATCACACACACACACACACACACACACACACACACACACACACACACACACACACACACATACACACACACACACACACACACACACACACACACACACACACACACACAAGCCCAGCACCTACACCATATGCTGCGACGTAGATACGGCACATTCTCCCCTCACACAGGAGCGCGCCCTCTAACTGGCTCTCTGCTTCAATAACACCAATTCTATAAACTGCTTAAAAAAACGTTTTTTCTTTCCCCCTGCCTCGAGAAATGTTCACTGCTGAATCCTGAGACCAATTAAGTCTGAAAATGACAGAAATGAAGGAACAAGGACGGGCCAAGAGGGGAACGGGAGATAATATAAACCAATTTCTACAAAGTGCTGAAAAGCGCACACCTAGAAACGCAGCACGGCAGCAGCTACGGTGCATCACCGCGAGGCCGCGACACGTCGTCTGTTCTTGTCACGTTCTCATCCGCGGAGGTGCTAATGGGCAGCAGTATCCTTATAGCATTATCGCAGCCTGCAAGTATCACAACCAGACAAACTAGTCAATAGGTGCCACTTCCAATCACATCTCCAGTCAATTCCTTCAATCCCTCCCCGCTCCGTGGACGGCTAATAAAGCAGCCAGCAGTAATAAAAGCTTCGCCTGGACACCGCGCTGCCAACTGGCTCTGACAGGCGCTCCAATAGTTTGAGGCACAACAGGTGTACACACAACATCCCGATACTGGCTTTGTTTGTGTAATTACTTTTTCATTAAATTGGACACTTTTTGTACCCACAGACTGATCGACCGCGCCAGGGATGGAGGTGAGAAACTGCTCGTTGTGCTATAATGGATTCAGAAACCACAAACTGTTTCTGAAGGCTTGTATTCTTTAAAGACTCTGGAATAAAGTAGTGTTTTTTTATTCCGAGTGCCTCGAAGAAAATGAAACAATTCCTCCGTCTGTAAATGCAACCTCGCAAAAACTCGGGTGTCCCACGCCATAAAAGAGAGATTAAATGAGCCAAAGACAAGAAGCAAAGTTTGTAGGACGTAGATGTACTCTCAGGGGGGAGGCGAGTGTCTGAAATCATAAATGAGGCAATGAAAAATATTATGAGAGAACACGAGGAGTTTCCAGCAAAGTGAGGTAAGAAGGGGGGAGAAAGGGAGAGTGAGCATCAGGGGGGGAGGCGAGGAGGAGGAGGTTAACACAAGCGGCTTCTGGTAAGTGCTTAGCACTTGCGGTTGGCTAATGGTACACAGACAGGACTACTTTACGATCGCTCATCTGCTCTTCATGCTGCTGCCGCCCTGACAAGCCTCAACATGAAAGAAATGAGCCCCTGTTAAAAGGGATAGACAACCACTTTCTCTGCTGCGTCGCCCTCCACCTTCTTTACAGTGGTCTCCGCTGCCAGTCAGTTCTTCTGCTCTTGTCATTTCCCTCTTTAAATCGTCCTCTCTTCACTTTCCGCTGCGTCTGTCATCGTGTCATCCATCAATACTCCTTGTCATCTTAAAAGCACAGTGGCATCAAGCAGCACGCCCTTACAGAGAGACAACTGCTAGGGGATACACACACACACGCACCCTACATCACCAGGAAGCTTTAAAAGAAGTCCACTAGGCGCTAAGAGAAAGGATGACACAGGAGTATAAAAAATGAAGCGCCTCAGAATGAAGTGGAGGAGCGCTGCCAAAGACGGGTGAGTCACTGCAGGGAGAAAAAAAACAGCTAATGATACAATTGAAAACACCTGAACATGCCACAGTGTAAATTAAAGATAATGACTTTTTACTGGTTGCCACAGTAACATTCTGTTGGCACAAAAGGCAGATGGCTACAGAGGCTTTTTTCACCCCATAATGTCCCTCCCCCTCCCTCCTCTTCCTCTATCGCTCTCTCTTTCTGCCCTCCCACAAGCTCCAGCAAAGTGCAATTCATGCAAGGGCAATAAAAGCAACACAAATAAAGCATGTTTTCATAACCCCCATCTGTAATAGCCTCTGCTTTGTCTCCTCTATGACGAGACATGAACCAGGTGAAGAGAAGGGAGAGTGGTGAGTAGGCTTAAACACAGCACATCTCCTGCTCCAACAGTAATGCATAACTATTTCACCTTTTAAAGCAGCTCATGTGCGCGCACATGCGGGAGCATCACCTCCGGGCTGCTCGTGCAGTCTGAGTGGAGGGAGCTGACAGGCTCCGGGGCAGCTCATCCAGAGGTTAGAGGGGTTATTGCTTGGTCATCCATTTTAAATCAGTCTCCAGACACACACTGGAGGAGCCATTACAGCTCAAAAGTTTGCTGCTCTGCCTGCAGCTGCAGCAGTAACAGAGCCCAAGGCCGAGCTCTGCCTGCCGAGGCTCATTTAGTGTCGGCCGCTCAGCTGGTCCTGTCTGAGGAATGCAGCCTTTCAGTCGGCTTCTTGACACAGAGAGATAAACACGTTGCATGGTACAGGATATTGTGTCTGTGCCTGTGCCCATGTACAACCAGCAAACTGCTTCCTTAATCTCTGTCTTGGTGTTTTTTTAAAAACAGTACATACATGGAAATTCGGTGGTAACTAGGGAAGTGAATACACTCATTCTCACATCTGCAATGATACATTTACTTTTACTTTGGGTCTTAAAAGAAAGAGAAGTAAGCCGGCAAGAAATGTACCGAAATAACCACACTTCCGTTGAGCGTAGCATTAGCTGACCTTTTTACACTGTGGTCCGCCTCAGCGCCGTAACGAAGCTCCGTCCTCACGGCACCTTTGTCATTCTACATTGGACCACGCAACGCCGGCGTAAAGCGTTGTGTGTGTTTTTAAATAGCTTCTAGAATTCTGGCGTTCAACATTCACGCTGTTTCACCTGTGTTACTACCTCTGATGCCGGCTCAGAGGTGGAACAACTTCGCCCCACCATTACGCCTCCGTGCTTCCTACATAGAAGACGGAACGTAACAGCATAATCACCCCGCCTTGAACTGGCAGTGTAAAAAGGGCTGTAGCTTGGTTTAGCGTAGCATTAGCTGACTTTAAGTAGGGGGGAAGCAACAACTTGTTAATTTAACAATTCTGTTTGTGTACAGATCAGACAATCAATATAAATATGTAACTTTAAAGTCACCCGAGAGCATACTTTTAAACTTTGGATAGAGCCTAGGCTAGCAACTTCTCTTTGCTACCAGCAGAGCTAAGATAATCGCCCCCTGGCTCCAGCTCCATAGCGAGCGCACAGATATGAGAGCAGTATCGATCTTTTTATCCAACTCTAGGTGGTAAAACGAATCAGTTTGTTTCTGAAAATGAAACTATTCACAGATTATATTGCTTCTATGCCACATATAGTAGATTCCTAGCCATTCCTACCATTATAATTTTATGTAGGCCCATATAAACAAGCAAACATAACCATGCTTTATGGTCAGTCGTACCAGCCCTCTATCGAAAGTTACTTCTTACTGTTAGAGGGTTTGCCCCTCCCATAAAACTTCCTGTGTTGAGAGTGGCAGCTGGAGGCTAAGAGTGCTCACAACAGTCTGGACGAGAAGTGTGGATCTGTTTAGACAGGTTGTGGGGCAGAATGGAGCCTGAGAGGCAGGAGACTCGCAGAGAAGTCTAAATCTACACTTTGCACTGCTGTACAATTGGTAATATGTGATACACATAATGGCTGACCACAAACAGATCCAGCCAAATGAAGAAAAAAAAAAACTATCGATCTTGACCTCTGCTGGCCTCTTCCTCCTCCTCATTTTTAAAAGTTCCATGCGTACTATATTATTTATTCTTCTGCACACTAGTTTCCGTGCCATGTCTGACCTGCTCGCTCTCCAGGCCCCGAGGAAGAAAATGTCTCAGGAAAGCAGGGGGCGAAAGTAAGACTGTTCTCTCTGCTGAAACAGGAAACAAACCAGGTTGGATTTTAAAGCAGTTCTCCTGGCCCTTATCCAAGTGTTAACCCCCTGCCTCCCACCAATGAACACACACACACACACACACACACACACACACACACGCTATTAAACTCCTCTACTTACCAATGATGCCAAGACTCCTTTCCACTATTCCCTTCCTCTCCCCACCCACCCCGTCTCTCTCCTGTGATTGGCACCGTGGCTAGTCTCTACCTCATATCCCAGGGTTCTCGTATGAGCCCGCTGACCAATCAGGTGAGCCGAGACAGCAGTTTTCCAAATTCTCCCTGACATCACAGGCCTTAGGAAGGCAAAACAAGGGCCCTTGGCTTAGAATGAAAAGGTGTGCTCGTCCTTCAAACTACTTACTTACTACTTTTTTTAAAGCCACATAAGTATAACTAAACTTGAATTTTATGGAAACAGAAAGCAAACAAACAATTAGCTAATGTTTTATTACACACTATAATGTAGTTTGATGTCAAGACTCCTTGTCTTTATATTCAGAGACAGATTGAGTGGTTGGAAGACTAAAGAAACGCCATGAACCAAAGTGCTTTTACACTACATGTTACATTCACACTCATTCACACATTGATGTGCCAATCTCCTATCACTATCTGTGCACATTCATAGCCGACAGCTATGCCTTCTGGAATTTAGGGGTCAGTGTCTTGCTCAAGGACACTTTGACATGTGACTGTAGCAGTCAGGAATCGAACCCCCAACCTTCCAATTGACAGACAATCCACTGCCAGTTCCTTTCCTGGGCGCTGTCGTGGTGTCCTTGAGCAAGGCACCGAATCCTCAACTGCTCGGGCGCATGTCCATGTGCGGCCCCCTCACTCTGACATCTCTCCATTAATGCATGTCTACACAATCCTGTTTGTGCATGTGTGTATTTCAGGCCTGTGTCTGTGTAGCATGTTTCTAATATGTGAAAACACTTATTAATAAAATGAACCTTCTTCTTCTTCTACCACTGAGCCACAGCCGCCCCAAATCAGAATCACCCTTTTATACACCAATGAGGAAGGGCTATTTTTGAGACCAATTTGGGGTTCAGCGTCTTGCCCAAGGGCATGTAGACTGCAGATGCTGGGGATCGCACCACCAACCTTTCTGACCCACTCTACCACTGAGTCACAGACGCCCCAGTGCATGATAACGATTAAATATAACAACAGCTATAGGTTAATTCATGAACACTTTTAAGTGTACCTGCTCAGAATTAAACTACAGCACATTATAAACTATGCAGGCGATGTAGGTGTATGACTCATGAAAGCTGAAGGTTGCTCATTTGGTCACAAAAACAGGGGGAAAGGGTTTTTCCATCATGACTTGCAGAAATTAAACCAAAGAATGTGTTTCACTTTCTTCCCATCCACAGCAGCACTTTGCGAACGTTCCTGCAGCCTCTGTACTTTACAGAGTTTCAGATGTAACAGCACAGTCTCTTTAACTGCTGACGTCACCTGAGATAACTCCAACCTCACAGAGACACACAAGTGTGCACACCCAGCGAGGCGCACCATCTTTAAGCCTGTCTAATCCTTGATCTCAGACAAAAGGAGGTAGGCGCTCACAGACACACACCACCGAACACGCCCCACCTGTGCCCCACCTGTGCCCCCCCCTCGAAGATGCGCGGCTCTCTATTGATGAGCGCAGGCTAAGATCATTACTGAGACCGTCATGTGAAGGAAAAGAGGAATTATTTTGCTTGCGTCCACTCAACACACATCAGGGGACTTACTGTTCTCTCTTTTGTCTTTATCTCCCTCTTTCTCCTACGATCTCTCCGGCTCACTTTTGCTCCTTTTTCCTTTCTCTGCTGTCTCCATGGGGATTTGAGTAGAGAGAGTGAGAGAGAGGGAGGAAGGGGAGGGAGGTGTGAGCCAGTCAACAAGTTTTTTTCTCTCCTTCATATCGAGAGATAAAGGAAGTATGTGTGCGCGAAGCCTCGACAGGCACTGTGACCAAGTGACCTTGAGG
This sequence comes from Semicossyphus pulcher, assembly GCF_022749685.1. Classification (NCBI taxonomy): domain Eukaryota; kingdom Metazoa; phylum Chordata; class Actinopteri; order Labriformes; family Labridae; genus Semicossyphus; species Semicossyphus pulcher. The sequence goes on along the minus strand of NW_027211692.1, from coordinate 13,620,581 downwards.
AGGCTCATTCATAAAGCCGACCTACACAGCAGGGGGGAAACCAAACATCCAAACATGATACAATCTTCTAAGTGAAGGGGAAAACAGGAAAGAAAGGAATAAACGAATTAAGCCAGATAGAGCCTTGTTCCTTTTGCACTCTAGAGAGTTTTGCTACCAAGGCTGTGTAAAGGGGAGAGAGGAAGTGAAGCTTCTGAAGGCCTTTGGAAGTGAAAGAAAGGGAACGTGGCGAAGCTGAGTCACACACTTCAACCTGTTACTAAAGCTATTCACAACTTTATTACAGAGCAAAGATTCATTTAAAGAAGCCAATAAAACTGCGGCAGGAACATTTCTCAAACTTTCCACTTTATAAAGAACGCTGATTTAAACAACGTACCTACACATCCGTTCCCAGCGTCCAATAACCTTTAATATTTGTTGCACATCAGAAGCAGGGGACTGCTGCTGGCTGCCGTCCCACAATCCACTCTGATGTTTAGCTTTTCAAGTGCGGCTCTTGCCTTAGTAGAAACAACCCACGGTGGAAGCTAAATCAAACTCTTGGCACCATCACGGGAGTATGATAATGAATTAGCAGAATTAAATAAGAAGAATTTAGAGATAAATGACACAGCGAGGAACAGGGACGCCAATTTAAACACAATCTGACGTTGTCCAGACTGGTAAATATTACCCTGTTTACATAAGTCTGCTATTATTTCTTTGCTGCCTATTAAGCACTATCCCTTCATCTCCCCATTAAGCGGCCTGTCGGGCTGCCTGTTTGCTGGGCGGCTCTGCACAATGACATGTTTACCTCCAGTCAGATTCCCATTTAGATCCCTGAAGCAGCACAGGGAGGTGAGAGTGCGTCTGTGTGTCCAACAATGACACAAAGCTTTACTGTCATTTTGTATTATTGCATGTGTCCGTAAATGATTTACAAAATAAACAATGAAAAGAGTTAGTTTAGCCTGACTTTAGTGAAGCACCAGAGTATCATCTTGAAATGTGAACAAAGTACAGAGTTAAAGTAAAACAGGCGATCGCTTCCTCGCAAAATCCATGTACAGCATGCAAATGACTCTCTCCACAAGCTCCGCTGTACCTGCTGTAATGACTCCAGTAAATTCAAATCTAGGGACATTAACAGGATGTTGGAGACCTGGAAGCACGGACAGCACACACAAACTTGTAATTTAGTGTTGTGTGAATGCAGTTGTGAAGTGCAAGTAAGTCTGCAAGTCATCTCTACTGTCCAACCAGTCAACAAATGAGCAGTCTGTCCTCAGGACAGCACAAGAGAATATTACTCTGATTATGCGCTCTGACCCTCTGGCAGCCATATACAGTACCCCAATGTAAACTCACCCGTTTTAAAAGCTCATTTGTGCCTCCCTCTATTAAAATGTGAAAACATTTTTCTTCAGGCTGTCGGGGTTATGCATTAGCTCCATAGGGTTGGTATCTCTATTTACTCTCTATTTACGTTGTGCATTATGTGGAACATGTGCAATATTGATGCAATATTGATGATGTGCAATATGTGTCTTTTGATTGTGAGTATGGATTACTCAGTTTACAATTTGTCGTTATGATACACTAACAACTGTTAGTGTATCATAATGTATCGTATCATATTGCATTGTATTGTATTGTATCAGTATCGTATCATATCAATATTGTATCGTATCAATATTGTATCATATCAATATTGTATCATATCAATATTGTGTCAGTATTGTATCATATCAATATTGTATCATATCAATATTGTGTCGTAACAATATCATATCAATATTGTATCAATATTGTATCAATATTGTATCATATCAATATTGTATCGATATTGTGTCATATCAATATTGTGTCGTATTAATATTATATCGTATTGTATCGTATCAATATTGTGTCGCATCAGTATTGTATCATATCAATATAGTATCATATAGTATCAATATTGTATCAATATTGTATCATATCAATATTGTATCGATATTGTGTCATATCAATATTGTGTCGTATTAATATTATATCGTATTGTATCGTATCAATATTGTGTCGCATCAGTATTGTATCATATCAATATAGTATCATATAGTATCAATATTGTATCGTATTGTATCGTATTGTATCGTGTCATATTAATATTGTATTGTATCGTATCCTATCTAATGGTATCATATCCAATCATATTAAACCCTATTCATTCGTATCCAGTCGTTTGCTATCGTATCGTATCGAGTCGGGTCCTCTCATATTGGCTCATTTAATGCTGTTAATAGTCTTTCAGTACCTCTGCTCTGCAACATCAACAAAATAAAGCTGCCGTGTAAAAATCACAAAAAAGATACACAATTAACAGTTTGGACTGACAGAAGATTTTCTACACATCACGTGGCGCCATGTGATTAAGGAGCACAAAAGTCAGAGCACCCAATATCAAAGTGAAGGTTGTTCGCAGTTTGCTAGTTAGGAGGCTCTGCATTTATGTTTTCACAAAACTCCTTTTTAAAAAGGTCTACACTGCTCACTGACATCACCATCACAGCAAGACAGGAAGTGTGTGGCAAATTAAAAGCCTTCTTCTAATAGGGAATGAATCTCCAGACCAGAACAAAACTATTTATGAACAGTCAGGCTAAACTCTCATCTTCTCTCCCGGATAAAAGAGCACATTACCCAAAGACAGTTTCAACTCCGTGTAGAAGAACCTTTTGTCAGTGAAGTTTTCAGACGGCTGTGGTTATTTTTCAGAGATGCACAAAGCAACATTATGACAACATCCTGTTAATGCTGTGACAGAGAAAACAGTCCTACATTTTTGGATAGTGGCCAGTAAAGCAAATGTTGTGTCATCAATCAGTCAGACCTGACCAACAGGCTTTAGCACTTTGGCATGTGGTCTCACAAAGAAACACTCAGAGGGCAGTCTAAGTCTATTTCATATGTGGGTTAAAAATGTACTTTCTTTTTAGATCACACTAAATACTGCATGTGGTCATGACTCATATTGACTTGTACAGAGTATTCCTGCGAGTTTCTGTTTGAAATATCGCTACGCTAGGTCAGTGCTACAGCTATTATGTGCAAAACTGAATAAGATGTGCAATTGTGCGTAGTCAAAATGTGGCCACAGTAGTCCCATGAGGCTCTATATTAACATCCATCATCCTGGTACTACCTGCTCCTACATCCACTGAACACAAATCATAACCTGATTCATCTGCATACAGCAGAGAGGAAGGCATAAATTCTCGACTGCTCTCCACGTACCAGTGTGAAGAGAGCATACTCTACTTGTCTTCTAAGAGAGATCCCAGTGGGGCTAATATCCATGTGTAGTAGAAACAAAAGACCTCCTCACTTAACTGCAGCTTAATGTGGTATTATATACTATGTGAAAACCACACAGCCGGTCCAATGGAAGGCAAATTTATGCTGCACGTCACCGTATCATGGATGTGTCTGGAGGCAAATTATTCAGCTTGTGCTTTGACAGCATTTTCTCGGAGCCCACCGCTCACATGCTGACATATCTACATGCCGGCACAGGAGAGACTCTGTTGCTTACTGCAAGCAATAACCTCATGCAAATGCACACATAACTATCCATGCAAATGAAGAGAACGCAGCTATTTTTATAATTATTAACATCATTGAAATGCCCTGCGTGTTAAAACCTTGGTTACACAAATCCAGCATGTGAACATCTTCACACCTTGAAGAATCGTTCATTCAAGCCACACTGACACTAAACCCACCCACGTTCGCTCCCCGTGCAGCCACACTGAACACGCAGCGCTCGTGGTATAATAGGAGAACATGCGGCGTAAAGACTCACAAAGGCAGCTGGACCTGACAACAACAACACCCCCATTCTTCCTCAGGCCCCTGAGACTCTGCATCCCTCCACAGTGACAGCAAACACACACACGCACGCATGCAGATGTGTCACAAAGAGCACAAACACACAGCGTACAACGGCCCATGTCAGCACCACAACCACCAATCGGTTTCTTGTGTGTATGTGTGTGCGCGCTTGTATCCACATATATTATTCATCTGCATGCGAGCGCATGAACCAAGTGTCTCTGGTAGGAGAGATAAGGGGCTTCTTTATTTCAGTCTTTCGCTTGTGTGTGAATGAATGCGTGCAAGTGTGTGTTCTTCCCAATCGTCTATCAAACAGACCATTTGTTAAAGGGAGGAGTGGAAACATATAGAGATACCGAAAGAAAAGGGAAGCAATAAGAGGAGGTAGAAAAGAGGAATCACATGTGAGACAGAGGAATAAGTAAAAGTGTGCGCAGAGAGGCGATGAAAGAGGAAGCGGGGCTCAGAGATGGTAAAGAAGGAGCTCAAGAGGGCTTATCGTTGTCATATTTTCATTTTACTGTACAACCTTGAATTTATCAAGAGAGATTTGCAGAACTCAAACACAGGCGGCACAAGAGCGGCAGATCTGCCTTGCCATTCTAGCCCACAGTACTCAGCCTTCATCCACCCCATCAGCACTAACAAGCCAACACTGTCAACACTCACAGTGGGCTTTATTCCATGTACAAAGCAGTCGCCTTTCACAAACTTACACGTTGGCACGGAATCACACGCGTACACTCACACAGAATATCTGAAAGAAAAGGCCCGGGCAGCACCAAACGCATTATTTCTCATACGAAGATGAAGAAAAAATAACACATTTTCTCAGCATCCTCCATCTGTCCACGCCCGGATAACCATGGAGTCTCGTCATCAGACGGGCAGCAGACAGAGGACAGGGTGAGCTCGTTTGGGAGAGGTGAGGATTCGTGCTTAAAGCCGTAGTCTGGTGCTGAAGAGTGTCATTGCATAGAAGTGTCACTAGTTGCATGCATATAATAAAAGAGTGTAATTTTGATACAGCAAGAGTGGCAGCTGTAATTATAACTTACATCCTTAACAGGCTGAAGCAAGTGTGTATTTAAGTCAGCTATTTAAACAGCTATTAAGACTCAGCTGTGGCTAATTAGCATTAATTGTGTGAGCTAGCAAAAGCAATACAATACCGCTCTATCATTTCAATGTTTAAGACATTAAAGGAGCAGTCCATGAAAGTCCAACAGAGCAGCTAACTGTCTCACATATTAGTAACTGGTGCCACATTTGGACAGGTAGCTAAGCTATTAGTTAGCTAGCTAGCTAGCTAGCAAGTAGCTCTGTAGCTGTTGTCAGTGATAGACGGTTTGTAAAGACAATCTTTCTTACCTAAAACTTCTAGGAACATCACACATCACATCTTATTAAGTTATTCACCATAAAAGGGTCACCAGGATTCAGAGCTGTGAAGCAACTTGTCCTGTCAGACGCTAACTCCAGCTAGCTAGCAGTTCAGCGTCCGATGTTCCCCAGCTCTCCAACCTCATAGCACAAATAAAAGAAGACATTTCAAGTGGTTTTATGTTTTCAGCTTTGTTTTCTCAGATGGTCAAACGTTGTTTTCCCGGCGTCAATATGTTGAAATCGCCCCACTACAGCTATTAGCATACAGATGCTACAGTCTATTGTTATACTAGTCGACACCTATGGCACATTTCTTGACTTTAAACACTGATCTCTCCAGAGAAGCTGAACATTGTTTTACCATTCACATTGCATTTAAAATGCCCGTCATGCCATGTTCTTTAGCAATTTTGACTACAAATGTTGCCCATACCAATCTTTTATGTTAGTGAACAAAGGAACATACGGGAACATACGGATGACCCCATTAAGTGTGGTTTAACATGGCGTAGACCATAAATACAGGCCTACTTTGTTAAGAAATAATCAGTAGAAAATAACAGAAATTATGTTATTGAAATATTTTTTAGCACAACTTTGTGGTAACTTGTGATTCTGCCTCATCAGGAACCACGCCCAAGACCAAGTGGACCTCCTAAAGATCTGTGCTCCTGGTCTCCTGGGTTTACAGGAAAGCTATATTTGGAGTACATCTCTGACTCTGCATGTATGAGCAGATACTTAAAGAAACACTACCAAACAGACCTCCTTCCATATTTCACAAAGCTATTTAAGCATGCATGTATTAAAGTGGTGCAGTGCAGGGATTCTGGGATTTGTCGTGTCTGAGTATTAACATGTTTCAAGTAGAAAAGCTCAGGCTGCTATCTAATGGGCTGAAACAAAAATGGTATACTAGCTGTTTGAATATTAATGTGTATGTAAAGATGCGCATACACGCTTTCACAGACAGGAAAGACACACATAGGCGCACCAATACGCACAATAGAAAGTCGGTCAATGAATGGGAGGGGGCAGGCAGACTAGCAGGTGCTGTGTTGGAGGAAGATATGGCTTCTGTCCACCTCAGCATTTCTAAACACTCGCAGTTATCTTCCCTCTCCACAGGAGGAGAGGTCATTCCTTTTTCTTTTCTCCTCCGCTCCGACGTCCGCTCCTCTCCTCATTTCTGCTTTCCCCTTCTGCCCCAGCCTTTTCTCCTCTCTCATTTATCTACTGTGCACACCTCGCCTTTCATATCCTTCCCCCCCTTTGCCGTTTTTTTTCCCCAGCACTCTCCGGCTTTTCCTTTTCCACTCCACCCTTCTCCTCTCCATCGCCTCCTTTCCTCCTCTGCTCCTCGTCGGCTCCTGTGTGCTCTCAGTGGAACAGCCCATTCAGCAACAAAACAAAGCTGCCTGCAGCATCACACGCTGGCTAATCAAGCAAGACCAGGATTCAGCAGCCCTCAGATCCAGTCAACAGCACCATGATACCGGGCCGCAGTGATGGGGAGAGGTTTCTCGTGAAAGGAGGAGCAGAAGGAGCAAAGAAAAGATGATGAAGAGGATAAATATGCAAAGATAAAATTACCTGTTAGTGCAAGATTTAGTCTGGATTTATACTTCCCTCATCTAAGCTTTAAAACATGCAAAATATACTGAAAAGAGTTTGACAGCTCAAAAGGCTGCAAGCACTCCAGGTAGAGACGAGGCGAGAAGCAGGGCTAAAGGAGGGCATGAAGGAGAGGCAGAGAGATAATGGGGTGAAAAGATGCTCTGACAGGCCATCACCAGCGAGGCAGTGCATTCATGAGCATGATGAAACCCAACAATGGTCAGCTGCAATCTCCTCCTGGACAGAGGATGAGCGTTTACAAGCTAGCGTGCCAGCCGCTCCTCTGTGAAGGAAAATAACTGCTGTTCAGCTTCAGGGAAAACTCAAAACAAGACAAAGAAGCTGGTCCTGCAAGATGCGGCGATAGGAGAGAAATGTAAACATGCCACCGCGACAACAGGCGGGACACATCGCAAGCTGGTGGATGAATAAAGAGGATTGTGAGCTGGGAAATACGTTGGGATGACTCATCCACCTGTAGATGAAATATTCATGCGTGGCCAGGGCACAGGTTTGCCCCATGGTGGGATTAAGGAGTGTAACAGACATGAGGAACACATTTTTTCTTACTCCATGAGGAAGAGGGAAGGCTGAAGAACAAGGGCAGGGGAAAGTGAGGAAGCAGAGCGGCTGCAGGGATGGAAATGTGCTAAAACACGGCCGACTCTGCCAAGTTACATGTTAGAGCACTCACCACTTCCCCCCGGGTTCTCAGCCTGGCTTCAACCTTTTGAATTCTGATCATAGCAGCGACCGTTAGCGCGTAACCTCAGAAGGCCCTCATTATGTTGTTTTTGTTTTATGTGCCTTGCTGTTGAGGAACTTTATCACAGAGCTGGAAGCTTAGATGTGCTGGATTTATCGTCTGACAAGCTAGCGCTGGATAACAAGCACGGACAAGGCAAGACGTTTTCCTAAACTGCCTTTTACATGAAGTATTTATCCCTGGTATGTATTCTACTGTAGGAGTATTTGAGGCATTAAAAGGAACAGGTTGCGTTTTCCCTTTTCTTAAATATGACCATTAACGGGGGATGTATGTTGGATTATTCCTTGGCTGGGTGCAGTGACTTCCCATTATGTTGTCGTTATTGTGATGTTGCTACAGATAGTCTCCTAGAAAGAGTCTTCAACTAGATTTTGAAGATTTAATAACTTAAACATAATTTGTTTCAGGGCTAGTAAGTAGACATTTCAAACTCCAGACACAGCCCTGCTAGCATATTCCTTGTTTTAGTCTTAAATGCTAAAATTAGCTTATAGGCTATCTGGCAAACGCTCATCAAAATTGCTGAATCTATTAGGCGAAGAAAATTTAGTTTTGGTTGTTTAAATAAAAAGGTTGCAATGAGGGCAGGACAGATGGTCTGGGTGTGATGGAAGACCGTGATGGCCCTGAAAAAGAAGGCGTGGGGTGGTAAGGAGGAAGCGAGCGTGTGCCGTGACGAGGAGAGAGTGAGGCGGCAGGCGGCACAGAGGAGAGCGTGGTGATCACACGGAGAGGCGCAAGTCATGGTGTGGAGTGGAGGAGAGTGTGATGGTAGGATGGGATTTGAGTCTTTTAACTTCATTAGTTCCGCCTCAGTCTGGGGTCTGTAGATTATGTCTAATTAAGCAGCTTAACATGGCTTAAAAAGCACCACACAGAAAGCACAAGAGCCTTATCTGTCAACCTGCTCAAACGATTCTCCGCTTCGCCTTTTCTTCCTGTGGCAGACTAACATAAATTCCCTTTTGCATGGCCTTTATGCTGGAGAGATTAGAGGCTCTGACATCAGCTCGAGCTGGATAGCTAGCAGCCGCAGCGATGGCAGTGTGGGCTGAGGAGAGAGAGAGAGAGAGCGTGTGTGGCGAGCGGCGGGGAGGCAGCAGGGCAGGCAGATGCTTCCTTTCAGAGTGCTGGGGAGAGAGTCGATAAAGAAGGGTGGGGCTCACCGAACACGAGTCCTCCTCTCGTTCTAATCAGTATCGGTACACCAGCCAGAATTAGGCTGCACAGCCTGCTCATTATCAGACACTGTAACAATGCATCACAAACCAGGCAGCAGCATTACCACACAGACATAGAGCAGCGTGGTGCAGGTAACATGGACAATTACAGGTGACTAAATGACAAGCTGAATACGCCAAAGAGCAAAGAGGCTCTATATACAACATGTAAGCTAACATGCTCCTTGTAAACACATAAAGAAGGACATGACTCTACATGTAAACAGCATCAACAGCGTTTACCCAACAGACATTTCTGCTGGGTTGTAAATCTAGTTTGGTGAGGCGCCGCATCACAACAGCAAAGCTGAAAAACACACGTTAAATGAAATGTGTGCGTGTGTGGCCTCTCCACCTCTTCCTATGCACCACCTGTTAATTATGGAGCGGGAGCAGCATCGCGGCGATGGCGGCGTCATGTGACATAACACATGCCTGGCTGCCATGTGTCAGTGCAAAACGAATGTTGTTTTACGTGATTGTGAAGGAGGTCCCTCAGAGTTTGACTGCAAGCGGGCGACATTCCCCACCTCAGGCGAGAGTACACGCACACACACGCACACACACATGCGGTGAGTTACAGGTAGATAAAAACACTCTCTCACTCCTTAATCTTCTTTCCTCCTGCCTCGGTTACGTTCTGCCTTTTGTGACACAGGTATGCAAAACTAAAAAACAATTCCCTCTAATCCCAAAGCAGGATGTACAGGATTATTTTTTGCATGGTTTCAGACTGGGCAAGGCAAGATGGCCGCCCTCAAACTGGTCTATCTTGTTAACATGCACAAACACACCAGGGGATAGAGGAGAGTGTTCACGCACACACACACACACTGCAATGTGTTGACGTCGGTGAGTAGCCTTAGAGCAAACTCCACGGAGCGCCGACACATCTCATTCACTCCAGGTGCGAGGCCCCTGGGCGGCGAAACGCAGGTCACAAATAGATGCACAACATGAGGTATTAAAAATGAAAAAAAGATATAAAGAAAGGACAATAAAGACACAGAGAAGAGGAGAGGAGAGGAAGGTAGCGATAAAGAGATAAAGTCAAAGCCTGACTGATGCAGTGAAGAGAAAGAGAGTGGAGGGAGAGATGAAGAGAGAGCTGCTATCTGATAGAAGGGATTTGCCCTTCCCTGGAACAGTAATTTACTAAAGCCATTCTACAGAGGCCCATCAGTGGCGATCTGCTGCCAGATTAGACGACAAAACCTCATCCCTCGCTTTCCCTCCCAGCCAATCAGCAGCCGGCAGCGAGGACAGGGCACGGGATGAAGGGAGGACGCAGGAGGGGAGGGCCAAAATTTCCTGACTCTGCCTGCTGAATTTAGAGGGGAAGGCCACAAACACAAACATAGTCGACACATGTGTGCAAAATACATACAGGAGATTGTGTTGGAGTCATAAATGTTGCATTTCCCCACCCTGAGGACACAGCAGCTAACGCTGTTTGGTTGCGAGAGCCGGGGATTTGTCATTTATAATCAGTTTTCTGCTCGTGTTTCTGCACTCGCTTGTACTTTTTTGCAGTTTGTATCCTGCCCTGAAGGCCCTCACAGCATTCCTCTGTTGTATCGGTCCAGCCACTCTCCCCCTCTCTTCCCCCCCTCTCTCTCTCTCTGTCTGCCTCCATCCCATCCCTCTCTCTCTCTCTTTTTCCACCTCCCTCTCTATGTTCACTGCAGAGGCCTGTCAAGTGTGCCCCAGCTGTGCAAGCAGTGGGAGCTGTTTGCTGCCGTACATTATAAGGGAGCCCCTGGAGCACCGCCCAACATGCTCGCAGAGATCTCACAACCTTTTGCACAAGTGTTTCGCACACGATGGTGAACTTTATAGACCCGTGAACAAGTCGACGAGCCAGCGGGCGCTAAAACACCATCTTGTTCTTGATGGCTATATGGGAAATCCAAATAAATTCTGGATTAAAAAACGACAAAATACTGCTGAATCAGAATTTCAGTTTTAATCTGTCGACCTTGTGGTGTACCAGATGGTCTCAGCAGCTTATAGACACACAAACACACTCATGAAAAGGCTCAAAAAGTCCAAACCATCCACATCCTGTGTCTCCCTCTTTAGCACTGACGTGAGAAAACAAACAAAGTACAACAACAGCGAGCCGTTCCTTCCCTCCTCTCTGCCATCATCGCTTCCCGTCTTCCCCTTTTGGAGCTGCTGCCCAACCTCACAAGACCCCTGAGGATCCCCCCACCCACCCCCACTACCGGATCCCCCTTAGGAGAGGGCTGACACCACCCACCCATGTCGCCTGTCAACTCTGACCTCTGAAAGGGAGCGGGGAAGGGAAGAGAGGGAAAAAGGCAAGGCCGGAGATGTTCGCTCGGCTCTGCGGTCAAAAAAGCTGTACGTGGAAATTTTTAGAGTTTCACAATTTCCAAGAATCTGATCCATTATGGCAAAACACCGAGAGAACAGAGACGCGGAGAGGGGATATATTTACATAGTTGTGAAGCAAAAGCGGCTCTATCGTGGACGGGAGTCTCGGTTATATAGGAGTATGTTGAAACACAGTTTGCTTAAGCTCTGACAGTCAGTGTGCTCATGCAGAATACCTCAGGCTGCGCTTCAAGGGCAGGTTAAACTCGTCTGCTGCACTTGTTTGGTCGGTTCTAACGAACAGCACACAAACAAGTTAGTACCCTGCAATCAAACCAGCATGACTCAAACGATCTGACATGTTTATGGCAACACCTAAACTGATGGCACTGATACACTTCTTTCTCTTACTTCTCTTTTGAATCACGCCTGTGCCTCACTCCTGAACTCTCAGACACACTCGTGCATATTTCCACAATATACACACAGCAGGTGGTAGGAATAATAACAGCATCGGCATCACTATAATTTGAGTTAATTCTGGTGGAAACTAATAAAGAGAAGTAATTGCCAGTTACAACTATCGCAGTGATTTTTGTAATGATCATTTCCAAGATTGGAGGCGAACCTAATTTGAAATCATATTTCCCAGACATAGCTTTGTTTATAATCATTATTACATAAGATGCTATTACTCTTATTGTTTACTTCACTAAGTTACATTAAATGAACGCTGCTGCTTTCTGTCACAGGGGGATGTTCTCTCCATTCTTTCACCATGTAGTCGTAGTGTGTTGAAACATAAGGACTAAGAAGCAATGTAAGGAATGTCAGTCAATCATGCACATGATCCACATGGCACGGCACACAACCTGAGATGCGTAGAAGCTGTAAGATGCTGCTACTCTTTGTAGTAATGATTCTGTGTGATTAAGTTGATTTAACAAACTCTCATGAAATCAAACTAGATATTTACATTTTTTTGATCAGCACCTATACTCCAAGATCCGTCCACGCAATGGCCTTAATGACAATTAAGGGCCTGTGTCCACTAACTGCGTTTTTTGCTAACTAAAACCAATGCAGTTCAGCATTTTCAGCGCTCAGCCTCTAAAGCTCACAGCGCGCTAAAAGTAGTTTAACTTTTGGAACGCCACCGCGCTCGTCACTGTCACTTTTCCCTCACCAACCAATCACAATCAAGAAGGGGCGGGTATTCCGATATCAATTTTCTCAACAACAATGGCAGAGGAGAAGCGTACTTTTTTGTTTCCTCATTTTTTCAGGGGTACAATTTCCAGGTTTAGAGCTGCTGCTAATGCCAGGACACAGATTCCTTTCCATTGTTTTTATGTTGTCTTTGTAAATTTACCTTGAAGCACACAGAGCAATTAAAAACAGTTAGGTCTCTAGCAAGGGAAGCGGAAGTGCTGCCAGGCGACTTTTGTAACCTAGCAACAGTAAGTGCCGGTGAGAAGCGCTCTGAAGTTGAGGTTGGGGGCGTTGCCGGCGCAAAAAAAGCTGTTGGTGGACACAGGCCCTAAATGTTTATGTCCCTCCCCGATGACACACAGGACCTACATGTTAGCTAGCAGATGTGGTTTGTCACTATGTTTGTGAGTTTGAAGGTTTGAATGTTGGCTGCTGTAAGTGCAAATCAGCGACAACTTGCTCCAAAGGAAAAAGGTAAATATGTAGAAATCAAACATCACTCTGATGAGGCTGTGGACTTATATATTACTGCTGGAAACACATCTGAAAAATCCCTTTATTATAATGTAACTGAAGTTTGATGTCAAACATTTCATAGTCTATGATTCATGGTGATCTAGGTCACAGGACAAGTCCGATCACACAGCCATGATGTCTCTGATCTTGTTTAATCTCTGTCTTGATTGTTCAGGGATATCTGTGAGTTAATGTCTTTGTCACTGACCCGATATGATCAACAATTAAGAACAAAAGAAAATCAGCATTTACCACAATCGCTGCGGGATGATTATGCCATTAGTCATTCAGAGTCATTAGTGATTAACTGCTTTGCCTCTTAGGAGTTACTGCATGACTGAAAACAAAACAGCCCGCGTGTACAAACAGTCACAGAGAGCGGCACTAGCTTCAGGTTAGCATGAGGGGAAGTTTCAAAACCCTAAGCTAACACTCATAATGATTATTTTCAAATTAAAAGGAAGATTACAGCCTAGTATGAGTATATTTCACGTTTTAATTTAATCATGCAATAATTGTTCATGAAAAATCCTGTTTAAAAAAAGTTAATTAACTGTAGTAATTCATTTTTTAAAAGGTGCAATCCAACATTTTTTATTATTGAGAGCACTACCAAACCTGTAAAAAATTACATAATGTCTACTAATGGCTGAGAAAATTACCCAAATTGGCTCAGACACTACTTAGGTGCATTATGGGAAATGTAGTGTTTTAACAGCCTGACCTATACTAGAGACAAAACAGTGGATAAAAGTTCTCTGGGAACCTAAGACTACATTGACACTCTAACTGAAACAATAACTAACATCCAGTAAGTCATGTATGATGACTACATGTAAACACATAAGCTGAATGTAAAAGTGGTCTGGCTTGATTTTCATGTTTAACCAAAATTTAGTCCTGTTGAAGTCCCCCCCCCTCCCCCCTCTCTCTCTCTCTCTGTCTGTGTGGCAGTCACATGGATTACAGCTACAACAGGCCCGGCTCGTCTTGACCTGACAGACTGCATTCCCTACGACCTTTTCCCTCATTGGGCAGAAAGGTCTGCATTCTCTCCTCTCCGATGACTGTGACTAACACGAGCCGTCCTCTCTCCGAACAACCCTGAAAAAACCAAAAACAACTCCTAGAAATGTTTACATTCTTCACCCATGTTTCCTTCACTTTTATCCTCGCAGCTCGGGACGTACGCGGAATCAGCACGGCAACACGGGTTTGCGGTTTGTGATTCAACACCGACAATGATGATTTAAAAGTATTATTGGAAATAGAGCCATAAGCAGAAACGATTGTGAGAAAGATTTTCTTTATCTTGGAAAACACTGGTTACGTCAGCTGATCATACTGAACATAACTGAGCTAAAAGCTACATATGTGACTAAAAGGTGGTGAATTGGGACACTTTTCTCCAGTCCTCAACAGGAATGTAACAAAATGGTGGATCCTCAGGAGCTGCTGGAACACTGCAACAGGAAATGAACTCTGACATAAGAGCTATGGACCTTGGGGCCCCAACTGCATCCTGGGAAATTATGGCACTGAGAAGAGAAATGACCCATGTCACCCCCCTGAAACCCCAGCTCAGAGTTAAATCCATTTACAATCCTTACAAAAGCACCGTTACAGCATTCATAGCTGCCTTCTGTAATTGTCTCGAGATTCATGCAGTCAAGGTGATTCATCACTTATTTATTCAGCACAATCAAATGTGCTGTTTGCCCAACAACAGCAACAATCAGTGTAACAAGGTCAAAAGCAGGCCGACACGGAGACTGGCAGCCTGTCGGGAATCGTGGTCTGACTTTTTTTTCACGCAGATGGACAGAGGAGCTCCACAGTGACGACAGCCAACAGCAGAGAGGACAGGGAGAGGATAGAGACAGAGAGAGTAGCAGGGATGACAGAGCTCACCATCCTCAGACAGCATAACACGGTATGACTTGGCTCAAGCTTTGGGTGCGCCTCCTCTATCGGTAAAATCCGTCTTCCCCTACGATCTGTGAGTCGCCACTCTCTGGTTTATGGCCGTTTTCCCAGCCGCGAGACAATACCGTGGACATCATTAGCTAAGTGGTGGCTGGATGACAGGCGGTGGCTCTGCGATCGATAACGGCAGGCCCGGCCATCTGCAGCCTGAGCAGTGCTTACTCATCAGCCCTGGGCCTGCGTGAGCCCGAGCCAGGGCAAGGAGCTGGGACAGGGCCAGATAAGGGATGTGGAGGTGTCGGGGGCTCGCTGCCTGTGATAACAAACGGCCATGAAGAGCCACCTCATCTTCTCACCTTAAACAGGATATGATGTCCGCTGTCACACAGCTGCCCAACGGCCAGAACCATGTGTGTAAGAGGGCGAGGACGGGTCAGGTGGTCACATTGTGTGTATATATGGGCGTTTAGAGTAAAGCTGACACTTATCTCCCGCTGCCATAGGACCGCAATACATGGCTGCAGATGTACTGCGATTCTACAAGTATTGCTACAGATGCGGAGATCATCATTATATTATTTTCTTGCAATTTATCAATTATCGCAGAATCGCTGTATCGTGATATTATCGTTATCATGGGCCACGTAACGCTTGTTGTATCGTACTGTGAGTTACCCTGCAGTTCCCAACACTAACGTGAGATGATTTACAGAGTTTGCGATTGGTCCATGAGTTTCCTGTCTGCTTAAACAGTAAACAGTGGAAAAGGTGTGTCAGTTAAAGGGCCAGTGCGCCGATTTTCACCCTCCGTCCTATCATGCTATTATGGGGAGCTAATGTCATTATGGTAGAAAAAATTTAAATTTCTCTCTGTGCCTTTGGAGGACGCTTTCTGCTTCTCCAATGGGCCCTGGAAAACCTCCGCCAGATGACACGTTTTACGTAGTCTGGCCAGGGAGCTTGCTAAACTACACTTCCTCGATCTAGGACGCCCGCCTCCGATGTCATGTCTCGTTCAAAATAGTCAGGTTGAAATGTAGCCTGCAGACCAGAGGATTTTTTAGACGATTCACCGGTATATTCTCATCATATTTCGGATTCTGTACCGCTCTGAGACATTGCCTGCAGCGAAAACGGTAGTATTTCACTCCAGCGTTTCTCGCTGGGCCATTCCTTTCAGAGGGAGGGGCGCAATGCATGCTGGGTGTTGTAGGAATGTAGAATGGGCGAAACCACGAGCTGTTTGTACAACTTTCTCCACAGCTATGGCGCCAATTTCAAATATTATTGCTTCTATTGATTACAGAGAACACCAGCTTTTTACTGACGGTTGCTTTTTCCAGGGGAGAATCGCTCCTTTAAAACAGAAACCCTCCATCGAAACTAAGCCGTTCCTTCGAATTGAGCTAATGCCATAAAAAAAACATCATAAAAGAATCCTAATACTCTAGTGAGATTATTCTTTTCCCACCACTAGAGTAAAGCAGTGCAACTACCGCACATCCTGCCCAAAATCAACAGTTTGTTATTTTCAATGCCAACTTCCAAACTTTCAAAGTTAAGTTGCACTGGCCCTGAATGCTAAACAAAAACAGCCACATAATGATTTGTAAATGTTAAAATGCCCGGGGCACGCTCCAAGTTAAGAATACTTAATCAAACATTGTGAAAAAAAAAAGTCCCTGTCAGAAATACATGAGCTCTGTGTGTCCTTGTATGAGTGGGAGAGAGAGACAGTGTCAGCAAATGTTCACTGGGGAGATGCCAAAGGCCGCCACAGTGGTGGCCAGATCCCCCTGAAGTGGCATCTGAGACAAACATCTACTGACAAGGTGGTGCCCTTCCTGTGTCCTTAACCACAGCTGACAATAACTTTGCACTGTGCTGTAAGGGCAGAAAAAATTGAGGGAACTAAAGGAGCCATGGGAACAGAAATATTCGGCGACAAAGAAGAAAAGAAGCAGAGAGGAGAAAAGAGCGATCGATGGAGCTTAGGAGGAGTTTGAGAAGAGTCAGAAAACTTGGGTCAAGTGAGGTACTTTCAAAGAGCACCGGTTGTTTTGGTCTGTTGGCCCTTTCCCCCCTCCCTCTCCTCTTTCCTCTATACTTCCGTCCCCCTCTTTTCTTCTCTGATGCTTATCAGTCTGTGATTAAACCTGCCAGCTTTAATTAGAAAACACTGTAGACACAGAACACCTCCCTGCCTCCCACTCTCCACCTCTCTCTTCTCCGTCTGAAGGCTGCAGGTGCACAACGACACTTCTAATAAAGTTGTCAGAACACTGGACAGCAACAGCATGTAAGAGACGGCATGATAAACAGAGAACACAAACTAAACATCTGGTTACTGCAGCATCAATATGCATTAACCATCAGACCCAAAGCCGTTTTACTTTGAACGACTGTGACGACTACATCCAAATATCACCACAACTCCAAATCCTGTTTTCTTCTTGTGAACGTTCAAATACTAGAATAGTCCCTGCGCCATATTTCATGACATACATAATCGTATTAAGCCTAATGTGGAAAAAATGAGGTGGAAAAGAATATTGCTGCATTTAGTCACACACCTTTTGCTTTCAATTTCAGTGTTTACAGAACGGTAGGAGTGGAGGAGCTGAGGTGAGGATGCTGTTGTGATATTACATGACAGGAGCAGCTTAAACCTACAGCCTGTTTTCTTTCGCAGATAACAGCCATAACTCAGAGTCTCACAGTCACACAAATTTTTGCAGGTACAGGAGCTTTTTGTCCCTTTTTGAATGAAACTAATCGGACTGATGATGCCTAAGGAAGTCTAACACTGTTCAACAGTAGGTAATCAGAGCGAAAACCTCTATCGTACTTAAAATAGGACACGTAGGAGCCAACTCACTTGCTTTTGAAGAGGAATGAAATGCATTATTGCTGGAGTGCTAAGCTTTCTAGTGATCCAACAAGTGGTATCAGAATGTAGTACCACTCCTACAGATACTAAACATTTATCCTTGCCAACTTTTAGAAGGGCGACATTTAGAAAATATGGAGTAATTGGATAAAGCAAACAGTCATCTGCATAACGGGAGTCTTTCCAACAGACCCGGCTGGTTTATTCTGATCGTTTGCCTATTATTTGGTTATAAGTCGAGGCTCCATTGTTGCCAACCTTCCTCATCTTTGACCCTCAGCTCTCCTCTACTCCTCCACCCTTTCCACTTCTCCTGGCCTCCCATCTTCCCCTCGAACACAACCAGGCATCGTAGGTGGACTTCCTACAGGAAACCGAGGGGCGGCGTGAGGGAGAATCTCCAGAGAGAAAGTCAAACAATGACACACGGGGACCTCTCTCTGCCTGACTCCGGCCTAATTTAGGCCATGAAGGCCTGGAGTCATTCGAACGAGATAAAGGTGGGTCAGAGCGACAGGTTTGGACAAAAATGAAGAGGTTAGAGTGGGAAATGTGTCCTCAGTCTGCAAACATGTTCAAAGTTATCCTTTAATACGTGTGTAGGCGGATTTCAGGGCAGTCTCTATTTGTTTCTTTGGGTGAGAGGTTTCCAGAGTCTACAGCTTTTCTAAATCCCAGTCTGCTTAAACACTGACTCACTGGAAAACAATTACAGGCTATTATACTCTTAACATGATAATTGAATGAGTGTAACTATGTAGGCCAAACTTCTCTACCTACAAAAAAAATCCTAAAAACGTACGATAACTTCAGGGCAAAGAACCGAGCGGGCTTTGTATGTAGGTGGTTTTTGTGAGCAGCAAAAGTCCAACCTATTGAACTCCGGGCAGTGGCCTCATTTCGTTGGCAGTGACTCAATCATAACATCTTATCTGCAGACATGCTGAGTCATGGAATTCAGCTGTGGCCAATAGCCAAGCAGCAGGGTTACTTATGGCTGTCATTGATTGGTTGATCCCTGAGCACAAAGCTGAAAGGGCACATACCAGGAACACAGCCTGAAGCACAAACTGGCAGCCGTTTGCTCGCGCTTTACTTTACTCTCTCCAATTCCTGCACCTTTTTTTTTCTCCCTCTCTTTCTCCTCTAACTGACTACCAACTTTGTTGTGTCACTCTCTCACCGGTTCTCCCCTCATGTTCCCTCTCTACAGCCCTTTCAAATTAGCACAGCCCCATTACCCGCGTCCCTCTTGTTGTGTAATTGGAGCTGGAAAAGCAAAACAGGGCCGCTCACGTCCAGAGGTCACCATTCCTCTGTGGCTTACATCCTGGTCCTTCATCTCCATGGTCACCGTGCTTTAAACACTCTTTTATGTTTTTTTTTTGCAAAGAAACATGAAGGCTAGTTAAAACCATCTCTACCGAGCCCTATGACCACCATTCAAAGCATTAATCATACCTAAAGCTCTTACTTTCCATTAAGAATGCACTGATATTGGAAAAGCAATACCATAATAGCGTCGCATTTGGATATTGAGCAAAAGCAATCTTTATTTCTGATTGATTTCCATGAAAATTGTAGGGTGAACCATTTGCTATAAAGAGCTTATGCACAAGAATACCAGTTATGTTTTCTATTTTAATGTACCCTTCATAAAAACTAGGCAAATCCACCATCGCGGACTCGGGGTCAGTTCTCTCGCACATAATTCATCCATTGAGGACACGGAGTTAAACTGGCTCTAAAACAGGACGGGGCCACACTACAGAGGCCTTTATATCAAGCCGTCCCCATCTGCAAATCTGTAATGAGCGAGAGAGCTGGAACAGTGGGGAGAGAAGGGAACCTCAGTTCAACTGAGGCAGGCACACTTTCTAATGGAAATTCAGATACAATCATCCCAGAATGCACTTCTCCCTGCCTAATAATCGGCCACTAGAACAAGGCCGCCATTGAGAGGAGAGTGACTGTAATCTGGTCCACCAAACTCCAAAGCTGCCCGCTATAATTAGCTCCTTTCTCCATCAAACACAGGCTACACTGACTCACAAGCGAACCTCTCCTGTAATACAAGAGAGAGGAGAGATTTAGCGATCGGCACATTTTCAATTCTTGGCGTATGGAGTCACCCGGCGCTGACAGGTATGCTGGCTGTGAAATCGGCAAGCGAGAAGGTGAGAGGGCGACGTCTGAGTCAGCGGCACAGTAGATTGTGGAAATAAAAGCCTGGTTTGACATGTAATAACATAGCGTGGGGCGAGATTTTAAATTGTGGTATTAAGTTGCTCCTTAATAAAATAACCTGCTCACAGCCAGGCTTACAGATTTGGGGCATTTTTCACACTAAAGAGCTCAAGTACTCTCCAATTACCTTTCTCATTTGATTACTAGGAAGTCAAGTGCTGGCTATTAGAATTAGTGGTGATATAAGCAGCCGATATCCCTCCACTGTTTCCGTTATGAAGCATGCCAAACCCTGTGTTTATCCGTCCACATAATATGGGACAGAATCTCTGTTCCAGTGCCCTCATCAAAGGACGTATCCACATCTCTGGCCTACATCCTGACGAACAAAGCCTGCCCTCCTCTAATCCCAGGAACATGTTCTAGCCCAGGGACTCACAACAAGATCCGCAGCCCACAGGCACACAGGCAGACAGACAGACAGGGGTGAGTGGGTATGCTGGTAGCCAGCCTGCTGCCTGGGCAAATGGCACGGTTATTAGGGGAAGAGGGAGGCTTCCTGGAGAGGTGTGACTGCACAGCAAAGGGCCCAATCAAGCAGAGAACAGAAGTGCTGACAGCTGCTAATGCGTTTACCTGAGAGCAAAGAGACCGTCTTACCAAGGAAAGTGTGTGTGTGTTTACTTCCTCCGTAGAAAGGTCTTCAGAAAAAGGTTGATTAAGATCAAAGGGAGAGAAAAGCAGGGATGTGACGATATTATATTTTCCTTCCTGACACTGATTACGATACTTAGGCCAATATTTAGAGGACCCCTCTGACACCGGTGCCTTTAAAAAGATTGGGTACTGCTGGTGGAAAAAACGCTTACTGCTGACATTTAGCAAGCTATGACTAGCTATGTGTTTTTTGAGGGACTAATAAATTATGGTATTGGATTGGTGCATTGACTGGTGTACTTGCCGATACCTGATACCACATTTTAGACTGTATCGGGAACCAATACCGATACTGGTATCGAACAACAAAAGCCAAAGAGCACCCACAACGTGGGGTTATAGGTCAACATATGTGCTTAAAATGATGTAAAATCCTCAAAATAACAATGTAAAACTTGTATCAAATTACTGAAAATGTCCCCTCTTGCAGTGACACAGCAGCAGTGCAGGCCACAGCCCACGCTGCGCACCTCTGTGTTAAGGCCATATCACGACCGTACGCAGACATTCACCCACTTATCTCACTCTGTGAAGTCTTTCAACATCAATATCAAATCAATAATCCAAAGGTAGGAAGAAAAATCACTTTTAAAGCAAAAGAACTGAAGTCGTTGACAAAAAGGGAGTGGCTGGCAGGGTGATGACCACTTTGCAGTGGCAGGGAGATTACAGTGACACACCGGTGACTAGTGCTGGCACAAAAATAGATTTATGGTCGTGGTGATTGTGATCATTATCATGCTAATGATCACAATCTGTATCTTATCTTTCAACATGGAGGGGCAGACATGCAGCATCCAGAGAGGCAAGTTAAATATCCCCACCTGAGATATTTAATTGGTGGAAAAATGGCGAGACATTCACTGTGCATCCTGTCACCTCCCGGCAGGGCGTACGCACATTAGCTGACTGTGTCACCAGGAAGCCCTGTACATGCAGCTTTGATGTTAGTGGGGCATTTAATGAGAGGGGAAATAATTACTCCTGACTTAAGTTTCTAATGTGAAAGAGCTTATATTATGACCTAAATCTGATTAGGGTTACTAAAATGCTACCAAAATAAAAGCCCAGGCAGCAGCCAACATAAAACTACACCAAACCTCATTTAGAAATCACTCCATTTTTCATTTTGACCAGGAGTTGATCAGCACATTAAAAAACGAGCAAAACATGCAGACACAGCATCAAACAGTTGCTTCACAGTCCTTATAGTCCGAGCCAAACATAATATTTGCCCTTTACCCATTGAAAGTCCTTATGGCTCATTATATTTAAGGAGTTTCTCAAGGCCTGACAAGACCAATGCATTCCAGGTGTTGTTGTACAAACAATTTTAATGTTTGGACAAGATCCATTTTATGACCTCCTTTCTCCTCTACAAACTTCCCGTTTAAACACGCACATGAAACGGTAACCTGCATAGGAACCGGTTTTATTTTACAAACACCATGCATAATGATTAGAAATAATATCATTATTATCATTATAAAGGGTTTTAAAGCACAGCAGCACTGAGGGGGACTGGGGTTGACTCCCAGTTTCTTGTTATTCGCAGCTCTTCAAATTAAACAAAGTAGCAATGTACGTAAGAAGCAAACGCCTTCGTGTATCTTTTCAACTAATAACATTGTCCATTCACGTGTATTGTTTTGTGTAAAATAAGAGTAAAGGCTACATACCATAGCATTCCTCTCCTTTCGTCCACTCCTTTCTTTCTCTCTCTGCGACTCACAGCCGGTGAAAGACTTTTAAAAAACAGACAAAAACACTTCCCACCAGCACTCACATCGATTATTTTCCGCTTTTGTCTCAGTAAACAGCCTCTCTGTCCTCTGCTCCCAACATTACATGCTCATTTCTATCGCTCTGAAGTTTTCAGAAACGACATGCATTTCTCTCTTTCTCGGTCTGAGGAGGACAGATGGGGGGAAAAAACAACTAAATTCTCGTCAGGAAAAAGAAAAAATGCTGTTCAAACTCCAGTCCTTTCACCACGGCTGGACGAGAGGAGGAAAGGGGGAGGCGTCGGAAAGGAAAGCGCTGTTTCGGTGTGTTTTTCCTTCTTGCTTCAGCCACCACGTTGTTTTGACCAATTATTATTTCCTTTGTTGTGTCAAAAATAAAAGAGTCCGTAGTAAACGCGATAAACTGTCTCTGTCTTTATTCCCTAAAGCGTCGTTTCAACTGTCCAATGGCTCGACCCAACCCGCTCTGTTTTCCTTTCTAATGTTAACCTCCGTACAAGCTAAATGTGTGACGGTGTGTTTAAGTCTATTTTTTTTTCAGCTTCTCAATAATGGCGGACCTTCTCCCGAATCCAGCATCTCCCCTCCTATTCAGAGAGAGAGTGAGAGAGAGAGAGAGAGAGACTCGCCCAGCGGTTCATGGACATAATTACAACACAAGAACACTATCACTGTAAACTACTGCTTAGTATTGCCGTTCATCACTATTCAACATTTAAACGGTGACTGTTAAATTGAAAAATCATAAATTAAATATTAAATTTAAAGATGGAATACTCATTAAAAAATATATTTTCAGTAAACACGACTTGCTGCACTGCTTTACTTTAAATGGCTTGATTTATACATTTATTAAGACAAAGTTGTGGATTATAAATAAGTGTACAAATCAAAATACTTAATAAAAATTAAATACATTTCTCTTATGATGACTCGATCTACGGAAGCCCTAAGCAGACATGCATCATAAATTTTATTTACTCCTCTTTACCGTGATAAGAAGTAATTTCTAGTCGTTTGCTTGAGATCTTGACATGTTTTTCTCATTATCTCGAGATAACAAAGCTTGTTTTTTCATGATAACGGAATCATTTTGCGATCTAGAAAACAAAACTGTGATATTACAGACCACAAAATGCCATGCTGCCATTGGCCACACTAATGTCGTTAAGCCTGTTTCTATGTTTGTTTTGTGCGTTTGTTAATCTGGGGATACAAGTTACGATCGTCGGACGTTACCATGGTGCAGCATTGTTATCTAGAAATAATGAAATGAGATAAGTCAAAATCTCGAGAAAATAACTGGGAATAACTTATCATGGGAAAACGCAGTAAATAAATTGGATGGATGCATGTCCGCTTCGGGCCTCCGTATACTCGAGTAAAATGTACTTTAACTAGTTGTTCTTGAGTATTTCCAATCTGTTACTCTATACTACAGAAAATCTATACTACTACTCTATGCTACAGTAAATGTCAGAAGGAATGATTGTTTTTTAATCTTTGTTTATTGTTTTGTATTTATCTTATGCCGCAGCTCCTATTCTGATCTACATATGTTGTTCATGCAATACAGTTAATGCTTTAGTAATGTAAATACTATTCTTTTTTATGGCCTGTGTCAATGCAAGAAAATTGTTGCCAAGCATCATCACGTATCACAATCGTTTGTCAGCACTAAACAATTTGCTTATGTAAAGTGAATCATACAGCAACAAATAAGCAGGGTGAGTCAGGAGGAGGTAAAGATGGGAGAAGCACTTCAGTTGTATTTTTCACACATGCTGTACATATTATCAACTTTGTCAATCATGTAATAGATTATTTCTCAGCTCCACCTCGGCGTGTTACAGCGGTGAAATGCTTCTAAATGCTCCATACTAACAATTATAAGACACTAACTTCAATTGTCAATACTATGAATGCGCCTGTACTTCTACTTTAAGTACATGAATACTTCTACATTACAGAGATACTTTTTTCACCACTGATGATTAGATAAGTACACAGTTGTAGGATTTTTTTTGTCTTAGACCTACAATAATATGGCCACTTCCATATATATCAAATACACTAAGTTGTTCAGTTGTTTGTTTAATGATCAACAACTGGAGATCTCACTTTACTTTCTTTTTATACCACACAGCTGACTTCATTGCGAAACTGTTACAGAGAGGAAAAAATGTGGTCTTGTCATCATGATTGTAATTAATTGACTTTATTTTGGTCCATTTTCCCTCTTGGCCCCATGCCTCACACACCACTTCCTTTCACAACTAATCCCCGTTTCCCCATAAAAAAACATTTTTCCTCCCTTAAGAGTTTATATTCTGTGTCTACATAAAGGATAGTAGATGTTATGTTCACACAAGGGCAACTATCTAATACTTTATTGAGCTGCACGGAGGGAAAATATATAATATCTCTCCTGTGAAAAAAATCAATCATCTCAAAAGTTAGTCCTGAATCATCCATTTGGTTAAAGCGTTGCTGTGAAGTTGTCTGTACTTTGGAGATTTCAGGCACTTAGAGATTAAAAAAATAAGCCCCTACAGATAGACAATACAAATACTTCAAACTTCTTGTAGAAATGTCTGCAATGTTGTATAAGACAAGTGCCTGTGTCAACAGCATAAACAGATGTTTAGTGTCTTGCATTGGGAGCGTCTTTGTGGAATTCTCTCTCACCCTGTCAGTCCTTCTGTGAACTTCCTTCCTGGAACCAATCTGGTAACCTAAACTCTTCTTTTATTTTTTTTTGTACATATATATATATATATATATAAAGTCAATTTTACATTTCAGGGGATATTGAGACTAAAACACAGCACCCTGAAAACTATATAGACATATAAAAAGTTAAAAGCTCTGTAAGCTACATCAAGTAGAATTATAGTGTATAAGGAGCGCTATGCGTGCCGTGACAGTTTGAAATGTGACCCACCATTAAACAAACAGTCTGTCAGGGTTCAAGGTGCACTGCCCTCCGTTTGAATAAGTCCACAAGCTTCTGTCCAATCACATTAGTCTCTGTGTTCTCAGCAATATTTGCATGACCCCAATCACACAGAGCAAGATTAGAAAGGGTCAACGTTTCTGATGATTAATCTGCCTGTGGTTTGGATCTCTTTCTCTCAGCCTTTTTTAAAAACATGTGACGGGTCATGTCATACAACTCTGATTCATTGGGCTTTAAAATGATGATGCATGAGGTTATTTCTGGTATTCATATAAGTAATATAAAGATTACTACAATTGTTGTGCTTTTATTACCCTTGACACACCAGTATCAAAACACAGCTGCAAAAGAAAAACTCATACATTTAATGTTTACTCACTGGATGGTTTTCCCTTTAATCTTTATTTCTTTTCCCTGTCCCACCTCAACCATTTCTGTATTTGCAGCTGAAATATTTTTGGGTCCCAAAGGCAAGCACATTCCTTCTTTCGCTGTTGTGCAATCCCTGACAATCACGGTTCCCCCATCCCCCTCTGACTCCCTAAACACCCAGAAAGCCGAGAAACAGAGGCATGCTGTCCAAGCTGTCTGGGCAATGTTCTGCGGTGAATTGGCCGCCCAATCAAACCAGTAAACAAACTCTGAGCCCTGACTCTGCAGAATACAACCACAAGTGACAGAACCTCAAGAGGGTGGAAATATATATGGCTACTTTTTCATTCTGTCTGTCTGTTTGCAAGTCATTCTGAGATGTGTTACAAATGTGGTACACATAGGACTAATCTCTCTCTCTCTCTCTCTCTCTCTCACACACACACACACACACACTTTCACAGACACACACAAACAAAAAATACGAAAAATAGTATCATTTTGGAATATATATGATTTTTTTTCCGTAAATGTATTAAGGTATTTTGTTTCATAAAAGAAATCTTGATGCTTACAATATTGGAGTATATTCAATTTAATACTTATAACACATCAAGTTTCATTAAATACTTACAAGTCTGACCGAGTGTTGTAAAGTTCTGGATTATTTTTTAAATTAATTCTAATCTTATCTTCCAAATTTAACTTCGTAGTTTCTATTAATTCGGATTCCTTGACTACATAAAAATGTTTTTGCTTCACAAAAATCCCAGTAACTGCCTTTTCGCTTCTCATGTGATCCATATTTCGAGAAAACGTTGTGGGATACTGGTTCTTGTAGTGCCATACTACCTTCCATAGGTTCTAAACTTTGCAAAGAAAACTACAGTCCCCACAATGCCACGCAGCTTCGCGTAGATTTGCACTTCCTGTTAGCTCGGAGAAGATAGCGGACAAGCGGTCGAAGAAATTACTGATGTATCTATGTAAAATTGTAGCATAATTGTTCAGGAACGTGATATTCTGGAGCCTCTAAGGTCCATATTTAGGAGACGACAATGGTAAATATGTTACGGATTAATAATGTTCCATTTTCCTCGCATAACAGTAGCGTTTTACCGCTAGCTCTCTAGCATTTAAGAGTTAGCTTCATTCAGTCTGTGGATGACGTTAGCTGGCTTACATAGCTAACTTATCATAGCAGACTAGGCCACAGATATGAAGTCACGATGTTTAACCACAAAGATCGAAAAACGCTTTACTAATACTCATCGCACGGCAATAATTGTCACTTTTAAAAGGTCTTGCACGTTAGTGTTGTCAAACAAATGGGTGTGGTCCAGCTAACCCCCAGTTTAAAAGTCGACTTAAGCTAACGCTAACAGTATCTGGCTACAGCTAGCTAACGTTAAACAACGATATATAAAAAATACTAACCATTGAAATATACATATTGGCCGATATCATATACATCTAAAACCCAAAAAGTAACGTTGACTATTGTCGTGTCCAGTCTATGATTTATCTGTGTCTTATTTCACTTTGACAGCAAGGACAAGTAGTGTTACTGTAGTACCGTATGAGTATGATATAGCAATCTGATGTTTGTCTCTTCTAATTTCTTCGCATAGATCCGCTTCATCCTCATCCAGAACCGAGCAGGGAAGACGCGGCTGGCCAAGTGGTACATGCAATTTGATGATGATGAGAAACAGAAGTTGATTGAGGAAGTGCATGCTGTGGTAACTGTCAGAGATGCCAAGCACACCAACTTTGTGGAGGTATGGGATTAGTTTGATCGTATTTATGCATACATTTTGTGTGGTTCTTTTTCTCTGGGTGGTTCTCTAACGTATCCAATTATTCTACTTTGTTTTGTTGAACCATAACTTTTTTCCTGAATCCTATCTGCAGCATAATGACAAAAAAACATATTCACATCAACTGTTGTGGCTTCTCTAACAGTAAAATAATTGGATGACTCATATGTCCCACATTATAAGCATTTTCCACTAGCTAGTAAAACAAACCATAATTAATTAAAATTATTTCTAATGCAAATTGAAAAAAGCCTAAAAAGTAGTGGGTGGCATTTTAGAGAAATGCACTGCAAAAAGAAATAAAATCCTGCTCTGCTGATCTGTTTTATGTATAGCATTTTGTTCCAGAGATATTAGGAATGTAATGGGTGTATTTCACCTTTAAAGCTATGATGCCTTAATCCAAGTAAAGCAGATGTTATTGCCATAATATGGGAGACAAAGTCGTTGAGAAGCTTTATCCTTGTTTGTTCTCACAGTTCAGGAACTTCAAGATCATTTACCGGCGTTATGCGGGTCTGTACTTCTGTATTTGCGTGGACGTGACTGATAACAACTTGGCATACCTCGAGGGAATCCACAACTTTGTAGAGGTAACGGACACACACAGCACATGATATATAGACAGTAAGTGAACTGTGATGATTTACTTCTCATGGTCTGATTGTTTTTAGGAATGTCTGTTAATGATTTCCCCTCCTCTACTGCTTTTCAACTCCTTCATATCAAACCCGCTCTCATGTGTGAAGTATAGATTACACTCAGAGGACTATTAGTGGAATTTTAGTAGTTTATTATTCAATATTCAATTTCATGTTTGAGTTGCCTTTTATTAAGATACATGTAAGGCCTTTTCAACACCATTTGTTCCCAATGAAATTCATAAGGTAAATTTTTGAATAGAATCATTTGTTACTCATTTGTTTTCCTTGCAACAACCTGATGTGGGTCATCGCCACCAGGTTGTTGCTAGGAAAACAAATGAGTCATAGTTCAATAATGTAGCAAGACTGTGCATTTCAGTACAAATTCCATCACACAGATTTCTACACAACAGATTATGTTCAGGGTGTGTTATTATTGACTTTGATCAGTGTTGGATAAAGCTGGGTCATATATTACAAGTAGTAGATACTGCATAAAGAGAAATGCTAATAACGGGTCTAATCACAAGTTCAAGGTATTCAACAAAGAATATTCCAAGTGTATTTAATTGTGAAAACCTAATTATTTGTTCCTCAAACAGTAGCACTCTTAAAGGGGTCTAAATAGAGCTCTGTGGAGGGAATCAGTCATGCTTCGTTTATAAGTATATGAGTAGAGAAGTCAATTTCTTATTTATAATCTCGCAAATAAATACAACTAAGCTAATGTTAAAAAGAAAATGTTTATGTTTTAAATTCAGAGTCACAAGGCTAAATAGGTTGAATGAGAATAATTATAACAGATGACAGATGACCTCAATACAGAAGCTGTTCGACCTGAAACGCAGCACACATCATCCTGTATTGATCATTTCGTCTTTCATAATATGTCCTTTACATAATGCAGTGTATCATTACTAACTGCCATTTTTGAACACCATAAGCCCAAGATAGAAATTTCCCATCACACAGCAGAACTCCTCAGTAAGCTCATTACTGTTTCATTTGATTCCATCAGTGACTTAATCAGCATTACTTGCTGTGTTTCATTTAAAATGGTGTAATTACTGAAGGCATTAGGCAGCTCAAGTGCATCTTGTTCTATCACTGAGGTGCTGAATTGCGAAATAACAAGTAATTTTAGCTTTAATGATTAAATAGCTCCAACTGTAACTGTGAGTTTAAGGTTCAATCTGCTGTTTGTTTTTGCTAAGACAAACAGTAGAGCATTTCTACCAGAGTCCTCAGGAGTGAAGGTCATTCGATGTAATGTTTGACTATGAAGGAATGCTTGTAAGCTGCTTATTGCATGTAGCCACATTCCCAAGGAGACATAATCATCGCCGTGCAATACAGTGCATGTTTTATTAAGATTGGTATTATTTTTAGTCACTGAACCCATACTCATGTTGAATGAAGCTGAACTGTACAGCAGCTCCCAGCAGTGCTGCATGGCGCTCGCTTCAACATTCACTGTAGCAAATTCTTAACAAGGGGTCAGTAATTCTGCCATTGTAAATGTCACGATATCACTGCTTTAAATGATCTCCTGTGGAAACACGATGAGACAAGAAGCACATTAATTTTAATTTGGCGCATATGAGACGGATGTCCTTGTAGTGGAAATCAGCTTATTACATGGATGTTAAATGGATTCTGCTGCTGCTACAGCGCCAGTTTATTCCTGCGATAGTGCACCACATCAAGACATACAATTACCATACATCTTTGTGTCTTCTCAAAGGGGTGTATTTGGTTATCCGCCGGGTGCTATCTAAGTGAATTATAGGTTTGGATTTCTAACTGTTCCTCTCTTTTCTTCTTAGGTGCTGAATGAGTATTTCCACAACGTGTGTGAATTGGACCTCGTGTTCAACTTCTACAAGGTAAGGACGTCGCAAGATTATTTTCGCCTCAAGAGTTTCATATCATTTAATAAACATCTTAATCAGCCTGAAGGAGCAGAGAAGTACAAAGGGCAGATGAGAAACTATTTCTTTTATTACAATGCCATGGCAACTGATTTCATTTGCACAACTGAAGCAAGCATTCAGTTAACTTAATCTAAATCATTTAAGTGGGGGATGGATACATTTTTCTTATAGAAAGAAATAAAACTGTTTCTAGGGTCCATACTTATTTTCAAGGTGTCCGATTATCTGCGAACAAGCTTTAAATCAAGCTGCCCCCACCCACCTTTGATGTGTCGTAAATAATAGCGACCAACATGTTAGGAACTTCAACTTTTATTTCTACCTCCCTCTCCTTCCCATCCATCATGATGTACTGCTGCTCCCAGGCCAAAACTATTTCACAAACTCAGTCGCCCACTTGTCTCAGGTGTGTGGCAAGAAACACTGATTCATCCTTCCATGTCTGTCATGCTAATTCACGTGCGCTAAAGTTAGCCGCACAATGTATTTACACAACAGTTATTTTTACACTTTGATGACACAGACAGGTGGAAGAGATGAGTAATGGTGACCACAGACAAGACGATGACTTCTCGTTGTTTGGTATAGTTTTACAGGAAACCCAACCCTTTCATGTCTAGGGAAGAAGATAATGTTACTCTGGTTTGTGGCATTTGTACTCTATTCTAGTCCCAAATTGCCTCAATCCTGTCATTTCCTTTCATCATAATGTTGGGCCACGTCTGCCCTCTAATGCAGTGTTTCTCAAACTGAGGTACCATAATGCTAAGGGGTACTTTGGAGACCTGCAGAGGGGACTTGAGATTGTCAAAAATATGTTAATTTAAAGAACATCAGTCATTTCATATTTCTTAAATTATTATATTTTAATAATTCCCTTTAAAATGTTATTGAAGTTTGATACACCAAATTTTATATTTTATATTTATTTAAATAAATGTCTGTTAAGTCACTATCTATCGCAGAATGAGGTGACACAATGGTGATTGAGCCTATGGCTCACTGATGAAAGCCTTTGCATTTGCAGTATATAGTATTATTACAGACTGGGTGTCTGCGGCGACTTTTGTGGAAAAAATCCCAAGCAGGGACCAGTTAGTGACGCGTTTTCCATCAGCCAGCAGTGGTTGGTCTGCCAGAGAGGGTAGGCGGAGCTAAGCGACTGCTTTTCCAGTCTCTGCAAGTGTTGCGAGTAAACAGTGATCTACTATGGCTGAACAAACAAAGAAAAGATCGATGACTACAGATACAACTTCGAAAATAAGTGAAAATCCAAAGCGACAGTCAGCGAGGAAAATCAAGAGTTACAACCGTAACAAAGGGAGACCGCCGTAGACGTCTGGTTATCTCGAACGCAGGCACCCGCAATTGCCTTTCATCGCCATAAGATGCCACCAAATAGAATGAAACTGAAAACTTATATTATTATTATAGCTATAATATTGTTTTGAACAAAGCTAGTTTTGACATTGTACGCCAGACAAAAATCAATGTAATCTTTGGTTGAAGTAAAGCACCAAAAAGCTAAAAATACAGAGAAAGAATTGCAAAATGAATCAGATTCTTTAAAATACTGTCAGTATCAGGAAGTATACATTTAATCCCTGCTTTGAACCCTCCCCACGCATTGATCTACTTTTACAGGGAGAAATAAGCAATAACAGTTGCATTAAGCCAGCAAACCTCTTAAGTGTGTTTTCAGTTACAAGGTTGTTGTTTAGTAAATCAGACACTGATGGCTCAGCACTTAATCAAACCTCTTTTTAAGTGTTTTTCCTACCAAATATTTTTCACAGGTAAGTGGGCTGAAATAAAGTTTTAAAAGAGTGTTCATTATGAAAAAGTTGCTCTAATGCACTTTCTGTGTCTCCACTTAAAGGTGTACACGGTGGTGGATGAGATGTTCCTGGCGGGAGAGATCAGGGAGACCAGTCAGACCAAGGTCCTCAAGCAGCTCCTCATGCTCCAGTCGCTCGAGTAGAAAACAGGAAAACCCTCCTTCCGACCTACCTGCCCACTAATCTGCTGCCCTGGCACCCAAACCAACCCCCTCACTCTGGAAAGGACCCCCCCCCCCCTCCCTGTCATTTCCCCTCCTCTACAGAGCAGACCTCACTTCTTACAGAACTTCAGGAGGCGGGGTTTTAGAAATAGAAATATTGTTTACATATGGCTATATAATATGGAAGTTGGATTAACCTGTTTGTCATAGCAGTCTCTATGTAACTGTTCAGATGAAGTCAGCCAGGATCAAGGCTGTACATTTCAACATGTTAGCATTTCATACACCGCCTAAGTTACAATTAACGTTTCATGAAGCCAGCGGCTGCAGAATAACTCATGTAGTAACCAGTTAGTCTTTGCTTTATTTCTGCGCAGTGTAGACACACCAGAGTGACACTGCTCTCTCTCTGCTGCCCTCCTCCTCTCCTCCCTTTAATGTCCTCGACATTCATTTAACAGCACTACTATAACTAACAAGCACCATGTATAAAGAGAGACCGCCTATGATGCTCCACCAGCATTGAGCACTTACAACAGCCTTGCAGCCATCGCTATAAATCCACGTCAAGAAAGACCTTGCCTGCGATGTGGTATTAGACCCGTCACGCCTTCTGCTCATTTAATATCCGGATCACAGTACAAGCAAACTACAACTAGAAAGCCCTTTAGAGCAATTGACCCTGCGCGGCAGGTTCATAATTGAATGGAGTGTACTCTGGTTGAGTGCCATTCTGACGCCGTGTTATGGCAACCCGTGCTGTGTCAGACATCCTCACGGGCGGTGATGATAAACAGTGCAGGTCATGTTAGCTCAGATGGATGTTGTAATTGTTTTCATTGCAAACGATCTGCATCATTCGGTGCAGCTGATTACAATTAATGGTGCTTGTTGGTTAAACATAAACACTTAAAACATAAACGCACTCAGACGGAAAAAACCTGGACACAAAGTATATTTTACATGAAGTAGTACTGTGAAGTGTGCTTCGTATGGTGTGTGTACATACAGTGTATCTTGCGTATGTTGAATATTGTGAAATTAACACATCCATTCCAGAAAGAGTGGTTCCCGCTCGCTATACAGTCTGAGCAGTATTACATGTTAAAGAACCATTAATTCCTTTGGCAAAAAACAATAAATTAGCTTTTAAACAACGAAACGATGACAGAATTAATCCACTTTTATTCATTTCCCTTTGCTGGACTTTGACATTCTCTAATTTTAACCGGTGTCAGAGGTGGTTTCAAATGTTACTGTTGTTGGACTTTTGTATTTTTTTTAATGATTTGACAAAAGTGAAATATGTACTGCTTCCCTTATTGTCCACCTGTGCGAGTTTGTTGATGGAAGATGTGTGTTTGTGTGTATTACTGTCTCTGATTCAATTACCCACATCGATACGTCCCATTATATGTAAATAAAAAATAAACAGATGAAGTGATACATGAACAACAACATGAACTGTGTCTGATTCTAATGGTTGATTTATTGTCAATAAATAGTTTTATTAAAAAAACATGTTTTAACATTTTACATGTTTTAACATTTTACCTTCGAAACTTAAAGCTCCTGTGAGGAACTTTTGGGTTGTGTTGATTTTGGCGCCCCCTGTGGACAAAGTACCTCTTACCTCTGCTGATTTTGTACTGTACATGCTTAAAGGACCAGTTTGCCAATTTTTAACCTCATTCTAGAGGTCTTCACGGGTCTACTGGAACCCGAGGACCCGGGCCTATAACGGTTGTATTTCACTCCAGCGTCTCCTGCTGGGCTGTTTCTTTCAGAGGGAGGGGCGCAATGCATGCTGGGTGTTGTAGGAATGTAGGATGGGCGAAACCACGAGCTGTTTGTACAACTTTCTCCACAGCTATGGCACCAATTTCAAATATAATTTCTTCTATCGATTACAGAGAACACCGGCTTTGACTGATGGTGGTTTTGTCCAGGGGTGAACTGCTCCTTTAAGTGGTGGTTTTGTCCAGGGGTGAACTGCTCCTTTAAGTGGTGATTTTTAACAAAAAATCTCATCCTACAGTCGTATGCATCACTCTAAATTTTTAATGAAGGCGTTGATCTCAAACCACTTCACCTCAGCTTGCGAATGTCTTTATTAATTACTGTGTTTTGACTGCTTTAATTGTGTCGTTTTCTGTATCTCGACATCATTGCAAATGAGGGAAACCTCAATGATTTTCGAGGCTTAAATAAAGGTTTGGATGAATGAATGAATGAGTGAATGAATGAAATGATGGTCTGGTTTGCTTTTGTGGGTCATACAGAGTAATCAGAATTAATTTCAGTCCGTTTTATAACCAGCAACAAACTCCTCACAGGAGCTTTAATTTCCTATAAATATGTAATAATATTCTGATAACGAGAAACACTTTTGTTGGCTTTTACATTTGAACAACTGACTTACTAATGAAATGTGTCATAAATGCAATAGCCCTCACAAACAGGAAGTAGAAACATTTCTGTCTAGTATTTTAGCACCACCTAGTGGTTAAACACAGACTCTTCCTATTGTTATGAGGTCATCTTGACAGCCGGCGTAGAATCAATAAATCAGTCAATATATCCACTTCAGCTACATTAAACCACTCTAGCCGTTGCTCCATCGACCCAAGAACATAAATCCAGGCAATTGGACACAGAGGGCATTTACTCTTCATCATTCGAGCCCTCTGATATCCTAGCCTCACCCTGACGGCCTGAGAGAGAAATGATTCGACTGAAGAATAAAAGATGAGGCAAATGAATCACAGTCATGGATTGTATTGTGAAATTTCAGGGTCTGTTACGTCCGCTGCCTGTGTAACCGATGTTTTACAGCTCGCTGCTCACAGGAGAGAGGGAGGAAAGTGAGCGATTTCTATATTCAGGACTTTAATCAATGTGACTTACCGTAACTTACAGGCACGACACATATAAACATCCAGGAGACAGGTTAAATGAAAAAACAAGCAGTTTACTGGGAATTGCATAATCATTACAATCAATGAGCAACACTCACCCTCAATAGACAATAGACAAATCTTATTTACAGTATAGGTTACTTTAGATGTACAGAAGAATTTAGGTTGATTATATAACATTAGTTACTAAGCAACAACTGAGTCAGATTGCCTTCATCATGTGATTGAATCCAGGCTGGAAAAAGAGAGGGAATTATGCGTATCATATGGCTATTTGGAAGTGCTTCTTATGAACTGTACAATAAATACACTCGAGGTAAATGCAAGCTAAGTGAAAGCGCTTTGATTCAACAGTATTCAACCACTTGCCACGGCCTCCCGCAGCTCAGGAAGTCGACATCCTTTCATCGCTACCTCCGCGTCAGCAGTGGGCAACAAACAGACGAAAGCTCAGACAGCAGGAGGTTATCACCACTACAGCGGTCTCGCCTCGAGGCAGCACGAGAAAGGAAATTAAATTAAGAGTCTCAGTTGTTATTTAGTAAGAAATGATAACATCTACAATTAAAATCTTTATTACAGTATACTGTTCAAGTAAAATAAAATGTACAATTCTATAGTTGCAGCATATAAACAAAAACAAACATGAAAACTCAAAAGTAAAAGTGCACTTGCAGAAGGAGACAAACTATCACACGATGCCAATATCTTATGAAAACTACATTTTTTTCACCATCTGTCTCTGGATATTCTGTATTACCTCATGTTTGCACAACTAACCATGTTTTTCCCCAACGCTTGCTGGCTTACTTCAGCTGCAAACGCATATGGTTTGTCTGGGAGGACATATGTGAAAACCGGAGGAGGAGACATGAGAAAGGAGTTTGTTTTTGATCTCCTCTCGCCTGGGTCAGTACGACCCGCTCTCGGCGGTTCACACAGAAGCCGTGAGCCTTTTACTCAGTAGTGCGGGAGAGCTCGGGATGTTTTTTAAGCTATTAACTCGCAACCTCATTCTCCTCCAGCAGCACCACAAACCATGCTGTTAGTGTTACACACAAAGAGGAAACCATGCTTCAGTGGAAATTCCCTGCTTCTCTCTGGGGCAACAAGGGGTCTGTTCGGAGGAGAAAACATCTGTGTCGGCTTTGAAAACTCACCGAGCAAAGATTCTGTACTTGACACAAAAAAAGGCTAAAACCAGAATCTTGACTTTAATCAAAGGTGCATTTACAACCTTGCCTGATTTAACAGCATCAGGCATCTTTGAGAGAAGTGGGTGGGCTGAATGAAAGTTTCCCAAACATGGCACTGCTGCAAAACCAACTGTGGTTTCCTGTGACATCACTTACACAGTATGTGCGGCATGAATTAAAAGGAGGCCAACAAGTCGGAGAAAAAAGCCGAGCAAGAGGAGTGAAGACATTGTTAGTTTTGCAAACACATGATGACTTTTTCTTAACGTTTCACTGTGATTAAACCAGAGACACTGGGCCTTTAATACGGGCTAAATATTAGAATGCTAATCTGCAGACTTTGGGAGCTTTGGAGTTAAATAAAATCTCTCTTTTGTGCTTTAAATTGGACCCACAGGCTCGTCGATGTGGGCGTTGAATGGAGTGATTGGACTGTTTTGGAGACATGAAATAATATACTGTAGATCCACAATATCGAGTATATTACTAAGGCCGACACTTTATGTCTTCATAGTGCATTTAAATGCTATCGTCAAATGACTCACACATCTCAAAGTGAAGGCAAGAACAGGGCTCTACATTTGGGCCCTTTAAGAGTTTGAACACTTTAACTCATCGATGAGCTGCTTCCATTTGGATCAAGGGGAGTTACTACTTTAGATTTGCATTGTATCTGGCTTACAATATATGTACAGCAGTTCTAAACCACAATCAGTGACTGTTTGCTTTGTTTCACTTATTCAATATCAAAGACAGTTAAAGAATGGATAATTAAACCAGTAATGAATCATATCCGGATAGGTTGAATGATGAATATGTGCAAGATAGTTAACCAATAATAATTTACAAACAATGATGTGCAAACGTAGAGAGCATGTCGGGGTTACTAAAACCAGAATGAAAAAGCACAAAGATAAAACAACAGCAGGACAGCCCATACACACAACCCTCCACATGTCCTTGTCTGGTAAGAAACTGAGAAACCATTTTTTTTTAAGAAGACCCCTCCTCTTCTTTATGATCTCAGTGTGTTCACACCGAGGGGTTTCCCTGCCCAGACGCAAGGGCAAAGGGGTTGCAGTGATCTCCACGACCGCTCATCCAGGTGATCCAAGGTGTGTGAGACTGCAGAGAGAAGGGTCCCACACACCGAAAAGCACCTGGAGCTGAGATGTAGGAGGAGAAAGGAGAAGCTGATCACTGACATGCTCCTGAAAACGCCCGGCTATGTGACGTCTCTCATTTGAAACTACCAATCAAATGCCACCGACCTGTAGGGGACGTCCTGTCTGTGTGGGCCTGTGGGCGGAGGCCAGCGTGGGGCCCCCGTACCCTAGCAATTACACTGCTGCTTATTCTGTGTGGTGGTGCCTCTCGGCTGTCGCAGCTGCCTCAACGAAGCATCTCCATACTGGATACCTGAACCCATCCTCTCCGGGTCCAGCTCACCTTTTAAAGGAGCAGTAATAAAAAAATGTGAGCAGTGCAGACACATAAAGGCAGAGCCACCAAAAGTCACACATGATATCATAGGTAAATACATGCAAACGTCTGCATACATAACGCCCATCTCAGTCACACCCTTAGAACAAAGAAACAAGGAGGTGTACCTGAGTCTATCTTGTTGAGGATGGTGCGAGCGCACTTCAGGAATCCCTCCTCGACATTCTCCCCTGTCAGAGCGCTGGTCTCCAGGAACATTAGCTCTATATCGGCAAAAACATGCACATTCAAGGTGAAAGAAAAAAGCACACAGGAGGAAAACATAATTATACAGAAGAATAAGAAGAGATAAACACTTGAAATATTACACGATGTAGATAAAACTTTGCCTACCGTTCTCCTGAGCGAAGCGGGAGGCCTCCAGAAAGGTCACCTCTCTGTCTGCATCCAAGTCCTTCTTGTTGCCACACAGGATGATGACGATGTTGGGGCTGGCCAGAGTCCGTGCATCCGTCAGCCAGTTGGTAAGGGCGTTGTACGTTTCCCGACTGGAAGGGAGGACAGGAAAGATGGACACATGTGAGCGGTATGCTACTTTGTTATTCTGGGTAGAGGTAATCTCTATTTGGGAGCCGGTGGGATCCGAGATT
This sequence comes from Semicossyphus pulcher, assembly GCF_022749685.1. Classification (NCBI taxonomy): domain Eukaryota; kingdom Metazoa; phylum Chordata; class Actinopteri; order Labriformes; family Labridae; genus Semicossyphus; species Semicossyphus pulcher. The sequence continues at coordinate 13,582,260 of NW_027211692.1, read as the reverse complement.
GGGTTAAAGGAAACATATCAAGCTCACATTGTTTTGCATGGCCTCTGGGGTCTGAGTGACATGCAAATTTAGTCACTAGTGCATGTCGGAGACGAGTGCACTTTCACTCGTGTGAAAATGTCCTACTACGCAGACACCCAGTGTAGTATAAGCTGAAGATTGTGTCTGTTTTGGAGTCTATATGGGCCTTTAAAGTATTACTTACTTTGTGTGTTTAATATTGCATAATCATTTTTTAAATTAAACAAATAACTTTCCCTTGCTCAAAGTGCCACACATTAAAAGAGCCTTTATACACAAATAAATGACTTCATGCAAAATACACACTAAAAGCACACTATATGTCGTCAAAGGGTTACTGCATGCCAACTATAAAGTGAACTATAATCTTTCAGCGTTTTAGTGCTCTTCCCCTGACAAAACAAATATATTGTATTTCCTCAAATAGTGACCAGGGCTTTTGTTATTAACTGCAGGAAGGACAAGGCCTCTATTTGAAGCAGGCTTGCCTTAGAGGCAGGCCCTTTGTTTCTAATCCACTCAGTTGGTTCAGTGTTATTAGTTATCTTACAGTGCATGGTCTTGTTTGGATTACCTCCTGTTTTCTCTGTTTAAATTAGTACCAGTGCCGTTAGTACAAACTCAAAATGTCTTGCGTGTGTTTCAAATTAAAAGCCCTGTGGTGTTTCATTCACTAGAAGCTCTTCGTTCTTTAACCAGGCTTAAATTGTAGAACATTTGCAGTTGAAATTTAGCGACTGCCATCTTGTGGCACAAAAAACAGTTTATAAAATAACAAGATATTAGCAAATAAAAAGATAATATCGTTGAATTTAGTAAATTAAAGCAATAGAAGTAAAGAGCATTATAGTAACTTGGCAGGCATGTGATACCAAAACTACCTGTCGTGTAGCCAGCCTTGTTTTCCCTCAACCAGCCTTTGCTCTCAATAACTACGTCTCCGCTGTTATTTGAAGCCAGGTTATATTTGACTAATTGACATACTTTATCTCTAACTAAATTAATCAAACAAACACATTTGCATGTTTGGTTTGTGGGTGGGTTTGAAAAGTGATTATACAGCCACAAAGAAAACAAAGTTAAAACAACATCCAAAGCAAGCCTTCTTAAACTTAGATTAACTATTAAACAAAGCAGACACCGGGTAGTGGAGCACTTTCATGCAAACTTCTTTGGGGTAAAGCCACAGGTCACCATGGAAACAGGACCCTGGTGTCAATGGCAACATGAGGCCAGTGAGGTGTGCAGAAGGGTGTGGGTCAGCACAGTGATGTTAAACAGCTGCTTTCACAAACAGCCAAAGGGTGACGTCAATCCTCATCCACATGCTGATGGGACCGAGCGGCCCGGCTGCAATCTGGTTCACACACCCTCTCAACCATTCTCCTGTCTTGTCTTCCTGCTGACCTTTTCACCTGTGAAAAGTGATAAATGTCTCCATCTCCCCGCTCGCTCTCTTGTTTTCCCATCTCCTGCTCCCTCCCCCTGCAGTTTTCTCCCTCCACTCTCCCTGTTTGTTTTCCCCCCCAGGTGACACTTCCTGTGATGGACTTGTGCTCTCCTGACTGCTGCTGCCTGCCAGAGGATGCCTCTACATTACAGCTGCTGTCACTCAGCACTCAACAAAAGCCCATACATTCTAAGCAACACAAACTGTATTACATTCCTGTCTCTCTGCATTACTGCTCTCACTCCATCTTGATTTCACAAGCCCTCTATCGCAACCCACAGCTGATGAAATACAGGCCTGTGAGTGGGCTTTGGTATGCATATTTTACCGTATGGGCCTCAGTACATACGCATTAAATCGCACAGTTTCTGGAGGTGATGTGGACACTCTTAAAAAGACTGAAAAGAACGATTTAGATGCTCATAAAAATAAAGAGAGAATAAAGTGAAAACCATTTACTGTTACGCGTCATGGATCAGTAAATTTCAATTTCAAATCCAGCCAGATCCAATTTCAATAGATCAAAATGTTACTGCTTTGAATGATGGTAGTGTGCTCCTCTGTCTGCAGCTTTTGGCAGATTTTAATGATTATTTTGTCAGTTAATAAAATAAAATGTCAAGTCTGAGAGACACATTCTGCACAGGCGAGACGGTGTACGTAATGTAATTGTGTCTGTATATCTAAAAATATGAAGACTGTTTTTGGAAATGTTAAATTCTGTTACACAAAAGGCAATATTAGAGGGACAGTGGGTGTGGGGATTGTTTTACCTGGTTATATCATAGACAAGAAGTGCTCCAGCTGCTCCTCTGTAATAGCTGCGTGTCACAGAACTGTGGAGAGAATCCAGAAACCTTGGTTAAAAATGCATTCAAAATATATCAACATATCACTATCAGCTGGTGAAATCTGGCCGGGGAAGAGGAATGAGAAACTGTCTCTGGCATTTTAGCTGTTATCATAAGTCTAGCATAATTCCTCTATTGAAGCTGCTCAATGGTGTGGCAATTTCACATGCAACTGCAGCTGGAAGGCAGCATCCGTGCTCAGTAATTGGAGTAATTGTGGAGTAGCTTAGCATAATTTACAGTTTAAAAAAAGTCATCATTTTGCAGGCTCTCATACAGGCTCGGCGTATGACTCAGTCAGTCTGTCCTTTTAAGAAACCCCACCCCTACAAGCCCACTTTCTTCTGATTGGCCAGCTCTCCGAAGCCTGCTGTGACGTCACAAAGTGCAGCATGTAGAAAAAAGTGTGAAACCTGCCTGCAGACTGAGCTGAGAAGCCTTGGGATTACTCCAACATACTTTTACCTACAGATTTGAAATTTCACTTACTCTGTTTTCCCCTGATAACGAGTTATTTCTGGTGGTTTTCTTGACATCTTGACCTATTGACCTATTTTTCTCATTATCTTGGGAAAACAAAGCTGGTATTCCAAAAATAACTTGGAATGTGCAAATCAATTTATCTCGAGATAACAAAGCTTGTTTTCTTGCGATAACGGCATAATTTTCCAGCTATCTAGAAAACAAAACAGGTTGTTCACTGTGACGTTACAGACCAGGAAATGCCATGCTGCCATTGCCCACACTAATGAGGTAAGTTAAGGTCATACGAGTTAGGATCATCTGACGTTATGGTGGTGCTGCGTCGTTATCTCGTGACAACATGATAAATAAGTCGAGATCTCGAGAAAACGACAAGAAAAAACGGGAAAACGGAGTAAATATAATGTATGGATGCATGTCCGCTAAGAGCTTCCATAGTATGGACATATAAAATATGAAACAGCATAATGCCCCCTCTTTAAAAAGTCAGCAGGGAATATTGTAGGCCTCGTTACCGGAATCTCTCCTGCCCGGCAGTGTCCCAGATCTGCAGTTTGACCGTCTTTCCACCAACATTGACCACTCTGGAACCGAACTCCACGCCGATGGTGTGGTTGGAGTCCTGTTTGACTGCAGCAGGGACGCAGAGAGAAGAGATTGAAACGAGGAGAGACATTACAGCTCAGCAGAACTCAGGCGAGCGTTTTGTACTTGCAAAATTAAGCCTTTCCTTTTAACCAACAGGTGTGCACAGTCTGCCACTATGGAGAAAACACTTTCAACACTGCTCCCAGACTGGTCCTCTGATGTATAATATGTAGGTGTGTTTCAACCTCAGTTGTTATCTTCAAACAGCTCATATCCACATGAGAGACTAGAAGGAGCCTGCATGAGATTAACACTGTCAACCTGCCCTCCCTTTCTCTCTTCGGTGACAGCACAGGGACCTTACACGTCTTTAATCAAATTAATACAAGCATGCGAGGGAGTGTGTGTATGAGTCCTCTTGAGTTCACACTGATTTACATTACTCATGAAAGCAAAACTGTGGACTCTTACATCAGTACAAGATGATTTCACAGGTTTAGTCATGTTCGTGGAATATCGCGGCAGAGTGAGACTGTTTTTTTAATGTATTTTAAATGATAAAACTCAGAAAAATCGACACTAATTTCATGACTGTTTCCATTTCTGTCTCTGTGTGAAATAATACAATTATGTTTTCACTCTGCTGCGAACCTGCTGTGACTAATGGGCTTCAATGAGGGAACACTTACACTTGTTCTCAATGAACTGGTGGAGGAGGCAGGATTTCCCCGTCCCAGCGCTGCCAATCACCAGGAACTTAAACAGGAAGTCTGAAAGCAGAGAGGAGGAGGTAGAGATTAATGCAACGCCGACGTCAGGGCGAGAATCTAAAACCTGCTGCTCCGTCTTCCCAAGAGACAATCCTTAGATTTCCTTTTAATCCCCTTTGAGCTTCTGCTTTCGCAGCATCCAACAGCCCCAAATTAGCTTCCTAATCACAAAGCTTTGCATGTAATCATTATAACCTGCGACTTATGATTCTAATTTAATATGCATGTTTGTCTGAGGTTGAACATGACACCAACACCAGCACTTAATAACACATCTCATTAGAGCAAAGCCAAAGCCTGAGAGTTATTGAACGTGGATTAGGTTAGCTGTCTTGCGCGGGGATTGAATAACCGAAGCCAGCTGCTTGTGCAGATGTTGTTGTTGTGGAGAGTAGGCCCGCGCTCTGGAGAGAACAACCCAACCCACGCACATGATCCACAGCTCGAATGACTCCTGACATGCAAGTCCATCCATTGTACAGACAGCCTTTGTGGGGCTGCAACCAATGCAGGATTTACATACGTTGGGTGTGCTGTAGTTGTGACAAGATGGATAGTGTGCGTGTGTGTGTGTTTGAGAATCATAAATGAGAGGGTGTTTGTGAGTAACGCCCAGAGATGTTGTAAAAGAATAACAGGAAATCTGAGAATGATGAAGCCTGAGAGCAAGTAATGATTGCAAACTGCACCTTTCCTCCAGAGATCTGGCTTCACATGGAATTTGAAGACAGCGTGAAACTTTAGTTAAAGCTGAAGCGCTGGCTATGCAGGGAGAAATGCTGGTCTGGCTACTAATTGGCCGTGACTTCCAGCCAGGTAAGCATTCACTTCCACACAAGGTCGACAGAAACAGTAGTTTCGGGGCGAAAGGAGGTTGCGAAATGAGTTGATCTTCACTTCTCTTTGTGACACTTAAAATGATCATACTAGCGCTCTTGGAGCCACTTTCATCTCCCTACACACACCACCGCCGCCGCTGCCACACAGTTAATGGTGCACCTTTGTTTGCTGAAGCCTGTGTTTTCTGAAGCGACACCAGCTAGAGGTCAAATTCACTGTACCAGAACAGCTAAAGGGAAGGCCCCTACCAGCACTTACAGTTTCCTTCTGCAACAGCAGCCAGCATTGTTACATCTCAACCACACGTTGTCAACGGTCGTGACAGCAGGAACTGACAAAATCAAACAGCTAACAGCTTCCTATTGAAGAGCTTGCCTCAGCTTTTCAGCATCTTCCCAGACATCACATATTCCCATATGAGATCCGCGTACAACAATCAAGCTGTCAATATGTCAGAGCGACGGGGAGAGAAGAATGCAGTGCTTTCCTCTCAGCAGCAGCCCTTTTAGGCGTTTGTATTCTTTACACATCAATATTGAATAACCCGAGGGAACAGGCTAACACTGTTATCTGCATTCATTTACACTGTGACAACATTTAACACATTGAGCCTCAGATCCACCCAACGTTTGTGTCTGATGTGTCCTCTGATCAGAGAGCGATTGCACGCTGTTACATGGGATTGTTTGACGTATTGATTGTCCATATGTCTAGTCTAAATGTGCTAAAGAAATATTATTAAAATAATAATTCACTGTAATCAATAGTTGTAACTTCATTATCTATTAACTTAAGCCTACATGGAGCACTTTGTATTGTAGTAAATTGTGTAAATTCAGATAATTCATCATTTAAAAACTGCCATCATAGTATTTTATGTTTCCCTTTCCATACATGAACACCAACACTCACCAAAGACCAAATGTTAGGAGTTTCATTTGCCAACCATTGAACCTGGCCATGTGCTTATTGTAATCATAATGCTTTCTGCCAGTTCCACTACAGGCCCTCCAGGAGAGGAGACAGCACAGGAGACTGAGACGGTAATCAATAAAAGGCTATTACTGCAACCATTAGCACCGGCACTCTTACACAAATACAGCCCACTGGGATAAAGTTTCATACAAGGAATGAAGGAGACAGGGTACAAGCAGAGACAGATGGAGAGTGTGTGTATGTGTGTGAGAGAGAGAGTGGAACAACAGTTGACGATTGTATGCCATTTCAAACAACTGCATCTACTGTGTCAGGCCTGTTGAGCTACTGATACTATCAAGTGGAGTCATGTTTAATGAATGTTGAAACATGCTGCTGTTTCTGAACCTGACAAAAATAAATCAACTCATCTTTGTCTGTTTGCTGCTTACTGTTGTCCTGTGCATATTTGTGTCATTTTGCTGCTCTTTTTTGTCTTGCCTGTTTGTCATACTGCTTGTGTATGCTTCGCTGGTCTTGTTGTATTTCCTGTCAATGTTTGCCTGCTAGCTACCTGACCAATGCTTGTGTGCTAGACTGCATGTTATGAATGCCCTGCATGTTGTCAATGTTTAGATGTGTGCTGCTGCCCTATAACTTTTGACATTTCATTTTTAGACCCTACCCCCATCCTTCAAGAGGCTTTGTCTTTTGCCAGGCCACCACTTGTTCTTAATGACTTTCCTGGTTAAATAAAGGTTAAATAAAAAAAAATAAAATGTGTGCAGAATAGTTATAACTTCCTGGTGGCTGGTCATCACGTCCATCCACACAGACAGGTGTCTTGTGTAAGCATTGACTTGTAATATAGGTTGCCTGAAGTACAAACAGAAGTGATGTTACTTTCAGGATGGGAACAGATGTCAAGAGAGAAGTGAAACACCTGCCAGCTGCTGCTCTACAGGTAACCGATGGATGATCTTAGCCACAGTAATTTAACTTCCTCATACAGGCCTAGAAGCTAAGAGCTACCTCTTAGGTACAAATACACAGCACATAGGACTTAATGCAACAGTTTTTAAGGTCACCAAGTCTGCTTGAATTCTCAGTCCAGGAAACCTCAGCGTCTGTGCACACACACTTCTTGTACGGGCATGTTACTGTAGCTTTGTGCCTTAAGTTTTGCCAACTTTTACCTGGAAATGTCTCACTATCTGTCTGCTCATGTTACTGACCGTTTAAGGAAGCAATGTTACCCACCCATCGTAGACGGTCTGTTAATACAGACGAAGCACTCAAACTATACCGGTTGCTTTGAATTAAATGTCAGCAGCTGAACGTTACTTATCATTATCAAAACCCGCAGAGATGATGAGGTGGCAGCTAAACCGAGCTAACAAATGTAGCTAGCTAACTAGCAACACTGCTGGTACATCTCACCACAGAGCTGTGTATATGTAGCCGCTAGCAAGCATGAAATTACAGTCTGCCGCCGAGCACAAACATACCGTATGTCTCAGACATGTTGACCCTCGCTGTATTAAGGACTCAGTCGGGCCTTTTTTACTGTCCTCTTGGTATTGTGACAGCTGTGAGCTCGCTGGGTTCACACCTCTTAAGGGTGTTTATCTACGATGCTAGAGGTTTCCTTGATCCCTTCCTAGCTTTTTTTTTTTTGCTCCGACCACAACCAAACACGGCCGCTGCGTGCTACGTCATCCGTCGTCTAGTGTTGCCTTCTCGTGCTGTCGACCGTGTTGGGATTTTAAAGTGAGCAACCATTACAACCCCGACAAAGTCGTCGAAAATGGGGTTTTCTTTGGCATGGTAGACATTTGCTGTGTTGTGGTTTGTCATTATCATTTATTTTAACAATATTTCAGAAACCCAGCCATTACCCCTTCATATTTAATTGAATAATTTAAGTATTTTCGATCAAATTGACTGATTTTTCATCAAAATCAGGAATTGCATTTGTCTGTTTGTCAGCAATGTGTTAGATTAATTTCAAAAGAAACAAAAGATAGGAAAAGGGTATCATACTTAGTTTCCATGTTTGTTTGTTTTTTTTCATGTAATTTTTTAAAAAATCGCGTGTTTCCACTGTTGTGAACGTGCTCTCTTAGAGGACTCGAAAGCAGCATTTTTTAAGTATCATCAGTCCCACCACCTCTCCTAATTACTGTGCATTTCTCAGTGCGAGTCAAAGCACATTTTATTCAAATAAGAGTCTAATCAAATGTATACGGTTATTTCTAATATAACAGAGACTAATCCTTATTTATAGGGTTTTTCTGTAGTTATTTATGTGTGTAGATGCAACAGTGAGCCACAAGGTGGCAGGCAAAGACAAAGGATGTTTACTGAATTTTCAAGGGAGAGCAAAATGTAGTCTATTTAGATACTGAAGCCTCAACAAAACATAACATAATATGACATTTTGGTCCATTTTGTGTTTATTTTTGCTTTATTTATTTCACATTCAAATTTCATTATATTGTATGAGTGTTGCAGACACCTTCTATAGACACTTACACACGTCAGTCTATACTAACCCCTATATCCCTGAGTCTTGGCCAAGAAAATAAAACCTTCAGTGCCCATACATGTAGCATCAAAATACGTGCTAAAGGGAGTTATGCATAGATGTGGTGCCTTTGGCAAGCGGATAACTAGTTTCCCCATGAAATAATGTTCAAAGTCATGTCTTTTGAGGTTTTAGAGGTACAAGGAATGTCTGGTTCCTTTGCTTATTCATTCATCACCTTCCCATACCTGCATGCACACACACACACACACACACACTCTCGCACCAAGCCCAGGGCTTGAAGTGCAGGGCCGCCCAGGGGCAACAGGTGATAAATTACAGAGCTTTCCACTCTGCTACTATCTCCCCCAGTTCCTCCCTGCCTTTGTTCTGCTTTGGCAGATCCACTCATCCTCCCCAGTCTTGTTAAAAGCTCTTTTCACTGAGATTAAAGACAGAAGGAAACACAAGGTTCAGCGTCGTGTGGGGTCACGGATGTTTTCCTAAGGTGGGCTACAAGAAAGGCTGGCCTCAAAGGTGTGCGACAGGCAGAAAGAAAAGAGGGAGGTTTTTGCTTCCGTTAGGCGCTCTCCTTACCTTTGAGGTCTTTCTTGTCTCTTTTGTCCTATTTCTTGTCCTCTTGTCGATTGTGGGTGTCCTCATTACTGCAGATATTTGTTTGGACTGCAGGGCAAACAAGGTGCTTGTGCGCGTATGTTAGTAGGTTGTTTGGGGATTTTGACCTTGGACTCTCCTGTCAATGACAGTTCAGAATAACAACAGAGAGGCCCTGCTTTTAGATAGACTCATCAAGCAGAAAATAGCTCTGAAGGCAACCAAAAACAGATGCAGAACACTAGTCATATCCCGTTCAGACACTTTCTAAGACCCAAGATCAAAGCAAATGTGTTACCGATGAGCACACTGGGGAAGCCCCTCATAAACCCGACAACACTCACGATGTGTACAACAAACAATGAGTAATTTTCCAGAGGATTATTTGAGTGAAACACTTCTATAGACAGGTGAGCTCTGCGGTCTGTCGGCATCACTCTAAACATAATGGTGTTTGTCACATCATGAGTCACCGGCCCGTACAGTAAAATCAGAGGGATGCCTCTGACACCATGCTGTTTTATATACAGAAACAAAGGCGTTCTAGGAGGTAAGGGCTATAAGGCACACACAGCCAAAAGGTGTGAATGTATTAATGAGTTGAAACAAGTACAAGAATTCTGTGAAGCCAGAAACTATTTACATGAGCAGACAGACTTCACCTACAGAGGCGCTGTGCCTGCTGTAAGCAGAGTTTGAAAAATCACTAAACTCAACCGTCAAAAGCAGAATGAGGCTCTGAGACAGACGGTTATTTGTTGGAGAGGAGAACCAACAGTGCAGCTCTGATTCAGACTGAGGGGGTTTATGTGCATACCTACTCTGCACAGTAGTGCTTGTGCAACTGTTTGTTTACACACTGGGCATCTACTCCAGTACTGTATGCTTCACTCTGCACTGGCTAAATCAGAGGTAGGTCACCACACATTACAGCAGAGGCCCCAGGGTATGAGTTAAGGCTGTTTGTAAGTAAAGGGAATGAAAGCAGAATGTTAACACAAGGCAAATGTAGTCTTTGAAATGAGTAGGAAGTACAAGAAAATATCTTTTTAAAGTCATAGTAAAGTTTAAAGATAAATGTCTGGCTACTCAAAGTTCACGTCTCTTTCATTATCAAGAGAGATAGACAACGTGTTACCATCTATAAAAAGACTACTGTTCACTATGCTGCATTTTATCTATGTAAATGAGATTATAATGGAATGGTTTTCTTATCAAAATAGTTTTATTATGTTTTTTATTTTCCATCTACCAATCCATTAGCTTAGTTTAGCTTCTCACTTCCTCATATACGCCTAGAAGCTAATAGCTTTTTAGCCCCTACCCCCATCCCTCAAGAGGCTTTGTCTTTTGCCAGGCCACCATTGTGTGGAAGAATTTGTTCTTAATGACTTTCCCAGTTAAATAAAGGTTAAATAAAAAAAATAAAATGTGTGCAGAATAGTTATAACTGCCTGGTTGCTGGTCATCATGTCCATCCACACAGAGCGGTGTCTTGTATAAGCATCGACTTGTAATATAGATTGCCTGAAGTACAAACAGAAGTGATGTTACTTTCAGGATGGGAACAGATGTCAAGAGAGAAGTGAAACACCTGCCAGCTGCTGCTCTACAGTTAACTGATGGATGATCTCAGCCACAGTAATTTAACTTCCTCATACAGGCCTAGAAGCTAAGAGCTACCTCTTAGGTACAAATACACAGCACATAGGACTTAATGCAACAGTTTTTAACTTGCAAGGTCACCAAGTCTGCTTGAATTCCCAGCCCAGGATACCTCAGCGTCTGTGCACACACACTTCTTGTATGGGCATGTTACTGTAGCTTTGTGCCTTAAGTTTTGCCAACTTTTACTCACTATCTGTCTGCTCATGTTAGTGACCGTTTAAGGAAGCCATGTTAGTCCCCTGTATGTACACCATAGGACAGAGGTGTCAGTTAATACAGACGAAGCACTCAAAGACCCGCAGGGATGATGAGGTGGCAGCTAAACTGAGCTAACAATGTAGCTAGCTAACTAGCATCTGATAACGGTGCTGTTAGTTTGTTTAGTAAGTAACTGTTAGTAAGTTTAGCATGTTTTGACGGTTACATGCTAAAATGTGAGTTTAGAACCTTAGCAGACCGAAAATAGAGTAAAGGCATCACAACCTACACAAGACTGAACACAACTACAGACTCAACTGAAGATTCAGAGAAGCTTTTAGCTTACATCTCCCCATTCACCGTAGGTGGCTTTGAGGAGGTACTGAAATGAGACCAAGTTCCAAAGGAGCAGAAGAATGTCAATGACTTCAAGGGTCCACACAAACCCAAAACAGCAACAACACAGGCATCTTTTAACAAATACTGCTTCACAAGCCCAGGCGATGCTAATGGGTTAAAATGTAGGGGAGCAAAGCCTGTTAGCTAGGTCAGACAGGCTAGCTTAACACTATATTGACACATTGCGTGGTCTTCATACTGTATATTCAAAGTCAATCTTTTCAAAGTCTTTCTAAATCATCAGTGGATAGTCAGATCATGTTGCTTAAGGCCAACTTTTGGAATTTAAATCTAGTTTTGTGGCTGCTGTTGGTAATTCGGGTCTGTGGGGAATCTTCCCAGAGAGTTTTTCACTGCAGAAATGACTCAAACTCACTTTGACAACTTTAGATTTTGTTCCTTGGGCTGACATCATAAAGTAGATCACTTGGCTCTGTTTAGTTGCTGTTTGCATGTTTAGCAATACCAATAATTATCGTCACTCCAAATCTCCCTATGTGAGTGCGTATTGAATATCCGCATGGTAAATCCATTCCACATGAGCTGGCTGACTGCAGTCAGGATTTATGACCCATTTTAGTCAAAGTAACAGAGTTTATCCGTCCAAGTAGTTTGAGCATAAATCCATTTCTTGTTGTACTGTCTGACTGTGTTGCTTTATGTTTATAGGGTCCTCCAGCAAATAGAGTTTTCAGTGAGAAAGAGGTCATTAAAGTCAGAGGTCAGAGGGGATCAGAGGTTAAGAGCGTGGACTCGACCTTGCTGTGTTAGTGGAAAGAATCCCGCTGACCTCTGCGGTGTGCAGATCACTATCTAAACCCCGGCAGCCTCCTCCATACATCTTCTCCTATCAGTGCACACTCACCTCTCTTCACCTCCACAACCACCAATTCTGCTCTCCTTCCGCTATTCACACCACCACACCACAGCCTGGAGGAGAAAGAGGCCAAGTGTTGTTAGTGGTCAGGTGTTTTGGAGCCGGAAAGAAGGTTTAAAGTTGTTTGTTTGTGCACTGCAATCGTTTTTTTTTCAGTTGAAAGTTAAATCAGTAAACATATTCAAAGTTTCCAACAGCCACAAGTCTGCGTCTGGCTGTATTTTGTGCCTTAAGGGTTCATGTTTTCTTCTTTCTTTAAACAATAGTTAAGTAAGTAGAAAAAGCACAGGTCTACTTTTATGAAAAACACCTGCCTTAAGCAAATCCCTATCCGTGATTGGTTCACAGTCACTCTTGCTAAATTTAACAAACTTTCCACTCTATATCTGGAGTAAGCTCACCTTCATGTCAAAACAAGGAAAGTTTGAAAGAGCACTGTGCAAGACTAAAGTAGGAGTGAGAGAATTAACCGGGGAAGTGACAGGGAACAATGAGGAATCATGAAAGCTGCAGACCTTCTGAGATAAGAAATTGAAACATTACCTATCTCAGCATGTAACCTCTGTAGGTTCCTGTTGTTCAAGACCATAGACTGTATTCTAAGAAGTGGACGTAGCCCACAGGTCTGAAAGATGAATCCAATGCAGAAGGCCCCTAAACTGGCCTTCATTAATTACCTCAGTAAACATTTTATTAGTGGGTTTATGGTCTTAGTCGCTAGTTAACGATATGATTAGATTCTAAGCGAAATGACACAATGTGATACGATATGATGTGATATGATACAATGTGATATGGTACAATGCGATACGATGCGGTACGATACGGTACGATACGGTACGATATGATACGATATGATGTGATATGGTACGGTGCGATAGGATACGATACAATGTGATATGATACGATACGGTACAGTACGGTACAATAGGATAGGATAGAATACAATGTGATACAATGTGATACGATGTAATATAGTGCAATGCGATATGATACACTACACTACGGTACGGTGCGATACGTTACGATGTGATACGATGTGTGTGTTAGGATGTGATATGGTACAATCTGATGTGATTTGATACGATGCGATGCGGTACGACACAATGCAATATGATATGATAAGATGTGTTATGGTACAATGTGATACAATACCATACAATGCGATATGATACGATACGATACGATATGATGCGATAAGATACAATGCAATGTGATGCGATACGATGCGATGCGGTGTGATGCGATACGATACAATACAATAAGATACGATACGGTACACTTTATTGTCCCCATAAAGAAAGGTATCAAAGGTATCAAACGCTGCACAGTAGAACAAGCCTTCTTCGATACAGCTTTATGTTGATTTAGCAAATTATGGTCCCATTAAGTAAACAAATGATGAGAAAGCTTCTACCACAGTGATTAGTCCTAATAAAAGACTCTAAGGTTTCCCCTTTTCCTTTTTTTAGTATGTACTTGTATGTTTAAAGCCTGTTTTCCACTGGTCAAAATTAGCATCCCAATCACAGCTACCTTGAATTACAGCTGCACCTTGATAACTTAGCTTTTACTTACCCCATGTTTGTCTGCAACTTTTCTCTTTTGTCCAAAAAAACAAAACAAAAACAAACTCAAGTCTTCAAAATAGTAGTCCACAAACAAATGGGTCACTACGTTCACTTCTTTTATAACCTTACTGTGTTCTTTTATAACATTACTATGTTCCAAGTGGGTTAAACCAGATTTCATCATACTGTTCTTATTTTCACATGTTGAATCAGTCAGTTGCGTAAAAGCCTGGACTCATCAGCCAAAGATATTGCTTAAATCTTAAGGAATAAAACATTACCACATGATACTTCAATCAGAAGCATGCCCAGATGTGTTCTCCTCGGCTCCATTAAGATAATCAATCACAGTCTTTTGCCTGATGTTATGACACATATTGACATATGGAAGGCCTTATCATCTGCTCTCGCTGCATGCATGCTGGATGTAACTTGTTAAGGAATCTTTGCATGATGTCACTCACAGTGTGTGGAATTCATACAGCTCTGCTGTGAAGATCATCTTGCAGGTCCCCCGGGGGTAAAACGTGAAAGAGCAGCCTGAAGCACCACAAGTTCAACTTTCCTGCAGCTGACTGTCGCTGCTTGTTCTCTTTTCAGCTGAAGTCATATTTCTTCATTTAGGGGGTATTCTGCAAAATGTGATTGTCAGTTCATCTTTCAGCACATGCTTAACTGAGAAACCCCCTCCAGAAAACATCAAGCGACATGCCAGACTGCACGTACACAAAGGCTGATGCTTGCCGGGAAGAAATGGCCCCTTCCTTTACATTGTACCTGTGTGTGTGTGTGTGCAGAGGAGGGAGGAGATCCCTGCTGCCCACAAAGCCTCATATTACCTATATGTCTCACTCTTGAATACATATAGTATCTAATGAAAACAGACCAGCCTAATTATTAGTTACTCAATCTGTGCCTTTGATTTTATCTGTCCCTGCCTTGAACCGCTTTCTTTCTCACTAACTCTCCGCTCTCAGAGGTTATCTCTCTCTCTGGTTCTCATCGTGTCACTGTGGGGCTCATATACCTCCCTCAGGCACTAACATGTGCCAAACCCTCCTCTGTATTTCCCCTTCCTCTCAAAGCTGTCAAAAAAAAAGCCTGAGAATTTATCCTCTTCTTACAGATATAATCCCATAATTATTCGATCCTCTCACCAAGTTATGTAAAGACGACTTACATCGCCTATGGTTAGCTGTTACATGTGTGAAGAAAATAGCACAAATGATTCACAAATCCCTGCCCCAAGGGATAATCATTTTGTAATTTCTTAAATAGCTTTAATGACTGCATGCAAATCTAGGTCAGTGGAGCTTGTATGTAATGAAATCCAAAAGTGTGCATGCTAACAGGAGCCCCTTCATATGAGCTTTTTGCAAGTCCATGCATGCCGTTAGCCGGCCCTGCAGCCGCTGCAAGTGTCAGTGAGGGAAAACAGTCACCCCCTGAGGATGATGTCAGGGGCCATGATGGATGACATCACTGACCACAACACCCATATAACCACAAATCACAGGGATGTCTGTGAACATCCTCTTTGTGTCTCAAAACGTTGGAAGAATTGTGCGGGGATTTCCTGCTTTAAACGTTTTTTTTAAATGTCATGTTGTCGGGTTTTGGCCTCTTGTTGAGACAGGGTTCATAATTTAAAGACATCCCTCGGAGTTATAAGACATTTTTAACAACCTGTTTCATTATTTTTTACAGATTTTTCAGACTGAAGAATAAATGATTTGTTTCAGCTCTACATGCATTCATATATCCGTGTACTTACTCAACCTGCTAATGTGTCCTAATTCCACCTCACAAAAATCCCCTCTCTATTTGTAACACGAGAGAGGGTCATTGACCTCCGTTAGGTGGGTTAATCTGTTTGGCTAATGGGGACACCAAAAGGTCCAGGTGTGCAACACACCTGTGCTTTGGTCAGACTGCTCATGCAGGTGAGTGTGGGTTACCCTCATCCCCTTTCCTCCCGCTGGCCTCTCTTAAGCTCCTCTAATTGTGTTCTCATCCCACATCCCCTCCAGAAGCTGCAAACACAAACTCAGCCCCGCCTCACGCTGCTGTTCTCTTTATTACACTCTGTTTCTTTCCTCTCACGCAGAGAAAAGTCACTGTGTAACGGGTAAGACACTCTGTATGATACTCCAGCAGAACAATAAGATGAATAGATGTTCAAGTACAATAAAACCCTGGTCTACTTGACATGCATACTTGCACACAACAATCTCAGTGTTGTGCCAAAATAATATATACACACCCATTGAGCATTTCTCCCATGAGCATGAAGAACTTAACTGAGTAAAGAGAGAGTCATCAATTCAATATTCAAAACCAGGAAGTGTACACTACTCGTATACGTTATGGAGCTGTATCGAAATAAAACAATAATGGTGCCCACATAAAAAAAGCACTAGAGGGAGGGAAGGCTTTTTTTAAAAGATCATAAAGGGGAGAAAAAAGCTTTTGTTTGTTTGTTTTTACACCTAAAATAACTGTAAAATATGTATTTTTTGCCACTTAGGAGCATAAATCATAACGTATAGGAACACAACACAGAGTGCTAACAATGCTAACATGCTAACAAACTCCAAAATGAGGTAGAATAATGCTGCCACACGTTTTTTTAAGAGTGTGTTAAAACAACAACAACAACAGGGGATGGAAAACTAGACCAATGAGAGGAAAGTTACAATAATGCTGTGTAGTTAGTGGGTGATAATGCTCTTGGAGCTCAGCGCTACAGGCGACCCACATACAAGTAGTCAAAGGATGGATTTGAAATGACAAACTATTCATAATAGCCGCTTTAACTCTGTCATGCTGGGCGCTAAAAGTCTGTTGCGTATATATGTCCATTTGGGAAATATATGACTTAAAAATCAGTCAGTATAAAATCTAAATCCTCCCTGAAACAGTGCAACCAAAGGCCAAGACTTTAGTCTAACCTCTATGTGTTTTGTTACAGCGAACGAGCCTCTGATTGGGACAGAAGTACGTCTACGGATTCAAAACAGTCTAAACAAAGTGAGATAAACACCTCATTGTGGGGAGGTTGTGATGATAAGTTTGTCCTCAGCGTTTAAAGGAGCCCAGCTGCAGCTCTGTCCTTACGTCCTCTCACTTCCAGCCGCTCCGAAAATGACAGGGTCTGTGCAAACACAACGGCCTCTCATCTCCAGCAGGAGTGTGCCTCCTGTGTTTACCGAACCTCCTCTCTTTAACCACCTTGTCATTGTCTCTCTCTCGGGCCTCGTGTCCCCACTGCAAACATCAGCCACTCACTTGTCATGTTGGCTTAATTAAAAGGCTAAACTTGTGTCTTTACCCTCTCTGTCACCATTTTCCTGGTTTATTTCATAAAGCCTTGTTTCCTTGGAGGGTCAGGGCTGACTTGACGGCCTCAAAGGGCTCTCACTTAATAGAATAGGAGTTAATAGGCCTTTAGAAGCCTGGGGTTAAATTAGCCGGCTGCGCTGCTGTGAGTGGCTCGCCTTTAGGGGCCTTAATGGTGGCTGAACAGGAAACAATGGAGCGCCGGGATTATCTTTTGTACAAGTGACAACTTTTGAGGCTGAGTAGGGGGAGGCCTTTTGAGCTCGCATGGGAAAGTGCCAATTTAGCCGATCCCTTCTTTACCGTTACTGTGGCGACAAAGTCTCCCGTCACGCACACAAACACGGCTGTAAACACGCATCACGTTATAATCCTGCTAAAATCTCACCACTCTGCTCTACTGTCACCCACTTTTTTTCCCACACACTTCATTTGTAATTAACCTGCTCATCACTTAAGACAAAAACAAGACCTTTAGGCCGTGTCACCCCCACCAGATCACCCACTGCCCCCCTCCCTCCAGGAAGGAACAAATAACCTCTGCTGGGATGCCTCAGCGGGAGGCCTCGGCGGTGCAGAGCTGCCGATCGCGTTCCCGCGTCCGACAGCTGAAGGCATGAAAACCTTTTGTTGTTCCTGTGCTTTACCTTTACAGTAAACAATACGAGGGCATATGGACGACATGTGGGAGAACCTCACAACATGTCTGTAAAAGTTCTCAATGGAGGAACAGTTTTTCTCGCGTAAATGTGGTATCGATTAGAGGCCGAGCCAAATATCGCTGTGATGTTTTGATTGCAGAGAAAACTTCTCTTTGATCGCCACACGTGTAACTAATAGCAACACAGTATAACACAGCACATGGAGCCAATTCATCTCTAAGTGGAACAAAAACGGCCGATCTGGGTGGAACGCTCAGGTGAAATTTAGTTGTCAGGGATGAAAAATGTAATTAAAGTCTTAACGGCTGAGTCAGGTGGAGGTCTTTCTCTGTGTGTGTGTGTGTGTGTGTGTGTGTGGATGACTGGGTGTAGGACGAGGCGTATTTGGGGCTTGTTGTCCTGTAGCCATGCTGAATCAGCTCCCTCCGCTCTTGAGTCAGAGCTGCAGGTAGCTGCTGGTCAGGACAGGTAACCCCTGTGACCTCACTTCCTTTACCCGTAGACACACACTGACTCACACACATACACACACTGCTTCTGCTGCTTTCTAGACATTCATACACACTGAAGGCTTGGGTAAGTTATTGCATGTGCACAGAGGTATGCATGTGTGTGTGTGTGTATGTGTGTGTGAGCTCTTTCATTTCCTCTACAATCTCTTAATCATAGAGCCCTCCTGGGGGCTCCAGCCTCTGTTTTCACAGCAATCACTTTCCATGATGTCACTTCCCCCTCTCAGAATCCTGACACACACACACACACACACACACACACACACACACGCACACACACACACACACACACACACACACACACACACACACACCTCATACCTAGTTCCCACATACAGATACAACTGTAATCATATTATAGCTCTCTTTCCACTTAAACTCCTTAAACTTTATTTTCTCTATCATAATGTTTGAATCAACTTTATTGACATTTCCTCGCAATGACACGATGTTTTAATATGTGCCATAACATCTCAACGTGAAATATTGAAGGAGAAAGTTGGGAATTAAAATGTAGGCTATGTTTTCTTACGGGTAATAAAGTTCAAGCCAACCAAACAGCACTCCACACGTGACGGAGGAGAGCTGCCAAGAGTCAGTCAGCCGACAGCTCGCTGTTATTGAGTGTTTGTTGTGTGTTTCAACAGAGAGCAGACCGGGTAAGAGACACTCGGGAAGTTTACGCAGTGTGTTTGTGTCGGCGGGTTTAGCTTGAATTAACTCAACAGGACGATGAGCCATAAGGGCTAAAGAATATGGAAGGCCGAATGAGTCAAAACTAACAGTTTCATGAGACGAGAGTTTTGTTGTTGGCAAAGTGTGTGCTCGTGCACACTGATGAAACGTGATCACAAATATGTTTACATGTTACAGCCGTCTTCTCAACACGATCCATGTCCCTCACGTGTCACAGAGGAGGGATGAAATATTAGAACTGAAAGGATTCACTGCAGGGCTGATCTCCTGTAAACAAACCTGCAGAACAGGAGGAGTGTGTGTGTGTGTGTGTGTGTGTGTGTGTGTGTGTGTGTGTGTGTGTGTGGGAAACCAAACACAAATCAATCAGCACATATGGATTTTGAATGAGGGTGTGTGTGTTTTACAATAATAAGAATGTTTATAGGTCTGCTTGTATGAGCAACACTGTATGAGTGTGTAGTTTAGTGAGTGTGTGCACACACACCTACATAGAGAGTCAGTGTTCTGATGTCTCTCACCTACTGCTGGAGGGCAGAAAGCAGACTCCCATACGAATACAGTATTTCACCTGGACATACAACAGTAAAATAGTCGCCTTTCTAAAGGTGATGTTTAATTAGTTGCCGGCCCATTGCTGCATGTTCAGCAGCATAACGTCAGTCTGCCCTTCACTCTTACTGTTTCTGTCTTTTTAGTTGAAGTTAGGCAGATGTAGCGGGGATGTGAATCACCTGTATAGACCGGAAAACTGGAGTGATCTTCCAAAAGGGGCTGAAAACATGGTTTCAATGTTCACTGAGGGGCAGTACAAGAACCCCTTTAACATTACAGGGCTTTATGTATACTGAAAGGAGCGTGCAAAAGTTTACTGAATGAAAAACAGAGGAAAAAGTGCACCTAACAGAGATGATAATACAGCTTAGGTGCGTATATGTAATATTATTACATGGCTGTGTTAAATACTCGATTCTGATTCCGACATTCCGGGGTCTGCTATTTCTCTGCTACGACGGAGAGATCTACAAAACTGAACATTAAATGTGAGTAACAACAGCTCGGCTAGCTCATTTTAAGAAGGCAACAGAGTAAACCGTTGCTATGGACGACCTCTCAATGTGAGTGTTATAGACTATTTTTAAACGGAAATATAATCAATCAAAAAATTTAAGATTACGTAAGTAAATAGCAGCCTATCACATCATATATCCTGAGTAGCTTTTAAAGTTTATACATAAAGTTTTTCCTACTTTTCTACCACTATAATATTATTGTAAGAAAACACAGAAACCCTCTTGTATTTGATTGTTTTTACGTGTGTATCAGTGACTTTGGGTGGGATATATAAACCTCACGTTCGTGCCTTCAGCTTAAGTATTTGTGTTTTTTAGAAATATTTCATAGGTGGCCTCGTATAATCTCAGCCTGCTGTCTGAAGCTGTTATTATCACAGATTTTCCAGTTTAGCCCAGGTATGGCCTTCATGCCAGCCTGGCTTGTTATCCCCCGCTGGACAGAATCAAGGCCTTCATTTCTCTAAAACACACAGCAATTTGCCAGTAAAATAACCAGCTTCTCTCAGCCATCCAAATAAATCACTTTAAGCTCCTTTGACACGACACTGGCCAGACAGTTGCTAATAAATGCTTCACTCAGCAAGGGATCGAGGCTGCCCACACGCATACGCACACATCGGACACATTTATACACAGAGACAAGAGCACACACACTCATCCTGCGCGGCGTCTTTCTTGATCCCCTCGGCCTAAGCCCGTCTGCTCTGCCTCCCTCTCAACCCAAACAAGCTCACGTTTGGAGAAGAAATTGGTCCAATAAATCAAAACTGTAACCAACACCAGCAGCAGCACCTCCACCACGCCTGTGTTTCTCCGTCCCGCTGACCTCAGGAGCCCCATTAACCAGCTGGAGGAGGAAACGCGGCAGCCTCGACTCCTTCCTCTCCTGCCTGCGCAGCACACGGCGCAGCACGTTTCCCACACACTGTCGGGGTTCACCTCTGACCTCTGACCCAACAGAGGAGGGGTTGTATTGGGCTGGGGAAAAAGGGAGGAGGCTGGACCACCCAGTCAGGCTCTTAGGGGGCCCCCTGGGGATGGGATGGCCGAGGGGTGTGGGGCTTGAGACTTGAGGGAGGTGAGGGAAGAAGATCAGAGACATGATGGGAAAACAGTGAAGAAGGGGTGAAAGGAGGGGTGAAAGGGGGCTTTAAAGTTTGTGAACGGGGGTCACTAAGTGCTTCACTAAATGACCAGACAGAGAAACACTCACATGTGGGAAAAAGCTCGTCCCAAAAGCTTGTATCTCTCTCACCTGAGGACTGGCTCTTATGTGATCGGTGTGATTATTCCATCCTGCATCTGAGAAGATGAAGATCCATGCTGAGTGAAGTCAGAGTGACGTTTATTGTTGTGTTGTAATGTTGTGAGCACTACATTTGCAAGGTACAGCTAAAAGGTTCCTAGTTCCAATCCTGGTGGGTTCCCTCTGCGCACTCTGGGCTTCCTCCCACAGTCCAAAGACGTGCTCGTTAGCTTCACTCCTGACTTGCCCGTAGGTGTGAGTGTGAGCGTGAATGGTTGTCTGTCTCCGTGTGTCAGCCCTGTGATTGACTGGTGATCAGTTCAGGGTGTAACCCGCCTCTCGCCCGATGACAGCTGAGATAGGCTCCAGCCCCCCGTGACCCTGAACAGGATAAGCAGTATAGATAACGGATGGATGGATGGATGGATGATGATTTATCGTTCTTGCATAGCGTGTAAATTGCAGCAGGGTACTGTTATAACAAATTGAACATTGCTGCCTGCTTGTTTGCTTAATGTGTAAGCGTCATTTTATAAAGCTAGTGATCCATACATTATCTATACTGCCTATCCTGTTCAATGCGCGAGAGGCGGGGTACACCCTGGAGTGATGCTCCGTCAATCACAGGGCTGATGGTGCGTTCCATTTGTTCCCAGTCGGAAATTTCAACTGGAACGTCCCCCTGAAGTCAGATTTCCGACTCGGAAAGTCGGAGGAACCTCACCAACCCCGACCTCATATCTCCGTGCATTAACAGTAACTTAAAGCTGTAGTATTAACTGTTTATTATCACTTCTGTCTCATTTGTGTCTCATTAAATCAGCCGTACTCACACGTCCAACTTCTATCCGTGGACATGTTGTGGACCTCATATTTGTTCTGTAGTTGACTTATTGTACTGGAACCATAGGCTGTACTGGAACAAGGTCAACTCAGGTGTGTCGTCATTCCCAGGTCCGACCTCCGACCTCCGAGGTACATGGAACGCACCATAACACACAGAGACAGACGACCATTCACACTCACGTTCACAACGACGGGGAATTTAAGGTTAAATTAATCTATTAACCTAACGAGCATGTCTTTGGACCCAGAGGGGAAACACGCATGCACGAACCAGGAAGTTAATAGAAAAAAACTATAAAGTAGCATCAAATGGAAATACCCATGGCGGCCTACATGAAGCTCAGTGCTTAGAATGGTTTTTGGTTTTGGTACTTTCCCTCTCTCCTGTCTATGAGACTCTTCGAGCAGAAGACACAAAGGGCCAAAACATTAGTTATGGGGGGTTTTGAAACTTTGTATATCTACGTTATTAAAACAAGAAAATCTCAATCACCTTACATTCGAAAAAAAAAAAATATCAGAAACTCAATATCTCTCCTCTGCCAGACTCTTCACTAAAATCCCCTCATCCATCCCAGAAAATCCCCGATGTGTTGTCTCCTCCTCTTATTAAAAAAAAGGGTTTTTGCTCATGGGGATACACGTGTTTGATTGCACACAATTACTTGCTTTTCTAAGTGTTTGTGTGTAATTAACAGCCCCACAACACACACTTACATAATCTCCTCTCTGTATCAGAGCCAGAAAATGTGTTAATCCGCTCTGAGATTTGGTGCGAGTAGCTCGTTTGTGAGAGTTGTTGCACAGCGGAAATCACATTTTTTGAAACCTTTACACAGAAACCACACATGCAAATCAAACATGGCTGTTTAGTTTACAAAGTCTGAGAGATTTCCTCCCCGCCTTATCTTTGCATCAATTAATCAACAGCTCACACACACACACACACACACATATGAATAGCAGCCATTGATGCGCCTCCCTTTGAGGCCTGCTCCCAGCGTGTGTGTGCTGAGCTGAGCAGGTATAAGTGGCGGTGGGTAAACCGATCTACCCCCAGGCTCTGCTACACCCCATCTTCTACCCCGACCACAGACACACACACACACATACGGCTGCCATTGTTCCCCCCCTCCATGTTTTCCCATGTCTCCCTGCTTCCTGGGCCCCTGTGCTACCTGCCGGCACATTCCTGCTGCGGTCCTGTCAAATCTCTTTGTTTCCACTGTCACTCTTTCTTTATTACTTTGTTTGCATGTTCGTCTTTCTCCCTTCTGTGTGTGTGTGTGTGTGTGTGTGTGTGTGTGTTATCTGTTACGCTCTGTCCAGTGGTCAGGCATTAAAACAAAACACGACACAGAGACTTTAAATGCATACTTTGCATACTTTGAGACTTTGCATATTTATAGCTCTTCATCTTTTTATCATCTATCTATATTTCTAGTTCTTGGAGTCTCTGCTGGATGAAACTGTTAGCTTCATATTTAGCGCACAAAGGAGGTCAATAAATGGAAACACAAGGACCAAGGAAACACTCTTTTGACACTCTTGTATCTCATATATAATGACACGCTGAGGCTCTAGTGTGTCTCCATCTTTGTAGCAAACATTTAGGGAAAAGCCTTTTCCTGTTTCAGCGTGCTTCCGTGCACAAAGTCACATCCGTAATGAAATGATTTGGTGTGGGAGAACTTCACCGACCTGCACACATCCCTGACCTTTACCTCAGCTAACACCTTGGGGCGGCGGTTTAGCTTAGCGGTTAAATCGTACGTCCCGCACACAGAGGCCACAGTCCTCGATGCGGTCGTCCCTCGTCCAGCTCACAACCTCGACACCTTTGCTGCGAGTCATCCCAATCCCCCCCCCTTGTTTTCCGACACTATCCACTGTCCTCACTCTCTCAATAAAGGCATACAAGGCAAATAAAAAAACCTCAGCCACCACCTTGTAGCCCAACAGAAGTGGTTGACCTCACTTAAGATTTTGTGGCAGAATGGGAAAACATCCCTGCAACCACGCTTCACACTCTTGGAAGGTGGGGTGGGGAGCCAACCCCAGCTGTCATTGGGAGAGAGGCGGGGTACACCCTGGACTGATCACAAGTCAATCACAGGGCTGACACATAGAGACACACAACCTTTCACGCTCACATACACAACTACACTATAATTGAGAGTCACCAATGAACCTAACGAGCACGTCTTTGGACTGTGAGAGGAAGCCGGAGTGCACAGAGGGAACCCACGCATGCACGGGGAGAACATGCAAACTCCACACAGAAAGGCCCACTATGTCCAAACTGGGATTCGAACCAGGAACTTTCTAGATGTGAGGCAACAGCGCTAACCACTGCACCAAAGCTAGATAAATCATTTTCCCATTTTGCTGTGGAAGTACTTCACCGACCTGCACACATCCCTGACCTTAACCTCAGCCAACACCTTCAGCAGGGAATGCAAGCCGGGCCTTTAAGCCCAACAGAAGTGGTTGACCTCACTCATCCTTTCGTGGCAGGATGGGAAAACACCCCAGCAACCAGACTTCACACTCTTGTGGAAACACCTCCAAGAAGAGTAAAAAAGAAGCATATTAATGATTCACTTTTGGTCATACAGTCCTGTGTGTTTTTGTGCTTTTACTTTGAAAGGTTTGGAAGTTAGCGCTTAAAGACATGATAGAAATACTGCAACTTTACATAAACAAAAGTGTTGACAAATTGAGAAACGTGCGTGTGTGTGTGTGTGAGGAGAAAAGATGTGCGTCAAACATGGCAGATGTTGGCGTGCAACCTGAGACCCGCTCTGGTTTTCTCCCCAGCGACAGACGACGTGGGTCGCAGCGACAATAACAAGTGACCCACAGCAGCTGGGGGAACACGGTATGTGTGTGTTGCTTCATATATGTGCGTATGTTATGTATGTTGCGTACATGTGTGACACATGATAGTGCATGAGGCAGATGCCGGCAGCAGAAATAACCAGTTGTCGGGGGATTCCCACGCTAAAACTGCGGGGATGGTGGACTTCAGTTTAAACCTTTTCTTCTCAGGTGCAACAGTCTCACCAATAGATGCACTTATCAGATATTTAAGCTACTTGATGGATTATAATAAGAAAGTATCTGGACGAGAAACAAGGAGGATGACATGAGAGTGTAAAAGAAAAGAAATTGAACATCTTTTTTAACACTGAAGCGGTTTAGGAGGCCAAACACAACCGTGCTGATTCACGCAGCCCGGAGCACTCTGCCTGTCCACAAACATTCAATTACACTCCTGCATCTGTCTCTCCCTGTTTGTGTGTGCGCCCGTCATCACGTGCCCTGTGTTTGTGTGCCTCCACGAATGCAAACTGTGTGTGTGTGTCCTGTGAGAGGAGGTCACGTTGCAAACAGGAAGGTGCTGACTAAATCTTTATTATACAAACAGTGCGACTCCGACACAGCAAATACTTGGCCTGATGATAATATTTGTCTTCGGAGGATACAGGAGACAGAAGGGAGTGGAAAAAAACAAGGAAAAAATCATAATGTTTTCATAACTTGTGTCTTGTATCCATCACAGGCTGCGGATCCGTCTCCAGGGAGTGAAATGTGTCCTCTCTTCTGTTGATATTCACTCAACTAAAACCATATTAGAACAGAGGCTCTGTTTTGGCTCATATCAGACACGTGTTAGTGTTTATGCCAAGCGTCAGACCGAGAGCTGTGTGTGGCACAGGGGATATTATACTGCTATTATTCAGTAAACACCAAATATAGCATCACGTTTCCCTCTTTAAGCTCTTATCAGTCTGGGTGGAAGCAGAAAAAGTGTTGATATGACTACACCGAGTTTCCGCTGTGACATTTCAACTTAGATAAAAGCAAAGAACATTAAAAAAGTGTGCTCAGTAATAAGTGTGCCCTATATCGCCTTAAATCTGATATCTGGCATGATGGCTGATATGTGGTTTAAAGGCCTGAGCTGGGGGATAAACCCCTGAGATTGGGCTTACAGGGGCTCTGCTCTCAGCACTGTGACATGGACTTTATTTGCCCTCTTTGGGAGTGTAATCTCTCCCTTATCTTCAGCCCTCCTTACCCGTACTCCCCTTAGAGTCGGGGGGAACAAATGTGAAAGACTATAAAATATTTAGTGTGTAAGTCAAAGGCAGGACGACAGATCAACTCATATTACACACTACTTTTTAAACAGTTAGCATGAATGAGCCACAAACAATTGGCTCAATTATTTTCTGCACATTCAGTTACCAGACAAAAGGTTGTTGTGTTGCCAAGTTTGTAGACATTGTCCTTCATATTTGGGTGTTTTAAATCTTTCTAGAAGCATCTGCTGTTTTCACACTTCAACTGTGTTTTAAATGAAAGGTGTTTTAAGGCCTCTGTGCTTCAAATTTAGTAGTAGACACAATCTGACTAAAGTAGGTGCGATTGTCTGTGGGTTCCAGACAATCTGACGAGCATGTGGTTAAAAGCTGCAGTAACTGATACTTTATGTGATCAAAATGTACCAAATGACATTATTAAAAACAACCTGACAGACGCCCGATTTACATCAAAAGAGCGCAGAGTTAAACTGTCAAGGTGTGTAGTAGTTGGACCCAAAAGCAGAGACAGAAGGAGAAAGTTCAAAGTTATTTATTTAACTTGCAACTGAGGTTGATAAGAAGTTGGTCTGGAGTTATGTGGGAGCGGTGTTACTCAAGAGTCAAAAACACGAAAAAAGATCCACAGATCAAGAATTAATTTGGCCGCAGCACAGTACCACTGATGCGAACTGAACAATCTGGCAAAGACTGGAGTGAAGAGCCGGGGTATATATACTGCAGGAGCTGATGAGTGAATGGATCCCAGGTGTGCAGGTGGATTGGCAGCAGGAGGGTAATTGATAGCCACGCCCACACACACGGACAGAGAGAAAACACACGGGAACAACACACACGAGGAGGGGAGAAAACAACTGAAACACTAGGAATGAGGGAGAGGCACAGCCCAGACCATGACATAAACTGAATTTTGAGATAATTGCTTGCAACTTTCCTGTGCATTTTTTCCATACACGTACTCTTACCTAAACATAACAGGTTGACTTTAAATGACTCCTAAAACAACTTAGATGATCAAGTTCAAAAGAGTCAGTTAAGTAACTTAAGTTATGTACATGATGACACATGCCTACTTAGGTTGGGTATTAAGTCAACTTTGACCTTTGGTTAGGCTAGACATGCGACATGGACACCAGTCCTCAGGATGTAAGTCCTGTATTTGTCTGACCCCTCTTCCCACCCTTATCTCCTCCCTACAGTGACTTCCCTGCACTACATCGCCTGACGACCTCCCTTACTCCGATTTAATGACCACCAGAGGTCCAAAATGCCCTCTGTATAAACCTGTCTAGTAGCAGACACAGTTAGCGACTAGCTGAAGAACATAATGGAGTGTTTATTAGTTAAAGAGCCTGATATTCCCATCAGGAGTTGGTGGAGACCAAAAGTTAAAAGGCGAATGATAATCAACCAATCAGGTTGAGGCTGCACGGTGGTGCAGTGGCTAGCTCTGGTTGGCCTTTCTTGTGTGGAGTTTGCATGTTCTCCCCGTGGATGCGTGGGCTCTCTCCGTGCACTCTGGCTTCCTCTCACAGTTCAAAGACATGCTCGTTAGGTTCATTGTGTGAGTGCGAAAGGTTGTCTGTCTCCATGTGTCAGCTCTGTGATTGACTGCCGATCAGTCCGGGGTCTCGCCCAACGACAGCTGGGACAGGCTCCAGCCCCCCCTGGCCCTGAACAGGATAAGCGGTATAGATAATGGATGGGTGGCCCAATACATTTTGATGTCAGTGTTGTGTCCACAAATTGTTTCTGCTGCCAATTGAAAAAAAAAAAGTCCTGAAAGTGTCACCCTACATCACCCCAGTGTCACTCTATGCCGTACCTGACAGCATCATATCACTCATTTTAGGTTTGGCATGTATTCACATGTATAGAAACGCTCTCACCTCTGTGGCTGCTCAGGTGTGTTGTTGCGTGTGTGTCATCTGAAGGCCCTCCGGAGCTGTTTTTATGACACGCTGCCGTGATCACACTGACACACAGGCCCCTCTGCTCTGCTGCTGCAAAGGGCTCCCTCTGCTCTGTAGGAGAACAGAGTCCACTAGTTTCGCCTTTAATAACCCCTCAAAGAGAACAGTGTGTGTGTGTGTGCGTGCTTGACTTCCAGTAAATGCCCTTACAGCTTTTGGAGTACGCAGGTGTCCTTTGTTAGCTCTAATCCTCACAAACCTCTTTCAAAAGCAGCCTGATATTTACTTTTCTCCCACTAACTGTGAGACTCTGACGTCAGTGCTGCGGACTTACTGACAGGGCTGAAGTGTGTATTTCACAGCAATGCATTCTGGGGACCGTTTTTACTGCCTGTATCTCTTTCACTGAGACATGATTTATAGCTTTGTCACTCCCCCACTTCTCCTCTCCTCTCTCTCCCACCTCCTTATATGTTCCCTCTGCCCCCTCTCGTCTCCTTCCCTCCTCTGTCTTCTTTCTGTAACCGCCTCCCTTTTTCTCCCCCCTAGCTGAGGTTGCACCATTGTGCCCCGACATTTACTTTTCCTACATCCCCTTCTTATGTCATCCCCTCCGTCTGCAGCTCCGGGGCGTCTGTCAATCAACAGGCCGTAAAACAGCGCCCATCCCACCCTGCCCACTTTTCCATCAGCCCACAGATACAAACAAAGTGTCGCCATGTTGTTTTCCTGACCTCTTTTCTATTTCTTATTTAGTAGTAGAGTCTGTAGTTGCATGTCTATTTTAAAATATAGAGTTGAGGCAGCATTTGCATTAGCCAGCATGTCTTAAATAGGCAGCGGGCTTTATATAACACGACGGACTCACGCAGCAGCCTGTCGGGTCTGTTTATCTTACTATATTTATGTTGCAGGGTGTTTCTAGTGTCTGACTCACTCCCCAGTCAGAGAGGTCAGAAGCAGCTGTTATTATAATAATGTCTCAGCAGAGTCTGCTTGGTAAATTAGCACTCTGATATATTGAGTTGATTTAAATGATGTGCAAAATCTCTGCAAATGCATGCAGAAAGTACGGCACGCCTGCACAACTCTGTGGGCTGTATGCATGCGAGCCTATTGTTCGCTGCAGTGCGTGAGCGTGTGCATGAATAGTACATTATAGAGACTTTTGGGTGTGTTATGTAAGAGAGGGAGAGGGTGGGTTGATGGAAGAACAGAGTAATGCATAAGGGCGGACATACAGCGCGCCGTCTCTCCATGCTGTGACATGTCAGGGTGAGAGAATGGCACCTCTTGTTTATCAGCGTCTACGCTCCTCCACTCGTCAATAAGCCCCTTTGACGGAGACACAGATAGACTTAATGTCCTCCGCCGACCTGCCGCTCGCTCCCACCAGCTGACCCCTCCGGCCCTGGACGCCCTCATATGCGTCCCACCTGCATTAAGACAACAAAAACATCCATTCAAAATTTTTTCCAATGTTTCATTCTTTGTTTTTCTTTAGTCTCTGTTTGTTTTTTTTGTTACTCCGGCTGGCTGCTTGCTCAAGGATTGCATCATTTCAGTCAACAGGTAGTGAATCAGTTTGGTCGAATAAAGACGCATTGTTATTCACACAGATCCAGGTGGAACAGCAGACAGACGTCCTGATGATTACACTGTTCCAACAGATGTCAGGTGTCACATGGACTCAGGTTTTCCATGTCTAACAGAGCTCCAGCTCAGCTTTAACTCAGTCAGCGGAAACATGATGCTAATGTCAGGTTAGCATGGCATTTAAACTGATTGTTTGCATCACTATGTGCAGTACAGTTAAACTAATATAATGTCGGGCCATCTGATGCACGTCTTTTTAGTTGTACGGTTCGAATTGGAGCCTTAAATCCGTCCGGATTCTGCAGCGTGACTGTGCAGCATGTCCACTGTATTTGTGTGAGTATTAAGATGAGCTGTATTCAGCGGGGAGATTGGCCTGCCAGTCTAGAGTGATTCTATCTATAGACGCACTGAGACATCTGCAGCAGCTGGCCGACGCAGTCGCCTGGCTCATTTTGGGCAACAGACGGCGGCGGCACGGGACAAACGAGAGAGGGAAGGATAAACAGAATAAGTGTGTTCTCTGCAGGGAATGAGAGAGGGGATTAGGAATACACGGAGAAGGATAACGTGCTGTTAGGGCAAACAGGGTAAGGAGTTAGAGGATGTAATGAGAAAGAGAAAGAGCTGAAAGCTGTTTGTTATCATTTAACAAACAGAAAGGCTGTCCACATTGCAGGAGGTCTGTTGAACTTCTTATAAACGATTTATGTATATAAATTAAAGGGGGCTGAGGCAGGGCAGTAATCAGACTTGATATACTAAGAGGGAGAGAGACTGAACGCTTGATAGAGTTTGTGATCTCAGAAGAATGCACCATCACAGAGCAGTTGTTCATGCTGGGTTGAGTGGGTATGAGTCGGGACACGGCCCGGCCTGACTGGCCCGAGGGACATTTTCTCTGCTTGTCACTCGAGCGAGCGACAAGCTGTTCTCTGTGTGCGACAGCGACACAGAAACAGCATGAAACCGTACCAAGCGCACGGCGATCCTGCTCGAGACGCTACAGTGCAAATACAGGCGAGGAGGAATGTGCTGGTTACAGGTCGGTTCACGGTGTGTGTCAGCCGCCGTCAGGGTAAGTGAGTGTCTGTGAAGCAGCTTTACGTTAGACGGATCACCGCTGACTCCCACACATGATCCAGCCCCTGAACACACACACATTATGTTCATTCACATACTTATATCCACACACAGAGGCATGCACTGTTTGACAGAGAGAGTGGTTGTTCCTTCCCTCGGCCGGCAGCTCCGAGACGCCATGGCTCTATATTTCAAAGGCCAAGGTCAGAGCGGCCCGCATTCACCAGGAAGTTACTCAGTAATGAGACCAATTAGGAGGCTGCCGCGAGGAGGTATTCAATCTCTCCTTCGCTCAAATCCCAGCAGGAATAAAAGCCTCACTTTGTCCTCGGAAATGATCCACGTTTTTACCCAAACCTTAAAAACAATAAATACAGCTTCTCCTTGACTATGGCCGTCGGCTGCAGCCGTCACGTGAGCCTGTTCCCACAGCCGGGGCAATATGGCACCGCTCTCGATTAGCCCTCTGATTTTCACTCACATCACACTCCCTCACTGTCTCCTCTGCTCCCCCTGTCTCTCCCAGACCTCCTCTATCTCCTTCTGTCCCTCCCTCCCTTTTTGTCTCCTTATGGTTCACTCCCGTCAGTGTCCCATATGAGCAATCACACGCACACACACACACACACACACACACACACACACACACACACACACACACACACACAGTCCTAGAGCTCATGATGAAGAATTGTAACTGTCAGACTGCTGGATACAAATGCAGACTGTGGCTTTAACAAAGCTTGAGATGAGCCTTTTATACATGCCTGCAACACAGGTCTATGACGGGGCTGTGCTTCAGTTTTAAGTAAATATAAATTAAATATTTTTCGCACTTGATTATTGGTTCTTTATTATTAGTATTTTGAAACATTTTTATACGATAAACATCAACAAATTTCCATTAGTGTTACTGTACTGGACAGCATGCAGTAACTACTTCTTTTGTCTAACGTTGACTTGTCTTTTGACACTCAGAGTTCATCTGTGATGTTTTCCAACACATGAAATAAAAAATGATTGCAATTTATGATGATATATTTCAGCATTTTAAAAGACAACAATTGTGCCTAATCTGAAAAGCTGATGATCTTTATTATAACGTCCCCCTTGAGATGAAGTTAATGCTGCGTGCTGTAAATGTTTACAGCAAACTCATTTAAGTGTTTGAATTTTTTGCTGTCTCTCTCATCTTCTTCGTCATCCTCCAGTGGCCTCTTCCTGGATCCTCCAGGTACTGGGCTTCATCCTCTCATTCCTCTCTCATTTGAAATGCTTGCTGCGCATCTCGTCGCCGTTCTCATCCTCCTCCCTTGACCTCTTCCTGGATCCTCCAGGTACTGGGCTCAATTGGGGTGCTTCCTCAGTGTCTTCATCCTCAGTGTCTTCATACTCAGTGTCTTCATCCACTGTCTTCATCCTCTGTGTCTTCATCCTTAATTTTGCTTACTTCATCCTCAAGGTCACGCTCAGAGACATGGTCACTGCGGTTTGTTCACTTCTCTTTGTTCATCTCGACACCTTCATCATCTTCTCTCGGCCTGAATCCTCCTGGCAGGGGAAGTTCTGGTTCCACAGGCTGGTGGACTTCAACACGAGGCTCGGGAGCAACGTCTTTAACTTGACCTTCATTACCGCTGGCAAGATTGTGAGCAACAACATCAATGTTGTCTTGAATGTTAAGGTTGCACTCTTGTTCTTGTTGTTCAATGCGGGTAAACAAAGCGATGGCTTGGTCCACCGGTCGATCATTCTCGACCAATGACAGCCCGCCCGTGACCCTGAACAGGATAAGCGGTATAGATGTAATAGATTTAATAATGAATGAATGAAAGATGTGGGAAGGGCTAATGAAGGATGCTGCTGTGTTGCATCATGGGAAATGGTGTCATGACAGACTCTTTGCTCTGATTGTGACTTAAGGTATAATATGTTATAAATGTACAACAATAAATTGCTCCGCATATCTTTTTACGCAGCAATTTGACCGTTGAAAAACTATTGTAACATGTGTTTCATTTACCGTATAAAGACTGTATAAACAGTTATGCTTTAACATCACGAAGACATCACTTGTGGATTGTTAAACTGTAAAAAAAGTAAATGGAAACACAAGAGAAAACAAGGTTATTACAACAAGCCAGATGTGGGAAGAGTAAAGAAGCTTTAGTGCGAGTTCAAGCAGAAGGATAACTGTCAGCCCATTTCATCTTCACACTGAGGCTCTTTACTGCCTCATCACCACCAGTGTCAAGGCCCAGTCTGTTGGTTATTTTGTACAAGGCTTTATACCTATACATCTGTCTAACTGACGGGGTTAAAACATACCTCTTTATCAAATAAAGCTTCTGCATACACTTGTAATGAAGTAGTTAAAGCCAAACAAGATACCTCAGCAAAGTGCCTGAGAGCAGTACTTTTGTAAACGTCCTTAACTAACCTGCCCAGGATTTTAATGTGAATGTATGCTGACTGCACAAAAACAACAGTCAACTTTCAGGAAGTTTCATACCAGAACTGTTGCACCAAACTGAACCCTACACCGGTAATTTCTCATTTACCAGTTCAACACGTCATGCTATCAAACTGTTGGTACTTAGCCTTAGTGAAATCCTGCAGCAGTTCTTTGTTCTCATTCTTCTGGCGGTGAAAGCTGCTTTGCCGCTGACACACACCAGACGTCATGACCCCGTTCCCGACGCGTCCAAACCCTCTGCCTGTTCTTAACAGCTCAGCTCCTCCTGATGTTTTGTTGGCTGACGCTCTGCAGACCAACAAAGAAAACAATCAACGGTCCGACCTGAAAAGGAATCGGACAAAAACACCTCAATCAAAAGCTTCAAAGCAGTTTTCTGAGTTGAATGGAGAAGCTTAGACGGTGGTTTGACCAGTTTTTCAGTGGTGCACTCGGAGGAAAGCCGAAGCTAAATACTGAAACAAAAGCAAATGGATGATGTGGATGCACAATAGCTAGTGGCTTCACAAAGAGAGTTTGTTCTTATAAACTTTACCGGCAGTGACTGGATACTTTTATAATGTCAGGTGGGGGATGGAGTGTGAGTTATGTTTAAAGGAGCAATTTGCCCCTGGAAAAAAACACTGTCAGCAAAAGCTGGTGTTCTTGATATAAAAGCAATAATATTTAAAATTGGCGCCATAGCTGTGGAGAAAGTTGTACAAACAGCTCGTAGTTTCGTCCATTCTACGTTCCTACAACACCCAGCGTGCATTGCGCCTGTCCCTCTGAAAGGAACGGCCCAGCGAGAGGCGCTGGAGTTAAATACTACCGTTTTCCATTCAAGGACATTGATCGCTGCAGGCGATGGCTCAGAGCGGTACAGAATCTGAAATACGATGAGAATATACCGGTGGATTGTCTAAAAAGTCTTCGGGTCTACAGTCTACATTTCAAACCTGAGACGAGACGTGACATCGGAGGCGGGCGTCCTAGAATGAGGAAGTGTAGTTTAGCAAGCTCCCTTGCCTCACCAGATGACGCGTTTTACGTAATCCGGCGGAGGTTTTCCAGGGCCCATTGGAGAAGTGGATAGTGTCTTCCAAAGGCAGAGTGAAATTGCATCTTTTTTCTACCGTAATGGCATTAGCTCCCCATAATAGCATAATAGGATAGAGGTTGAAAATCGGCGAACTGGCCCTTTAAGAACAAAAAGAGGATAAAAGTCAGGAAGAGAGAGGACATGGAGAAATGCTACATTGAAACAGTCGGTTAAGTCGGATAAATGAGTTTAAAACCCACCATTACTCTTCCAATAACCTTGTTTCCACATCCCACAGTGTTAAGACATAAGTTTGTCATAAAGCCTTTGGTTTCTATTCATTTCTGCATGTTTTGAAGTCACTTGAAACCTGCTTAAGATCAGTGATCCATCACTGTTAACATCATGTCCGCCTGTTGTCAAAGATATGTTATCGTAGCCTGGTAGTACTGTGCAGAGATATCATATCAATCACTTTCAAATGCTCAAGTGTGCAACAATAACATCATTTTTACTAAAATCAAAGGAATTGTATAAAAGTTACATATAGAAATGAATGGAAACTAACAGCTTCCTGTAAGACAGGACACATGTTCAAAGAGCCTAAACACAACAAAAATAATCTGTAAACTGATCCGCTAAGATTTCAATTGATCGTTCATTCAACTTTAAATAAACACAGATTGTTCTTTTAACACTTATCGTAACCTCTTGCATCTTGTTGCCTTCACTCTGCCATGGTCCAGACACTCAGTCTGGACAGTGTCTGGGGTCAAGGCCCTCCTACAGAGCTCCTCTCATGGGTCACATCCTGTCCGAAGGGGGAAAAAAGGGGGCTCCTCTTACCGTGGGAGGTGATGGGCTGGAGGTCAAAGGTCAGGGCTGCTTTCTCAGGTTTCAAAGCTCACTCAGGGCTGAGGTTGCGGGGTCACAGCGGGTAGTTCGGCTCTAGTTAGGGCCGCTGTGTCTTTGTGGATGACGGTAATGGCTTCCGCAATTAAACACTAAAAATGGAAGCATTTATATCCTGTGGTGAAAGAGGGGGGACAGCGATGATCGTCAGGGCTGTTTCGGCCAATCATGTGATCCTGCTCGTTACCCGCTGTGCGGGGGAGCACGTGCTGCAACAGTGATTTTAGAGCTTGTTTTGTTGTTTCTGTGGGATTACTGAGAAATCAATCACTGAGGGCAGCTCTGTTTTTGACTTCAGTGGACAAACACAGTGTCAGTGGGAGCTCACTGTCGGGAATAAAGGACTGTAGGGTCTGGAATACATTGGAGTGTGTGGAGCGTGTATAAGTGAGGAGATGGAGACTAGATACCTTTATGGTTTATAGAAAAGTCTGACTACAAAGTACAGAAACTAAGGACAAAAGGTGAAAAAGGTGGGTGAGTTATAAAAAATACATTTTAAATATATAACCGGCATTAGAGAGCAGAATGAAACCTAAGAAATTTAGAGGTGGAGCTATAAAACAGATGTCAAAAAGAGAATTTGAGTGGCGGAGAGAGGAGAAGGTTAGAGTCCTTTGCCATAGTGACTTAGCGGCCATTTTCCTCTGATGTCACGCTCAGGGTGGGATGTTCAAACGCTGTTATAATGTCGTACTGTGGTGTCTTTAGAATATGACAATTCGACAATCTGACAGTCGTTACCATTTTACCATTTCCTGATCGATAAGACAGCTGAAAAAACAGTTAGTGAAAATCTGTACAGACATCTTGTCATATCACAAGTTAAAACAACATGTGAAGGTAACTCAATATTAATGTTACCTTTAAAATTTTGTTGTATGATACAGTAGGAAGTCGTAATCTCCTTGCTAATGTTAGCAATGAGCTAGCTGATTGCTAGTATTAGCCGTAGTTTTAGCAGCTAATAGGTTGTGTTGTTGTGTTAAGTCTGTTTACACCTCTCCTATCCTATCATATAACGCTATGAAAAGGTAATGTTAGCATTTAGCAACTTTCTAGCCAACAGTAATAGCTAGGAAATAGCTTAATACTCACATAAACTTTTTTGCTGACATTAGCTAACGAGCTATGCTGTTTAAACCTGAAATATGTCCCTCCAGTTTTGTCTGTTCATTGTCTTTTTAGTTGCTGATAATAGGGAAGTGTTGAAATGTTGTCAGATTACCCAAATATATTCAACTTTCGACCTGGAACACAACAGTGTGACAAAGTAACGGTCTTTGAGTTTCACTCCTGGCATCAGAGCAAAATGGCCGCTATGTGAATATGGTCGATTCAGCTGGCCAGAGCCTGAAGAATACGTCATTGTTTTTTGCATTCGACAGGGAAAGTGAGTGCACATATTCAGAAGTTGGATAAAGGGAAACTTTAGAAAGAGAGTGGAGTAGGGGGGAGGGAATGGTAGTGAGTGTGGAAAAACAAGAAGACAACAGCA
Organism: Semicossyphus pulcher; assembly: GCF_022749685.1. Taxonomy (NCBI): domain Eukaryota; kingdom Metazoa; phylum Chordata; class Actinopteri; order Labriformes; family Labridae; genus Semicossyphus; species Semicossyphus pulcher. Next base: position 13,545,502 of record NW_027211692.1, on the reverse strand, counting down.
AGAGTGAAGAAGATGAGGCTTAGAAAGAGTGTGGAGGAGCTTCAATCAAATAACAAAATATACTGAAGAAAAAGCAACACTAAAAGTATGTCAGAGAACCCTGTAGTTTTCCATCCAGCTGTAGAGACAGGGGAAATGGAACGCTTCTGCAGGTGTTATCTCAGTTACTGATAAAGAGCTTTGAGCCCAGTGTGGCGTGCAGCGAGGAGCCGGGCTTCATAGTGAGAAATGGCCAGGCTTACATAACTGCCCCTGTAACTGCCAACAGCTGGTTTGGTCAGGGCTTTGAGTGCTAAAGCCTCTGCGGGTCCAGATCCAGATTTCATGTGCGTCTCAGTAAGAACCTCAGAGCAGCGAGAAGAACAGAGAGTCCCTGACCACCACAGGTTCGGTTTCCCGTCAGGATGCATCTCCTCAGAGCACGAGAGCATATGTGTTGATCTGACAGGAACCACAGGCACTTTATAGCATGAGCCACTTATTCATTTCAAACAGTTTTATACAAATGACGAGGCAATAAAACACTTGCAACAAACAGTTATTAGAGCGTATCAACATGAGGTAAACTGTTTATCTCTGATGCATAGTTGCAGGATGACAAAATGAGGATGTGAGGAAAACTGGAGGACAAATGATTTCCATTAAACCATCACAAGTGTTTCCATCAGATAAACAATTTCAATACATGGTTTCAACAAGTCAAGTCCTTAGCCGTGGTTCTGCGAGGCTGTGCTTTGAGCTAAACGCATGCTGACGATGCTAACATGCTAAAATGGCAAGCTAGCATCTTGCGGATTAATGTTTAGCTTGTTCACAATCTTAGTTTAGCTTGCTAGCATGCTAACAACTTATCAGCACTTGACACGAAGGATGGTACAGGATGGTATTATTTTTATTTTTTCAGGAATTTGGATGTAACCTAAAGTATTGACATAATTTCGTTTCTGAAGGGTACATGAGTGTTGCTAGCAAATCTATGCCAAGCTATCTAAATGTTGTTGAGATATTTAACTCAAAATCACAAATGTCAGCCTCACTGTGTTGCTAGGGGAAATCTCATTGGGTCATGAACGTCTTAATAGTTGTTGAGATATTCAAGTTTAAACAAAAGCCAGACAGACTCACCAACAGAACAATATTGCCCAATGTTGTGGTCATTTTTTTGCCCCAACGTGGCCAGAAATACCTACTTGGTAAAGGTAAGGGAACAATAGTGGTGACTTGCTAGCATGTTGTGCAATGTTTAGCTTGTTCACTTCCTTAGTTTAGCATGCTAGCATGCTAACATTTTCAAATAAGTGCTTCACACCAAGTACAGGATGGTAATATTTGTATTTTTTCAGGAATTTCGATGTAACCTAAAGTATTGAAACGTTAGAATTTCGTTTCTGAAGGGTACATGAATGTTGCTAGCTAAGTTATGGTAAACTATCCAAAGGCAGTTAAGATATTTAACTCAAAATTCCAAATGTCAACCTCACTGTGTTGCTCGGGGTCATGAACGTCCTTATGCTTGTACAGACTGTCATAACAAACCATTTAATAGTTGATGAGATATTCTAGTTTAAACCAAAGCCAGACAGACTCACCAGCAGAACAACATTGCCCAACATTGTGGTCGTTTCTTTGCCACCAGCGCAGCTAAAAACACCTACTTGGTTAAGGTAAGGGAACAATAGTGGTCACAGTTAAAAAAGGATAAACAATGTTAATTGTCTTCCCATGTCAAGAAGGTTTGTTGACACATCCATCACCCTCCCTCCTCCCTCTGCGGACTTTGTGGCTCCATAATTATATCACTATATTTCCTCACTTGATTGAGCAAGAGTCTGATTCCTATAGCTGCTATATGGCTTTGTCACTGAAGCAGATGTGCGACTGATTGTGGTATTTAGTCTTGGAAGGACCATCTCAACGTTTATCTTGAGAATTGATGACCACAGCTCAGTCAATCCTGCATGTGTGGAGCTAAATTATCAATGTTGTCGCAACCAGGAACACTTTGTTCCATGCGTCCTGTTGAGCTGGTCAGGCCTCTAATGAGTCACAGAGGTGAGTAAATAATCAGCTTCCACCTCCGATAGTGTCAGTGACCACTAAACCTTTGCGCTTATGTCATTGGCATTTGTTCACTATGGGAATAAAATCACACTTTTGTTGATAATCTGCACGGATGTTTGGGAACACTCAGTCAGGGTGTCGATCAATATTAAAACCAGTGAATCACACACGTTTTATCTGAGGTGTCTTTGTGCTGTGTAAATCAGTCACACTGAAGGCTATTGGATTTGCAGGCCAAACATGTGACGGCATCAAGGCCAGGGAATACAGGGAATAAATGTACATGTATGGATACAAGAACACACACAGCCTGTACTCTTATCTGTCCCATATGGGAGATCAAAGCACCGCAGGCTGTCAGCAGTCAAACAGAGAACAACTGATAAAGAGAAAGAGAGGGGAACCACAGGGTAAAGAGATATAAACAAGACTGAAGGAGATATAGAGAGAGACACAAAGACGGAAGAGGAAGAAAATATCCACATATGTCCCGGAGTAAATGAGGTCACTACACCCATAAGCCGTTTCTACACAGAGAACAATGTATGTCTCGGGAGGCCAATCAGATAACATGAGCCAAGAAGGCCGCAGCTGTGAGCCAATCGCAGTGTCTGTTAGTGACATCACACGTACAGTTTCATTCAAACCAGGGAATATGATCTACTTTAAAAGTCGGCCCCCCTTTGAAATGAAAACCTTATTGAATTAGACCCTAAAGTCTCATGTGCTCCAGTTCCATCAGTAATATCACTTTCTAGAGTAACTTTCGTGCCCCAGATACAATTTGGCACTAAACACCGAAACCAAGTACAGTGCAGGCAACTTGAGACGCTCTGCAAACAGCAGATGTTCTCCTTATCAAGAGACACATAACATCTGTTTCGTGTCTGAACAGCAGAGCGTATATATCCAAAATGTTTACAGCTGAACCTCACAAACATGTTACATTCTGGCTTAACCCAAGTCAATCATTAACTTCAATGCTGAATGGAGAAGAGTTCCTATTGTGTGGCATAGCAGCAGATAAGGAGCAGATATGGAGCCACTTCTGTCATCTCATTGTATCCCAAACTGCTTAATTGTCTTTTTAGCTGTGTGCTCAGCCATAAACAAAGGGAAGTTACATAATCTTTATCTGCATTCTACCTCTTTAAAAAACAATAAGTTTTTAAAGTCACATGTGCAAGCTCACTCGGGTGTAAGTGTTTGTGAATGAAGCAACAAACTGCATGTGCAACTTATTTCAAGGCTCTGCGTTCACAACATGAGGAATCACTTTGAAGAGAGCAATCTGGTATCTATCAGAGTAAAAAAACAGATCCATTAAAACCAATACATATATTTCTGGGTTCATCTCAGAGCATGGATGGCAATAATAAAATATATCTAACACAAAGGAGAAGAACATTTTAGGCCTGGTAGATTTTCATGTGGCAAACAAGACTATAAGCTACACGGTCCACAGCAGGCTCAGTACTTAATGTAAATCAATGTTAATGTGTGGCCTTAGGTCCAGCAGGCCAACATGTTCAAACATACAATGCTAAAATGCTAACTGAACAGGATTAATGTGAATGGGCTGATGGGAATGTCTTTAGTAATTTATCCAAGGAGATATTTGCGCAGCCAGTTATCTCATGCAGTTGAGTAAGAATCCTGCACACGGTGCTTACTCAGCATTGCAATTTATTTAACTGTGAAAATCTCTTGATGGAGCTCCAAAACATTTGTATGAACTATTAATTGTAGCGCAAGACTTTTCACTGTGAGTAAAATCTTTGACCCACTGGTGATGCTACATGAAAATGTGAAAAGGTGTGTAAAGTCACTAGTATTTCTCCAATATAAAACTATGTATCACATTTAATCGCAGTAGTTGTACAAACAATTCAGTAAAAAATAAAATGTCAACCTCATGGGGCGCTGGTTTAGTTCAGTCTGGAGAGCAGGCGCCTCATGTACACAGAAGTCCTCGGTGCATCGGCCGCAGGTTACAACCAGACCCGCTGCCCTTTGGTGCATGTCGTCCTCACTATCTCATCCTCATATTTCCTGTCGCTCTTCTCTGTCCTATCAAAAAAAAGGGACAAAAAAAAATGTCAGCCACATGAAGGCACTACAGGAAAATCAGGGGATTAGTAAATTCTGTAGGATGAATCCACAAAGAGAATGAATATCTGCCAGATTTAATTGCAAGTATGGATTGTTATGCAACTCATATGATTATGAATAAGAATAAAAATAAGGTATAACTGTGGAGAGACTAAAAACACAAGCTCAGAGTGAAACAATGACAGGTTGACATGTGGTGCTTTACAAAGAACCTGCTTGAGGTCGTTTATAGGCACTTTTTTACAGCTGACTCACCTGTGCATAAATACAGTGTACATGTGCAAGTGAAAAGATAAACAAAAGTGCTCGTTCCAACAGCTTGTGTGAACAAAAGACACATGTTTCACAAACCACAGGACAGATGTTGTGGAGGAGAGATGGGCCTCTTTATAGAAAAACACTGAGCAGTTCAAAGAGGCCCTGCTGACCCCGGGACACAGCGACTCAATTAGCTTCCCATAATGAGACCACACTGTGGGGGGTGTTTATATAAGCTTATTAAAACATAATCCTGCTAGCTACGTCGTACTGTAGCATGCCAGACAGGCCGCACCTGCAAACACACTGTTAGCTTGCAGCAGGTTGGTCCTCACGTGGAATAAGGAGAAAGAATAATTCTATAAATAAACATATAAGTCAACATCAATATCAGCAGATTCTGCCTTTTTTGGGATAAAAGCTGACTTAATCTCTCGCTCTCCTCTAATCTCTGCTGATTTGACAGATTATTTCTAAAGACTATATTTATGCCTGTTTGATCCACGTGCCTTTAACTGTGCATTTTATGGCAGAAAAGAAGTGTTGTATTCCCCACAGCTGGTGCAATACAATACAAGTAGAAAGGAGAGAGTAATACTACAGCTTTAATAAAAAATATCTGTGTCACATAACACACTGCAGTCACACAACAAACAACAAATAACCAACAAACCAATAAACCAACAACAAATATTTAGACATATGAGAGACCAATAAATCAATATCTCTGATTTTGAAACATAAGCCAACTTTGAACTTGGGCCACAGTTATGATGGCATCATAGTGCTGTCTATTGTCCTGTGTTGTGTGTGTGTGTGTGTGGATGACAGCGATAGGAACAGCTCTCTCATCCTGACTGGCAGCCTGGAGTGAGCGCAAGAAGTGACGAGAGAGTGGAAAATAGGACCAAAATTTGACCATGTGACATGTGTACCTCGTAGATGAAGTGGGCTAAAAGGTTCAAACTAAGTTTAAAAAGAACAGATTGCCTATTTACACATCCAGCAGGCTGTACCACAGCTGGTAAGTTCAGGATCCTCAATCCAAAAAAATGACCTCAAAGACATTAAAACACTTTGTAGAGCTTAGGGACACTGTAGAGTCCATCTGACAGATTTGAGGATACAAATGAATGGGATACATTGTACCACCAGTTCACAGAAGTAATGTAAACTGATGCAGGGTGTGTCGGGTGTCTATCTGACTGATTTATAAAAACGTCTATGTCATGTGAAGTCGAACACTGTGACTTTAGGCTCTTATTTCTGGAAGAACAGTTCCCATACCTGGGGCACTATATATGGGAAGGGCTGTATTGCCATGAAGGCATTGAGCTAACGCTAGCTGTCATGCAAACTACGTTTATTCAAACTAGGAACCTTCTAGCTGTGAGGCAACAGAGCTAACCACTGTACCTCCGTGCAGCCCAACTAGCTATTTCTGTGTATCTATTTAATATAATCAACGGTTTTGGAGACCATAGCTTTTAAGCACACTGAACCACTTACTCAAGTCTCACCTCTCAGTTAGCCTGTATGTCAGTGTCAGAGACCCAGCACTTGAAGCTAATAGTCCTGTGAACACATAAGAACATGAGAATTAGTCACTAAAGTAACTTAGTACAGGAGAGTTATGAGAGAGACAATCAGATCTTAACCGTACTATTAAACCAGATTTGTGTCAAGAATAATGAAGTGTCCTCAATCGCTGGTTAAGTCTGCGTGTGGGTGTCTTTTAATCAGGGCCCCAGACATATTGCATTGCATTACAAGAGCTTGGGCAACGGTTAATCCTTAAGACAATGTACAAAGTGGGCCACAGACTGCTGGTTTGATCCCTTCCCACCCCGCAGACCTGATAGACATTCTTAATTTCCCTCAGTAATCCCGCCCAGTGGGCTCAGCTCCAGTCATTATGCGGGCAATTATCTGAGGGGTGCCGGAGAAATCTTTCACCAACTTTAAGACATCAAAACTGATTACAGAGCTGCTCTTTCATGTGGAGTCAGAGTTCAGTCGTTACCGAAATGTTTCTCAGAAGTTATGTAAGAAAGTGGGATTACAGGTCTCAAGAGTTCAACGACCATCAAAGTTTTTACAGCTGAACCCGGCTACAGCTGACTGAGCCACCGATTCACACCGTTATCTCACCCAGCATTCATTTAAAAGGGATATCTCAAACACTTTCCATGACGGCAGCAGCTTCCACTAACACTTCACAAACAGTTCTAAGGATTTGGGGGGATTTGATGACATGACAGTCTACACGCTGTAAAACACGCATAAAGCCTGGTGGTTTTATTTAAGGTTGTTTTTAATAACTTCTAGATATAATGGCTTAAAGTAAGTAGTTCACTTTGCTACATTGGTAGATGAGAAGATCAATACCTCTTCAATTCAGTTCAGACTGAGCCAGCAGCTGTTAGCTTAGTTTAGCTTAAAAACAGCTACCACATTCTCTCTCTGAAGCTAACAAAATCCCCCCTCTAGGGCTTTTGAAGCTCCCTGACTTACACATTGCATTTTGTTTGTTCAATCACACAACGATCTTGTAAAATTAGTAAAAATGACAATATGTGGTTTAACATGGATTATGCACTGTACAGAGCCAGGCTAGCCATTTCTCCCTGTTTCAAATCTTTACGCTAAGCTAAGTTAAGCTAGGCTGCTAGTTCCAGCTTCAAGGTGAATAGACAGCTTTAAATGTAGTCTCGATCTTCTTATCACATTTTTAGCAAACCATACACATACTTACCAAATTGTTGAACTGTTCATTTAGGTTTTGACTATTTCTTAAACGTGAAACATTATTATTTCCCACCATAATACCAGGTGGGGTTTGTGAAGTTTTCATCAGTATCAGGAGATCTGTGTTACAGAAAAATGCTACAAACTCCAGCTCCACTGAGCAGCTCTGTTGGGCTGTAGTCTGCCGCAGTAGAAACCATGTGATTGAGCCACAAAGGTCATTTAAATGTTGGTTTTGCCTCCTCAGACCAAAGCAAAGTTTACCACTAAAAGATAATATTTTGTCAGTTCCACATGAGCCTTAAAGTGTTTGGTTTTGTTGGCTCACTTACATGTTCTACGTTTATGTATAGGGGGAGAAAAACCCACATTTGTTTGCCTTAAACTGATCTTTCCTGATTTAGCTCTCCAGAGAATTTATTCCCTTTTCTACCTCAGGGGCAGTTTTGTTATTTGACAGATATGAAGACATCACCTCTGATGTTTCCTGTCTGTTAGTTTCATGACTGACATCTCAAGATTCAGAACAAAGACAGTAACCTGCACTTTAAGCAGACAGGTAAACATGCTAAATCACAGGACGTTTCACAAGATGGCTGCCTCGCTAGGACAAAACAATGCCTGCTAAATTATCAGTGGAAAGTGGAGCCATCTTGACAATCATAATTAGACCACTTGGCATCACTCCTACCTTAGTTTCACCCAGCCTGAGGTCCGGACAAAACACTCATCTGCAGTCTGCCAGACGACACAAACTCTCTTTTAGCTGCCTAGCCTATCATTAGCGCTCTAAACAAGTACAAGATACCTAGCTCGCTGTCATTCTCTGCCCATTGTTGTATATTGTGGCGTAGACACGTAGCTATGAATAGGAGGAAAAGAGTATTTCAGGCAATTATAATCATCTGATCCAGCATAGTTAGAAGTCTGGGTGCCGGCTAAACCGCACAGGCTAAATCTTTGAAGTCACATTTAACTCTTTACCGACCTCACAAATATGAGGTTTTTAGCTAGCTTTACAGACAGGCTGTGTCTGTAATAGTTGGATACTTGTGTGATACTCACTACATGATAAGTTGTATATGTAGGAAACTATGCAGTGAGTCAAAATGGACATTTAAAAACCTACTAAGGCTATTTCATTTAGCAGTGTAGGTTTTTTCTGTCTTTGCAATTAGCTTTGTTAGCTCATGGTTAGTGGCAAGCAATTGTACACTTTTACACTGAACTATGAGATAATTGAGTTACCTATAGCCTGTAGGGTGTAATAATTCTTAATAGACGTTCATAAAACAAATATAGGGAGCATACTAAGGTGGACTATATAGCTAATATTTTAACGCAAATGAGGACCACAACAGAAATAAGACTTAGCCATAACTGACTGTTTTGTAGTTTTTAATTTAATAGTAACGAAATAATACATTTCTAAGGACACTTATATGGTGTTGTTAATAAGTATCAAAGTTGGTTTTCAAGCATGCAAGCATTTCTTTTCACAAAGTTAAAAAAGTGTCTTTCTACTTAAAGCAGGTTTAGCGCTGTAAGGGTTTCGTCAGTAGCCTATCAAGCTACATTTTGGTTGCAAACCTCTGTATTGACTGTGGACCAGGTCCAGTTTTCTGTGTAGCAAGTGTCTTGAACACATGACATCCTTTAGAATACCTGCTGATGCTCTAATGACCTTTGGCCTCACTAATCAATCAGAGAACAACACACTCTTATCATCACATAAATACCTCCAGAGTGTGACACTGGAGATAGCATATCGCTATGAAAGAGTCAACAGTAGAGAGAGCAGGTTAAATATTTCACATTTTATTGTGTTCCGCTCATACAGCTCAACAAATCAGACACCAACTGACACACTCATACTGTAAGTACCATTTAGAGTCGGACTGCACAGCCAATGACTGAGTCACTTATATATGTACACACAGATTTCTCCTGGTGACATTACAAACATCATAAATGATTACTATGTAACATACATAATGACATACATATTTCATACACCTGCTCTGTATTGCTGTCGATCAGTTATTGGCCCAGACGGAGCAGATAAACAGACAGAGCTGAACGACAGGCTTCTGAAAAATAAGAAGCAAACTTAGGATCAGTCTCTTTGGTGATTTCACCTCATTTACTGGATCATTTCAGAAGGAGGAGAGAGAGCTCCGACGTACTGACCGAAGAAGACGGATAATTATCTGTTTAAGGCCCTGACTGTGATGACAAAGAAAGACCCTGTGATCATTGAAACCAGCGGGTAGTGCACTGAGTGACTCTGAGTAAACCTACATCTCAAGCACTATGGATGCATTTACCTGCTCTGTGTCTAATTCACATCACTGGTCCAAAGGCCATTGCATGGCAAGACTTTAGTGATGTGTTTAGACTGTGCGTGTTAAGTGCAATGTACAGTGGCACCACCCAACTTATTGCTGCAACCATGTAACAGTTAAAACTGGCTGAACCCTTATTCAAAAGGGATCAACTGAAACTTCTGAATCTCCCATGTTTTGTTGCATTAATCTTGCAGTAGGCGTATATTGGCGAGGAGCTTACAGACCTCTGACTGTGTGGTCGACTAACAGAGTGACGGCTGAATCATCACATCAAAATGTGGCACAAACACAAGCTGGTGTAGAGAAATCCCTACAGGAGCTTACTGTTATACAGTCCTGATGGCTGGACAACAAACATATGCGACATGTTCAAACCACGGCTTAAAAAGAACTCAAGAATTTATACTCATTTACATTTGATTGTAATCCAAAAGAGAATGAGTGAAAATAATTTTGATCAGTTACAACCTGAAATGTAGATACTGTACTGTTTTATCTTTGATTTAAGCTGAGAAGTTTTTTATTAACTTCTTGTTCTGATTTAAGTGAAATGAAAATGATCTTTTAGAAGAGTTGGGGCTGAATTACAGTGTAAAACACATAAAATAATATCCTTTGTTAAACAACAGTATCAAATCAAACACACAGGAGGAGTACGCTTTTACTACACAACATCCCCTCCCCTCCGAGTCAGCTCACATTTCCTTTGGCCACGTCCAGTATTATTTGTAGTCCATGTGCCATAAAACTTTATTAGCTCCATTATTTTTGGTTGAATGCTGGTCACAGTCACGTTTAACAGTTCAGACTGTCTCTGAGGAGCAGACAGTGTTAGAGCCTTATGTTCTCTGTCCTTAGGCATAAACGAAAGGAACTTTTCTGGTCAGACTGAAAAGATCCCAACGAAGCTCTGCTGCTTTTTCGCCACTGAATTAAAGTCATTATGGCCGCCAGATCTGAAGTCATCCCCTAGAGTTCTTACATCCACCTCAGTCCCCACCAATAAGTCATAAGTTCCAGTTTTATCATCAGTCACAGGAAGTTGTCTCCTCTCTGTCTACTGGACGCACACGTACTTCTTCCACCAGGACTTGGAGAGCATCTTCATCTTATCGGCAGTGCTTCGCACTTTCCTCTCCCTCCTCGCTCTCCTGTCAGAGTGCCGCAGCCCCACAGCGATGGCGGCATCAAACACCTCTTTTAGATTCTTTTGAGTCAGCGCCGAGCACTCGACGTACGTCACTGCCCCGATTTTTTCCGACAGCGCCCTGGCGTCCTCCTCCAGCACGGGCGCCTCCCTCCGCCTCGCCAGCTCGATCAGCACTTTGACGTCCTGCCGCAGGTCGCACTGCGTGCCCACGAGGAGGATGGGCGTGAGGGGGCAGCGGCGGCGGATCTCGGGGACCCACTTCTCCCAGACGTTCTGGAAGGAGGCGGGGCTGACCACGCTGAAGCAGAGGAGCAGGGCGTCGGTGCGGCTGTAGCAGAAGTGGCGGAGTTTGTCGAACTCATCCTGATGGAGAAACAGAAAGATAGCAATTTAGTCATGTGAATAATGAGGCAAACATCCTCCATACACACACTAATGCACATTCAGCCAAGTGCTATAATATCAAAGGAAAGCAAATTATGCAACAATTAATTCAATTAAAAAACTGTCTAAATAGATTTTACAATGTGCTTATATAAAGTATACTTAAGCGTCGCCCATCATCTACAGTAATCCTTTAAATTAACACTTTGGAGCCACACAGCTTGACTAGCCAGGCCCACACACACACACACACCCTTGAGCACACAGATTAAGGTTTGCAGAAACCACACAAACCTCTCCTCCTTTCTCTTAACCCTTTCCTTTCCACCACACACCTTCTAATCCCCCCCCCTCTGCCAACACAACACTCCTCCTGATTTTAAAACAACTAAAGTTACACAAAACATATATTTGGCTTTAAGGCTCAACAAACGCAGTGGACACTTATCGACTTGTTTCCCACACAAGCTTTGGCTGTACTTTGCGATCTGATGACGTGAGTCCATCTGCAGATTATACACACATATCTCAGAGAAAGGAGCAACGTTGTTTATCAGTTTTGGCGGCAGCTGTTATCTTTTTCTCTGGAGCATTTCTCTCTTTCTCACTCACTTTCTACCCCTCTCTCTCTTTGGCGCACCCAGACCTGTTTCTGGCCCAAGCTCCCCTCTTATGAAATTGCTTAAGTACAGTAGGTGTTTGCCGACTTTTATCTGCCCGTGTTTGCCCAAGCTTGTCTGCGTGTGTGTGTGTGTGCCTTTGTGTGCCGAGCTTTGACACTGTGTGCAGCTTGCAACACGCTGTGAGGTTTTACATGTATTAGAGGCTTGTTTGAATGCCTCGTTCCACTTTACAGCCAAGTTGTGTTTGATTCTGTGTGGAACTGGCAGTGCCCTCGCAGTGTTTGTGAACGTCAAACATTCTGCTCCCTCCCAGGCGGGGTTCTGTCGAGCGGGATTATAAAAAAAACCACACATGCTCCAGGGGAAATAAAAACACTTTCACAACAAGTTCCTTCCAGTATTGCCCCACGGTACCAACATTATAATGAGTCAATAACTTTTGCCTGGCACACTCCCTTTACCACCAAGTCCTTCACCCACAGCAGAGACAAATGATTTTCAGGGTTTGTTTGCTGCATCAGCGTTTAACCTTTTCCAGCTCCCTACAAACCATATCACTGCCCCACCACAGGCGAGCCCGTACTTATACCAAGATTGACAGCAGAGCTGAGGAATTTTGTATTTCATACATAGACGAGCTACCTGAAGCAGCTGGCAACAGTACCATATTAAAAATTAATGATTTATTTAATCTATCTTATGTCAAAAAATAGAAAATTACCATCAAAAAGTCCTACTATTTGTGCTCAGATGGCCCAGTTTATTTAGAGCAACAGTCCCACATTTAAAGGTGTTTGACAGACAATGATATTAAAATAAGAGAAATATGATTTTAGCTGGAAGGTTTGCTTGTTTGGTATTTATGCTAAATTAGTTTAAAATTAGCTTAAAAGATTCTAACAGCTCTGTGAAGCTGGACTCAGGCACAGCAGCGCTTTGACCTAAATGCTAACAACAGCATGCTAACATGCTCAAAATGAAAACACTAACATAAGCTTGTATAATGTTTTCTATATTTAAAATCATATTTGAATGTTTAAGCAAGCTAACATTTGCCATTGGTCACTGAAAGCTAAGTGGTGAGACCAAAAGTCAGGAGTGCTTTGGCCTTAATGCTAACTTCAGTGTGCTAAAATGCTCACAACAACAATGCTAAAACGCAGATGTTAAGCTGGTAGAATGTTTTTTATATTAAAATCGGATTTTAATGTGTTAGCAGCCAATATTAGCACTTAAAACTAAGTGGAGAGACAGATAGGAAATTCAGGAGTGCTTTGGCCTTTATGCTAACTTCAGTGTGCTAACATGCTCACAACGCCAATGCTAAAATGTAGATGTAAAGCTGGTATAACGTTTTTTATATTCAAAACAGATTTGAATGAGTTAGCAAGCTAATATTTGCTAACTAGCACTGAGACTAAGTGCTAAGGCTACCACCAGCATGGCTATCAAGTCACATTTATTAGTAGCAAAATGAGTTGTGGAGGTGATACAGGGATGCAGTGTGTGTTTGTGTGTGAACAGAACTCACCTGTCCTGCAGTGTCACACAGCTGGAGTCTCACTGGGTTTCCATCCACCTGAACCACAGCTGTAGACAAAGAGACAGAGACAATAAGCCACAGCTGTTGTGATGACTTTCAGCCTGTGTGTGCCATAAAGCCCCACCTGACACTTCAGAAGCGAACACACATAATTATTCTCTGGAATAAACAAAAGTCTGCCAGTTGAAAACACAAAGACCCCCTGCTCCGCTCCTGCAGCCCACAGACGGCCTGCCCCGTCTCGCCCACCCACCCTGCCAGTCACTGCTGGGACCATAACACTTTACTGGGACCTCTCTGTGAGCTTTGTTCTCTCTGGTGTTTTGACAGAGGCCATTTAAAGGCTGTCGAATAGGGGGGGTAAAAAACAGAGCAGATTTTGTTTGTGCAGTGACTCTCTTCCAATAGGCCTCATTTCAGGATTGGAAAAGTGGATGAGTCATCTTACAGAGAGTTTCATTATGGGGCCATTTATTCTTTTCAGAAGAGCGAGCACAATGCAGAGCAGCAGGCACATGGAAACGTTTACAATACGCCTGGAGTGTGCGGTCGGTCATGCCACCTGATCAAAGAGTTTGCTGGAACTATTCAAGTAGTAAGACAGGCATCAACAAAAAGCAAGGAGAAAGAGCGGGAAGAAAGGAGACTGAAAGAGAGAGAGGGCTGCCATTGTGTAATCATTTCCTAATCCCTGACATATGATACTCCTTTGATTTTCCACACCAAAACTTGCTCTTATCGTCCCCTCTCCACCGCGTCTCTGCCACCACCTGTGGCGTTGCGTAACGGCCCAGAAGTCAGCTTTCAAGAGGACGCTCTGATTCCAGGCACCGAGAAATGACATCACCATTAAGGGCCCCCCAACTGCACAATCAGTCTCTGTCAGGCCCCGGCTGAAAGACAATCTCTGCCTCTGAGCCACTGCAACAGATGTGCCCATTCCAGTATAGAGGAGAGGGCTCCAAGGGTCAAGGCTGACAACAATAGGCAGAGTTGTGCAATCCAAAACCCCTGAACCAGAGACGCTGTGTGTTCTGTACGGGAGGGTTGAGCCAGGGCTCGTCTGAGGGCGGTGTGTATGTGTTCTCAGTGAGTGTTTTATTGGATTTCTTTGGGCCAAGTTGTTAGTTTTAGAGCTCATCAGTGTAATTATAGAAAATTGGTGAAATTAATGTTGACGATTAATGTGATGCTTAAATTTACATGTCAGTTTACAGGAAACAACGTCAAGTCAATCCTTGATGCTAAATAAGAATAATCAAACGTTAATGTGATTTTTGATATATCAGTACTGTCAGTTATAGTATTGCATCTAACAGAGGAGGGGTTTTAGCTATAGAAAAGCTAAGGACATGATAAAGTGAAAAAGATAAAGGTAATCAGCAGGTCACAGGTGTATTTTTTCATGCCAACACCGATCAGTTCAAACAAGTTTCCCCTTTGAAGGATTTTAATCTCTGCTCTTATCAAGACGTAAACAAAGCTTGATGGAACAAGTGAGACGCTTTGGAAAGTGGAACTGAGCCAAATGGAAACCTGCTGGCTACACCAGGGAGGAGACCTGATGTGCATTAACGCTAATGGGAGACAGAGAATAGGAAATGCAAACACTTTTATCGTAAGAATGGAATATATGGAGGATGACAGCTTTAAAATTGGAAGTTGAGGAAGAGGCCAGGGGTCAGAGGTCAGATGAGGCAGGTAGTGAGAAACTGGCTAACTTCTAAACAGGAACAATTATCTTTAAATTCACCAAGCTTTAACGTATTGGATTTCCAAGATCTGTACAATAAAACACTATATTTGCACAAGTAGAAAGGTCTGTGAAACCCCCTAAAGCACGAAAATGAGGGCTGACAATCCTTGACTATACTATTATTTCCCCCTTTTCCGCAATTAATAATAAACAATTAAATAAAAAGAATAAGACCTTTTTGGATTTGGCTTACCTGAAAAGTCATCAAAAGCAGTAGGGACATATTTGGTCGGGTATCCATTCGTCGTATAGCTGACCACCAGGCTGGTTTTTCCCACCGCTCCGTCGCCGAGCAGGATGCACTTCAGCAGCCGCTCCTGCGCCTGCCCTGGCCGGGTGGGTTTGGGGTTGTGCGGGGGCACCGGAGGGGCCATAGTCCGGCTGTAATCCATGTTGTCTGGAGGTGACATTCAATCGGTCAGCACTTCACCGAGCTCTCCTTTCCGTGCAGATGAAGGACCCACCATGAGAACAGGATTTCTTCTCTAAAATGAGCTTGCAAACTGTGTGTGATGGCGATTGGGACTCGTGCATAAAAGCTGTGCTCCTGTCCTGCGCGCTGCCAAATCCTCTATGGCAGATTATGATGCTACAGGCTGGGACTGTGCAGTTTACAATGTGAGGGCGGGTCTAAAGCGTTTTATCTTCAGATTGATTTGACTAACCCCGCCCACCTCACCTCCCTGCAGTGGAGGGCTGAACAGACTTTACCAGAAAGTACCAGAAAACATTTATTATTTTGAAGCAGCTGGAAGATAATTATGAAGCAGCTGGAAGATAACTCGTACTTCTCTTTAGTGAATCGGCATAGAAAGGAAAATACTTGTTTCATCTGTATTTTTCTTTATATTAATTCTTTATCTTGAATTTGTACATCTAAATCACACAGCATAACCAACTGTGTCATTTCCCAGGCCTCATTGAGTTGGACTGTGCAAGTCCAGACTTGTCCTCACCGGTAAGAAGTAGACAACCTTGATGTCCATTTTGAGCTGGACACATGTAATTTCAAACCTGTTCAGCTCAGACCCCCTGACCTACTTTGACTTGTAGCCAGCTGAGCCTGTAAGTAACAGCTGTAGACTGAAGTTACAGGAGAATAAAGCACAAGACAGGTGGTGGGTCTTACAATCTATATGTGCACAGAAATGGACAAAATAACTTTCCATCTCTGTGTAGTTTTCAAGCTGGTCTGTGACTGAGGTGATCTTGCCTCCTTGTCACAAACAGTCAGACACACTTGGAAACACATGATGGAAGTAATTACTGGGCTTTTGTCGCCTCCTTGTGGTTGGATGCAAGAAAAGCAGAGCTGCCTGAACACTCAAAGGTCAAGTGAGGGTCGACACAGTTTCACAAGTGTCACATGTAAATGCAAAATGCACAACCATAATTATAAATCAGGTGTGCAAATGCAGGAAAGATTAAAAATAAATGAGACACCAATTTCCAAAATCATCAAACCTGCAACACAACCCAGCTATAAGAATAATCAGAATCTTTGGTATAATATCCATCCATCCATTATCTATACCGCTTATCCTGTTCAGGGACACGGGCGGCTGTCATTGGGCGAGAGGCGGGGTACATCCTGGACTGATAGCTGTAAATCACAGGGTTGACACACAGAGACAGACAACCTTTCACGCTCACACTCACTGGCATAATATACTTACAGCTAAATTATAGTTTGTGGCTCAACTGCAATTATCTGAACCAAAGCGGACATCTCTGTGGCGTCCTAGCCATGATGGGGCCTGCACAAAGTACGATTTGAATTAAAGTATTCATGTTGCGCCCACTGCTTTTATTTGCATGATTTTGGTTCAGTCTCTTCTGTAGTTAAATATATAATGTAATAAATCTATTTTATATGTTGAATCGATCTTAGTATGTGGAAGAAAAGTTACCATTCATACGCCTCTTTTCATAGTGTTTATTTTCATGGTGTTGTTTCCAAAGAATAGAAAATAATCAGTGTAGTACAACTACAATGCACGTAATGCAGGGGTGTCAAAGATACGGCCCGCGGGCCAGATGCGGCCCGCCAGGAGGTCTCATCAGGCCCGAGAGACATTTTGGGGAAGGGGGAAAAAAAAAAAAAAAAAAATATATATATATATATATATATATATATATATATATGTATAAATATATATATAGGGAGAGATTTTTATAGATGTATATATAGAGAATTTGATGATCGTTTAATGACTCATTTTAGATGGACTTAAAATTACTTGTTTGGAATTAGTTTATTAATAAATGGCCCCATAATGAATTAATTTATCATCCAAGCAGCAAAAAAACTAAGCCTCTGGTAATGTGGACTTATTGAGACAAAACAGTGAGTTTGACTTGACTTACAGGAGTAAGTCAAAATACAATTTTGACAAGAGATTTTTAAGTGAGGGCTGCACGGTGGTGCAGTGGTTAGCACTGCCCCCCTTACTGCTAGAAGGTTTTTGTTCGAACCCTGGTTCAGACGAAGTGTGTGGAGTTTGCATTTCTCCCGGTGCATGCATGGCTTCCTCCCACAGTCCTAAGACATGCTTGTTAGGTTCATTGGTGACTCTAATCTGCCTCTAGGTGTGAGTGCGAGCGTGAAAGGATGTCTGTCTTTATGTATCAGCCCTGTGATTGACCAGGTGTAAGTTCAGGTATCCATACCCTGTATGGATAATGAGAGAGAAATCCACGGTAGAAAAAAATCATACAAATTTGCAGTTGCAGTTGTGTGTGTAGATCCAATACAAAGCAGCACATGAATGCCAATGGGCCATCATGTTTGGGTTTCACGGATCACGTCTGTTAACAAAACAGTGCTTTCTCTGCAGCACACACTTGAATTATGCAATTATAAAGCAAAGGAACAGACACATTTAGGTGAGAGCTTCACAAACAAGCACTGAAGGTAAATGTGGACGCGAGCTGCAGTGTATCCTGAATCATTTTATTATTCCTAAAATTGAACTACTTACAATTCTGTATAAGATACCTTGTCATGGCACACATATTCTATCACACAATCATCGTACACATACAAAACACCATTCTCAGGAAGGCAATGGGAGGACGAGTAAGCTGTTGTCAGCAGCCGTGAGTACTGTGAATCCGATCATGCACAATAACCTGCAGTTAGAAAGGCACCTGCTGTATTTCACTCCCACATTCCTTCACAAGGCTGGAAATGATCACATTATAGCTCAGAGCGGATCTGTGGGGAACTTCCTGTAAAGTGATTTCATTCCTTTTATGATACATCTTGATTATTGAGGCTGTAGCAGAGGGATATATCTGTATCTCTGAATATTATGTTTCAACTTCCCATTAACATCAATGAGTGAAGGAAAGCTGCCCCTAGTGGTGTAAGGGATGAAATAATATGAGAAAACATCACCAGCAGAACATTTAAAGAAATGTGAATGAACAGAAAATAAAGAACAAACGTGACTTTAATTTAACACACTCATACTTGCATACAAACTAACACACTAAACCGTCATGAGAATGAATATGCATTCAGATAAGAACATGTGCTGACACATGCATCCGTACTTGCTAGTTTTATGCTGCCATGAATAATGACGACCCCGGATTTTGTCCCCTTGTTTAAATCACCGTGACAACGACTTCCCTTATCTCGGGTGAACAGCTGTCAGCGTGGGAACTTTCCGCTCCTGGTCTTAGTACCTCATTTGGACTACAGCTTTCCATCATCTAAGACACTTCTTGAGTCATTTTTACATATTAAAAACAGTGAATACTTCCACGAATACGACACGCTGTGTCTGTGCATCTCTGACGCCAGCAGCGAGAGTCTCATCCAGGATTCATACACCTTGATTTCACCTTGATTATTATTAAACCCAAACCCCAACCTCGAACCCCATAACCTAGATACAGTTAGAGTATAAAGTACCATGCGTGATCTTCATCATTGTCCATTTAAGTCTCCTCCCTTCCCCTTCCCCAGTCTCTGGAGCTCCGTTCTGTGGAGCTCTGATCACAGACTGCTGGGTAAGACATCTGAGTGACAGCCTGTGACTCCGGGAGCTTTATTTAAGTTCCTGTCCACCAGTGTTTACTGGGATTTGGGTTTGGCGCCACCAGGAGTCGGATCAGGAGGAGGGCCACCGCCCTGGGCGAGTCTTTGAAAGCTGTGGAGGAGAAACAGTCGAGGAGTCAGTACAGAATGTCAAATTTCATCCCTAAACCGACAGTGTGGTTTGTAATTTTTATGTGCACATTAAGAACAGGTGTTTGGGGTAATTTTTAGTATAATAGTATATATTTAAAAATATGGCCATATAAGTTTTAGGGATAGCATCATAAAAACCTTAGTATTTAGATTATAACACATTCAGAAGCACTTTTAAGAAACTTTTATGGACTGATTATGAGCTGTTAAAGAAGCCTTATGACTTTTTTAAATACATGTATTAACATTACGAAACACCTTTATTGAGTCTTACTCACCTTTTCTGTCATTTTTCAACCTTAACTAAGCTTTTTGTTGCTTAATAAAGATAAATAAATACTTATGTATACTTAACAGTTTACTTTGCTTTTTGGAGGAACAGTATCTAAAGCTGGAATGATGCATTATTAAGATTCATAAATGCTTTATGACGCACTGACCAAGACTTCACAAAGCCTTTTGCAGTTATAGGATCAAAAGTAAGATCAGTGGTTGACTGCAGTGCTGCCGTGGACCTGCCTGACTCCAACTGCTACAACTATAAATATCAGTCTTACTTTTATTATCATTATTATAACTGTTAATGTGAATCTAAGAGCTGCTCGACTCCAACTACAACTCAGACTCCATTATGTAGTTAATGTTAATATTAGACCTATCAGTCTATTATCAGACTTTGCTGTTAGTGCTATTATTAAACATACTTTCACCATTATTACTGGTATTGTAGCAATACGTCTGTTTTCTCTGTTGTTGCTCTAATATAACATAGAGTACGGTCTAGACCTACTCTTTATGTAAAGTGTCTTGAGATAGCATTTGTTATGAATTAGCACTATACAAATAAAAATTGATTGATTGATTGATATGAAGGTTAATAAATTCTTTATAATGCACATATTAACAGTGTCTTTACTTACGAATATATAATAAGGTTATAAAGCAAATAAAAGCATAGTTAAAGTTTAAATATGACATGTAGGTTAAACACTATCATGTGTTTGTAATGCGACTATAAACAATTTTAATGAACCATGATCCATGCCTTCATCACATCCAGAATTGACTACTGCAACAGCCTCCTTTATGGTTCAATCTCCAAAGTCCTCAATAAACTCCAATACATTCAGAACTCTGCTGCACGCCTCCTCACCCACTCCTGCTCCCGTGAACACATCACCCCCGTCCTCCAGAAACTCCCCCAGCTCCGTGTTCCTCAACGCATCCAGTTCAAGGTCCTCCTTCTCACCCACAAAGCCATCCATAACCAGGCCCCTTCATATCTTACAGACCTGCTCCATCGCCACGCTCCCTCCCGCAGCCTCCGCTCCTCTGATGCGAACCTCCTCTCTCTGCCACACAGAACCAAGCACCGAACCTGGGGCGACGGAGCTTTCTCCACAGCTGCCCCCTCCCTCTGGAACTCTCTACCCCAACACATCCGAGACTGCACTGACCTGACTTCCTTCAAATCTCTGATCAAGATCCACCTTTTTAGAACTGCTTTTTTCTCATAGTTCCTCTTATTGTGTTTCTTTTGCTATTCTTATTTTGTTTCTTTAGTTGTTTTTAATGATGTAAAGTGACTTTGAGTACAAAGAAAAGCGCTATACAAATAAAATGTATTATTATTATTATTCATAAGGCTTTTATAAATGTTCTTAAGCAGTTAACTTGATGTAAACAAGTTGCTTAAAGCTTCTAAACTTATAATCTAACAATAAAAGTGTTGCTAATATTATCACCCTCAAGACAAGCTAGACAAAAGGTTAGCACTTAATGCAGTCGCTGCTTTTGTAAAGGAACTGGATCTTCTCCTTTATTAAGCGTGTCCCAGTGAGCTACATTCAGTGTAGCACAGCTAGACACTAAATTACTAACAAGGATTGTTAATGGGACAGACCCTTTAAATAAAGGGACCATTAGCTGCCTCAGCAGCAAAGTACCAATAGATTTGTGTTAATGGCCACATTGTGCCAGAAGATGGCGCCATACTCACGTGTCCTTGATGTTGTCAATGTTGGCCTGGATTTTTGCTATGTAGCTGTCCACCTGCTCCTGTTAAATAACAGAAATATAAATGTTTAGGGATTTTGAAAGGATTGGTATTAAGAAGTAATTAAGAGAGTTCTTACCTGGCGTTGTCTGTAGAAAAGTGGCAGAGAGAAGACAGCGATAACACCTGCAGAAGAAAGGAAAGTAGAGTTGTTGAAGCGTCCGTGTACAGTCTGTTAACACATTTTATATTACCAGTGGTGATATTGGTTTCTTACTGATGATGAGTAGAGTAAGGCCATTGCACAGGTCTCCCAGGAACGTCACAAGGTAAATCAGAAACAGCAACTAAGACCATGAGAGAGACAGCCAAGAGTTAGTTTAACTCCCATAAACCGACGACAGGAAACCCCCCCAACGCTGCTTTATGTGGTTTTATTTTCACTCTTTAAGAAAGCAGTAAATCATGAAGCAGCATTGCATAATTCCAACCCTGTGTTACATCATAGATATTCATCTCATATCCAATCTAATTTTCCCCTTGATGAGGAAAAAGGAGAGCTCCAAGTATGCGACTCCAAATATGGGATGCAGTGTTTCCCCTTATATCCCACAGTGTCAGAGCGCTGCGCCTGGGATCCAGTGTTGCCCTGATATGGGACACCCCTGTCTCAGATGGAAAGAGACTCCAGATGATCCCGGGCGTCTCCGCGTACCTCCTCCTGTGTGCCATGTCACATACCGGCCAGGTCAGGGTTGAGACCGGGAGGCGCTGGGATTTAGGGGCTCAGTCAGCTCCCACTGACTCACCATTTACTGTAAATGTGTTAAGTCTGTGTGCTCACTAACTGCTGCTGTTAATCACTGAAATGTCGTAATTACATTGAACTCAACTGATTTGTTTTTGTTCTGATTTTATGTTAAAAAAAATCTGTATGAACATTTCAGCTGACAATGATAGTAAGAATTAAACATAGTAAGATAGTTTCTAAACTGTTAGTGTGATGTTTGGCACAAAAGTGTCACTGAAGGAAATGAGTTCAAATGACATCACAAGAAAGTCATGTAAACTTTTATTTATACTTTTTTATTTATAAAGTTATATGAACTTTATCCAGTCAAGAACTGGCAAGTGATTTTCATATTTAAAATAGGCCTAAATCATATTGTTTAATTATATCTAATGTGATATGCCATCAAATGTACCCTACACTTAGTACATAATATTTATAAGGATTAGTGGGTGCTATGCTTTAATGTGATGACTGTTGTGTAATTACAGGTTTATGCACATATCTTCAATTACTATATATGCACTGTTACTACTGTGCATACACATAGTAGCATGGCTTTATCAATTCACTTAAAGCAAACACTCTTGTTGTGTACGAGACTTAAAACATTTGGCTTTTTGCCTTTAATATAAAGGACAGCGCAAGAGAGACAGGAACAGGAAATGTGCGGAGTAGAGAGTGGAGGATGACATGCACCAAATGGTCGTGCGTGTATCCTCTGTACATGGGGTGCCTGCTGTACCAACTGAGCTAAACCAGCGCCCCCTGGCCTGACCTTTTAATATGATTAGGGGTTGGAATCCCAGGGTAACTCACAATATGATTCGATACGCGATACGAGGCCCATGATAGCGATAATATCACGACACAGCGATTCTGCGATAATTGATTTATTGCAACACAATTATAGAATGATACATCTGATACATACTGATTAACTTCTTCGGCCAAACAATATCCATTCACGTAACCTTCATTCACGTCATAAGCGCCACCGCGAGGAGTCATGACGTTGTGATGCAGAGAGTCACAATCGCAGGGAAATCTGTTTAGAGTGCCATGAAAATATCGATATTTGGCGCCGGCCTATCAATTATTGTATAGCACGTCAGGAGGACGATATATTGAAGTATCGATATTTTGTCCCATCCCTAAATATGATGTCATCCTGCATCAATAAAAACAATATTAAAAATGTGTTTGTGTATTTCAGTTCTTCAGTGCACTACTATTTTTCTACTTTAACATGTAAAAATGAGAATCCAGATGAATTCATGTTTTCACAGGCTGTTTTAAAACTACAGCCCCTTACGAATTAGCTCCCAGAGAAACATAAAGCGAATAATGTTTATATATATATTTAAACTGTGCGTGACGATAACGGACGAATACGGACAGATATAATTAGGCTAGATAAATATTTACATAGAGCAACAGCGGCATACCCAGAGGCGGGATGAAGAGCCTTTTTTTAGTCTGTTAGTACCAATTCAAATATATCAGACAGGATTTCTCTTCCAACAAGACTGCTTTCCACATGATCAGAAAAATATCACTGTCACTGAGGCTGACAGTTGCCGTCAGTGATTTTGCCCTAATTTATGAGCAGTCGTCATATTTCAGCATAATGAGACAGACGGTTGGCATGACGATGTCATCTCCAGTCATGAGCGGAGGAAGAAGAAGGATAAAGGCGCAGAATGAAAGCATGTAGAGATGGACTGATGTCTGGGTTAATTGGGAGGAGAGGTTCTGGACAGGGTGAAGCAAATCTTTGAGAACAGGTCGTTAAGAGCGGCGAGGCGACAACAGACTTAACACACACACACACACACACACACACACACACACACACACACACACACAGAAGGACACATTTAATTATAGCTCACCTTGAGGGACTCAAACAGGTTTCCAACAAAAAACAGTCCCTTCAGAGAGTCTGCCGCAGACACAGCCATGACGACGGCTTTCTGCATGTAGCGGTCGGCCTCGTCTCCACTGAAACTGATGTCCAGGTCCAAGTACGACCTGAGAGGGAGAAAGACAACAAAGAGAGGAAATGGGGTGCATCCATCTTTTAGTTTCAACCACATAATGCTGTTTAAAGACACAGTGATTCAGGGTCATTGGCTGCAATCCTCCGAGCTCCGATATAAATCCCCTCCTGTCGCTCATGTCAGCATCTAAAGGTCAAAAGGCTCTCCAGTGGGCTTTTGTAATCAATGTAGTATATGGAGCTGTCATTCCTACATAAGAAGGGCATAACTTTAAACATTAAACACAACCACATTAATTATTTACAGTATACATTTATGCAGTGTTACAGTTTTAAGATCTCTCAGTTCTTTTTAAAAGGATGACAGACAAGGAAAAGAGGGGGAAACGAAACACTAAAAGCGTAGCCTCTTACTTGAAGGGGTGTTCTCCATCGCCCCAGCTAAGGATGTAGAGGACTTGGTAGTAGATTCTCACCGAGATGGTGAAGCACACGACAGCCAGGGAGACTGTGGAGACCACAGTGATGATGCTGAGCTGGAACAGCGACAGCAGGCCGACCACTATCCCCGTCAGCACCATGCCTGTCCGCTCCGTGTCCTTCCAGTAGATCAGGTCCATCACTGAAAGACATAGAGAGAGGAAGAGGAAGAGAAAAGAAAGGTTAGGACAGGAGATGGATATAGTGATGCAGGTAAAGCAGATGAAGAAATAAGGAGTAGGGAGGCTGTTGAGATGGTAGAGATGAATAACTAGACAATTGATTTTCCTACTGATGGAACTGTAACAATCTCATGTAAAATATTTCCTTCGGGCTGGTTTATATTTTTTTAAGCAGGTTTTCTTGCTGCACACAGCTGACATCATTGTGAATTACTGCATCCTTGCTGGTTTTCAAAGTGCGGCTGCAGCAACATCACTCAGCCTCCAGCCCCTCGGCCGACCAAAGGATCTTTCATTTTTTGGAAGGGGGGTTTCTCGGGGGAGACAGAGTGGCAGGAAGATACGGTAGTTCCTACACGGGGATGAAACGGGAAAGAGAGGCCAGAGGTGTGGAAGCGGGAGCCTTGAGGCAGTGAGGGATTTCCAGCCTCCAGCAGGAGAGGACACACAGCAGCAGCAGCAGCTAGGAGGACACGTCAGGCTCCGACTGGGGCTAAATTTAGCCCTCAGATGAAAGAGGGAAGGCAAGCGGTTGGGGAGAATTTAAATGCAGCATTTCACAGCACCTGCTGGTACACGTCAGTCCGTCAGCAGGCCCTTTTCCACACCCTGTCGGTGTCCCTTACTGTAACCCAGCAACAGCTGCTGTGGAGACCGAGGCGTCCAAAGATTCAGAAACATTCAAAATATGCAGCAGATTATCTCTGATCGATTGATTCCTTTAAGTAACTTTTTTAACACCACATTCTCCTCCCTCAAATAAAAATGCAAAGCCTTTATAAATTTACATATGATGCACGATTAAACAGCCATAAAACAAAAGCACACAGACCACAGTAAGAGCAGTGTTTCTGTGCTGTGTAATTACAGGGTATGTTTGTGGTACAGAACTGTCACACAGCGAACCTCTTTGTGTTCGTCATTCAGTGAAATGCTAAGCCTAAGCATAACAATACAGGGAAGCCTCTTTGAATAGAGTGCACTGACAGCAGGTGGATTATTTATAAGCATCACTGCACACAATTAATACCCATGATGCCTCTGGAACACACCTGTCCACAATGTGTGCTGCTGTCCTTCTGGGACAGAATTACTAACAATATACATATATGGAATACACCACTATATCTGTACTTTAATGTAAAACTACCCGCACCCTGCAACCCCGCAACTATGTCGTAGTGCTGCAGGAGGCATGTAAGAAGTTACACATCAAACACTTTGCAAAGTGGATGGTTAAGCCTTAGAGTTCTTATTTTAAATAAATATTTAATTATTTTTGGGTGTATGCGTATTTGCTAAACTCTCCAAGGTTTGATGGGCACTCTCTCATTTGTCAAGTAAATATACAGCTACCAAGAGCAGTTGTTAGCTTAGCTTAGCATTAAGACAGGAAATGGGAGAACAGCTAGCCTGGCTCTGTCAAAAGGTAACAAATTCTAGCTACTAGCACCTTTAAAGCGCTACATATATATCCTATTTGCATCTTATTCAACCTGTACAAAAACTAGCATAAAAATGGCGGTAAGTTATGTTTCTTGGCCATGTGACTTCCTCCAGTCCTACTTACAGTTTTTGCACAGATAAAAAAATTACCTGATAACATGTTAATTAGTGTGCTTTCTTTAAAGTGCTGGTGGGTTACTTTGGACAGAGCCAGGCTAGCTTTTAGCATGTTTCCAGTCTTTATGCTAAGCTAGGCTAACTGCGTGCATGCTCCAGTTTCATATTTAACCATCAAGAGAGGTGTCAATCTTCTCATCTCACTCTCAGCAAGAAGGCAATATACATCATGAACAGGTCTGTGGGGAAAAAAAGACACCTTTGTAGCGTTGGGTTTGATAAACGTTGTATCTTTCAGAAACACTTTAGGGGAACTTCAGACCCTTCAAATCTTGTATCTTTCTATTGCCATCTAATTTACTGTCGTGCTAACACTAAAATACTTCGAGTGTACTTCATGTGCAGCTGCATAATGCTATCTGCTGATACTGCAATAATACTACCTCTAATCCATTTGACTCAACAGCATCAACTACCCACCATGTTTTAACTGCTCAGATAAAACATTAGGACATTCTTTGTAAACCAGCACAACTGATCTATCTGAACTAATCTTTGCCTTAGTTACTCTTTATACAAATAAGCAGTGAGTGAGTGACTATAAGAAGCAATCAATTAACCAAAAAGAACATCACGTCTCATTCACATATAATTTCAACCACCCTGACATCCTCTCATTTTAGCATCAATATCTATTTTAATTGACCCAGCTTATTTCAGCTCTATCACATAACCAGGAAGTCTTGTAGCCTGTAACTTCTCTGCTCGTGCCAGCTCTACAGCCCCGAAGAGGAAACACTAAAATGTAAGAGAGCCCAGCCGGCAAAGTTATCACACGTTACAACAGCCATCTGCAATTAGCATACCACAACAGCACAGTTTATACTCATTTGATTGGCGGAGGCAAATTCACATCGAGGCTACTGATTCATGAGTTAAAGCCAGACACTCTCCAGAGACTCTACTTGTGAAATGATCAGAGAGAAGCGAGAAATCGGCTCAATTCCCACCTTCAGTCCCCTGATAGTCCGGCTTTCTCACCAGAACACCAAAGTCAGGCAGCTCAACAGTCCACTACTAGAGACTGTAAGTGGTCTCCAGCCCTTCACACTTGAATCAACAGCTCTTCTCACTGAACTCAAACACGGCTCTTTGCAGTAGCAGGCTGTCAGCTCACGACTGTAAGCGAATACCTAGACATCGTCTGCATAGGTGGACTCAAATTCGCTTTAAGTCAAAGTCTCACCTTTACTGGCCATTTTGGTTGCAGCTCCCAGTGTTTCCCTTTACACCCTCTGTCCCTCTTTCTGTCCCGCTGTGCTCCCCCTCGCCCCTCTGAGCTGTTTTTGGCCACCCCCTGCTCGCTCAGCAGTCCAAAGGCCTGACAGCCTAAAATAATCTTGTTCGCAGCTCCGCCCACGACCCTACTCTGAGACTGTGAGAGATTCACACATAGTCAAAAGATGACACAAGAGATGATGCACAATCCCCCCTAAAATCACTGAAATTCCTTATAATGGCAAAAGGTCGCCCTGAATAAGAGTGAATTAATTTCAGCGCAGAGTTATTTAGAGTTAGGTTCGTGTTCATGTGCTGTCTAACACCTGAAACAGGAGAAGCAGGGTTAACTTTCGGTTATGTCACCACGCAAGCCCAAACCTTTAACCCCGACTGACGATACAAAGATGGGTAACTGGATTTTCAGGGGGATGATTTAACTTTCTCAAATAAAAGCTGCCAAAATAAAGCTTATTTCATCTTAAAAACTGGGAATTAAGTATACTTGGCAATACTTGGTACGTTCCCTGTATACCTGTATATTTCACTGTATAAAACTGTATGCTAGTAGTGACGGGCATCGCAAATTATCCAAGGCTATAAATGCTGTAGTGAAAAAAAAATGCAGTGTGTGGCATCAGTTTACTTGCTTCATACCAGTCCCTATACAAATAAACATTAAATAAATAAACATGACTCAGAGGTATGGAGGAACCACGCTAACAAAATAATCCTACATTTAATTGTAGATTTGTACCGACCTTACCCCTTGTTTGTTTACCGAAACCTTTGGACAATAGCACAAAGCTAGTATTTAGAACGAAACACAAACCCCTTGCATTATCAACAAGTAGAGTTTGGTGTCATTTCAAGTGTTCTGCTATGAGTTCTACTATGATACATACCTTTTGGAAACCAAAGGCCAAACTTCACATCCTTAGTACCTACATGATGTTCTACAAAATGTGTTTTTCAAGAGCTTGACCCAAGATTCAGAGTCTGAGAGCACGTTTAATTCCAGCTTTTTGTCTACTTTTTCCTTTGTGCTAGAACCAATTAAAAACTGAGGGTTTAGTTTGCAGGCTCTAAAAGTTCGTAATAAAACCAGGAGAAATGCGACGCTCCAAAAGATGCATGTGTGCTATTTATTCAGGACACCCTAAACTCTGTCATCAGCCTGACCACACATTCATCAATGTGAGGTTTCACTGCCCCCCACATCCGCTAAAATAAGACTGAGCTCTACTCTGAGCTCTACTCTGAGCTCTACTCTGGCTCAAAGTCCACTTAAAATACCAGCAAGCTGGAAGACAGGATGTTATCTCACTGTCTATATTTCTCCTTTTTCTCCGTCTCTCAATCACTAAAGGGCCGAAGAACTCTGACAAACCTGCACACAGAGAAACTGCAGACACACGTCTCTTACTCTGTGTCATACAGTGATACACTCTGACATCAGCGGTGATGGCATGCAGTTCCTAAAAGTCAGCCAATGCCAGAAATGCTTTCCCCATAATTAACACAATCATGCCTGAAATCCCAATAGAGGCGGGCTACTATGGAGGCACAATCAACAGCCAGGCTTTTCCTGGGGGGGTCTATCTCTGTCCGCCTGCTCTTGAAGGTCCATGCAGCGAAATCTGATCTGTATTTAAAGCATCGATTAATGAGCCGAGTGCAATGACATCGCTTAGCAACAAGACAAAGATGGGGGGAGGTTATAGGACAGGGGTCAGAAAGAAGAGTGACAACATTTAAAGGTACAGCTGTGAGTCTTGTACCTGCGATGTGGGTGCATACTGTCGAGTCCTCTGATAGGTTCAGTGCTGAAAACCAGTGATCGCTGACCAGCTGTTCCTGAGAGTTTAGACCGATGGCATCTTGCGACGAGGACGCCGCTCCTCTGGGTCGCACAGATGTGAGCAGCTTGACTGAAATGGTTTCCCTGGAGATGGGAGACTCTGGCTCAGGGGTCGGAGAGGCTGCTGCTGCCGGGAAAAAAAAAAAAGATGATGTCATTATCATGATGACATCACCACTTCCTTCTGTCACATGCTCAGCATTAACTTAAATTACTTACAAAAGCTATTTAATTACATGTTTATAACCACATTGTGCCACAATATTTGAACCTTAACATTTTTCTGTGTCTGCTTTAGGATTACATATTTCTTACTTTTTTTATATTTAAAAATGTTCCTATAGTTACTCGTCTCAAGTTATTATTACCAATTCATAAGGTCTGTTGCAAGACTGCTTATTCAAGGCTGATCTTGTATTTTCAATCTATGTTTTCTTTTCATTTTAAGCCACTTTCACTGACTTTATAAAGCATATACAAAAAAAAAGACCATAAAATATTAGGAATCCGATAATGAGTATGAAAGTATTTGCTTTTGGGAGTTAAAGATATAATCTCAAAGCTTTTCATGTAAATAAATGTCTGTTATGTCACTGTATCGCCGAATGAGGTAACACAATGCTGACTGAGCATATGGCCTGTGGATGGAAGTCTTTGCATTTGCAGTATATAGTATTATTACAGACTGGGTGTCTGGTGCGACTTTCGCGGAAAAAGACACAAGCGGCGCCCAGTTAGTGACGCGTTCTCCATCACCCAGCAGTGGTTGGTCTGCCAGGGAGGGTAGGCGGAGCTAAGCGGCTGCTTTTCCTGTCTCTTCAAGCGTTGTGAGTAAACAGTAATCTACTATGGCTGAACATAGTAAGGTGCCCTTTCGTAAGTTAAGTTTCGTAAGTTATCACTTGGACAAAGCGCTTTTTCTGTTCAGGGGATCAGTATGTGGAATGCCTTACCTGCAGAGCTCAAACTGGACCGTGACTGGGAGCATTTTAAACTCAAACTGAAACAGTTTTTGAAGAGGACTCAGTCTTGTAATCATGTATGATTTTGTGCTCCCTGTTCTACATTAAGTTTTAATGTAGGAGTGTATTTTGTATCCTGTATTGTTATATCTGTCTTATTGCTGTTGAGTCTGTTTTGTACTGTCTCTTGTGTATTTGTTGTTGATTTCATGTATTTTAAAGGCCCATCCAGGGACGGGCATTGCAAATTAGCCAAGGCTTGCTGTAGTGTGTGGCATCGGTTTACTTGCTTCATACTTGTCCCTACACAAAAAAACATGAAATAAATAAATAAACAAAGAAAAGATCGATGACTACAGATACGACTTCAAAAATAAGTGAAAATCCAAAGAAAAAAAACAACCAAATTTGACGCTCAGATGAAGGCAAACAGTCTAAAAAGGAAAGCGAGGAAAATCAAGAGTTAAAACCGGAGCCAACCGTGGACGTCACACATGCGACACCGTCTGGATATCTGTGCTCCCGCAATTACCGTTTACCTCCATAAGTGCTACCAAAGAGAACCAAAGTTATCCAAATACATTATTTTGCTCTGAAATGGCTGATAATGGAACGACTGGACTCTTACTTTCATGATACGGCTAAAAAATACCCAATGAATAAGGACTGAAGGACAAGATGGGCTGCAAATACATCTAAAAATGATCCAGAATCACGAGTCAAATGTGTGATTTTTCATAGTTTAGTGTTCTATATTTCTAGATCTAACACAAGTGAGCTCAAGAAGAGGAAGATATGAACATTCGGATGATATGACACTTAAATGACTGCATAAAAAGACGATGAAATGCCTCAAGGGGCTTTTCCAAAAAAAAAGGCCCACTGACTTCCTGCCACCATCTACATTTAGTCATGTGGTGTCATAATGTCTGCCTCCATGCCAAATCACATCAAGTCCGCCTCAAGGTAAGAGAGTTAAGGTCATCTTAAATAAGAATATATAAGCAGCTTCTGACATGCTATGGTTTTACACTCACGCTAGCAGACAGGGAGGTAGAGTATGTAAGCACTCGGATCATTTGGAGACGCAAAAATCTAGATGTGGAAATCTTGTGCACTATATGTTAACATTTAAAATAAACCATCATCCTGCAAACAAATGGCCTATTTTATCTCAAATGTTACCAGGTTACAAGTTTGGAAGGTATAGGACAATAGCTCTGTTTTAGTATGTTAGCAGCCAGAGCTAAAGGCAGGCGTGTTCGAGGGACATTCATGCAGTTAATTAAAAGAAAGGTTCATGTTGATGTCAAAGCTAAATAGAGCAGTGTAAATAATCTACTGTACTTCACCGCCTACTTGAAATTAAGTGTCACTTGAGCAAATAGCCTGTTCAGTTATGTCTCTATGTAATAATACATGGAATAAAACAAGCCCCACTTCCTGTTTCTCACCCTGAAGTGTCTGTGAGGGATCCTGGGAAGACAGGGACAGAGTAGGAGGCTGAACAGTCTGACTGCTTGACGACTCCTCTCTTTGGATTCCTGCGTCTCTCTCCTGAGTATCTGGCTCCTGACTCTGGGGAGAGGGCTGGATCGTAATAGTCTCACTTTGTCTGTTCTGCTCCCTCCTCAACGCTGCCCTCTCTTGCTCTCTCCTCTCTTCTGCTTCCTCTTCTTCCTCCCTAGTGAGGAAGGCTTGAGGGTCCCAGTCCACGTCAGGGGAGTCCAACAGTGTCTCTAGGGTGTCCGTGCGAATCAGAGGAGTGCGACTCCCCCGAGAGCCAGCCCTGCGTCGGTCCCGGAGGTGCCGCGAGGCTCCGACCGCTTCGGCCTCGGCGATGGCGATGTAAGAGAAAGTCAGCTCGAGGGAGTGCTGTCGCGGCGTGCCCCAGATGGACGGGGATGAAGCCAGTCCTTCATCATCATCTGGGTCTCCGTCTCCTCCCAAATCATCGTCAGACCATTCCCTGGCTGTTTGCAGCTCGCACAGCTCGGACTCCTCGTTTCCACCTGAATGGAGACAAAACAAAGAAGCATTATCCCTAAACTCCCAATTATAGAGAGACTGCTGCTAACTGTGTGTGTACTAGTTCAGTGTCAGACAGCCAGAGCTTGTAATAAATAGATTTGTCAGATAAAAGCAGCCAGGTGTGTCTTGAAGTCTCAGAAAAAAAGGTGCACTTTAAAGTGCATGCAATCCTCTTTGAAAAGTGCATAAACATCTCCGTTCCCAAATGTAGCTCTTATACTCCTGTGTTTAAACGTTGATCCTTAGTGCTGGTGTTTTAAAGGTGAGAGAGATGCTCAGATGTTTTCTTCTAACGTTAGGTTCAAAGACAGACTTAAGGAGGCAGGAATCTCTTATTCAGACAAGTATAATAACAGACGCTCACAATTCAATAATCTCTAAAGGCAGAATCGGAAAAAGGGCTTCACCTTACTGAATAAAAACCCCACCAATTACATAAAGCTGAGGAAAAGAAGCTAACATAGAAATATCGGAGGCTTCAAATATGGGAAACCCAGTCCGCTTCCGCTTCTGCTGGAAGACCCCGATTCGTTTTCACCTCCAATCAGAAATCTAAATTCAGCGGTTCACAGCATTCCTGCTGGAGGGAGTGTGGAGCAGTTTCAGCAGATTATGTACATAGTTTTTGGTCTTGAAAAAGTGGGCCACTTAATGTCAGAGACCCTGGATGGGAAACTCGGTTTCTCTTTCGCCTTGTCGTACCTGAGGAAAAAATCCTCAGTAAAAGAGACACATGCATTTTGAAGATTCTAATTGCTGCATGCAAAAACCAATTACAAAATGCTGGCTGCAGAGGAATCCCCCCACCTTTAGTCCTTACGAACATTATAGGCTCTATCCGCTGCATGGAGCAAAAGACTTCTACCCTGAATATTGGGAAAGATGGGAAAGCTATAACCATAAAGACTGTTAAAATATCTCTTTTAAAATACTGTAATGTCCTAGTCCCCTCAATTGTTCTATGTTTCTACTAACAAAAAAATAAAACTCTAAAAAAAAAGTATACTTAACAGGAAGCGACAGTATTACTCAGAGGATGGACATGCATTTTTACCATCAGTGCACGGGGGCGTAGAGTCTGGAGTGGACGCCACAGAGCCATATTCCTCTGAAAGAAAACAACATTACATATTAATCTACAAGTAGAAGCAAACACATTGGTTGAAATATCAGTGCTGATGCTGTAAACCAATTATTTCCACTGTCTAATCTTCATCCCTCAAAATATTCGGCACATGTGCACTAACATGAAATGATTAGACAATCGCACTATCTTGTATGAGTCATTTTGAAAAGTTGTATCAGTGAACTGTGCGTCATGTTGAATTGTATATCCTCTATATAAGATAACACTACAATCTGCTATACATACTATACTATATATACTGTGCATATCTTAATTTAAGACCAACTAACATGATGATTTCAGTTGCATACAGGTCAGTGGCTACAGACTCATTTCCTTCAGAGCTGTGCGAGCAGCAGTAAAAGGCCTCCACTACATTGGATAGCCAGCATGACATGAGCTAATAAATCACTCCAGGCCGTGCAAATAGTGCTGCATATTCTCTATTCTACGCATGCAAATAATCTGATTAGATTTAAATGTAGAGAATATCTACATCTATATGAATTTGTGACAAAAACCTTTTAATAAAACAAATATAAAAGCACAACAGAAGCTTTTAGGGACAAAAAACTTGTTTCTAGAAGCAAGCCCTCTTGCACAAAGACACATTAATATCTGCAAAGAACAGAAGCAAAAACAAGAGGATACATCTCTTTTCTGCACTGCATCCATCCACTCAGCCATGTGTTTATTAAAGGTAGGAGCAGGAGAGAGGAATGGAGAGTAGGCAGGGAGAGGAGGGGGAGACTGAGCTAACAAATACGATGCTTACAGCAGTTAGCAAGCAAAGATGCTGAGCGAGAGCATGTGACGAAGGTACAGTGAAATAAACAAATGCAGACCTCCTTCACAGGTGCAAACAACAGAACAAAAGCAGACTCACGGCAGTGGGAGAATCCTAAAACCTGGCCCATGCTCCATCAAGGCATCGCTGGGCCCATCCAGTCTGGAAGCCCCCCAGTGCCTCCTCCTCCTCCTCTGCTGCCGGCTCTCACGTCCTGTGAATATGCTCTCTCTCTCTTCCTCCTCCTCCTCCTCCTTCTGCTTCTTGGTCCTCTGTTGAGCAGCTTCCTCTCACACTCCGCTGCCTCCCGCTCCGTCACTCAGCAGCCCCGCCCTGCCTGCCTCAATCCAGCATCCTTCCCTCCTCCCTTCATCTCCTCTGGCATCGTTATGACTGCAGCGGTTGTAACACAGCAAAAAGAGAGAAGCATGAGTGTGTCCCTGCGCCTGCCTGAGCCTGTTGTCGTCTCCCATTCACGTCTCTCTTCCTCCCTCGTCATGTGATTTCAGCTCAGGATCCTATAGGGGCAGGCTGGAGGAGAGGGAGTATGAAGTCATTAATAATGAATTACAAGAGCATATACAAAAGCTAAAGTGGGCAGGACAGGCTGAATCTCCAGTTAGGTCTAGTCCGTACCAGTATGTTAGGTTTGTCAGCTTTACCATGTTTTAATAATCTGTATAATATCCCAATTTCAAATATATGAAATGTTGGTGTTTCACAATTCATGACCCAAAAAAATACAAGAGAAACTGATCATGTAAGTCGTAGTATAAATAATATAAAGACTTAACTAAAAGCTTTTCTATAATGGAAAAAGAGGCCTGTGCTACAGTGAAAAGTAGGGGGCAGCAGTGTGTAGCTGTAACTGTTGAGGGATCATGATAAATGGAAAAGAGCAGAGAGAGTATGGAAAAAGTCCTCTTTGCTTACATTTACACTTCAAAATTAATTCTAAATAAAGAATTAAAGAACTAAATATACATAAAGATGAAATATACATAATTATACAACAGTTAGTTCCGACCAAGTAATCTGATTGGATAAGAGGCATTCCATGAGTGATGATATAGAGAACGACATCACTGGGACTTTTCACTCTGTGTATCCCTCTGCCTCAGCATGGTGCCCTGAATACTGTTAATCAACATTATAGCAGAGCGTGTATGTCTACATTAATCAAGCTGGTACCTCTGAATCACACAGCAGACACAACAGCACAAATTAGAACCTACAGATAAGTGATCGTGATGTTGTACTGAATATCAGCACGGCTGTCATTAGCACTCCCTCTCATATGATATTATATATGAAAGACCACCTAAAAAGTGATTTTTTTTTTACAAGTCATAAGTTGAATTAATAAGACCTACACTAAATACACTTTGTTTTTTTTATCTGTTTAATTGACAAAATAATGGAACATAGTTATGTAAGAGAGGTTGAGAGAGTTATAATAGTCACAGACAGTAAATTAGTGATGCATGGTGGTCCTGTGGATGGCAATGCATTGCCACTTTAGAGGAATGAATGACTGTATCTGATTTGTTGGAAAGCTGATGGATGTTTTATTTTTAATAACTCTTCAGTAACACACTCATTCAAAGTGTTTATAAAGGTTAAAGGTCAAGGTTAAAAGATTTATAATTTTAAAAAATCTGAAACTTACTGGGATCATGAAAAACATGGCCTAATTGTAAGAAACAACACATCTAATTTAACCATTGCATACTCGTGTTTAAAAGGTAACATTAAGTCCAAGTCCAAGAGCAACCCACTTCTGATGTTATCCTGTTTACTGTGTGTCCGTGCTTCGTATTTACCCGGATAAATAAAAGGTAAACAAACACACGCTTCACCTGAAACACTAACCGCAGAGACCAACTTCAGCTGATAAAAGCTTTAGACCTGCTTAGATGCCTACGTGTGAACCAGGTCAGGAACTCCAAAATACCCCACAGTTAATGAGATTAAGACGCACAGCTGTCGTGCTGGAACAACATGAAATCAGCAAGTCACATATAGAACAAGGTAGAGGTAGTCTGAGGAGGTGAGTGGACATATAACACAACTTAAGAAAGATTTCCCTCAAAGTTTGGATTCATATGAGTGTTCTTAATTCCGTCTTGTATCACATTCAATTTAAAAAAAATAATAATCTGGACAGATTGCAAAGGTGAATATATTCACATTATAATGAAGCGTTATTTGGCCCTAAACAGAAAGCACATGCAAACATTTAAAATAATGTGAATGTCAAATGGGGAAGGCTGACCATAACCCTTTTTACACTTCGGTTCCGCCACAGCACCTTAACAAAGCTCCATTGTCCTGCTGCCTTTGTCATTTTACATTGGACCAAGCAACGCCGGCGTAAAGCCGCCCCAGTGTGTGTTTTTACACAGCGTTCTGGCGTTGTGGAAGCAAAGCGTGCTCGAGGTGTAAGCAAACAGTACGTACTTCACATACACACATGGCTCTGAGCCACCCTGCTAGCTCCTCTGTTTACAATGACACTGAGGCGGACGACTTCGGCCCAACATTCAGTCTCTGTGAGTTTTACATAGAAGACAAAAGGCGTAATAATCTCAATTGGCAAATCGAAAGCTTCGCCTTCCGGGTCAGCTCCCTCATCACCATGACGGTTCGGTACAACGCCTGCATTACTGCTGGCACTGCACCAACCTGTCTGTCAATCTCACAATCCATTTTACCTTCACTCAGGAACAAGACCCAAAGATACCTAAACTCCATTGCTTGAGACAGTAACTCATTCCCCCCGGGTCAGTTCTTGTCCATGGAAATCACAAACAGAATCAGTGACAAGGGACAACCGTGGCTGAGGTCATCAACCACGGGATAAGTGTTTGACTTTGTTCTGAGGATACAGACACAGCTCTCACTTTGGTTAAAGAGGGACCAGATGGCTTGTATATTCCCGCAGTTACCCGCAGCAATTCTGCAAGGGCAAAGAGTTTGGCCACTGTTCCATAGCCAGGACAGAATCCACATTGTTCCCCCTGTATCTGAAGTTTTATGATAGGCCGAAGACTCCTTTCCAGCCCCGTGGAATAAACTTTCCCCTGGAGGCTGAGTAGTGTGATACCCCTATACCTGGAGCACACTCTTTGGTCTCCTTTTTTGAAAATGGGAACCATAACCCCAGTTTGCCATTCCACAGGCACTGTCCCAGACCTCCATGCAACATTGATGACAGCCTGACAATGTCCAGAGCCCTTAGCAACTTAGGGTGAATCTACACCTGGCGCCTAGCCACTAAGGAGCTTCTCTGTAACCTCTGCCAAGCATGTGGGTAAGGCTTCCCCTGGATCTCTGGACTCTGCCTCCTCATCAGAAGACGTGTTGATTGGGTTCAGGAGCTCCTCAGAGTGTTCTTTCCACTGCTCAACAATATCCCAAGTTCAGGCCGCTTCCCCTGCTGATGACAGCCTGATCTAAGCCATTTCATTCCCCTCCTGAGTCTAATGGTTTAGTTCTTTAAGGCCAAACAAAGTCCTTCTCCATAGCCTTACTGAACTTCTCCCTAGCCACCCAGCCAGAAAGCTCTCCTTCTTCAGCCTGGCAGCTTCCTTCACCGTTGGTGTCAGCCAACAAGTTCTTAGGTTGCCCTAACAACAGGCACAAATGTCCACATCGTCCGATCCAGCTCACTACCAGTTGGTAAACAGTTGACAGCTCTGATGCTCTCTTAACTTGAGTGTCCAAGACGTAAGACCACAGATCTTAATATACAATAACAATCAATCATTTATTTTTTTGGTTATGGTTCCAGGTACACTTAATATTCATCCTATGCTCAACATAGTGTTCGTTAAGCTATGCAGTCCCAGACGGAATCGTTTTCAGGACACTGCCTTGGGACTCCAATAAGGCCACACACTCTGAACTGCTACAGGGTTCATAAGCACAAACCACAGTCAGAGCCTTTCTCTTAGCAACTCGCAGTTGCACAAAGGCGACCCTCTTGTTTCCTGGGGAGAACTCTGACACAATGACTCTAAGCCAGGGGCTTGTGAGGACCCCCATGCCTGCCCAATGCCTTTCACCCTGGGCAATTTGTTAAAGAAGAGAGTCCAACTATTCTCCAGAAGTTTAGTCCCACAACCAGTCCTGTGCATGGTTGTAAGACCAACTATATCCAGCTGGTAATGCGCCACCCTATCCCTGGGGGTAGTAGGCCCGCTGGGAGGTGGCTCATGGCACCAGGCTGAGCCGGGCTGAAATTTTCTATGTTGGCTTGGAAGTTGACTTTCAACTATTCTTGACCTTGGGAACACCAGTCACAATGGGCACTGTAACCAGTGATATGATTGAAATCTCCAGAAAAGCAATTCAATGGACCCTGGGGCTGTATTGTTTTGTTAACTGCTGTTGCCAAAGTCAAAAGTTAGCTCAGATTTAACCACGATATATCCTTAAAAAAGTATTTTGCTCATTTTTGCATTCAGAATAGACCAAAGTTTCTTGTTTCAGACATAATCTCAGACATGTAACCCTGATTACAGCATCCCTTGCTTATAATCCATGCATGTGTGCAGACGCAGGTCATGTGGGCTGTCTTGTGGGTGATTATCCAGCAGCATTACACAGACAGAGGGAGGGAGGCAGAGCAGAGGGATAAATCAACAAAAATAGATAGGCCAATAGAATTGCAGGGCTGACACCGGACTGGTAAAGCTGAGAAGGAGGGAGACAGACACAGAAACGGACAGTGACAGGGAGGATGACACCCTATGGTCTTGGTGTCAAATAAAGAGGACAGAAGAAGGATTCTCAGACTCTGCCTGTAGGGTAAGGCATACAAAAATGGCCCTGATTACTTTTAACAGAAAACCTACTCAGTTTTGAATTTAAGAGGATAATCCTTATTTGAGGTTACTTTTTTGTTTATCTGCTTTGGGAGCCACAACTTAACTGTTGCGCTGGACCTGCTGCGGAAAACACAGGGCCGGAGGAGGGGCACCAGGAGGAGACGTGCTGCTGCCAGGCCAAAGAGGAAGCTCGAGAACAGGCTCCGCGGAGTGATGAGGACGGCCAGGCGGGCCAGCAACGTGGAGGTGCCCTCCTTCCTCCGCCAGCTGGTCAAAGAAACAGAGAAGGTGGTCACCTTCTTCTTCAAAGGGGGGCCTAGGGAAACAGAACATGGGGAGGAGGACGGTTTTGATGAGGACAACTCGATGCCAAGCCCGTACCTGGACCGCCCCATCCTGGAGAAGCATGTGTCGGAGGGGGGGTCTCAGTCAGGATTGAACTATGCTGTGGCGAGCATGCAGGGCTGGAGGGCTCAGATGGAGGATGCCCATGCCTGCATGCCCCAGCTGAGAGGAGAGCTGACAGAGTGGGGGTACTTTGCTGTTTTTGATGGACACGCAGGCACCACAGTGGCGCAGTACTGCTCCAGAAACCTGCTGGATCACATCCTGGCCACAGGTACGGAACTCATCAGGGACTATCAACTTGAATCTCATTAAGATAATCAAATCCCTTCCTCTGGCACTGAAAACCCTTTTAATTGTTTGTTAGGGCAGAATGGACTCCCAATTATTTAATGACGTCAAGCCCTTGTTTCACAGTGCCTTAAGTAGTTTTGCACAACAGGATTATTAAACTGTTATAAACGTTATATAACGGACTTTGATGACACGGTTTTAAGCATGGAAGAAGACTTGATTCAGGCTTGATACACCTTGAAAGTCCTTGAAAGTAGCTGCTTAATAGCAGATTTATAAGAACCAAAAGAATTCAGGTTTAAAGGTGGGATTACCTTGGATAACTAAGATACTGTACTACTAAAATATAACAAAAATGTATATCTAATCTGTGCCTCTTAAAAAAAAATCAGTGCCATTGTGTTGGCCATGTTGTAGTGGATATCTTGGTACTCTGACCTTCCAGTCTGCAGTTAAATGTTGACAGTTCACAAATCCAACACAAACAGACCCCAATTTTTATGGTACCATGGTCAATGTATGTGTGCCCCTATTTTAGTGCCAGAAAATATCCAGAATGGTGTAAAAACCAAATGTTGCCCCCTCATTATCCACAGGTGGGGTCAAAGCCAGCGCGGACCCTGAGCAGGTGAAGGAGGGGATCCGTGAAGCCTTCCTGGACATTGATAGCCACATGCACAAACTGGCTCGCCAGGACAACTGGGACCGCAGTGGCACCACCGCGGCAGCTGTCATGATTTCACCACGCCACATTTACTTTGTGAATTGTGGGGACTCACGCACCCTGCTCTGCAATAACGGCCAGGTGGTCTTCTACACGGAGGACCACAAGCCGTTCAACCCCAGAGAAAAGGAGCGCATCCAGAATGCTGGAGGCTCCGTGACCCTGCAGAGAGTCAACGGCTCGCTGGCCGTTTCCAGAGCGCTGGGGGACTTTGACTTCAAGGAGGTGGATTGGAGGCCGCAGACGGAGCAGCTGGTGTCGCCGGAGCCCGAGGTGTACGAGATGGAGAGGAGGTCCGATGATGAGTTCCTCATTCTGGCATGTGACGGCGTTTGGGACGCCATCGGAAATGAGGAACTGTGTGCCTTTGTGCGCAGCCGTCTGCAGGTGTGCGATGACCTGAGAGAGATCTGCACCCAGGTCATTGACCTCTGTCTCTATAAGGTGAGGAGTCCACGACAGAATACGAACAAGTTTCATGAAAAAATAAGAAAGTGAAAGCCTTTGATGAAAGATTAAGATACCGACTGATACATTGAAACACATGTGTGGTTCATGATTGAAAAAGAATCAGTAAGAAGTAATTTTCCAACATTGCACCAGGGAGAAGAATCACTGGGATGACAAACGGAGTGTAATGCCAATGCTTCTAATTTGATACCTGAGTTTCAAGGTCCATTTAACAGCTGAGTGAGCTTTCAATAGTAGAAATCAAACAACCAATACAACCAAAAGTCCCCAGGAAGCTACTGAACCGACCGTGTGGTGAGATTATTTCGTCATCAACTGGTCAACTTTTAATCGCCTATAATTTGTTAAACCAACATGAAAAAAGTATCTTTAGTAAAATTAAAACTTTTAGAATACCAAGACAACTCGGCATAATCAATCTGCAGAGGAAGATCTCGTGATACAATGAAAAGCTCCAGTACAAACACTAAATGACATCCACATGTCTTTCAGCAAAACCCCTTTTAAAAGTTATAGTAATAATTCTATTCTATCGCCAAATGAGGTAACACAATGTTGATTGAGCCTACGGCCCACTGATGAAAGCCTTTGCATTAAAAAATAAGTGAAAATCCAAAGAAAAAGAAACTAATTTGACGCTCAGATGAAGGCAAACAGTCTAAAAAGGAAAGCGACCGTCAGCGAGGAAAATCAAGAGTTACAACCGGAGCCAACCGTGGACGTCACACATGCAACACTGTTTGGATATCTGGGAAGTGTGCTCCCGCAATTACCGTTTATCGCCAGAGGTGCTGCTAAAGAGAAGGGAACTGAGATCTTCGAGATTACCGCTTTAATAAAAGAATCTAGAGTTCTCAAAATGTAATGCTGCCTGAACACAGGCCAGAATCTTAACCTAAATAAAATGATTTAAGTTGGTCAAAAAACATCCCAGAAAAAAATTCAAGGAGTAACACCAACATACTCAGTCTTGATACTTGACACTGGTGCCAACAGGCTGAATGAAGCTGCTCTGGGAACATCATAGTGCTAAAAAGGAGCTTCCTAAATAAACCACATAAAAGTACGTATGCTGAATATCTAAAAAGTGGGAAATGGCCTGTGGTTATTTTGTGAAAACATTTTGATAGATACACAAATCATTTCTCCACCAAGGGTCTTTTTTTTACCATTTGTA
Source organism: Semicossyphus pulcher (assembly GCF_022749685.1). Lineage (NCBI taxonomy): Eukaryota > Metazoa > Chordata > Actinopteri > Labriformes > Labridae > Semicossyphus > Semicossyphus pulcher. Next base: position 13,503,417 of record NW_027211692.1, on the reverse strand, counting down.
CATGTTGTATTATCACCCCTAACAAGCCTCCGGGGTTATTCCAGGACACACAGTGTTACAGCAGGTGGATTTATGAATGGGAAGCCTTACGTTAAGTGAGTGTTGCTGGCAGGTGTAAACTGTGGGTAGGGTCTCTGTGAGGAGGAATTACAGTCACGTTATGTAAGTAGATTTCTCCTGCAGGTCGTCCTAATGCTCGTTAGTACTGCCTGTTTAAACAGTGACGAACTTGCCCTATAAATAGCTGCATTAAGGCATGCAGGGCTATGGGATCGGAGGGGAGAAATGCTACATATAGCTCGGATTAACACTGGATGTGAGTCTGTTGACGGCAGCCCAGTGTTACCACTCCATACATACCGGCTCAGAGGCTTTATCCTGGCCAAGACGTGCTGCTATTTATTTCACCTAAAAGGGCTTACTGTTGAAAGACTGCATGTTCCAGTACACGCTGAGCCTCACTGCTCGCTGTCATATCTGATGTCATAACCAACAGGCTGATGGTCTGAAAACTGCAGAGACTTTAGAATGTCGCCTGGCTGATACTGCGTTTTGAAGTGAATACTCATATTAAAATGAAGGATGAAAAAATAATAACAAAATACTACACAGCAGTATTTTTTTAAACATCAACAATTATTTTTCCACTGCACTATTACGTTACTTATCGGCACACCCATTGGTATAAATCTATGTACGTCGGCATGACCAATTCATTCATTCATCTATCTCTTTTCACTGGTTCTTTTTTTCAAGCCAGAGATGATTCTGAATGCGGAATATCATGTTTTTTCCGCAAAAAAACAGAGAAATAATATTAAGTAAATATCTTTTTCAAACCAATATATATACAATTATATTTGGCTCAGACCTCAGTCCACTGATATTTTCTATTTTCTTTACATATTTCACAGAATTTTAAGGGATGAAAGAAGTACTAGGATTCTTTACTGAAGTAAAAGTACAAGTACAGTATGAATATACTCCGTTGCAAGTACTGCACTTTAAATTCTCAAGAAGTGTTATCAGTAAAATATACTTTAAGCATCTGAAGCAAAAACGGTAGTTATGCAGGCAGGAGGTCCCCATGCTAGAGTTTATTTTGTTAGAATTGTTGCTTGTATGATGAATGAGCAATTCTAACCCAATAATATCATCTAATACTGGTATGTAATTTATCTATAGTGCAGGATTACTCTTCATAATCCGTAAAATTAGCTGGCAAACGAATGTGGTGAATTAAAAATTCTCTTCTGAAAGTATTTAAGTATATATTAGCATAAAACATAAATACTCAAATAAAGTGAAAGTACCTTAAAATATAAAGCACTAAACTACCTTCCACCATAGTGCTTCACTGATGATTATGCGCTCTGTCTCCACCTGCAGGGCAGCTTGGATAACATCAGCGTCATCATTGTCTGCTTCCCCGGCGCCCCCCAGGTGTCTCAGGAGGCACTGCAGCAGGAGGCAAAGATGGAGCAGCAGATTGATATGAAAGTGGAAGGTGATTGGCTGCTTAAGAGTCTCTTCAAAGCCCAACAATCTAGTCTTTAAACTACTCTTAGCGTACTGTTTTCTAACCTTAATGTTCTGACTTTCTCCCTTCACAGAGATCATCCAGATGATGCGGTCCAGAGATGAGGACCCTGACCTTTTGTACGTGATCAAATTCCTGGCTGCAGAAGAGATGCCAGGGCTGCCACCAGGAGGAGGCATCACCAGCAAGTGAGTCCGAGCAAATAACTCCACCGAAGAACAAGAGAATATTTAGGGAATGTAAACAGAAATCCTTTTGACACAAACACCACTGTTTCTGTCTTTGCAGGCGGGACTGTATCATCTCTGCTTATCAGAAACACGTCATGGCTCTCAGATCTCAGGAGCCCATGGTAAGACACACAAGTCACATGACACTACACTTGGATGTCATTAGATGAAGGCTGATTCAAAATATAACCATCTCAAAAATATATGCCTCATTCCCAGTTTTCCCAGGACTGCATTTAATGATTATTTAATTATTGATTATTCAGCTGATTAATGTTTCACATAAATCACAAATCATTTTGGTCTAATAAGCATCAAATACAGAGAAAAATCTACTTAACAATGTCTTATTTTGTTTAACTTACATTTAAAAACCCTTTAAAAAAAAACCCATACTAATCAATTAATTACAAAAAAATATCAACAGCATAGTTGATTATGAAAGTATCAATCTTTGTGGCCATGGGAATAATAGCAATTATTATATGCCTCATTTACATGAACATTTAAAGTAACAATCTCAAACTTTTTCATTTAAATAAATGTATTTTAAAGCTCCTGTGAGGAACTTTCAGTTTGTGTTGATTTTGGCACCCCCTGTGGACGAGGCCGCCCTGCTTATCTCTTTGCTGATTTTGTAGGTTTTAAACAAAAAATCTCATCCTGCTTTCTTTAAGTCATATGTGTCACTCATTTTAAATTTCTGCCCTGGAAAATGTAAACAAAGGCAGCGTACAGTTAATTGCTTCCTCTGACACCTACCCCCTGCCAGAAGTTTCAGGCATTAAAAGTAACTGTAGAAATAATCATAATCTTCTTCCTGATGGTCTGGTTTGCTTTGGTAGGTAAAGGGTCATCAGAATAAATTTCAGTCTGTTTCATAACCGTCAAAAAACAGTCACTATCTTTCGCTGAATGAGTTAACACAATGGTGATTAAGCCTATGGTCCACTGATGAAAGCCTTTGCATTTGCAGTATACATTTTTTTATGGACTGGCTGTGTGGCGACATTCACGGAAAAAATCACCATCACCCAGCAGTGGTTGGTCTGTCAGACAGTGTAGGCCGAGCTAAGTGGCTGCACTTCCTTTTTCTGGAAGCATTGCGAGTAAACAGTAATCTACTATGGCTGAACAAACAAAGAAAAGATGGATGACTACAGATACAACTACAAAATAAGTGAAAATCCAAAGAAAAAGAAACAAATTCGACACTCAGATTAAGTCAAACGAAAGCAAGGAATATCAAGAGCTAGAACCATGACAAAGGGAGCCAGCCGTAGACGCCTGGTTAAATTGGGACAGGTGCTCTCATATTGTCTATTGTCAGTGGGAGGTGCTCAAGAGCACAAACATTAAAATCTTTGAGATTGCTACTTTAAAGCAATAGAACTAATATAGCTATACAAACATTTCCCTGTATATTCAATGACGTAAAGTGCCTGTTGCTCTTACAATTAAGTTGATTCTATTATTAATTTAAAGGTTACAAATGTTGTTTTGTGGCATTTCAGGACATTGAAGGATCGGAGGAGGACTCAAACTAAAGCTATCAAATTGGAAACAGAATCATCAGCTTCCTCACCATCTCCATGGAGACCAGCTTCAACAAGAAACTTGAGCAATAAACTATCGACGAGTCTTTCTGTAACAGATTCTCTTTGAGCTTTTGCTTTCCGGTCGATTAAAGTTTAAATCAGACTGTGTTGTATTCTTGTAATATAAGCGCTGTATACAGTGCCTTGGGACTCTGTTTGATACATCATCTGCACATGCGAGATGCTTATATAAGGCAGCTCATTTTACATTAGTGTGTAGCTGACATTATAAGCAAACTGCACATACAGAAAACAAATGATCCGACACTCCTTATTCTAAAGCAATCGATCACACGCACACACAGAGACACACACACACACACACAATTTATGTTCTCCACACATGGGCTACAAGCATATCAGAGGCTCTGGTGAGGGAGCGCAGTATGTCGTATCCCTCGGTAAATAATTACTTTGCACAGCGCTGTCAGGTAGCAAAGGTGACACGGTTAGCAGTGACTCGTTATAGCAGGAACATAAACGTGTGCCATAAGAGAAGAAAGACAGAGGGAGAGACATGATAAAGGATAAAGAACACAGGAGAGAGGTGGAGAGGAGGGCCATACTCAGAAAAGAGGATGAGGTGTTCCTAAGAATTAGCACACATTCCTCATTAAACCTGAACCTTTATGGCTCTTTAGAGGGGATGTGTCAGGTGTGACGTCACAGTGTTATTTAAAAGTTGTTGTCTTTTTGGAAACAGATTAGCACAGCCTGATTTAGCTCACTGATAGTAAACTTTGTTCCATTATTATCGATCTAAAATTATACAGTAGCTATTTTAGATACGTTTGTGGCTTAAAATGTATTTGTTTATGTTGTGACCGGCTTTGTGACACATTATTTATTTTACAATATTATCAGTACACTTATTTTAAACATATTTTTTTGTATTTATAGAGGTTTGAAATTTTAAAAAGTTTGAGAAAGATTTTTATTTATTTATTTATTTTTTTTATAAATCTGTTGTTGTTGTCGATTAAAATCTTAGTTAATAGTTTGTATGGTGGCCCTGAGTGGCAAACCACATCATTTCACAAAAACAATAACAATTCACAAAACAAAACATTTAACATCAAATTTTTCAAAAAACTTTCTAAAAACATTTCACAAAAAACAGACATCCTAAAAACACAAATACATTTCACAAAACAAATCAACATGTCGTGTTTTGAAATCTCATTTTTGTTTTGTCATATTACGTTTTTGTTTCAGTGTCATTCTGTTTCATGAAATTTTTAATATTTTGTGAAATGCCATTTTGTTTTCTGAAATGTCATCGAGTTTTGACTTTCAGGGCCTCCGTAGTTTTTTGGCTTTAAAATGTCACAAATTAGGGGAAAAAAACCCACATAAACGGTTTCAACAATCCATTTTAAACCATGTCTAGTTATTAGACCATGTAATCCCCCTGCAAATGATCACTTTTATGGAAGGTGATATTTGGCATTTTTCGCATAAAAAAATACTTAAATGATAAACCAATTATCAAAATAGTTACTTTTTTTCCAGTTTCAATAAAGTTGATGTCTTTTTTTTTTCCCGACAAGACAAAGATTTACAATTAAGTGTTTGCCAAATATATAATTTTGCTTAAGACATTTTCTACCTTAAGCCTATCTACAGCGTCAATATTAACAAAAACGACAGCAGGGTAGGTCAAGTCTAAGTGCAGTGACTACAACGTGAGGGGCTTTAGGTGGCTCTCTTCAGCAGTCATGGGTTCTTCAGAATGTATTGCGAGGGTGTGGCGAGGCTCGGCACCTCTGTATTAATTGACTGAGCAGAGCTTGTATTGGACAAAGCGTCCTTCTCACCTCCTCACTCCTGACAAGTCAGAACCCTGAAATATTCAAGTCATTGCAGGACGGCAAAGCTCAGCTTGGACCAGTTGTGGACAAAGATCAAGAGGAACCAAGAGGTGAAAAAAGAAGAAAAAACAACCTGAGGGGAAAGGCAAGAAACATGTGAGTAAGGACTGCGTTTGAGTGGTATTTATTTAAGTTGGCGAGTGTTTCCTCCGGTCGCTCAGATTCCTCTCACAGTGCAAACAAGTACTGGTGAACTAAGCCGCTGTTTACAGTGTAATGGCCACCTGAGGGCCCCTAAAGCAGCAGCTGCTGTCCGGTAAAGCCTGTATCTGCAAAATGTCAACTTTTCAAAGGAACTTAAAGAAATACCAATGCATTCTTAGAAGGGGTGTGTAAACCTAATAGATATATATTTTATTTTGTAGCCTACAGTACAAGAAGGTTACAACCTCAGTGATTTATTATAAAATACAATAAATATGAAGAAAGAGAGGAGTCAAGGATCAACAAGTCAGATGTGATCAAAGGGAATATAAGTTAAATTTAAGCTCCATTTTTTTCCTTATTTTTTAAGTTAAATCAGGGGTTCATTTGTTGTCATTTATTTATAAAATGAATGCTCAGTCTGCCTTAGCAACTGTCCATGTGTATGCTTTTCCCTCTGATAGCCTTGCAAAATAACTAAAACAATCACAAATAAAATTAATTAAAATTAAAAAATAACATAAGAATGAGTAAACGTGTTGGTCTCTTCCAAAACCCATAGTGTTTTATTGAGAGACTGCTTATTGGGACAACAGATAAGGGCGTTTGATAAAGTGATGAGAGAGGGGGCAAAGGGATTGGCAATCAGATGCCAGTGAGGGCCTGTGTGCCACGTGACCAGAGGCTAATTAAGTAAGTGAAACACCTGTGTGAAACAGTTAGCATTGTAGCCAGGCAAAGTTGGGTGCTAGCCATGGCAGTGGGGCACGAGTGTCTGAGCACTTTGGTGTAGAAACGTTAAATTTCGTTTTTTCCTGTGTTAATATAGTTTATTTACTGTAGTCCTCCTTCGTTTCATATGGAACAAAAGTCTGCTGAGGAGACAGGTAACACGGTACGGAAACAGACTAAACAAACATGTCCAGCAGAAACAGTTGGCTAATTAATGAGAGCTACAGCGTCTGCATGCTAACCAAACTGTAACTAACTTCCCTTATACTAACTTGATGTCACCCACCTGTAGCCGGGCAGGATGCCGCTGAACGCAGGAGACACCGGGTACGGCAGCGTGCAAGGCCCCGGGCTGACGGGCAGTGTGGGCGCCTCGGAATCTGCTCCGCTTCTCATCCCGGAAGACGCACCGGAACCGTTCCAGCGGTGGCAGCCCATGTCTAAGGAGGAGCTGGAGGTGGCGGCGGGGGGTCCGGGCTGGAGGAAAGCGCGCTGTTACCTGGTGCTGCTGTTCTGGCTGACCTGGGTGGCCATGCTCGGCATCTCCATTGCCATTATAGTGATGAGTCCCCGGCCGGTGGCCACAGAGCTCAGGTGGTGGCAGAAGTCTCTGTTCTACCAGCTGCAGCCTGACCTGTTCATGGAGAAGCAGACCGACGGGTCAGAGGGCATCAATGGTGAGGAATTTTCTGTATCATAAAAAGATTTCACTAGGATTTCAACATGTTGCAGTGCATATACAATAGGTTCTGTAAAAAAAATTTTTTTAATTTATTTACCGAGTTAATAGAAAAAAAAACATCCAAGCTACTGGATACGACAGGCCTTCAGTATCAAGTGATAAAGTAAACCTTACTTTAAGGCTATAATCACCTTGAGAAGGACAGTTTCCAAACAAAACTTCAAGTAAATTAGCTCATAAAGGTCAACATACAGTGAGCTTTGAGCAGGTCCCTAAAGATCTGAGGGGGAATTAAGTTTTTTCTGTGAAAACCAGATGGCTGACGGTTATCAAAGTTATGTTGACACAGTATGAGAGCATTAAGTCTGACCACAACAGCTATCTTATCCTGAACAAAGTCGGACTCTCATCTTTGCATCAGTCTGCATACTGTGCACAGAATAGTTGAGACTCATGTCTCTTTCATCAGGCCAGATACTTTATCTCTTACTAAATTGACTGTGCAACACTGGATTAAAACATGTTGCAACCGACTAAAATAGGGCCTGAGAAAGCTCTGGTATTTTACCTTCTCTGGGATATTAGATAACAAACTTGTTTTTCACCCCAAGAAGGGAAATTGTGCAACTGAAAGAGGTTCATCAACAGTTTAGCTTTGAAACTTAAATACTATATTATGACCATCCATCACAATCAAAACAAAGTATAAAAAGTAATTATAATGGAATGCACTAAACACCTTAAACAGTAAAAATAGGCACAAATAAAGTTAGGAAATGAGCAATTTGAACATAATGACTGATGCTGATTGATGTCACCGACTTATTCTAATGCTTACCTTTCCTAAGCCTTGTGTGAGCAGATTCCCTACATCAAGTCCCTGGGTATAGGGGCTCTTATTCTGGAGGGACTGTTTGATAAGGAGGAACCTCCTTTAAACCTCACTGCAGCTGGTGCAAGCCTTGGGACTTTGCCTCAGATCCAGCATCTGATCGCAGAGAGCAACAAAGCAGGTAATAACTATAATATTATTCAGACAGTCTGCAGAGGTAGATGAATACTCAATAAGGTTTTTCCTTGGTCCTACAGGTCTGAAAGTGGTGTTAGACTTTTGTGAAGTGGATCCAACGGGACATCAGAATGTAGCAGAAAACACAAACAGACCGTCAAACATATCAGACACAGAACATGTAAGAACCTGCTCTCTACTCATGCCAGTAAATGTGTTATCAGTGCTGCTTGTTTTCCTAAAATGTGAGACTTTCCACAGAATGGACTGCGGTTCTGGTTGCAGCAGGGTGTGGCAGGCTTCGCAATCTGTGACACGGATGCAGCGTATTCAGAAAAGGTAAACTGATACTCAATATTTTTAAGTATTTTAACAAGCAGAGTTTTCACAATCTCATAAAATATTTACATTTCAGACGTTGCTGGAATGGAGAGGTGTCTTTAAAGAGTTCAACAGTCCAGAGGAGGAAAGGTATCTTTGTAGATGTAGATTGATGTCTTTTTTAATAATATAACGAGGCTTCAGTGTCAAAGTGTGCTCATCTGTCTCTTCAGGATTGTGGTGGTAAAACAGACAAGAGATGTTCTACCTCCTCTAAACAACTCTACACTAGTGGATGTGGTCCTGAGGTCAATTCTGCCTTCTTCAAATGACCTCCTGCCTTCAGAGGAAGTCGCTGAAGCTATAGAGAAGCACCTGCAATCAAGAGAAGAAGATATATGGCCCAGCTGGACAGTAAGGCACAAATGCAACAGTTAACATTTTTAAATTAACCATTGCTTTTCTATATTTTAGTGGCAAAGTGGTGATTTGTAACAATTGGTAAGCTTCAAGTCAGCTTCACATAAACATAAATATTACATTTTGTAAGGTATATATTTGAATGAACATGGATATTAAGTCTTTTTTCCAACTACATCCCTGTGACTTGTAAACATTTTTTCACCTATTTGCCTAAAAAATCTGGAGAAAAATGAGAAATGGTTTCAATATTTCAAAGGTCAAATGTGACTATTTAGATATCTCGTTTTCGCAGATAACCTTGCAAAGATCCGCAGACATTGACTAACATACACTATGACGAACCGAGTAAAAATTTCTCCATTCTGAGGTCATAACAAACTTTCACAAGAATGAAGTTGGTTTTTGGCTTGAGGTTAACAAATACACAAAATATTCAACCGCTCATTTTAACTAATTCTTTCAGCTGTAATTAAAAAGCATAAGACATTTGGTAAATATGTGTTTTATAGCCCTTTAGTTTTTGTGAGGGTGTTAATGAAGTACTGTATTGTTTTTCCGCAGGTTGGAGGTAAAGCGTCTCCTGACTTGAAGAAATTACTCCTGGTGCTGATGATGACACTGCCCGGATCGCCTGCAGTCCAGTATGATGAAGAGCTCGACCAAAGAAAGGTGAATTCTTGCTTCAGTGTTGGAGTCCATTAGTTATCGGTTTTAAAAGTTGACATTGCCAAAAAAATGTTTTCTTCCTTACAGAATGTGTCTCTGAGAGTCAGCACGTCACCTGGCGAGGCGAACACACCATCAGACAGTCCTACAGTAAGAATCCGAGCCAGCTGTCCCTCTAGATATGAGTCCCATCTTTTGAAATCATGTTGTTTAACTGTCCTGCACTTGTTTCTACCCTCCTTTCCTCAGGACAAGGAGAAGAAGAAGCGTTTAGCCGTAGCTCTCTTCACCTCCCTCAGTCGCTCCAGAGCCAGAGAAGAAGCTCTTCTCTTCGGCAGCTTCACTTTCCTCCCCTTCAACTCCTCCGCCAACGCATCCTCCTCCTCCACCCCTGACTCTCCTCCTTCTCCCCCGATCCTGGCCTTCTTGCGCTCCTGGGGTTGCGTCCACTTCCTCGTCCTGCTCAACGTCGGGCCTGAGCCTCACGCCCTGGATCCCGCCTGGGCCCCGAGTCTGCCCAAAGCCGGAGTGTTTGTGACCAGCACAGGAATGGACCGTTTGGGGACGACGGCTCTGGACACACTGGAAATGCAGCCTCGTGAAGCCATCGTCATTAAACTGTTTGAGGCAGGAAGCTACTCCTAGTTTGTCCTCACAGAAAGAAATGTCTGGCACAGCTGTTTTTATAGGTCTGAAGGCATGTGCTCAGAGGTCACTGAAAATAAAATAGTTGTTCTGTGTCACATCATTTGCTGTCAGTATATTGTGCATATTCATAGGTGAGTACACCAGGCATGTCTTCTTATAGTTAACCTTTTGTATAAATCATGTCGGGACAATCTGATAAAACCCATTTTGAAAGGAGTTTCAGCCATTGTTCTGTATACAAGTCATTTTTCTTTGGTTTGGTTTCCTGGCAAAATGAGTCAGTTTTAGAGCAAAAAAAAAAACCAATGCTGTGAATGTTTTTTTCTCAGACAAATAGTTTTGAAATTTTATGGTTAATTTCTGACGTAATTCTTCTGAACATGTGTTAGCTCAGCTGCAGTTGTGTTGCCATTAATCATTCGTCTGATCTGCTGAAACAAACCACAATGTGAGCCGCGGTACACACCTACATGTGAATTCTGATTCATTGAGCCCTGAGGGACATTTTTTGAGCAACTTGTGCATGGGAAGCAGATGAAGCTTTGCTTGTATTGATACTCTGCATATTATCTATATCCTTTGTATCACTGTTCTGTCACTGAACAGCGGTTGCTTGAGGGTAAACTGACTTTAAAATGCACATCCAGATGTAGAGTGCACATATTTACCACATAGGGGTGCTGCACGACCAGCCAACACACTGAGTCTAACTTTGGTCAATATTGACCTAAATCAGGATGACAAACTGATGTTAGAACATATGAAAATTAGAGTTTTCAGTAAGCTCATCAGCTCTTGATTTCAGTTTTGTTTATGTTGCAAGTCCAATTCCCACATAAGCTAGCACTTTCAAATGTAAATATTTAGCACTGCAGCTCTCTGTTACTGTGAATCATACATCTGTCACCATTTAGAGACTCACATTCTGTAAATTCTATTTTTATGGAACCTCTGACAACATTTTGTGGTTTTGTGCAGTCAAATGAAATTAAAATTCAAAGCGAACGGTCAAAGGTACAATTATTCATGAACAAAAACAATTGGTCCGGAAAAACAAGATCTTTCTATTTCTTGCTAAATATCATCCTTATGGCTAATACAAAAGTAAGCACACACAATCTACAACCCCTGGCAAAAATTACGGAATCACCAGTCTCGGAGGATGTTCATTCAGTTGTTTAATTTTGTAGAAAAAAAAGCAGATCACAGACATGACACAAAACTAAAGTCATTTCAAATGGCAACTCTCTGGCTTTAAGAAACACTAAAAGAAATCAAGAAAAAAAAATGCGGTAGTCAGTAACAGTTACTTCTTTAGACCAAGCAGAGGGAAAAAATTATGGAATCACTCAATTCTGAGGAAAAAATTATGGAATCATGAAAAAAAAACAACAAAAGAACACTTCAACACACCACTAGTACTTTGTTGCACCACCTCTGGCTTTTATAACAGCTCGCAGTCTCAGAGGCATTGACTTAATGAGTGACAAACAGTTCTCTTCATCAATCTGGCTCCAACTTTCTCTGATTGCTTTTGCCAGATCAGCTTTGCAGGTTGGTGCCTTGTCATGGACCATTTTCTTCAACTTCCACCACAGATTTTCAATTGGATTGAGATCCGGACTATTTGCAGGCCATGACATTGACCTTATGTGTCTTTCTTCAATGAATGTTTTCACAGTTTTTGCTCTATGGCAAGATGCATTATCATCCTGAAAAATGATTTCATCATCCCCAAACGCCCTTTCAATTGATGGGATAAGAAAAGTGTCCAAAATGTCAACGTAAACTTGTGCATTTATTGAAGATGTAATGACAGCCATCTCCCCAGTGCCTTTACCTGACATGCAGCCCCATATCATCAATGACTGTGGAAATTTGCATGTTTTCTTCAGGCAGTCGTCTTCATAAATCTCATTGGAACGGCACCAGACAAAAGTTCCAGCATCATCACCTTGCCCAATGCAGATTCGCGATTCATCACTGAATATGACTTTCATCCAGTCATCCACAGTCCACAATTGCCTTTCCTTAGCCCATTGTAACCTTGTTTTTTCCTGTTTAGGTGTTAATGATGGCTTTCGTTTAGCTTTCCTGTATGTAAATCCCATTTCCTTTAGGCGGTTTCTTACAGTTCGGTCACAGACGTTGACTCCAGTTTCCTCCCATTTGTTCCTCATTTGTTTTTCTGTGCATTTTCTGTTTTCAAGACATATTGCTTTAAGTTTTCTGTCTTGATGCTTTGATGTCTTCCTTGGTCTACCAGTATGCTTGCCTTTAACAACCTTCCCATGTTGTTTGTACTTGGTCCAGATTTTAGACACAGCTGACTGTGAACAACCAACATCTTTTGCAACATTGCGTGATGATTTACCTTCTTTAAGAAGTTTGATAATCCTCTCCTTTGTTTCAATTGACATCTCTTGTGTTGGAGCCATGATTCATGTCAGTCCACTTGGTGCAACAGCTCTCCAAGGTGTGATCACTCCTGTTTAACTGCAGACTAATGAGCAGATCTAATCTGATGCAGGTGTTAGTTTTGGGAATGGAAATTTACAGGGTGATTCCATAATTTTTTCCTCAGAATTGAGTGATTCCATAATTTTTTCCCTCTGCTTGGTCTAAAGAAGTAACTGTTACTGACTACCGCATTTTTTTTTCTTGATTTCTTTTAGTGTTTCTTAAAGCCAGAGAGTTGCCATTTGAAATGACTTTAGTTTTGTGTCATGTCTGTGATCTGCTTTTTTTCTACAAAATTAAACAACTGAATGAACATCCTCCGAGACTGGTGATTCCATAATTTTTGCCAGGGGTTGTAGTACAGGGGTGCCCAATCCTGCTCCTGGGGTCCGTTTCACAAAGCAGGTTCAACAAACTCTGAGTCTAACCCTGAACTCTGAGTCGATCTACTCTGAGATAGGAAACTCTGAGTTTTCGGTTCCAGAACAGCTGATCAGAGTTAGTTCAATCAACTCTGAGTAGGTTCACCCGGAGTTAAGTGCGTGCACACTGACTGCAAAAAGTCAGCATTAATGGAGCCCCGACACCACGATTCACCATGGCAACGGTACACAAAAAGAGGTCCTCCTACGTCACACCAGTGGAGCTCGAAATCCTCATGCGGACGTTCAGCGAATACGAGCATGTTTTTAGAAAAATAAAGTAACACGGCTGCAGCTGCAAAAGAGAGAGAAGCGGCGTGGGAACAAACTGCTGCTCGAGTAAATGCGCAAGTTTAAACTGGTCTATTTATTTAATACTTAATCACGACCGGAAGCTAAAATTTATATTAATTTAGGAGCAATGCAGCGGGAGAAAAAAACATACATGGAAGCACTTCAATCATATTTTAAATATTAAACTAATGAAATATCATTCAGTGGCTGTTTTAATGTGCATTAGCTTTATCCCTAACATGATGCTGACTTCACATGCATTATAATTTATGTTGATTAAACTGAATGTGTTTGTTTAAATAAATAAAAGCAAATCCAATAACTTACGGCGTCTTATTTGAGTGCTCTCGGCAGTGGTGGTGGAAAATCTAAAAATGATGACTTTGACACAGATTTGTCTTTTGATTTTTTGTATCATAATTATAAAAGACTTTTGCAATGCGGTCAGAGCAGCACAGAGACGCAACGTTTCTTCTTTTAATTCGGTAAGCGCTCAAACACACGCGTGAGACGGGCTGAGTGAATGAGGAAGTCGAATTGATAGAATATAAGAGACTAGAGGGAGGAGACAGAGCGAAACTCTGAGTTTCCTGAAGAAAACCTGCTCGCGACCAGGTTAGGTTCATAGAGTCTGTTACTACGGTAACTGACCGAGAGCTTAAGTTACCTCCCTTTGTGAAACGGAAAACTCAGAGTTTCCCTCATTTCAGGGTTAACAGACTCAGAGTTTTCAATAAACCTGCTTTGTGAAACGGACCCCTGGAGAGCTACCTTCCTGCATGTTTTAGGTTTCTCCGTGCTCCACACCTGATTCGAATGTTTTGCTCATTATCAATCCCCTGAGAAGCTTCAGTTGATAACGAGCAGATCATTCAAATCAGCTGTGTTCAAGTACAGAAAAACCTAAAACATGCAGGAACGTAGCTCTCCCTGATCTAGTAGTATCAAGAATCCCAAATCTCTCTAAAACAAGTATCACAATCTAGAGTAGCATAGTAGTCTACAGTAGTAGTAATCCAAAGTAGCTCAATAACCAAACACATGAATTACTGTTTATTTTGACTACTTTCAATTTAATCCAAAACATCAAATACTGGATCATATTTAGATTGTCACAATGACACTTCTTTCCTTATCCACTCATGAATATAGCTTTTGACTTCTCCTAATGGCTACATTAACATGTATAGAGAGTCCACGGTTGTTAAGGCCTATGTTAGGGCTGTTACAAGACATAAACAACAGACTATCTGAACTTAAACACAATCATCTTCTGTTTAACTTGTCTTTATAGAATTCATGTACTGTAAACACACGTGCTCAGGTCTTCTGACAGCCGAGAACATCACAGAGAGCGCTATGTTTTTTATAGGCAGGACTGTTCAACGTCAAAATATCTCCATGAATTATTCCAGATCTCTGTTTGTCTTCGGGAACATACATAAAGATAAGCTGGGAGACATTTTTCCTTATATTAATACTTTATTTCACATGAACAAAATGTGTACCATATGTTGAATACATTACTTTTCTAACAATGTATTCTCGCATTCATTTTACTGGATGTACAGCTCTAACACTCATACCCTCAAAGACCATATGTGCGAGTGGTAACGTGTCTGACTCTCCTCAGGTCATGCATGACTGAGACTCTTAAAGACTGTAAAGCGAAAGGTGAACACAGTGGGAAAAAATGTACGCGAATCACCACATCTGTAATGTCTGCATAAACCAAACCAACAACTGTTACAACAATCCAACATTAAAGCACAGTGTAAAGGCATAAATACACCACATTTAAATGCAGCAACAACAAAAGACAAATTCTCACAGTGCATTTTGCAGCGTTTGAAAACACAACAGGCTCTTTACAGAACATTCACAGGTAATCATCAGGTAGCTTAGAAATCAGAATAAGAAGGAGGGGTGGAATCAGAAGTTTCATGCAATACATTTACATTATGGTGGACAGGAAGTCTTTTCTTTTAGACTGTGCAAAATAACTAATACAAATAGGATACGTATCTATTATAAATGACATGTTCATAGTTATGTTACATATCACTAGCCGTCTGCTGCAGGTGGAACAGTGCTATCTGTAAGGGCAAAAACTGGAATATTTCTTGTTTTGCAATAAAGGCAAATAGGTAGTATGAGTCACATGTTATTTCAACATTTTCTCAGGTCACAATGAAACACATCTGGACCCCAGACTTTGAGTAGGAACTAATCTAAATTCAAGATCTGTGCCGCCTTTTCAGCGCCAAGGTTCTGCTTAAGAGAGGTTCATGTCAAACTGATGGATGGCTGTGAAATGTGGAACAGACACTCATCTCTTCGAAGATGATGGAGCCTGCTGACTCATGGTAAAGCCAGAACAACATCATAATATTTTACCTGGTTGAAATTGCTTGGGAGTTAAATGGCTGGACAACAAGGACAATATATAAGAAGTGGACATAATAGGGACTTTAAGCAGCAACTGTTGAAGGGACGGCTACAGCATGTGGGAAAAAAAATCCACTTTGCGATTTATGTTGTTTATATTCGATTCTACCTTTAGTACTTGTATGGATTATTAGTATATTTGTCAAAGATACCCGCTAAGTTGACTGTTTTTCCTGTTTGTTATAGACATGTCATCCGTTGCCAGCAGCAGTCAGGAACAAATCGTTGCTTAGTGACATTAGATTTCTACCAATAGGGCAACCGGCTGGACTGTTTCAGGGGCACTGTAGACGTCCCTCAGCCGTCGCTGCTTAAAGTCCCTAATGTTTCGTGGACTCTTTAAAGCCCTGAGTTTGGCGCATTTCACCTCGCTATCTTGATTTATTTTAGATAAAATTGTTGCCAATAACAGGGTAGCTACACCATATAGCATTTCCTGCTTTATCATCTATTTTACTCTGAATAGAATATGATTTATACAAATAACATCTTGCAGTATGATGGACTTGAAACTTGTGATTGAGACAAAGTCATGAGGAAAATGTCAATTTTTCGCTATCATAAGGTCCCATTCTGAATTTGTCCCAAAAAATAAATGCGTTTAGTGCTAATTGTAACAGAAAATGTTAGCGAGGAAACAAACTCAAGTACGATGCTGCCCATGGTAAACATTACGCCTGTTTCACACCTGCACATTAGCATTCTCTTTGATTACGTTCATGAGTTGACATTAGCATTTAGCTCAAAGCACTACAGTGTCAGAGTAAAGCCTAAAGGAGCTAGCCTGCAGATTTTCAGTCTTATAAAGCTCTGATTAACTGTTCTCGATTATGACCTGCTAAGGTCAGCCCTACACACGGGTCTGTATGTGACGGACTGACCGAGAAACTGACTGACTGACTGAGTGAGTGACGGTACTTTCACAGCCGTAGAGAGAGAGAGAGAGTTGCGACATCGCAATGGCGGATCATGGAGCATATTGGACCTCCACTGACGCGACTCTCTGTCTATATGGCTCTGCATACTTTGTTCGGGAAGTAGGCAGGGCTGCTTGTCCGCCGTCCTCACCTACGTCCGCAGCGCGCACCCGCTTTCAAACACGTTGTCATCGACCTCATAAGGACAGTCCTTGTAACACATTGCCCACAAAAGCGCACATTGACCTGATGCGGTCAGCCACATACTAGGTTTTGACCGAGTCTTGTTACTGATAAACTGCATCTTGTCTTTGAAACACGCAGTATTCTAACTTTACTCGACTTCTTTTTACTCAAATAAAATATGTATCTCTTTTACATTACACTCACCTGTTACAGATACATGATACATTCAACATCTGGTCTAGGATAAATGGATTAACATGTCATCGACCCCAGTGATGACGTGTTAATCCAAATGGACAAGCTTGGTCATCTCCATGGTTCTTTTTTATGCATACTGCAGAAAGAAGACAGAATACATTCATGCATATTGTTAACCAATGCATCTATACCCGAGTGCATATATTCTGAGTTACTGTATATTATTCATAGGCATGATATGGTTTGATGTGTTCCTTAGTGCTGAGTTACAGTGCTCTTTGTTTTATGGCATTACTTTGAAACAGTGTCCATCAACCAATGGAAGCGTAACACCTAGTGCAATCATTTTTTCCAAAGTCAGTTCATAGTGAAACTGTAACCGCCATGTGAAGAAGGTTTCCACTGTTCTCTGTCAAAGTCTTTGTGCCTTAAAAAGTTCAATGGAGGAATCATCTGACATATTTGTTCCAATGTTCTATCAGTAATGAAGCCTCCAGACTCTCCGAGTGTTTCCGTGGTGTCACAGGGGTAAACTGGGGTACTTGTTGGCCTGCGGAAGTGTCACGTCCGGGGGGTTACGCTGTATGTGACTGTTGAGGGGTAAAGACAGAGCGCATTGTGCCGTCGTCTTCACCGCTGTTTTGCCGAAGCGGCAGCTGAGCAGAGAAGAAAGGTGTCGAAACACAGACTTGCGGCAGATGATGAAGACCCAGGGGTCCACGATGGGGTTGAGGGCGTAGAAGCGGAAGGCAGTCAGGTTCTCCGTGTCGCTGCAGAACGGCTGAATGGCGTTGATGAAGCCTGCAATCTAAAGAAAGAGACGGCAGAGGTTAGACAGAGTGTACTACTTAAAGTTTACAGCAGTGAGAAGCAAGAAAGTTATGCCTTCTACACACAGGACTGTCAGTGATGTTACAGCTAGATTCTGGTGCTGTTGGGTTTAACCTTTACTTATCAAGAGCAGGTTTGGTTAAGCTACTTTACACAAAGCCTGGAAGCTTCTCAGCATGTTGTTTTGTCTGTAACTATTCAGTAGCTTTGTCTCAACATCCTCACACCCTCAGGTTTTAACAACTCATCTACACATCCACCTGCTCTCTTAAATCCAGGCTTTTCTGCCACATTGTATGGCTGTTATAAAATCCCCTTGTGTTCTTTTGTTAGCATAGATTTTGCTGGAGTAAATCATCACTTTTGGCACTTGTGCTATCTTATTTGAATGATATCTTTAGAAAGCTTTCGTGAGATGTGCTTGGTGTAATGGTAGATTAATTTTAGACACACAATAGCTTGCAAAGACAACCATTCTGCTGAGGTGTTGTCACTTTTAAAGCAGGTTTGGGTGTGTTTGCTCTGTGCTGCACGATTACCAGTAAATCAGGACTAGCTGACAAAAGTTTTGCAGACTTACAAGACCTGCAAACTAATTACTTTACAGAGAAAAAATGAGGTCATAGTTTTTAATCATAAATGTAGGATCATGTCAAACATCTGTTAAATAATCTGACTATTGTTTGGACAGAAAAAGCAAACTGAAGACCCTGCATTGTGCTATAGAAAATGAGGAGCTAGCTTGTGTACTGAAAAGTGTTTTGGGAACGAATCCTTCCACAAGATTAAACACTTCGCCTGCTGGATGCTGGAGCCATATTGAACCTGATTCATGCCTCATAAGACCAGAACATGCTGGACTGGTCGATCCTTTGATGTTGACACCAAATGAGACACGTGAATGTGTGTTTAGTAGCAGTGTCACTTCTGTCTCACCAAATGTCATCAGTACTCAATTTAAAAAAACAGGCTCTGTGTGAGCACGCCTTTAATTTTCAGAAGTGCAACGTGTTCTGAATACAGAAGCAGACAACACCGCACTACAGAACCACAACTTTTTCTTGTGTTGACCTTTAAAGTACAACAGGCTGCCGGCCCAGACAGTTAGCTGCTTATTCATCACAGCCAGAGAGAGAGAAGCATCAGCTGGCCTTGAGAGAGTCCTGTCACCTCTATCAACAATTTGCCATTTCCTCCATTAAAACATCCAACTAAGCGAGGCTTAATCAATGGCTTCTGCTGATTGACTACTTTTGTGCATCGGTGTAAATGTTTTCCTGTTGCTAAGGCCTGAACTCAAAACTAATAAGCCAGAGGAAGAATGAGAAGCCGAGCCAAACAAGGCTCACACGGATGTGGTCGCTCACATAGGCTAATGGTCTACAGATACACCCACTGGCGAACAAGGGGGAGAGGAAGAGGCTGAGTGTACGCAAACCAAAAACAACGATCTTCTCATTCTTCTCAAACTGTGTTAAGCTCAGTGACATAAAAACTTAAAAACCCTGGAACAGCGTCGTCATGGTGCATGTGTCAGTTGCTGTGGTTACAGTCCAGAGCGGAACAAAACAACGCCCAGACGTTCGTGACTTTTAAAGAAGTAATCGCTTATTTGAGGTGTGAAATTTCTTAGATTGCGCAACCGTTGGGTGCTACCGTTGGGTTCAAACTGATTCACAGGCTTAAAGTTAACACATGAAAATTTCTCACAGAGATTAACAAATAGTCAGAATTGACATTTACATACATCGAGACGGTGTGGCCACAGTTTCCTTTTCTAAACTGCTGATTGTGACACCATCACGAGACAAGGAAGTGGAATCAGGTCAAATTGTGAAATGTTTGTTTGTTTCTGTCAAACAGACACATCAGTTACTTTATTAATCAGCAAAATTATTGTCATTTAACTGTCTAATAAAATGTCTAATAATCAAGACATGTAATAAATAGCTCCAGGATTGGGTTGTACCATCTATTCCTAACTAAAGTTATTTAGCTATTATTTATTGTTTTGGAACTGAAATGTCTTAGCTCTTAAGATTTTAGTGATGTGTAAATTAGTTTGTAGGAAACATCTGTGGCACCATCAAATACATTTATCTACTACTATTTAAAAAAATGTATTAAAAAATGAAAGTTAGTAGTATTCATATGGTTCAGAATGAGTAAGTAAATACTGTGTTAAGCTAACCCGTAATTTAAAAGCAAGTCACTTTAGCAATACATGTATCTACTTATCTTTCATATATATATAAATAAATCACATTAATAACACTTTTTGTAGTAGGCTATTTATGAAGATTAGCATTAGTAAGAAATATTGTTAAACTAAAAAGTGTTATGCTAACTTTAGCTAGCCAAAGTTTTTGCCCTAATGTTTTGTAATTTAAACAGTTATTTTCTTACCAATATAAATCATCATGAAATATTATGTCATTTACCTCTGTTACTTCTTTCTTTGACTGAGGGATTGCACTATAGGCAGGCTAATGTTAGCTTGTTCAGTTAGCCACGTAACACCTGGCATTTAGTGGTTTTGAATATCTAGAGACTTTAATCTTTACATTAGAATTTGTTTTACTTAAATTACAACTAGGCTATATTTCAACTTATAGAGCTGGTGCAGCTAGCTTAAGTATAAGCTAGCTAGCTTCTTTTACATGATGCATGACAAATACATGAGCCAGTACGTCATATGTTAAAAGCTAAGAAACATTTTTGAACCTTCACCTCTTTTACCACAACACTCACTAAACCATTAGGCCTACCTGTATTTGTTTATGACTGAGAAAAAGGCTGTCTGCTGGCAACAATTTGTTATTTGAAATACTACTCTAGGTAAAAATGACTCTCAGGCTTACTGGCATAAAACACACTAACAAACACAAAGACAAATGTCCCTTGCGCTCAACACACACTTTATTCATCATGCAGCGATGCCAGAAACATTTCAAACAGACGTGAATCATACGCTCTGCCACCATCCTCTCCTCCACATTACCACCCTCAACCCTGCGTCGGTTCCTGCATGCCACCCTGCCTCTTATGGTGCTCTCAGCAGACCTCAAGCCCTGCAGAGAAGGACGCAAATCACACGCTGTCTTCTCCTAACTCTGCAGGCTGCGGGGGCCAAAACTGATGACGTGTCAGACTCTCCTTGAACAGGAGTGTATTGTTGTAATAGTCTAGCCTAGAAATGAAATACAGCTGCTGAGGATTTTTAGGCGTTTTAGACTTAAAGGAATAAGGGATTGTCAAAATACGCATATCATTTTATCAACGAATGGCTTAATAAACGAGTTACTTCAGGTTTAAATCCCTTTATTAGGATGACTAAGACCCTTCATGCACCTGGACCCAGCTGTCGTAAATGGGCACATCCTGGCAGAGACGCATAGGATGCTATTTATGGCTGATGACTGATGCGTCTTTCAAGAAACAACCCCCGTAATGGATGTCTACACTCAGCGGCACATTATTTTCCATCGTACTGGTCCTGGAGGACTCTTCCCAACTCTTTGTTCCTGATCCTGTTTCACTATAGGATCATTACACAGGGATGAGAGGAGGCAGAGTGGAGCTTACAGGCCTTTCAGAGTGGACTGTTTATGTGCCGCAGTCAACAAGCAGGGAGAGAGAGAGGGAAATGTTGCTGCGCTGCCACAAATCATTAAAGGAGTAGTTCAACATTTACAGAGCCAGGATTAACTGCTGTTCTTCATATGAGAGAGATAAATATTTTGCTCTTGACCGGCTAAATATTACATCATTTTAAGCTCGTGGCTAACTTTGTCTGTGTCTGGTGCTGGTGAGTGGTGTTCAATGGCTTCATCAGAACCTCTATATTGAAGACAGCTGAGAAAAACAAAGCAATGAGCTTGAGGAGAGAGGACATACAAGGTCAGGTGAGTGGGTTAGCTATCACGCATACTTATTTTTTTGTTAATATATATATATATATATATATATTGCAGATAGCAGCTGGAGTTGAGTCGAGGGAGGTATTTACCCGTGCTTAGAATACATTTAAACAAGGTTAGGCCTAGGGGGGGTTAGGGTTAGGGGGGTTAGGGTTAGAGAGGTTAGGGTTAAGGGAGTGTGTCCTTGACGAGCAACATTCTGCATCCATCACATCTTTAGACAGGTTAAAAGAAGTGGAGGTAGCCACTGTGACATCATCAATTAGAGTCTGAATCCTCATTTTCAAGCCTTACATTTTGCACTTTGCTGTCGCAATCTTGGTTTTTTCGATCCATATTAGGACGACATGGTGGATACCTTTATTATACGTTATTTTCTTGTCAGTCCTACTCTAAATGGGACCATGATTTTCTAGTATTAAAGATGAGGATTTTCTAGTATTAAAGAAGATTTGAAACTATTGACTGACAACATTAACTCACTAGGAAAATGTTTACTGAGAAGTAAGACCAGTAGTTGTCCCCTGCTGGCCATTAGAAAGAATGCAGGTTTAAGGCCCCTCTGCATTGGCCTCACTTCTGAAAGCAGAGGGTATGTCCACTTCTTTAACACAGCCAATAGATAATGTTGCTGGCTGTAGTTTGGGTTGCCAGATACTCTTGGTGAGAACAAGTGTTTGGTCTCCTTGTGTAGGCACAATGGTATCAAACCTGGCCACTTTGATACGAGGCAAGGGGATCGCTTTTCAGTTGTTTTTGACACCGTATGTTTTTATTGTCTCAAGCTCACACCCTAAAAACGCATGTAGACTTGTTGTTGAAAAATAATACTGTTATTTGCATCTTTTCTTGCCCTGTGTTCAAGACATCATACTGGCAAGCTGTTTTTCCTTTTTAGCTGGTAGTTGTTGGATCTGATCGCTCCTTCTAAGGACATCAGCAGACCATAAGGGGGCTGAAAATTTGTTCAGTCCAGTATTACAAATCACAAAAATTTGCCTCAAGGGCAAGGAAACAAGAATGGGATTTTACTCTTAGGAGACCTAAGCACCTCATGAAACTTCACAGCTAAGTTACAGGCTTACTCAGTCTTTCCAGAGTACCGCCGCCTTATCTTTCACATCTAAGATACTTTCCGTCCATTTCTTGTAACTCAGCTTCGAAAAACAGGTCAGAAGTTCGACACAATTCAACTTACTTTTGTCCAGCATTTATGTTCCTGCTTGACACTATGACAAAAGGCTGCCCGAGAAAGCGCATTGATCCTGAACCCACCACTTTTTCACCAAAGCCTATTCAATATTTGATGATTTTTACGTCAAACCTTTTGCCCTCTGAGCTCCTGCAATGCAGCATGAGGCTCCAAACGTGAGAATCAAACATACATGTTTGTCCCAAAGCTGCCTTGCCAAGCCGACCTTTGATCCACACTGAGTTCTTTGACTCATACAGTGCAGAGATTAATGTAAAGGTCAGGAGTGTTTCTGCATTGGAGGGGAATTTCACTGCTCCACAGACGGCAGGTTAGGATGTTAGTGAGGATGTGGTTTGTGTGGTCTGAAGAAGATACAGAGAGGAAGAATAAGATAATAATAATAATAATAATAAGCAAGAAAACATCAAACATTAATAAGAGGCAGCAAAGTGAGGCAATAATGTCAGAGTGTGTTTTTCTTCAGATAAGCTTCGTCAGGGGAATTCTGCTATCTGACAGTCCATTAGTGAGTTTCCTCTTTTAGAAGCGCCCAAAGCAGCATTGAGTTACCTGGAGCCATTAGACCTTTTAACAGCATTGTGTAAAATATTGATTTTTGTGAAAAACAATTCCAGAGAACAGACACCCAAATAACTATGTGGTGAAAAAGCAACGACATCGCCAGGAGAGCGCACGTTTGTATTACGCTGCACCCTCGTCTTCGATTTGTGCAGAACACTACAACATACCGCCTTCATGTGTACATATTCTATAAATATCCTTATTTTTCTCATGAGTGATGTGTACTGAAACATTTAGGGCTCAATGATGAGCAAACTGTCACACGTGACAGGTGAGAAGCTCTAGGAGTCTCTGTTTGCTTCACAACTGGAAACAGAAACTGCTGACAAAAACCAAAAAGCATCGCCGAAGTGGAACCGTGGAAGGTTAAAGGCCAGCTTACACAAAGTGGAATATAAAGTGGGCTGTTGAATATGTTGGCCGTAACCATGTTGCAAAACATTGTTGCGGCAAACAGAGACTCAACAGGCGTTCACTGCAGTTCCTTTACAACAGAGATTAGGCAGGAAGAGGCCAGTGCCTATACTTTGTTTGACACTACTGATGTGAGGTGGCGACTGTTGTTGTAGCCTTTATGTGCTTTGAGATCAGGGGCAGATTATCTTTAAAAGATGTGACGCACGCAAAGACTGGCACGTTATACTGTATGTTATTGCGTTCTGAAAAAAAAAAGTAGGTCATGAATTGAATTTGAGCAGCTATTGTTGAGCTATTCTTGTGTTAACTTCCCATTTTGGAGACAATTCAGATCATTTTGGGTCATTGTAAGCTGGTTGGGAAACACATCCTGTCGCAGAAAGCCACCTGGTCGGCTGCAATGCCCCATTTTTGTAATTTCTGGGTTGCCGTGTGTGCATTCATCATCTCATTTGTCAACAGTTGAGCACAACTGACCACTTTAGGCTTCTTACTGGTGGTAACAGTTGACATCACATCACCTCAATGCTGGCTTCCCTACAGTGGCTTCCTGTTACTTTTAAGTGGTTGGTTTTAAGATTTTACTGATCACTGTAGGGGTGTGGCTGCTAGCTACGCTGCAGAATTGTTGACACCTTATGAGAAAGCCCGCAGCCTTAGATCTTCAGGTTGGCCCTTCTGGTCGTTCAAAGGTCGAGACTTAAATCGAAAACTTAAAAAAAAGTACTTCTTTACGCCCTGTGCACTGCCCGTTGGCACCTGTGTTCGATCGCACTTGAAGCTGTTTGTTGGCACTTCCTGACTTCGTTCCCTCCTGACTTGATCGCTGCTCGTGTTGTATTAACTCTCAGATGTACGTCGCTTTGTAATATAAGGCTTTCTGAATCAGTGACATCTTTTAAATCACTACTTAAAACTCACTTTTATAGTCCTGCTTTTCTGTTTTTTTTCTTTCTTCCTATTGCATTTATTTTCATGTATTGATTTTAACTCCTTTTACCTTTTGTCCTACTGTTTTAACTTCATGTTGACTTTATTGTCTGGCAGTGTCCGCCATGTTGTTGGGGTTCTTTTGTTACCTGTTGTGTTCATGATTGCTTGTTTGTCAAAGCGCTTTGCACTTTTCGCAGGTACATACCAGAGCATTCAACTCCAGAAAATGGGTTTGCATGGCTTAACTTAAAACATAGTAATGATGGCACATTCTTTGTAAAATATTCAGTGTTTTGGATTACAATATGTTGCTCCCCCAGGTGGTGGAACAAGCTACCAAACTCCATTCGGTCCGCAGAGTCCCTTTCACCTTTAAGAAGAAGCTAAAGACACAGCTCTTTCATGAACAACTCCAAACTTATTGATGCTATTGATGATGATGACATTGAGGATGTTGTTAATGTTGATTAGGATATTCATAATGATGATGACTATATTGAACTTGTTGATGCTGCTGCTAATTATTATTAAAAACGCCATGTAGCACCTGTGTCCGGTCGCACTTCCTGACTTTGTTCCCTCCCGTCCTGCTCGTTGCTTGTGTTGTATAAACTCCCAGATGTACGTCACTTTGGACAAAAGCGTCTGCTAAATTAAATGTTTGTAATTGTAACATTGTCTCTCGTCATCCCGTGATAGAAAACTGCTAAACTTAAGCCCGACACTTGTTCTATTTGTTGTTCTACTTGTTTTATTTGCTGTGTATTAGCTGCCGTGCAGCTCTGGTTCTGCCTGGCTGCTTTTACAACAACACAAATAAAGTGTATTTGAATAACGTCTGTTGCCTTTAAATAGATAGGTGCTAATTAAGAAGCTAGGTCTGTGTGTACATATCTGAATACATACTGTATAAACATAATAGAAGAGCTGTAGGTACAGAATGAATAACAAGCTTTGACACGCAGAGCCGGCCTGCGCTTTTATCACTCCTCTAAAATAACTCATAACAAATGAATCCGTCATTTCAGAGTGTGTGTTTGTTTTAAGTCTTAAAAAACAAACATGACATGATACGCTTTATTAAACTGAAATTAATAAGGTTTAACTTAAAACAATGCTGGGATTGTTTTTGGTCTAACACAGGACGGTTACAGCCGACGACCACAGAGTCCTTACATCATGAGAAGTGGTTCGGAGGATGCTGAAAATAAGCTTACATGCAGCTGTGCTTTTCTTACTATCATCCTGGGAACATTTTCTGGTTACTTTTTTTTTCAAAGTGATCTCTGTCAGGAGAGTTGGTATCCAACATTCCTCACTGTCAGCATGAAGCTGTGAGTTTTTCCCTCCGGGCTGCCGGGAACAGGCCTAATGATGTGAGCGCCGGGCTGTGTGCTGGGTGGGCGTCAGCTGGAGATCAGCATTAAAGAGGCATCTGAGGTAAACTCACAAACAGAACATTTAACAAGTGTGGACACCTGGATTATTGCACTCATTAGTATACGGACCTCCTTCACTGATTCATTTACACCTTAAATAGATCGTAGAGCCATCTGAGGCACATATAACTCTGTGCTTTATAACGCTATACTTTTAGTTCTTTTTAATCATTGTTAAATCCATTTCCTGCCAAACACACAAATTAAAACATCTGCTGGTAACATACAAAAAAAAGATTTAAAAAACAGAATTGTAACAGTATTTATATCGATGTCATCGATCAACACCGCTATCATGTCTTTAAGGTAGCTGATTAGCATAGCTTAGCACTTAGAATGTTAAACAGCAGGAAACAACGAGCATGGCTTCATCTAAAAACTCTAAAACTCAAACCCCTTACAGGGGAGAACATTTTCCAAGGACCCCCTCATAATCGTAACACCGATCAAGCATATGCTTACTACCATCTGCATTGGAACTATTTGTATTGTAAAACTTCAGACATGTTTCATAGTGATAAACGTCATGTTAACACCACTTATATACTTTAAAACAGAGGCTAATTTTGGTCAAATCACTTGTGGACTCAACTTGACAGCATCTATACTTTTCAAGTTATTGATCTACAAAGCTTTAAGAAAATTAACAGCAGCAAGACAGCCGCAGGAACGGTTCGTTTGCGTTGTTGCATTACAATCATCCAACGGTCCAAAGCTAACGTCGGAGTAATGGACACGATCTGCTTGTTTCATTGGCGCAAGTGGTCGTCATCTGTTGACATGCAGTTTTTAATGATACAGCACAATTTTATAATTTGATATAAATTTGTTATAATTATTTTGCGGACCCCCAGGCTATGGTTGGTGGACCCCCAGGGGGGCCTAGGACCCCATTTTGAGAACCACTGAAGGACTCACCAGTTGTAAGGCAACATGTTCATTAGTGAGCTTAATAAGAGACGGGGGTGGATTTGTTTATCTTTTGACAGAGCAAGGAGCCGTTTCTGGACTAGTAGTAAAAACAAATGTTTTTTCAAGGAGCACACTCAGCTAATCAGAGCTTTTATCTTCCTACACAAAAGGAGTTCCTAGTTTTAAAAAAAGGAAATGAGAAAAGCAACACTTGCTTTCAGAAGTGCATACACTTTTTTCTCAAGAGGAAAGAAATAGTCATGTTTTGGAGAATCTCAAGAACAACCATCCACAACAATTAGTCACCGCTAACAGTGTGCTAGCTTTAGTGTCATATTAGGCAGACAGACAGAAGCACAATAGGCTATCTATCTCTCTGCAGAGTCTTAGTCTTTTAGCGATGCTAACAGTATGCTAGCCCAGTATGCTAGCCATAGCTTTGTATCTAGCTGACAGACATAAGCATGATATGTATCATCTCTTCCAACTCTCTGCAACAAAGTGAAAAAGCAAAATGTTTTAATATTTCTTTAAATGCCTTTTATCTGAGTAGCCAACTCGGCCACTTTCAATTTTCATTTTGCTCCATGAAAAGAAGTTTTCAGTTAAAAAAAAAAAAGGAAAAGGAAAGGAAGGAGAAAAAAAATCTGTAGACAAACAGTTTGTTTTACAGCGCTAAAATATTTTAAGTATCATTACAGAATGTCTGAACAAGCCAGGAAGAATTAATTACTCTTTTTGCTAATCTAACAGCTGACAGACATTAGCGCGATATCTATGTTCTCATCCATCCATCCATTCCCAAACAGAGCCGCACGTCAAACCATAACATCACTGATATTGCTAGCATCATTATTCAAAGCAAATAATCAAGCTGTTGTTCTGTGAAACTGAATGTATTTTTAGGGCTGTGAGCGGCTCTCTGGGAGCAGAGGAGGGGGGGGGGGGGGCTTCTTCCCATCACATATTCACATATTTCAGGTTCTGTGCACTTGTAAACATCAGCTAGAGTTCACTTTGCTCTAAAAACCCCCAAACCAAAGAATCTGCACTGATCTGGTTACAATTATCTTGTTTAGTCCCAGCTGACTGCACACTCAGGCTCAGACGCTCTCTGAAGGCGCAGCTTCTTTCTTTCTTTTGCATCAGAAAAGTTTTTGGAAACACCACACAGAAAATCTAATGACGCCTGTTCCCAAGATGTGAACGAAAAACCTGTAAATTTGGAAGTTGAACCGGAAAAAACTGGAGCGGAACGAGTTGTTTTAACACGCAGGAATGATTAAGAGTTGAAAAAGAAAGCTGGGTGATTCACTCTGCGCTGTCACACACTCTCGGAAGGATCTGCTCTTGGAGTATTTATGAGCTGTGATAGACAAGTGAAGATCCAGCCAGGCCACAAAACAACACGGCTGATCATGTCATGTGTTTTTCGGGGCAAATTTCATGAATCATAACAAAATTCATGGAAGAGGAGAGGGAATATTTATGAATGAACTCGATTAAATCTCACTCTGACGCAGTGATTCCGGTTTAATTATCCAGATGACAACTTAAAATTTACTCTTTTTCTTCTCATCTTTGACGCAGTGTTTAATTTCATCACACTTTTATTGACCTATATGTCAGCCGTTTCCCCTTTTCACACGTTCCTCGGCAGGACAGATGATCACGGCGTTCTGCTCCACTTACGCTTTGTTTGAGTTTTATTAGGTCATATATCACCCGAGAATGCAAGCGAGGTGGGGTTATGAAACAAGAATCTCATTGTTTTCTCTGATCGGTTATATTTCCCCAAGGATTTAATTGTTAGGTTAACACCAAGGATGGGTTTAGATAGTGATTACATTTTGGATCCTGTTCCTGGTTGGCAAAATAATTAGATTTGTTAAGCTCAAGATCAATTTCTGAAATGTTTAACGTCTGATGTTGTCACGCCAACTTTTAGCATGGCACGCTTTCATTGTATGTTTTCCAATAACTGTTTTTTAATCGTTTTCTACCATGAAATGTCTAATGAATGTACCTGTAACAAATAAATGTCAATATATCCATCGCTGCATAATCTGCATAAAGTGACCCCATGAGGGTTGAGAAACTCTACACTGTGGTGTGAACAAGAGTGCTGAATAAGGTGTGATCTAAAAAACGTGTTGTGCAGAGGGTAAAATGGCTGATTCAGTGAGATTTGCTGATATTTTGGCAACAACAACAACTGTATGAATATTATAACCACCAACACTGATCACACACTCACAAGCTTATACTGACTTTGCAGATCATAGACTGTATAAAAAAGATGGTTGACATGACAGCTCCCTAATAGTGAAGCCAAAACATGTCAAGCGCCCCCTGCTGACGTGCTGCAGAATAGGTCATAAAGCCCGCCTCCTCCATGTTAACAGATGGGACATGAGTCAAACTATAAAAACAAAATACGTGCCAAATACATTTTCTGTCATCATAGCTAGTTCTTATCATGCTGATTTACATCCAGGTGTTCATTTTTCTGATAAGTTTATTTTTAATTAGTTATTTGATGCTGTAAAAAGGATGATTGACAGCTCTGTTGACAAAGGCGGCTCCTGCAGCCGATCAGTTCCAGAGTAGAGGACGAACAGCGAGAGGAAACGTAACTAAAACAATCGCTACAGTCATTGAAGTTTCCATACCTGTGAACGTTAACCTCAGACCAACACAGAGAAGCTGTTCTGCTGTTAAACACACCGGCGTGCGGGATCTTAGCAGTTTCTTTGGTAAGTTAAGTGTGTGTTTTGGTCAGCGGCAGTGGCTGCGGAGGCGCCACTGGACGATCTCTACTGCGCAGACTCTGGCGTCACCGTCGCAAGATGGCAGCGCCTATCACGGGGGCTATTTTGGCATCAATTCAGTACAATGAGAGCAGATGGAGACGCGTCATCTATCTATATATACAGTCATTGGTGCAGACCTATGCTTTAAAGGGAAATTTTGTCTGTCGCTGTCTCGATCTTTAAAGACAAACAGCATTGAGAAAAATGCTGAGGCATGCCTCGTATCTAAAGATTTAAACCAATATTGGATCTTCTTTCAGTGCAAATAAGCAGGAATACACATGTCTAGCGCAGTGGTCTTCCTCATGAGAGGAAGGGATAAAGATCCAAAAGCCAAAAGAAATAAGACTTACATTTCCTACTTTTCTGTCACTTTCAGCAACAATTATCATCAACAGCTCCTCATCCTCAACCTCAGTGATCAGGTCAGGAAGTTAAAAATCAGATACGAGATATTCAGAGTGATAGTATGTGTCATACCAGACTGAGACTTCCTGAGCTGTACACACTGTACTGTTCATCCGCTCGGTCAGATTGCGACGCATCACGCCTGCAGTTTGATAAAAAAGTTGAGATGTAACATAAAGTATGCCAGAAATATGGTACAGAAGAGACAGAGAAGGGGCTCGGCCAAACAATGTATGAAAAAAATCTGTTTAAAATAGCTGCATTTTAAGGATGTTTCTCCGCTGTTCAGTTACAGTGACGAACAAATGAGCCTGAGGCAGCCATCGATTGCAGATGACAGATTTATTACTGCCCGACGTCTCCTCTTCTCCTAAAGACGTAAGCCAGGCCCACAACTAATTTAAACATTTACCCAGATCAATAAGCTTTATTATTTAGTCAATGTAATAAACTGTTTGATGTGGGCCCTGAAACTACTGGAGGAGTCAGTCTAACAGCACGTTCTCATCACCAAGTCATCAAATACTGTTGATTTGTCGCCGCCCTGTGCGCCTCATACAGACACACAAGGTGTGTTTTATAACACCTTACACGAATGTCTCAAATTTACCTCATAAATTAATCACAAATTTATGACTTGTTGTCTTAATTGTTTAGTCAATAAAACTGTCACACAATGAGAACTCTCTTTAGTGTTTGTAGACATCTTCCACAGACGCCATGAAAATATGCACGATATGTCTCTCATGGGCATTCTGTAAAATCAGCCAGCTTCATAAATAACTTCTAAAATATTTCTAGTGAACCTTTCAGTTCAGCAGTATGGGGGAACAACAGCACTGGATGCTGTTTTCTCCCTTCCACCCCCTCCTATTTACCGCCAAAGTCATGTTTTCAATATGCGTCTTCAGAGGAAAAATGTGGTTAGCAGTGTGGACGCAAACAGAGATCATTTAAGGGATTTCCAATAAAGATTTCTCCACAGGGTGAAACAAACAACTTCAATGTTTCTGCTTCTACAGAAAAATGTTGTTATTTAAGTTTCAAGAAAATGAGAGACGATGGAGGGGACAAAACGCAGGATTACATAAAAGAGCTGATAATAAAAATGTATCACGACAGTAACAGTGAAGTATCTGGGATGTTTTTCAGCACCTAGGCTCCAAACATTACTATATTTCACTTTCAGTGCGACAAGACAGTTTAGAGTCTAACGGTGCTTTCACACCTAAAGTCAGTTTGTTTGATCCGAACCAATAGACCAAATTGTTACAATGTTGCATTTTGCCTCGAGTTTGGTTTGTGTTCACACGGCAGCTTTTACCAGCAGTTTTGATGTGCGAGGAAACTGCTCTCTGATTGGTCAGAATTTCCTTGTCGGAATACTCCCTGAAGCAAACAAAGAGAGAGCGCACTTTTAACTGACATTGTTCCAAAGCTCGATTGTCCTTTTGTTTTTCACTGAACTCCTTGAATACCTCCGTGTTCTTGTGCGTTTCTACAAGCATTCGTGAAATTGTTTGGTCAGCCATTATTTCTATTTCCTTGTCACTCCCCCACATCTGTCCTCTACTCACACAACTACTCACAATGCACGTTTTTTTGCTTTGCTTCCTACATGAGGTCCTACTTTAACTCTTGTTTATGTTTTCACCTGAATCGAACCGGACTGCGGTTCATTTGGAAACAGGGTTTTGGTCCGCACCAGAGTTCGAATGCGTGTTCTCACCTGTCAAAACGAACCAGACTTTCCTTTTA
Organism: Semicossyphus pulcher; assembly: GCF_022749685.1. Classification (NCBI taxonomy): domain Eukaryota; kingdom Metazoa; phylum Chordata; class Actinopteri; order Labriformes; family Labridae; genus Semicossyphus; species Semicossyphus pulcher. Next base: position 13,471,420 of record NW_027211692.1, on the reverse strand, counting down.
AGGAGTTGGTGGAGACCAAACACAGAGCTAAAAGAGGGTGATACTGCAACAATCGCTAGGTCGCCAAAAAAATACGACTTAAAAAGACTGTTAATGTTTCTCTCTGTCTGCTGGATGTGTAAACAGGAAAGGGTCTGCTAACAAGTTTGCAACATAATGTGTTTAATTACAGCTTATTTTTACGCCCCGAGTGGCCAAAAAAAGCTTTTAAGTTAAATCTACGGAGGCCCAGTTCAGCACAAAACCCTCGTAAATAGTTTTTCATTTAGTAAAACTAATGACACATCTGAGAACAATAACCTCTGCTGATCTGTTTTCTATCTGCTCTCCACATCTGTTTTTACCCTTGTTTCATCATTCTCTACCTCAACCATTACAACACCCTGCAGCACCTGCTCACCTCTGCTTACTGTCCTGACTGAAGCCTGAGGCCACGATCTTCTACACTGCTCAACACATTAAAGGGGGTTCAATATCTGCTCCTCATTAAGTCGAGGATCTTTATTGCTTTAATTTGTTGTCCACAAGCTCAAACTGAATAAAACCTGAAGACATACAAGAAGAAAAACAGGATTAAACTGGAAATAAAAGCAGAGATAGGGAACCTGCAGCCCTGTGTGCACTGTAATCTGAGTTAAGCGTGTGCAGTATATATGTTAAATAAAGGACTAAGCGTCCATCCAGCAAGAATGGAGTCCTCATTGTTCACTACACAAAGCCAGTGACTGATTGCAGAGCATCACCTTTCCTGATGGAAACCTGCTGACATGTATCTTCCATCAACACCTGCAGCACCTCAAACAGGATAACAGTTTGGGAGACAAAGCTCGCTCTTATCTTGACTGCGTCTTTACATGCGGGACTGAACCACTCCCATGCTGTGTGGACTCAACTGTCACTTCCAACACACGCAAAAGGTCATTGTTCGCTACGATGCCGTCACAGAGACTCTCGCCGTTGTTTCCACATTTTAAATTTTTTTGCGGGAGCAGACTCATCCGATACCACTTCTGGAAGGTATTACAGGGATTTCAGCTTTGAGTCATCTTGGATACGTCTGGATTCGGGGGACTTTCCCTGTTCTTACACACTGATTGCACCAGATCTGGATGCAGTTGGATGTGGGGAGTGTCTGAGCATAGCTATAATGCTGTCATTCTGCATATTTCCAATGGCATTCGAGTCACGGCTTGTTGATGGACTTAAGAGCTCCAGGCTGTTCTGTAACTATTGTAACGTTGATTTAGTTGTATGCTTAAGGTTAAAGTATTTCGAGGGAATAAACGGTCACTATTGCCTCAATGTTTTACACTTCTAAGAACCAAATCTTTTCCTTCATACTGTTTCACACAGTTTTAAAACTTCCCTCCACGTGCAGATGGTTTCCCTCTGCACAGTCTGTCAAGTACACAGCCACAGATTTATGAGGTGCTGCACTTCTCCTTGTGAAACACAGGCTTTTTTTTTAATCAGCATTTCAGTTTTTATTAGGAAGCCGCAATGACAAGGAAGCGGGTGTGGAAGCAAGAGGAAAGATATGCTTTGTTGGTGGCGCTTTGGAGCGATGTTTTTAAGAGTGGACTTGGTTTTTATTTTATCACTATCTTGTGCAAGAGTGCAAGGCTGTCATCATGATAAGCATCACATAGGACAACAAAGGTGTATTGTGTGGCAGCTTTTAGGACGCTCATTTAGATCCATCATTATGCAGCGGCCTCTAGTGGCCGTGGTGGTTATAGCAGGAGAAAATTTGGAATCAAGTGATGTAAGTGCAAGAAAAGGGGTGTGGTCGGGGGCGATGTACGGGTCAAACAAACACATTACTTTGATCCGGGAGACTTAAAGTAAGCGTAGCTTCCTAGGTTACGTGAGTAACATCAATTAGGCATGTAATTTAACGTAGGTAGTGTAACTCATGTATCTCATAAACTAGTTTATTTACTTAACCCAAAACATTTGTAATGTCCCGGAGTACTTCCAATATTTTCCCAGCATGCACTGGGGCGGATTCCAAATGTTATTGTTGGTATTGTTAAGGAATTGAGCTAATACGCCTTACTTAAGTGTTACAGTGTGTTTGTTGAAGTCCTTCTGTTTAGACATCATTCATTTCACGTTCATGTTTTTCGAATTTTAGTGCCTACCATAAGTGAGGGTTCCCTCTCCAGTCTTGATGCCCCTCCCTTTGACGGTGTGATCCAGAGAGTGTCTCCCATTGCCGCTGCTGATAAAGTTGTCTGTTCTAAAGAAAGCAAAACATCTGCTTCATTCATGCAAAACGTTCAGCTTTCCACACATTGATCTTTCTCCAGAACCTAACCATGTTGTTTTGGTACTCAAACCAAAGTGCAACCATTTCTCATCCTCAACCACACGCGCCACAAAGTCCGTCTGGTATGGATGTGTGTATCTTAACATGCAGAGCAAGATCAAGCTGGTAAGCGAACACAGATGTAAACAATGTGGGTGTCAAATGACCCCAAAAATTTGCTTCTCAAATGTTTTACGAGGAAGTGAATACACTGTGGTCTTGTTTTCAAGGAAAGACACAATGTGTGTTTTGGTGAGACACACTGAATGTAAACAAACTTTGTTTATAAAAAAAAACTCCACAGGGTGTCTTTAATTCTTCATTTCCTTTCTAGGATACAAAACGTTCCTCTACTGTTTTAGTGATCACAGGATGTAGCATTTTCTGAACACGTAGTATAAATCATCTGATTGCAGCTGCTACTTATAAGACTCTCAACAACAGTGTGGTGTATAATTTATTTAATGGCTCCTTGTTGCTCTCTGTCATCAAACCTCACACATAAGTCAATAGTAATGTGCTGACTAAGACTCAGAAACGTTAGCTACGCCTTTATCAGTGATTCAAATCGGTCACACGGAGCTGCTCCTGATTACTACAGTCGGCAAAAAAACCTGCCCCAAGGTTAAGAGCTTCTTATAACACCTTTTCAAACTATCATTACATTAGGACATTAGGAGCTTCAACCTCTTCCAATCTTGACAATAGCTTGTGATATGAGTGCAGGACTTTATTGATCCAGGTATCGACAAGCAACATGTGAGCCCTGAGCAGCTTCTGTGGTTCCCATGGGAACAGCACGGAGGGGGGTATTGGTCACTTTCAAAATAGGCTATCAGGCTGTTCCTGTCCCCCCTGCAGGAGACAGCTTTGATCATTTATAAAGTGAACAGGACAAAGAGGAGCACAGAAAGGCCTAATGGAGTGATTTTCTTTTCAGAGGGAAAACTGTCAAGACACATGAAATACTGACTAGAATTAGATTAAGCCTCACATTAAGGGACAGGACGGTATTTGCACATAAGGCTGCAACTAATGTCAACAGCTTTAACCAATTATTGCTGCTTTAGTTTGTAAAATGTCAGTAAATGGTGTAAGAGCATCTTCAAAGGACTTTAAGAATCGGTCGAGCAGATGGCCTCCGCTGTAGCCGCGATATACCCAGGTTTAAAAATACCAAACTTCTCCTTTAAGCTTTCAGAGAAAGTGGGAAAATCTTCAAATTTCATGTTTTTAAAAAGCAAAAGTTCTCATATGCAAGAATCTGAAACGAGCAAAAGTAACTGGTGTCAAGTTTGCCGAAATGACAACATCAAGATGCAGATTTGTTAAAAGGTTTTGTCACGTCGGTACTCGAGAGGAGAAGAAAACTACTTTAAAATGCTTCTTTCTTGAAGGGAGAACGGATCGGCTGAATGGATGCATTCAAGGAACTCAGGGAAATCTAAGCGCTGCTCGGCTTTCGTGACACAGTGTGGAGTGAATGTGTCGCTCAAGTTGAAATTCTTGATCTAGAGCAGATTGTTAGCTGAACTTGCATGCAGATATTTTATAGAGATTACTGAAAAGCTAAACTGTCTTCAGATGACCTCCGATGGGAGCCCGAAAGGCCTTTTGGTGGAATGCCATAGATTCTACATTTATGTTATATTTATATATATATATATAATGCATTTTTTGGAGCTATCTGGCACTGTAATTTCCTTCGTGATTAATAAAGTTTTATCTTATCTTATATGAAGAACCTGTAAATAGAGATTACCGTTTCAGCACAACTGTTTCTTACTCTTTATGTAATGTATGTCGTTCTTTTTGTACATTCATTGGTGCAACCTTACATAATCAGTGTTTGGTAACAGTGGGAGAGGAGGTTTCAAATCCCGTCTCACAGCTGGAGATGGATTTCTGCAGCTGTATTTCAAAAAGTTTTACAAGCAGTAACCATATATTCCATATGCCTCTAACTTCCTAACAAAGTCAACAGACCAAGCCAGAACAAACACAGAAGGGCCGCATGTTTCACGCCACTTCAAACAAATCGTTTCTCACAGAGTTGCAGCGGCGATAACATTCATCACACCAAGTTTAATTGGTCAATGACACCTCATCTCTGCCAGCTGTCAACTGTTCTCGCACAATACTGTAGGTTTAAATCAGAGGGAGGTGCTAGATAACAGCCAAGGCCTCGGCTGTAGAGCGACAAGCCTGGGAAGCTGGTGAGATGCAGGTAACAGACAATGGATTATACTCCTGAAATCAGGTCAAACCACCACACACAACCTCCGAAAAGACATATGCATTTCTGAGAAACTCCCACACATCTGATCAACTTCTTATTGTCTTTCATCACTTCCCTGATGCCACCACCACAACATGTGGAGTTTTTCCTACAGAAAAAAGAATGATCTGGTTTACCAAAGAAAAAAAAGCCACTTCACAAAGACTACATTTTGCAACCTAATCTGTACAGATCTGCAGAACTTGTTCTTGCCTGACACGATAATGAAAATAACGAGTGCTTCCTGATTCTACAACTTTTCATCTCATATGCCAAACCTCATCTGAAAAAGGAGGCATATATTTTCCAGCACCTGCTTTCCATGTTTGCTGATGAAGAAAACCTGCAGACAGAGCCAATTCTTCATAGTTTAAATTCTCAAAGGCTTATCACGCTGCATAAATTGCAAGCAAATTAAGAGTAAGCGGAAACACATGCCGGAGCTGGAACACATGCTTTGTCTTTGCTTGAATGATGACTAAACCCAACTGGTTTACTCTTGAATGCAAAAGGTGACAGTCCTGATTGCAGTTCTCAAATCTGCCAAATGCAATATTTTCACTGCACAAAAAAACCCTTTTTTTTCCTTCGACATCTGTTGTGCTCCAGGCGAACAACCCGCTGTTAATCATGCAGCCAAATCTGTCTGGAAGGGTGTGAAGTCTGCTGCGTCATCATCGTCGTCTCACTTCTTTTGGTCGCAACCACAGAGATGTACATGCACATGCACAAACAAGCTCACATGAACACACACGCCATGCCTGGTGGGATGACACACAAATCACTAATTACTTAATAACAGGGTCTTGAATTATTCAGAGTGATATACTGCTCATCAGGTCACTGTAGACAGCTCAGTAGAGATGATTAACTTACGGATATTGATAAGAATGTCTAAATTTAGGCTTGTTAAATTATTAAATCTTATTTGGAAGGAGGAAAGAGGAAGTTGCAAAATGAAAATGGCCATTTCATGTGTAATAAGCCACTTATTTTACCATTTAGATATCTTAGACTCACGTTGAAACTGCAAGCTTTGTATTTTGACAGTGACATATAAACGCCTCACACGAATAAGTTTTGCATGTCTTGAAGTTGAGGTTTCAGTTTCCGGAAGTCTTAGTCATGCACTATTGAAAACTGTATACCCTCATAACTCTTCATTCCCCAGGGCACTCTCAGCCACAACCTCTGCGTGCGCCGTAGCTTAGTCAAACCTGGAGGCAGAGTTTTACCACAAAGCATCCAGATGCAGACAATGAGTAGATGGTGAAGAGTGAGAGCATGAACAAACACTTTTTACTGCTTCCTGTAAACCACTTCATCATCTGACCACTGTTGTTAAAAAGCCTAGCATAAATAAATGAAAGCAGGGATGCCTTTATAACATAACTCACATTAATCACATCCTCCAGCTGCTGGCTCATGGTTAGAGGACACAGACAGGAGGACGGTTAACCTCAGTCTCCTGCCAGAGGAGCTTTGCCCTCTGGGAAAGGCAGGGCCGGACCAGTCCTCCAGGTTTGGCACACTCCTCTCAACAGGGACAATAATGGAGCCAAGTAGACAAATGCTCAATACAAACACATACAGAGTGACAGCATGCCTTGTGTGGTGAAGGCCGCACTCTCAGTCACACCTTTTATTGCTGGAGCCAGTAAAGCTAGGGACAACCTTCAAGGAGACACCAACCGGGCGCACAAACACATACCACAGCAAAAACATCAACCGTCACTATGCGCGCTGAGCTTTCTATGGACATAATGATTACAGAATGAGGGAAGGAATTATGTTTACAAGTGTAAGAGGTTGGGAAACTTTTATCAGAGTCTATCTACTGTAGTATCAGAAACGTCTCAGATACTGCCTAAGCCAGCCTTCACAGCAAGCTGCTCTGTACTGCCACCATGGAGGTGTTATGACTGCCTGCGATAACTAGTGTTTTAAACCAGCAAAGAAGAATGGATTTTGACAGACATGGGACGTTAGCCTCCAAGCTTCAGCTAATGTTAGCTTAGCCTGTTTGTGGGTGCTTTGCTTGTTTTTAGGTCAGATGTGTCAAACAAATCTTCTCAGTACAGAACAGTTATTTATTCCCAGATTTATAAATTCATGTTCTTTCTCAGTTTTGACTGACTGTCAAACCCCCAAATACCCGCAAGCACTGCGGCATGGACGATATTTCACCTTCACAGCTTTGCTAGCTTTGCCAGACCCGCCGGAACAGCTTTTCTTTTTGTCAGGTGCCATTCCAATTTACCAGTTAGCTTGCTAAACAGGTGTACGTTAGCTGGCTAAACGCGGCAAACAGCTAGTTACCGAGCTAAACAAGCGCTATGTAGGGAACCTTGGTAGCGACACCTTTAGCAGGGAGCTAGCTCTCCTCCAGGCAGGCAGTTTAATTGCTATCAAAGGCTCTACGGGAATCAGGTTTTGCAACGTGAAGTGACAAAAGACTTTCTGTTGTCCCAGAGGAAGGTGGGACTTCCCTATCCCCACAGTCTCATTGACCTTTACAGGCTTTTTTTCAGGTTGGGTGCAATCCCCATACTCGTGATGTACCGAGTGTATCAACGAAAGGGGAATACTCTTTACTGTCAGCATGCAGACATATACACAGGCTGAGACTTATTTATAGCAAAACTAGACCACATAAAAATCCCGTTTTCAGTTCCCCTTTCTGTACAAACTTTTTCCCCTGCTTTTTCTGTGGAGGTTTGGTTCGTGTTTCGTTTCAGTTGACTAAATGACACATCAGGGTGTCAACTCTCATATCATGATTCAAAGATCAAACCTGAAGAAATGCTGAGCACAGAACACAAAATGTGACACAGAGGGAGTGGAAAATTTCAAAAAGGGAAATCACACAAACTGAGGGAAGGTCAAATGTGAACTCACAGTGAGCGGCAGGGAGCAGACCACAAAGATGACGGTGATGAGCGCCAGCAGCACCAGGTGGTCCATTTCCTCTTCCCCCTGTCCGAACCAGGCCAGGCTCAGCCTCCTCCTTCTCACATTTGACCCCACCGAGCTGCGCCGCATCATCTGGTTCCGGTGCATGTGACACAGGCTGACAATCACTGAGCCGTTGCACACAAACACAGCCAGGATCAGCAGAGCCATGAGGGAGGAGTAGGATACAGAGAAGGCCCGCACCAGGTTGGCCCGCTCATCCCCTGTTGCATCCATGTCAATGAAGCACCACGTCCCGGGGCAGTACTGTTTGAATTTGCCGTAGCCGGTGTACGGCAGGAGGCAGAAGGCAAAAGAAAAGAGATAAATAAAGAAAAGGGTGAATTTGGCAAAGCTGCGCCGGATGTGTACAGAGTAAAAGTAAGGGTGGCTGATGGCCAGGCAGCGCTCCACAGCCATGGTGCACAGGATGAGCGTGGGAGCAAGGCCGAAGAAACTCATGGCAAAGCCGAAGAGGTTGCACAAGCTTTCACCACCCAGACCTATCAGGGACAGGTTGCGAGCGTAGCAGATGAACACAGATGGGCTGAGGACGCAGGTGCCCAGCAAGTCGGTGAGGGCCAGGCCGGTCACTAGGATGCAGAAGACGGAGGACCTGGAGCGATGTTCCTTCTGGTGCACGCCGAGGATGAAGAGAGCCAGGAGGTTTCCAACCACGCCGGCCAGGCACATGATGATGCTTGTTGCTGGTTTGCCATCCCCGTCAACTGTGAGAGCGTCATTGCAGGTAGTGGTGTTGTTTTCGCATGGAAGCATGCTTTTGTTCATGTTTAACTCACTGATATGAAGTGTGCCTGCTCAGTGTGGGATAAATACGGAGTTCCAAGACAACAAAAGGACAGCATGACCTCTTGTTAGCATCATTTGGCAACAGAGAGGGCAGGAATGTTTGGTGAGAGTCATAATGCTGCGTTGACTCAAAACATGATTCTCTGTCTGGTTTTCTTTCATGCAGACGATTTTGAAGACTTTCTGTGGAGTATAAACACATGAAAAACGCTGCTTAGTGCTTAGAAATAATAATTTAAAAAAACAAATCCTACACCACCGTTAAGTTTTGTTTCTTTGTATATTCCTCCGCTTTTCTAATAAAAGTAAAACTATTAAAAATGAGCAACAATGTAAAACACATGACAAAAAGTGACTAATAATCACTCACCTTTTATTCGCAGTCGGAAAGAGGCGACACTTGACTAATTCTTCCTCTTCTTCTTCTTCTTCTCCTTCTTCTCCTCCTCTTTCTTTCTCAGCCTATTCAGACTCCTACTTTGTGAAATATTAATCGCTGTCTGAGCCGATATTCAGATACAGGGTTTAAAAGTACCGCTGCCCGTAACGTGTCGCTGATACACGGACAGAGAAAGACAGACTGCATGCGCTCTCGTCTCCTCCGCTCACTTTCTCTCTCTGTCACTCTCTGCACCTCCCAGTCTCTTTCAGATCGGTGTTAAGACCCGCCCACTTTGCTTACCAAAGGTTGCTCACAGACGACATTCAAAGCAAGATATAAGGTGAAATATCTTCAAGAACGTTACTTGTTTCGACTGGCTATCGATATCGATCTATTTGTGCCGTAATTTGTGGAAATTATTGCATGATATTTTGTGTCCAGAAGCAGGAAAAGGTGCAACACAATTACTGAATACTTTATCCCAGTATCCTTATTTCTTTCTGTAATTAAGACGAAAACCTTTACCTCTACACTGACATTTAATAGATTTTCATTGCATATAGACTAAATAAATAAAACCACAGAAGTCATGAGTTTCAGGACCCACTTTGTACTAAGTAGAGAGTTTTGCCATGACTGGCTCCTTCCATGAGCTCACAGGAAATGTAGTCCATTTAGTCTTTTGTGTAATGATTTGTTTTGATTTTAAAAAGGTGTTTTCAATAGAATTAATCTAGATATTTAGCTTTTCATGCAGTCTTTGGTACAACAGGCTTTGAATGAACATTAATGGCAGTAAAAAAAATGTCCTGCTTGTTTTGGCCTCTAATGAACTTGTGTTTTTTTTACTTTTTGTCATTTCTGGACTGTTTACTTCCTGTTGTGTTTGTTCAGCCATCAGTAAAATACCTGAGTGCGGAGAAAGGTAAATCCCCCAACAATGTGTGCGCTCTGGAGGAGACTGCATGCTTTCATTTATCCCCGGGGGAAGAGTATTGTCAAATGTTTACTTGACACTTGAGGAGAGTCCAGTACAACCAGAGTAAAGGTCTTCAGAAAAACAACATATTAGTAATATGACATACGAGTGCAACAACACCGGCACACTTGGGAAGAACATATTGTGATACTAAAATTAAGACCATGATAAAAAACAATTCAAAAGTAACGCTCTACAATTAAAAGTAATATAAAAGTAGAAGAAGCCTACAATACAATCAACAAAATGTACTTTGTACTACATTAATAAACTTTATTTATTGTACATAAACTCATATTTTATGTGTCTGATGCTGCCTAAACTAGCCTACACTGCAAACTGCGCTGTACTGCCACCATGGCGGTATTATGGCTGCCACTGGTAGCTTCTGTTTTAGAGCAGCAAAGAAGAACTCATTTCCAGTCATTCATTACATTACAATATGAAACCACAATATGCAGCACTAGCAGAGAATGTAAAATAAATAAAGCAGAGATACATTAAAAAGTTGTGTTTCTCCACAGCTTCAGTGGGCACAGCACGTTAGCATCGCTGCAGCAGCTAACGTTAGCTTGTTTGTGGGTCCTCTGCTTGTTTTTACGGCAGTCAAACCCCACAATAAAAGAGTTTTCTGTGATGTATTCTCTGAGCAAGGCGTTACAAAACGATAACAATATCACATCCATACAGAGCAAGAAGTATTCAGCTGTTATTTTTTAAGGCTAACATTGGTATCAGTTCTCCACAGCTTCAGCAGACAGCACATTAGCGTCAATCCTGCAGCTAACGTTAGCTTAGCTTGTTTGTGGGTTATCTGCTTGTTTTTAGGTTAGCGTTTCAGGGAGATTACCCAATTGTTTGAGGACGAGGTGCTTTATATATTTTTGGAAATCTAACCTAATCATGGATCACATTCATCACCATAGATCATCACATAGTTTAGAAAAAATGAATTGAAGTGTTTTCCTCTGAAATGTAACGCAGTAAAAGTATAAAGCAGCATTTGGTGGACATCATGAAGTAGTTATAATTGCAAGAGCAGGAAGGCTCATGTTTTTCTGTTGCGTAATTTTCTAATTAAATTTTTGGTCCCACAGGAGAGTGACCTCATTCATTACTCCTCCCATGTGTGACCTGTGATGACCAAACACCACAGATCACGTCTCTAAAGCTTGTTGATCTGATTGATAGAGGATGAATGCAGCGGTTTCAGTCCAGGTTTGTTTAAGGTGATGAAACTGATGAAATGGATTTATTCTTGTTAGAAAATGCTCCCAAAACTTCTTCAGTATGGCCAGATGATAATGTTGGTTAATGAATATTGAATGAAACAAACTCACACTATGAACACATAACCATTTCCGCAGTAACAGGATGCAATAATGAAGTTCCTGAGGAGCCGTTGCTGTCCTCCTTAATGGTTTTATATTCATGACATCTAAAATACGACATGCCACAAACAGAATTCTCACAGCCAAGAAAATAACCATGAACACAAACTGCTGCATAGTAATTACATTTCATTGCTCAATTTCCACTCTCAGTGATTACACATGCTCGCTTCCTGTTCTGTAATTGACAGAACATAATGATTTTGGATGGAGTAATGGAGATTAGGTTTCTCCTTGTTTTACACTAAATGAAAGTGTTGACGCACTCGGACACAGCTGGTAGTTTTCTGGCACTAGCTACTGTTATTTTGTTACACAAAGACATGCATGTTTTTATCCCATTCTCAGTTTTACTTTCTCTCTTCGGCCATTACTAAAAACAAAGATCTATTTAACTCTGCACAATCACAAGGATCTTTAGACATGGATGGCACTCAGGCTGTTTAGACACGCATCGCTTATAAAACAAACCAGGCTGACACCTTTAAATAAACAGCAGACAGAGACACAGATATATTTGTATACTTTCCACAGTGTGTGAACATACCAACTGACACGCAGAGATCATAACACATGCTCTTAATAATACATAAGCAACAAGTACAGCAAAGCATCAGCTTACAGTAGAAGCTGCTGGTGTTTTGGTTGTATGTTGCTAATTAAACAGCAGAGAGGTGTAGTGACTCAGGTTTCACGGAAACCAAACATGGGATGGATGGATGGATGGATGAACATATAAATAGACAGATGGTGTATCAATGAATGATGGATGGATGATAGGCAGACATACGAGGAATGAAAAACTGGACAGATGGATGGACTGATGCAAATTGATGGAATAATGCATTACTGGAAAGATAATGAATCAGTGAATGGTGGTGTATATGGGAGGATGGATGCATAATAGATAAGATGAATGGAAGAATGGAAAGATGGATACAAAGCAGGATGGATGGCCTAAAGGATGGAGGGAGGGATTAATGAATGGGTGGATGGAAGGATGGATAAACAAACTGATAGAAGGATGAAAACATTAATGGACAGATGATGGATCAATGATGTATCGATGGGAACATGGATGGACGATAGACAGACATAAGATGAATGGAAGAATGATGAGGTGGATGAATGGATAGATTGAAGAAATGAATTAATAAATGGATGGATAAGTTTGATAAATTGATAGAAGGATGAACACATAACTGACAGATGATGGATCAATGAATTATAGTGTTTAGATGGGAGGATGATGGACAGACTTATAGATGGATGGACAGATGGATGGCCAGCAGGATGGATGGATGGACAAAGCAATAGATAGATGGATGGATGTTGAGAGAATTGGCTGATGAAGCAGGTGATGGATAGAGAGATAGATGGATAATAATTGGAAGAGATGTGGATGGATGGATGGATGGATGGACAGAAGTGGATTGGTTGACAGAAAGATGGATGGATGATAAATTGAAATTAGTGGATGGATAAATGAATGGATGGCTTGCTGGATGGATGGTGTTGGGTGTATGGGTGAAAACATGAACAAAGCAATAGATGGATGGATATATGATTAGTGTATGCCTGATGGAGAAAGGAATGGATAGAGGAAAGAACGACTAGAGTTTCTTCTTTGTTCAAATAATACGGAGCTCTTTACCAAGTTGAGAAATAATCAGAAAAGATGCAAAAACAAGTGACTTCACAACAATTAAATGCTTTTATCATTAGCCACCCACTTGTGTTGACATGGCGTGCTTTATTGTAGCAAAACAAGAAAACATATTTCAGAATATTGAAAACACTTTCATCTGCCTTAGTTCATCTGCACACTGTCCTGGAAGACGATTAGAGAACCCAAACTCCAAATGAAAGCTGCTTTTATTTATGTGTGTGTGTGTGTGTGTTCTGTAGGGACTTGTCTGGTAAGGATCATTTCCTCCTTCAATTGAATCCCGGAGAGAACAGGGCTTCTATCCACGCACTATGAACCCATGAGGTGTCTCAGGTCAATCATTACTTTTTTTTTTCGTCAGCAAAAGCATCAGCGTTTGCGTACATGTGTGAACGCGACTGTTTAAAGTCACTTGAGATACACAGCTTTCAGGAAGACAAGCATTTTTCATAACTCACATTTTACTGGAAGATGATAGGGATTGTCACATTAGAGGGTCCTAACCAGTATCATGACACACATGGAGCCCAGGGAGATTTGGTTTTGGCTGCTTTTGACATTTCATCATAATTCAAAACAGATTGTTGCTAGAGACAGTGATGCAATGAAGAAGAAACTCTCATGTGTAGAGATTTGAAAAACTCCCACAGCGTTAACTCTGAATTGATGAATAAGGTTGCATTTGATCTGTTGTTGGAACAAACATGTATCGTGTTCATAGTGTAAGAGATCCAACTGCACGAAGAACTGGAGGGAAGGATTACAGCAAAGAGAGAGAGAGAAAGCAAGATGAAAACAAAAGAAAGGCCTCCACGTCTTTGCATATTTTTATGCGGTCTGATTGCCAGATTTGTCAAGCGCTTCCTCTGTAATTATTACAGTGTGCTATCACTGATTGATAAGTATCAAGCCTGAAAGTCATGGAAATGGAAATCACCAGATCATTGAATTAGCCAGCACATGTTTGTTCATCACGATGTCTGAGTTTTAGCCCTAGAGGTCGTCCAATTCCTTCTTTTTGTTTTGTTGCTACAACCAGCAACACGAGCTCTTTCAGGCTCTCATGTGAACAGTGAGCACACATACCAGTACTCACACACCCAAAGAAGACACATACTAATTAAAGTACATTGGGTGTATTTGAGCTTCCATAACACAATTAAATAAGTCCCATTAGAATGATGACATCATTGCATGTTTACCTGAAGATATTGAGGACTCCACTTCGCTATCAGTCAACACATTCCTCGCCAGGTAGTTTTTTGGTGGTACATTTTTCACACTTTTTTTTTTTTTTTTTCTTCTTTGCATGACTGGGTTATATTGCGGCCTGCTGGTGTGGCATTCTTTTGACAGCGCTTCTGTTTTTGTGTTTCCGTTTGGATGGGGATTTTTTTATAACCGTGCTTGTGCTTTTTTTTTTTTACCCCTGTACATGTCGACATGGCCTTCGTCACAGTCTGTACAGAAGTCTGGAACTTATTTTCAATGCTCACTTAATCTTTCCATAAACAGCGTGACCTTCAAATGTCCTGCAGCTTGATATCTGATGAGGCCCCAACTGGTTGACCTCTTCAGCACACCTGCTTTCAATAAAGCTCTAATTAAGACTTCTAACAGAATTTGAGAACCGGATGTGTTCAAGACTCAGAGGTTTGTCTTGTGCAGCAGGACAGGGAACATCAAAGGCTCGCTGACCTGTCCGACTTCCATGAAACATTTTAAACTTATATATATATATAAATATATATTTTTAGAAAGGTCAGGTTGAAAAAAGGTAAGTACAGAGGGGGGAAAGGCATAAATCATTGTGTAGCAGTGGTGCAAATTTAGGTTTGTAACAGTAAATGTGTACTGCAGTTCATTCAATTTATACAGCAAAATAAGTTAAAACCACAAATTCAACTGTTTAAGCACTTTAAATATTCTTATAAATACTTTCTCAAATGCTGCTATTATTATCATTTTATTTTTTCTCACTTTATTAAAGCGTTTAGTTCTGTAAACTGAATTATGTGGTTTAATGGAAACTGAAATTAAAATAATTTCAGAATAAAATAGATGAATTTTCTCGGTTCAACTGTGAATATCTTTTATGAATTCAACACTTTATAAATGATCTGCTCAAGACTGAACCATATAACCAACAATAGTGTAATGTGGAGTGCAGAAAAACATCTCCAAGACACATCACATCACACCCGCAGACACAGTTATGGTACAGTGGAAACAGACACAGGCAGGGCTCTCCCAGTCGGGTCGACAATACACAGGCACCTATAATGCAGAAATAATGGACCAGGCCTGCATTAGATTACCTTGTTTGATGTAATTCAAACCATAATGGAATCTGAAGATGTTTCTCTGCTAACAGAGGCTGTTTGTTCACGAGCTTGTTTCGCTGAAGTCTCTGTCTAAACAGGTCTCGGCTGGCGTGGCGACATCTCAGGCTGCTTCCTGCATACAGAGTTACAAGTATGAAGCTGAATTCCAGCACCATCAGACTCAGGGATGTACTTTTGAAACAAACATTGCTGGTTGAGGTTAACCTTTCCTCGCATTCATTCAACACAACTTTGTGTGGGTAATACAAACGCTACATCATGAATGCTTTGGAAGAGAGACTGTCAGATTTGATGTTTGTCAGATTCATAACACGACAACTACAAAGACACACAAAAGACTCAAAATTCGTGGGAAGAGATAATGGAGGCGGGGGGATGTTGATGTGCTCATAAAACATTCGGTGAGAGACATAAAATGAAACATGCAGATTACTTCTGCTGAACTCCTGAGCAGACGCACATTATAGGCCACAAAGTGAAAAAGGAAAACATCACGAAGCGAAGTGAAATATCACTTCAACCCTGCCTTGCTTTTTAAGACAGGAAGAAAACGTTGCGTAAAGCGTAATTCCCCTTTCCACAAGTGTTTAAAAGTTTTCACTTCCTTTTTTTTGCTTAGTCTCACCAGTAATAAGACAGTTACTGAAGTTCAGGAAGTGAGCAGGCCGCACTCGTTCACTATTCCCTTCATTGTGGAGCTTTTGACCTCTTTGTCTTAATCAGCAGAATGAGCTCCTATAAAATTATTCAGTTCAAACTTTATTTTAAGATGAGAACTTTTAGTAGATCTTGTCCTGTATTGGTTTGATGGCTTTGTCCTTTAAACTACATCTGCTGGCAAACACTGTGCAAGGGTCAAAGGTTCCAGAACAAGCACATTAAGTGGCCCTTGAGTCAGGTGTAATATATGTACCTTCTGTGTGCATTCAGATTTTGTATTTATGAATTATTTTAGTGCGACACAAAAAAGAAAAAACGAATATTAAAAATGGACGTTTTCAGTGTCTGTTCTTGGTATATTTTTACAGCGTTGTTGATCTGGTTTGGGAGAAAAATAAAAGCCATTGTGGATTCATATCTCTGATATAAAATAGGTCCTGAGGGAATTCCCTATTTAAAACTCACTTTACTTATGCTTTGATACAATAATCAAGTTCTGAGAACCATCCTAGAAACGCCAAGGGAGGACTTTCTCAGAACAAATGTTGTCATTTCTTTGAACATCCCACATCAATGAATGATGATGATTCAGACTCATAGTTTCCAAGAGTGACTCCTCCTTAATCTAACCTTTACAACCATCAGTTTTAATAACACTGTATTTTGAAAATAGATAGAATATTGTCTTATCAGATACATTTTTATTAACATGTCCCTAGCAGGCCTGTTCTCCATCCCTAACTCTCGCCTCCGAACTGTTGTGGACCGAGCCTTCAGTGTTGCGGCCCCCCACCCTCTGGAACTCTGCCTGCAGAGATCCTCAACGCTGCCTCTCTGGACTTCTTCAAAAACACCCTCAAATCTGTTCAGCACGGCCTTTGGACTATAATCCACCACCTTCCCCTGTTTCAGGCCTTAATAGCACACAGCTGAAATGTAACGCAAGAGACGGTCATTATGTAAGAATGTAAGTGTGCAATATCATGAGATGTAATACCTAATGCTGACATATTTCACTTCGACTCAGTCGAGTTGGTACTTGAACACGATGATTACTCTTCTGAAAAATGTGATTAACATGCAATTAAGTGAAGAAAAACATATCAGGTATCAGGAGAGGTACAGTTTGTTGGAGATAAAATATGCAAAGTAAAGTTCAAGTTTAACCGCTTTTAGTTTTTGAACATACTATACAGAGACAATTAAAGTAAATGGCAATATGTATATACATACTTAGTTGAAACTTTGTCTCTGATAAAACATGAACATCTGTTTCTAGTGCAGTGGTTAATACCGTAAATGGATGAACATTTCCAGAGAAACATCCTGGTGGGAGCATGCCACATAACCACAGCAAGTCCTTCCCCTCTCTCTCCCCCGTCCTTTAAAGATAACAAAAGGACCCCACCCCCCATAAAACCTAAAGACTTTGAAAAAATTGAAGAGAAGATTTCCTCATTTTTGCATCTTAAGGCCTCTCGAGTATTTGGACAAAAGTTCAGAATTATCTGATCTGATGGGAACCACTGTTTGTGATGACATCCTACTAGGGAACAGCTCAGTTACATTAAAGGTGGATATATGACATGCAGGGCAGAGGTGTAAGAGGGGTCAAAAATACAAGAATACAGTGTCTAAAAACCAGCACTGGATCTGTGAAACCAGGCTCCACTGTGTGCATGTCTGTTTGTGTAGAACTGTACTTGAACACAGCTGATTTGAATGATCTGCTCGTTATCAATTGAAGCTTCTCAGGGGATTGATAATGAGCAAAACATTCGAATCAGGTGTGGAGCACGGAGAAACCTAAAACATGCAGGAAGGTAGCTCTCCAGGAGCAGGATTGGGCACCCCTGGTGCTGGTGACTGATTCGCCATAGTAACAAGGTTAATGAGCAGACAATGTGCATCTTTAGATGTCACTTTACTTCTCTGTGGCTGTCCGAACAAACAGGTGCACATTCAAAAAGCTCTTTGCAAATGTCTTTTCCTGTTTTTGCATTCTGCTCAGTCACTGAAAGCACATGGAGAGCAATGATGACGAAGGAAAGAGACGAAGGAAGAGTGTGCAGAGGAAAGTCAATGTCGGTTTGGTCGCATGCAAAGTGAGAACGGCTTGCAGGATTAAGCGTATAGATTAAACGCACAGTAAAAAGCTGCTGTTCCAAAAATAGTCTGCATTGTTCAGTTCAGTTTACATAATACTCCATAACCGCCGCCCCAAGCATAATGAGAATGAAAAGGAATACTCCCTGTTTGTAAAGGGGTTATTAGGTTACACTGCAACGTGGACACAATTATGGGCAGTAGGTGTGGTGCGCCCAAGCAAACATACTAATAACTTACCATACACACCCACACCCTAACACCCATCTAATTTCTGACTGTCAAAACACAATACATTTAATCACCTTTCATTAAAAACTTCCACGCTTTAAAATCATTTGTTCGGCGTGCTGGTTTAGCTCAGTTGGTAGAGCATGCGCACTGATCGCAGGATCGACCCTCGGTCTGCCGGTCATTTGGTGCATGTCATCCCCCACTCTCTATTTCCTGTCTCTCTTCAGCTGTCACATCAAATAAAGCCAAAAAAAATCCTATTAAAAATAAAAATAATTTGTTCATCCAGCTGATCTAGTTCGTCTCATCCCCTTCCTGTCTCGTCCACACTTTACGTGCTGCACCTGTCCTACATGAGACTCTGCTGGTTGGGTTAGAAGATGTTGAAACATCGCCACCTAGTGTTGGAGTCAGATCTATTACTATAAAACATTTGTGGTGTCTTGAAGTTGACTGAACTCTTAGTGTAATATTTCAAAGCTACTATTAGAGATGTAAGTGTGGTACAAACAAATATTCTGTGGCCAATGATGGTTTGAAAGAACATTAAATAAAGTACACTACTGAGGTACTTGAACTCAACTTAAGTGTTTTAATTTGATGCTGCTACTTTTACTTGACTATATTTCAGACAGAAATACTGTTTTTTAAGTCAATTTCTGCCACCTATCGTTACAAAATGTGATTTTACACATAGAACATTTGCACAAATAAAAAAGTGTTTGTTTTAAGCCACACAATGGCAGGTGAAATTAGAACAATTTAAACAGTGAAATCCTGCTAATAGGACACATGACTACATTTGTAATAGGAACAATAATAATAATAAAATAAACCATGCTTCATTAAATTTAAAGAAGCAATGCCACACTGCAGGTAATTCAATTGCCACTGTAAATTCTGCATTCATAACTTTTCAAAGTAAAAGCACAGAAGTATTTGCAACTAAATGGACCAAAGTAAAAGCCCTTCTTATGCAGAATGCTATTCTTGTTATTGTTGTTGTTATTCTTAAATTACTTTGATCATTATTGATGCATTAACATTTAAGCAGTGCATTATTTGAATGAGTTGGTCACAATTTTATTGGCTTTAAATACTCTTGGGTATATTAATCTGTATATACTTAAATTCTTGCTATATACTGTTATATGTTCATATACTAGACTGTACTTACCTCCATATTATACTGCACTATATTATATTATCATTATTACTAGTTACTGTTATATAGTATTTTATATAGTATTATATTATCTTATTCTATACGTATGTGTTCATATACTGTACTGTACTACACTTTATTACACTGTTATACATTATTATTGATACCACATACTGTATATTATATTATACTATTATACTATATTATTGCAATTTTACCTTTATATTAAGTATACTTTTGACTTAATATCCCTTGTCATACTACATTATATACACACTGTATTTATTTGACACTTTATATACTGCACCTTATTCACAGTGTACTATTTCATACTGCTAAATGTAGCTGCTATTACCCATACATGTCACTTTAGTATACCAGTTGTATATACCCGTTATTTTATTTTAGTCTTATTTCTATTTGTATTTACCTTCTGCTACTTCGCCTTTGTGCTGTTGCAACAACCACATTTCCCCTCTGGAGATTAATAAAGAATGATCTTATTCTATCTTAAATCATATTTTATTCACATATTTTTGACATTAAATTCTGAAGAGATCTATTGCAGCAAAATAAACTTCGTAGTTAAAAATACTCAAACTTTGAATTATAAAAGTAGCACAGAATAAATCTATAATCCTCATCTCTCCCTGTGAGAATTATTGCACAACACAGTGGGAGCTGCACCAGTGAACTTCTCCAGCCTTCGGTTACACAACCAGAGAGATAATCACACCTCCCCGTGCCTGTGAAGCTACAGTTCCTATCGTCCTGCTGAGTGTGCTGCTTCCATTTCCTGTTTATTAACCTCATCTACCTAACCACACGATTCGCATGTCACTTGTCCAATCACATTCAAATCCGCCTGCCCCAGATACCCCGCCCCACTGGCTCTTGAACTTGCCAGTTAGTTAGCATTTAGAGCGTGGGGGTGAGAGGTCACGACCCTTGCTGACCCGGATTATCACAGGCTTCTGAAGCGATCTCATGAGGCACTAAATATAGCCTGTGCCTGGGATGGTTTCTCTCGTGAAGGGCTAGGGTGACCTGCTCCGACCCAATCTGAGACTGTCTGGGATTAGAGCTACTTTCTGGCATGGGGGCGGGGAAGGGACACGGTGCAATATTGAAAGTGGCATCTGTAAATGTCGTTGGATTGAAACCCGATAGAAAGAGGAGGATGTGTGCTCGAGAGTTCTGTTAGATTAAACATGACAATGAAGTTCAGGTGAAATAAAGCTCAGTCAATTTATTGATTTATGGAAAATATATCACATCTTTACATTTTTGAGACACCTTCAGAAGTTAACAGTCCATTTACCATTTACTTCCCTTCATCTGAATCAAAGGTTACCAATTAAAGCGCCTCAAACAGACCAGTAAGTTTCATGCTGTGAGGAAATCATGTGATACCTCAGCTAACCTGCGTCTTAAATTCAGGTTTAAAAAAACCTCACACCGACACCAACCTCGCAACTAGAGCTGAATCCTTTGCTACACCCCCGTTTAACCCCTATCTGAAAGTCCCGTTCTAATAGCCCAAATGAAACACATCACCTCCACTACAAGTATATGTGTGTGTGAATATACAGTATATTTATCTGATCAGTAAAACAGCAAGCAGGTTTAAGTTTGAATCACCGGACTACAAATCGAAAGAGAAGACACCAACAAGGACGACACATGAGTGGAACAGATGAGTTGTCATAGCAGCAGCGACAGTGACGTTTGGTTTCTTTTTCTGCTTTTTAGAACAAAACCTTTTTTTTAAATATCCACGTGGTTTATACCAAAGTGCAAATATGTTCAACTGCATGTACTTTTATATGTTATTATATTAAGTAGAGTTATAATATTCTAAGGAACTACGAGTCTTGCAAGAAGGTTGAGGCGTTTAAGAGTATTATGGCACATTTCAAAACCGAAGAGAAAACATGTCACAGGTCATTTACTACAACAATAGGCAATGCAAACTTTACGACACTCTAATATATATATATATATATTTAGATATATTTTGTGACCAAAGTTTGTCATCAATACATTAATATTTGAGAACACGTTTATAAAGCATTACATCAATATTGTATCATCAGGATATCTGTTTGAAGAACAAAAAGGTATCGACTGCAGTCCTTAAGTGTGTTTTCACAACCATCATCCCGAAGCAATGCAACATACTGCCGTCTCCAATCAGTGCTGCGGGCAACGTAACGCCCGCCACTCAAAACAAGACGATACAACACCCCCGAGAGGGAAGAAACCATCGGCAATTTTCAGTCTCTCGTTCTCGTCTGAGCTCTTTAAGGTATAAGAATGCTCGTCTCCAACAGAGCACCAATGAACACCCTACATGGCAACTATTTGCTCTTGCGATAATCAATAGTGACACAAATTTTACAGATATATAGCTATATAGTAATGTATATACCTCCAGTGTGTACACGATCTGACCACTACCTCTGACGGGATCAGAGCCTCCTTGTTGTGACAAGAGAGCGCCACAGAAAGGGTGCATGCAAGAGGAGTACTCAGTATTTAAAGAATCACCACTGGTGCAAGTGAGTCAGTTTGCTTTGTTTGATATTGGAAAGAGTTAAATAGCCAACTTCTGTGTAAGAACGGTGGCATGGGTTCCTATCCCACTGCAATTTCAGTGTTGCTCTTTCCTCTAAATTAATCAGGAGCTGGATGACTCAGCAGAATCTTGGTCTGAAGTACGGGGCTTCGGCCCTCTAAAAGCTTGGTCCATTAACTTCCCTCGGGATTATTCTGTCGGTGTTTGCTAAACAGATACCTCAGAAGTAGTCGGCTGTACTGAAGCACTAATTGGAAAATTCTACAGAGAAGTTTTTTTAGGGGAGATTTTGGTTTTTCATCTGATATTTGTTCCTTTTTTTTGGTTCTTAAAGACAGTGATCTTAGGAGGACAAGCAACGCTGAGAGAAACGTCAGTGTTCTCTTCACTTGGCGGTCATCATCTGGACGAACTCTGTGAAAAGAACAGAAAACAGAGCTTAACCCTCCACCAGTGCCTACATTTGTATTCTGACTTAATGTGATGTCATTTCTTGGAGTATTTTCAATCAGTAATATAAAATAAAAATACAACACAAGTCAATAAACAATAACAACATTGTGGAATCGATAGTCCCGTCTGCAATATACATACAGTGCCTAAATGCTTCTTCTTCCATCTCCAAAATCAGCTTAAACCAAAGGTTATGCAAGTTATACTCCAGCTGTTACGGTAAATGTCAGATCAATTTCAAAAGAACTACGCACACAATGATTTCCAGCCGCCTACATCTTGTCACCACGGTACGTGATGACTTCATCAGCGAACACACAAAGTGATGAAATCAAAGATGGAAGCCTTTTATGGTTTTTATTTTAGACTCATTTTAACTGGATTATGCAAACGACGATCTCCCACGGCCGCCTGCGGGAGGTCCTTTTTTTAATTGGGTTACATGACGGGTGCAGATGCTTAAGTTTTGGCAGCAAGAAACTGCTCAATCATGTGAAAGCCTTTTATTAAAGGTTACGTTGCTATTGAAAAGTTTCCTGGTTTCTGTCTATGAAATGTAACAAGGAATGTTACTTATTATTTTATTGCATCACTGTTCATTTTATCATCTGTAAACTAAATAAAACACAGCTAAAAGGAGTTAAACAAAAAGAACATCTCACCCTCATAGTTGACTTGGCCGTCGCCATCGATGTCAGCCTCGCGGATCATTTCATCCACCTCCTCATCGGTGAGCTTCTCGCCTAAGTTGGTCATGACGTGCCGTAGCTCTGCCGCACTGATGTAGCCGTTACCGTCCTGCAGGTGGCAACAGAAGAGCTATTGTAAATGAAGCTACAGCTGAACACAAAACTGAAACCTAGGAAAGCTACAACTGTTATTGCTGGTAATCTTTGCCCTTAGTCAGTGCCAATAATAAAGAGTTTACTGTTCTCTTCACCTGTGTGCATTCAGTTACATATATTTAAAAGAAATGTACTTCTTTAGCGTTACCTGTACTTGCAGCTAAATGCTAAACATATGCACGTTAGCATGCTAGAAATGATATCGCTAGCGAAGCGACAACAACAAAAAGCCTTTTAATTGTCAGTCAAAGTAAAATATAATGGTGATCTTGTGTGACAGCTAAATATTATGCTCCAAACAAACAGGCAATAACATAATGAAATTTTACATTATAGTATTAGAAAAGCATAGAAAAGAATAGGAGAGAAAAACAATATCAAAGTTTGCTGTGAATATCCTGAAACGTATATTATTTCCTGCATTTTCAGCCCACTCAGTCCTGACGCACCTTGTCAAACACTCTGAAGGCTTCTCTGATCTCCTCCTCGCTGTCTGTATCTTTCATCTTCCTGGCCATCATGGTCAGAAACTCGGGAAAGTCAATCGTACCATTACCTGCACATTCAAACAAACAAAGAGGGGTTAGAATAATTGTAACTTTTGTTGCCTCGTAATTTCACACACACAAAGAACATTTTGAAAATCAATCCATGGAGGACTTAAAGCGCCTCTCTAGTGCTTTTTGTCATTTCCCTGACTATGTGGATTTTCCTCGCCGCTTGCCCAGTTTCCTCCAAGCTTGTGCCAGAGCATTGTCATTACCCGACGTCCATAAAGGGCCTGGTTAAAGTTTAGAAGAAAATTTCTGGGCTTGTTATGGTGAAACTGGATCCTATTTTATGGATGAAACGCGTGAGTAAAGACCTCACATTTATATTAATTACAAAACTCATGTCTGACATGAAGAGCACCCTAAAAAATTGTCTACAAGTAAAGTTCCATCCTCACCATCAGCATCCACCTCATTGATCATATCCTGCAGCTCCGCCTCAGTGGGGTTCTGTCCCAGCAACTATTTGCTCTTGCAATAATCAATAGTGACACAAATTTTACAGATATATAGCTATATAGTAATGTATATACCTCCAGTGTGTACACGATCTGACCACTACCTCTGACGGGATCAGAGCCTCCTTGTTGTGACAAGAGAGCGCCACAGAAAGGGTGCATGCAAGAGGAGTACTCAGTATTTAAAGAATCACCACTGGTGCAAGTGAGTCAGTTTGCTTTGTTTGATATTGGAAAGAGTTAAATAGCCAACTTCTGTGTAAGAACGGTGGCATGGGTTCCTATCCCACTGCAATTTCAGTGTTGCTCTTTCCTCTAAATTAATCAGGAGCTGGATGACTCAGCAGAATCTTGGTCTGAAGTACGGGGCTTCGGCCCTCTAAAAGCTTGGTCCATTAACTTCCCTCGGGATTATTCTGTCGGTGTTTGCTAAACAGATACCTCAGAAGTAGTCGGCTGTACTGAAGCACTAATTGGAAAATTCGACAGAGAAGTTTTTTTAGGGGAGATTTTGCACATTTTTCACATTCAAACAAACAAAGAGGGGTTAGAATAATTGTAACTTTTGTTGCCTCGTAATTTCACACACACAAAGAACATTTTGAAAATCAATCCATGGAGGACTTAAAGCGCCTCTCTAGTGCTTTTTGTCATTTCCCTGACTATGTGGATTTTCCTCGCCGCTTGCCCAGTTTCCTCCAAGCTTGTGCCAGAGCATTGTCATTACCCGACGTCCATAAAGGGCCTGGTTAAAGTTTAGAAGAAAATTTCTGGGCTTGTTATGGTGAAACTGGATCCTATTTTATGGATGAAACGCGTGAGTAAAGACCTCACATTTATATTAATTACAAAACTCATGTCTGACATGAAGAGCACCCTAAAAAATTGTCTACAAGTAAAGTTCCATCCTCACCATCAGCATCCACCTCATTGATCATATCCTGCAGCTCCGCCTCAGTGGGGTTCTGTCCCAGCAACTATTTGCTCTTGCAATAATCAATAGTGACACAAATTTTACAGATATATAGCTATATAGTAATGTATATACCTCCAGTGTGTACACGATCTGACCACTACCTCTGACGGGATCAGAGCCTCCTTGTTGTGACAAGAGAGCGCCACAGAAAGGGTGCATGCAAGAGGAGTACTCAGTATTTAAAGAATCACCACTGGTGCAAGTGAGTCAGTTTGCTTTGTTTGATATTGGAAAGAGTTAAATAGCCAACTTCTGTGTAAGAACGGTGGCATGGGTTCCTATCCCACTGCAATTTCAGTGTTGCTCTTTCCTCTAAATTAATCAGGAGCTGGATGACTCAGCAGAATCTTGGTCTGAAGTACGGGGCTTCGGCCCTCTAAAAGCTTGGTCCATTAACTTCCCTCGGGATTATTCTGTCGGTGTTTGCTAAACAGATACCTCAGAAGTAGTCGGCTGTACTGAAGCACTAATTGGAAAATTCTACAGAGAAGTTTTTTTAGGGGAGATTTTGCACATTTTTCACATTCAAACAAACAAAGAGGGGTTAGAATAATTGTAACTTTTGTTGCCTCGTAATTTCACACACACAAAGAACATTTTGAAAATCAATCCATGGAGGACTTAAAGCGCCTCTCTAGTGCTTTTTGTCATTTCCCTGACTATGTGGATTTTCCTCGCCGCTTGCCCAGTTTCCTCCAAGCTTGTGCCAGAGCATTGTCATTACCCGACATCCATAAAGGGCCTGGTTAAAGTTTAGAAGAAAATTTCTGGGCTTGTTATGGTGAAACTGGATCCTATTTTATGGATGAAACGCGTGAGTAAAGACCTCACATTTATATTAATTACAAAACTCATGTCTGACATGAAGAGCACCCTAAAAAATTGTCTACAAGTAAAGTTCCATCCTCACCATCAGCATCCACCTCATTGATCATATCCTGCAGCTCCGCCTCAGTGGGGTTCTGTCCCAGAGAGCGCATCACCGTCCCGAGCTCCTTGGTAGTGATCGTACCATCACCGTCCTTGTCAAACAGCGAGAACGCCTCCTTGAACTCTGCACATTTACAAATAACACTGTAAGCATGGCAGTTTTTGATAAAGAGATCTGCCTTTAACTATTTGAAGTATTAAAAAAAAGAAGAAAGAAACAACAGTGTCTGTGCATGACTAATTTAATGCTACTAATGAGACAACCATTTGGGACTGTGGACTGATGATCTTTACAGCAGCTTAACCTGATCGAGACACAAAATGACATGTGTATATTTGAGCTTTTCTTGTGAGGTTTTATTCTGGGACTGTTGGTTTTCATTTTAGTTGCATCATAATCATCTCTATGCATGTAATGTAATTAACTAGTAAGTAGGATAAGACCATGATCAGTAGCAGGAACAGGACCAGACTGAATTAGCATCTCATAGCAACCAGTGGGTCCTCTGCTTACACACCTTAGTGTCTTTGGTTTGGTGGTGACAAATCAACAAGGTTGCACTCACCAGCAATCTGCTCCTCAGTCAGCTGATCAGCCTGTTAAAAGAATAAGACAATTATGAAACACTGAAAGTCCATCATAGAAATATTGTTTTTGGCATTTCAGCCAATGATATTTATTGGATCACAGAATATATTTAGTTCTGTGTACAATGCCAGTTTAATTAACATGATGATGATGGGCAGTCTCAAAGTTATACACATCTACTGATGCTTAAGAAGCACATTCAGACCTTTTTTCATTGAGGTTGTTGATGAAAATAAATAGAGTGAAGTCCATGAGGGAAGGGAACATTATACAGGGAAAAAATATATCAATAAATATCACTCTCTTATCAATAAAAGCACACCAAAGTGTAATGAAATACAATTACGTTTGTGCTCGTGTGTAAAGGAGCAGCAACTCTTTTTTTCAGTACAGGCTACATAAACCTTTTAGACCAGTATCTAAGTGTCTGTGTTACCTTGTCCAACCTGTCCTTGTTTTTAAGTTTAGTATGTGTGTCTGTACATTGAGAGCACAGAAAAACCCAGAGTTAAATTCCTTGTATGTGCCAACATACTTGGTCAATAAAGCTGATTCTGATGTGATGTGGATGTAGGCATTTCTGCATGCATGTATGCATATAAAAAAATATGTGTGCATACATGTGTGTATGTATGGATGAATTTATTTTTTTAAATAGTTGAACAGACTTTTGATTATCAAGTAAGTGTTTTTTTAATTATTTTATTTAACATGTGCATCTAATCTTGACAATCTCTCTCTGTGCAGACAAAGCCTCATGCACCCCCAACGATCTTTGGCGCCTCCCCGAGGGGGGCACGGACCCCAGGTTTGGAGCCACTATTTTAGACCATTGCCCTCAAAAGTACACCAACCGTAAAA
Organism: Semicossyphus pulcher; assembly: GCF_022749685.1. Taxonomy (NCBI): domain Eukaryota; kingdom Metazoa; phylum Chordata; class Actinopteri; order Labriformes; family Labridae; genus Semicossyphus; species Semicossyphus pulcher. The sequence continues at coordinate 13,443,897 of NW_027211692.1, read as the reverse complement.
ATATCTCTATATCTTAAAATAAAAAGTGTAAAAACACATTTTGATTCTTTCATTGATAGCGTCTGTGACTGCTGCTGCTGAAACAAAAGACAACCGTGACCGACTGACCTTTTTATTAGTTACCAACAATGACTTCACATTACCAAACTTTAACTGACAATTGTCAGCACAGTTACCTTAAATAAAATACTCCTTTTAAAAACCATAAAGCCCTGAAACAAGAGGTGACACGAGTGTGTTTAAGGCCTGGGTTTCACAATAACCTTGATACTAGTGGTAGAGGTAGTGTTCGTCTCTTCATACTTCTGTTTTCAGTGGCCTGTTGTGTCATGATTAGAAGTTTAATCCCACATAAATAGCTTCACTTAATGGATAAAGCTACAGCACTAATTTTCTCCCTTAATGTTGCAATCAAACATCATCATGACAAAACTAATGTTGCTCACAGATGCTGTTCTATGTGAGGAGGGACACACACTTTCAACAGTCACCTTTCGTTGCCTAAAGAAGCAGAGTGTTTTCAAGCAAAGCTTTTTTTTTTTTTGACGCATGTGACTTTAAAATCTTCAGCACATTTCAGGTGATGAAAGCTGAGGGTAGGCTTAATGAGGAGCACCTGTAGCAGACTCCACCTTGTAAAACAAACCTGCACAGATCAGTGCCAATGCAAATGCACTCTAAGCAAACTGATTCAAAACAGGCTGGGACTTTATCAGACATCTCCTAGTAAAGCTGATAAACATGTTGCTTCTTTTATTCTATTTAATTTTAAATGTAAGACTTGTTGCGATGCAAGTAAATTTAAATTCAGACATAAATTCCTTTCAAACTTCAGTCGAGACGTAATTCTGCCAACCTCATGAGGTCTCACCGGGCCTGTCTAAGTCAGTCAACATGCCCACTTCAGGCTCAGAAAGTGTGATGAGGGACGGGTATAAATACTCCACAGCCCGAAATACACATGCCTGCTATAATTAGTGAGACACGAACAGGGTCGCCAATGTAGCACACCGAGTATCACCGCAGCTAACCACCTCTTTGTGTCTTTTTTCATGAGCAGATGTGACACTGCTTATTATCCTGGACTTACCCCTGTGACAACTGTTGATTGCTGCTTAAAGTCCGTGTACAGTCTCTCATAATGTCTGTAAGTGATTTTAAGATGACTCTAACACAACTGGCATTCAGATATAACAAGAACTGGCATAAAATAAAACTTACAATATAACAGATGGCAGCTAAGGGATGATGACACAGAGAGTACTTTGGATAGTAATAAAATTAAGTAAAAGCTGCAATAAAGCATTTAAACTCACATAGCTGGGGAGCAAACAATAAAGAATAATGACGTTCCTTGTATGCTCACACCACAGATAAACAATAAATGTTCAAACAGCCTCTTCCCTTTGCAAAACCGGAGAGAATAAAGCTAACATTTCTGTAGCTCGAGGTGGTGGTAATGCCATGTGTTCTTCGAGTCAATTTCAATGAGTCACCATGTTGGTTTGGGGGGGGGGGGCGGGGGGGTGTAAAAAAAGAAGAGAGTAAGACAGACTGCGGAGTATCCATTCTGTCCACTGCCACAACCACTTCATTGGTGCTGAAGCAAGCAGTGTGTGGATCAGAGCACAGCACAGATGAGTGTTAAAGGATTTGTAAGGCTGCTGTGAAAAGCACTCAGGAAAACAGCACTAATGCCTTTCAAATTCATCAAGAGATGATACCAAATGTTCTGATATTGAGTACACAAACTACAGGGGCTGCTGGGTTTTGATAATACAGCCAGAATACAGATTTCTGTTTGGCTAGCATGTGACAGAAAATGATACTGTAGCATGCAGGATCCAAGCGTCTTTACTTGCAAAATAATGTATTTATCACAGACCATGTGTCTGTTCTTTGACGATACGATGAGCTGCAGTAGTAAAAGATAAAGGATAAGACATGAACACTAATGCCACAATGGGGGCTATAAAAAAAAAATACTTAGCTCCCATTTTGGAGGGTGCATTGCACCAAGCATGGTTTGGTTCAATGCGGTGCAACGTTGCGGTGCAACGTTATGGCGCAATACGTAACGGAATAGATGCTGTCATTGTAGTATTGCGAGAACACGTAGTACAAAACGTTGCAACAATCTCCATACAAACGACGAACAATTGTTGCTAATGGTGAGCCCTGTTCTTATGTAATCGCAGTGTGATTATTCGCTTGTTGCGCATGTCACACTGTACTGTAATCAAAACACCGAGCTGGGTTGCCTGCATGAGGTAGTGCCCATGTTGCAGCAACTTGTTGGTAGGATGTCAAAATGTTTCACATGACCGTTGGCTCGAGTTTTGATATCAATCTCGCAAGATTAACGAGATGGGTTTCAAGATCTGGGAGGTCTATTTTTACAGCAGCCCCTTCACCACCACGCCCACTCTCGACTAAAAGAAACGATAAAACGCTGCTGAGTGCAAACCTTAGTAAGAGCATTATAACCCCATCATTTACAAACACTAGAGCTAATCACCCAATATAACATGACAGCAGAGACGGCCTGTTTCCGCTCATATGACGACGTGTATGCTGCGCAGTTGCATGATAATAGATAAATTGGTCTTCTCTGATTTGTATGGGAACTCATTGACCAAGATTGTGATTGATGCCGGATAAACCTCAGAGATTTAGAAACCATTACATGCCAGTAAACCACAGTATTTTCTAGTTTTGAAGCCAGTAAAACATAAGAATGCTATCCCTAGCTCATATGGAGGTTAAAGTTGGGAAATTAACGTTAGATATCAGGGAATTATATGCTTTGATGCAACAATGATTACTAAAGGCTCTTATTTCAAACCATTGCAAAACATTGCTATCGATGGTAACGATGTAACACTAGCTAGGATTGCTAACGGTAGTCACGTTAACGTTAGCAAGCCTGAACTCACCATCCCGTAGACTTTTCAAGCTCCGCGAAGATTATAAAACGTCCAATGTGAGGTTTTCTCTTCACTTTCCCTGGGAGAGATTTACTCTACTGAAACACTGAAATTAATATCAAACTCTATTCAAATATAATTCGGAAAATCTATTGAGACCGTATTCTGACTAGATACCCGGCTTTGACGTGCTATGCATAGACTACTCTGTATCCCTCCGCTGGTGCAGCGTAGTCTTCTTCTTCGTCTTCTTCTTCTTTTTTCCTTCTGCTTCTTCTTCTTCTTCTTCTTCTTTTGGTTTAATGGCGGGTTGCAACCATTACTTCTTAGGTGCATACCGCCATCTACTGTACCGGAGTATGTACCATGGAATTTGTTTGATGATTACTTTACATCAGATAAATTAATTAATTAATAATAATAAGATTTATTATAATTATAATTAAATAAAACCCTTTCTGTGCGTCCTCTCCTGATGTTCCCAGAATATCCCTAAGGTCCCATTCCCTTCCTGTCTTGCTTATCTTTAAAGCTAACCTTCTTTTTTCTTACTTCTTCTTCTTGTTTCAGTTCTGTCTTTAAGTATGGTATAAAACTGTCAGAATGTCTTGCTTTGGTTTGTCTTTTTATTAATCTCTATAAAGAGATATCTTCATGCAAGTGTAGTCTGTAACACATTCTTAGATGTCTTATCTCAACTCCAACTCCATTCTTGCTCCTTAAGTTACTAGTTGAAGTGTTTACAATGCAGCACACTGAAAAGAAAGTCTCGGATGGAAGTCCTTTATTTTTAAACCAAGCGGAGAGGCTATGTAGGCCTAGCTGTCAGAAGATCAGAGCATAGTCATTGGTTCAGAGATTGACATTTGCTCAACCCTACCTTGGCAAGGAGCATCATAAGGAGAAATTCTCCTTCAAGTGAGTCTGTTCTGGATTTCAAAACATTAACAGTAGAGAAAACAGTGACAGGGTTTTTCACAGGTAACTCCATGTTTAACCCAGGCATAGCTGCAGAGGTCCTCCTTTAAAACCAGAGCCAATAACAAGCTAGCTAGCTAGATAGCATAGTTCTCATTAAGCGAAATGCTAATTTAAATTCCCTAATGAAGTAAACATTAAAAGGCCTAAATAAGACCTAACTTCAACTCTGCAAAACAATTTCCTTTAATGAGCTAAATATTATAATAAATTAGAAAAATATTCCAAGAACTTTTGTTTCCCTCCAAAATACCTCAGTTACCACTAGTTTATTTCATCTACTCTCTGTCGTCTTTTACGAAAAAAAAAAAAAAGTTTGCAAATGCATTTGAATGCACCATATGGTCACTAGAGGACAAGGAGAGGACTCTTTTTTTAATTAAATACATTGTATTAGTTAATCTGAATGCGGTACTGGGATATTGCGGAGAAGCCAAATGAGGTCTGTCACAGATGCTATAGGGAAGGATCATGTGGTCTTAAAATGAACAGGGTTCAGATAACCAAAAACAATATCAATTCAATGCTGTCATTTCAGCATTGAAAAGGCAAAGACTTGTCAACATTGATTCAATGCTTTTTACCTTGAATATTGAACCTAAACAAGCTGATGGCTCTGATGGAGTTTCAACCATCGGTTTCAACATTGAATTGATGTCACCTTTAGCATTTCATCTTCAACCTCAACAAAAATGATGGTCTGGATGGAATGTCAATATTGAATCAAGCATGTCACCTTTTTATGTGGGATGCTGTCTTATTAGGGAAAGTTCTGGATTAACTCTTCTTTTCTTCTTGGTAACAGATATAATAGATCCCCAAATTTAGGGACACCTAATTGTTGGGTAATTTATTATGACCTCAGGAGTCAAGGAAAGCGAAGTTGCAATAAACTTCAATCTCTTTCTGTCTGTATATTTATTAGTTTCAATAAACTCTTACAGTTTCAATCTTGTTGGAATATGAACCCCATGCAAGAAGTATTATTTTGTGTCCTCCTTGACATTTATAAATATATTCCAATTACAAATCGTCATTTCACCAATGTTGAAAAGTAAACCTTGGCCCTTGTTATAAAAAAAAGTAGTTATGTGTATCTATAGGTTAATCAAAATTTTAGCTTCTCTAACTTAACTCCAAATATTTTTTTTTTTTGCACCTTTCAACTCTCTGGATACAATTTCAGTATACTGACCAGTTTTTTCATGTAGGTCACAGAACACTAGAGGGAGGCATTACTGTAGTATGAACTACCCTCAGTGTTGCATCATACATGATAATTCCTTTTAAGGGGGGTGGATGGAAGAATGCACTCATCTTTTCCGAGGGTAAACCGCAGTTGCACTGACACAGGATATTGCACAACAGAGGCTTTCATCATCAGTAGCAGCAAAGCATAGAATGTGTAAGAAAGGGAAATAAGATGAAGCAAACGGGACTTCACATACAGACATTTGTAATAAAGGTTCTTTAAGTAAGACTGAACTGATTCTTAACTTACTTCCACTGGAGTTTGATCGCTGTCCCTCAGGGCGCTAAACAACAGACACAGCAGAGGCTAAAACTGCATTTCTACATGTTTTTATCGCCTGCCTCAGGAGATTGACTTGCAGTTGAAGCTGTCATTGTTGTCATCATTATAAATTTCTACTTTGCACCCAAATTTCTTGAAATTAAATAAATTCTTTTAATTTTAATCTGAACCTAGTCGTTTGAAGAACACAGAGTAAGGCATATCACATCTTTAAACTCAGTCATCAGAAATAGACTAGATTAACATTTTCAGGAATATTTTACCTCTGCCAAGAAGCCATTGGCCTACCATAGATTTGATTCTTTTCATATCAACAAGTATCCTGTTCTTGTTTTACAGAGGTTCCTCTTTCTATGTTTCTGTTGCACACTGTTTCCACTTGAGCTTCATCGCAAAGGCATTTACCAATAGAATTAGGAACACAGGAGCGCCACAGCATGCTGTCGCCTGAGCTGGACACTGCTTGCACCTGCTGTCTATGCTGGGTATCATTTTCACAGTAACATATAGGGGCATCAGAGTCAGAGAAACAGAGTCTGAAAAGTGGTCTGAGTTGCAGTCTATAAGGGCGAATACCACTATACATCCAGGCCAGTGTCCTTAGTATCCAGTTCAACCCCTGCTTGATGATCACAGAGATGGCGTTAAAGAGGGAGTAAGTGCAGCACACTCCCAAGAGCATCAGCAGACAGTTTGCAACCTGGTACACCCGGGAGTCCTCATGGTACTCTCTCTGGCCACTGACGAAGTCACCAAAACCCACTGTGCTGAATGCAACAAAGCAGAAGTAGAGCGACTCCAAGTATGTCCAGCCCTCCATGGCTGCGTAAAGGGAGGCCGCTCCACATGCAACCAGCAGCACAGCAACGAACAGGATGAGTGTGACTTGGTACACGGATGGTTTCCATTCTTCATTTCTGTTAGCCTCTCTGGCTCTGCCGTCCAGTCCGTCACCGCCAGTTCTCCTTCTGTGGCACCAGCATACCAGGAAGCTCAGCAACGCTACGACTCTCTCCAAAAAGAGATTGAAAAAGAGTATGGTGGCAGAGCAGCCCAGCAACCCGTAGAAAACAAGCAGGACCTTCCCGGTCACAGTGGATGGGGCCGTCACTCCAAAACCTGTGAGAAACATTTGAGGTTAAAGGTCACGTCTGTGATTACAATCAAAGACTAAAGACTCTTCCACTGTATGGCACAGCTTGACTCCACTCAACTCACCTAACTAGGATCTAGAGGTCTTTACTGGTCTACTATGACTGTCGCCACTAAGAGTCACCTAGGACGCCATATTGGTTCAGGTCCACATTTTATTGTGGTCAATCAGAGCTGGGTCTGGTCCCATCTGAATACGCATTTCATGGGTCTTCATGGGTCAGAGGTGGAAGTGACGAATTACAAGTACTCACATTACTGTAATTAAGTAGCTTTTTCGTGTACTTTTTGGAGTATTTTTCAAAGTCAGTTATTTGACTTTGGCATCACATCAAAACCAGGCCAATCATATCAAAATGAAGGAGATCAAAAGGAGAGCTGCAACTACCTGGGCCCGGCGCATATGGTGAGTGAATCATGAAAGGGAAGGACGTTTTTTTGTTTCACCAGAAACAGCCGTTTCTGTTCGCTCTCTTCAAAGCCACCAGACTCCATTAAACAAAACAGTATTTTTACCTCCCAGAAAACGGAACTGACTGGTCTACCGCTGCCTCGTTACACGTCTTAACACACATTAGCTCAGAACCGAACTAACCAAAAACATGACACCACAACACAAACAAACTAACCGATCGAGCCGGCTGTAGACCATCAGCAATTCCCGTGTTCTGCGAGTTAACCATGGCAAAATGTGTTCATTATCAGCGGGCATTAGTCTAATGTGTGTGTGAATGGGTAAATGTGACATGTAGTGTAAAAGCAGCTTTGAGTGGTCGCAAAGACTAGAAATGTGCTATATTAGTGCTGTCCATTTACACCTCTGCCGAATGGATCCAAGCAGACCTTTGATCTGCACGTATAACTCAAGAAATGCATAGGAGTTGTAAGTCATACTACTGTAAACTCCAGGTTTACAAATCATGTCAATGTAGGAAATCAAACAGATTGTTCTCATTTCACCGCTTCTCCATTGACCAGCAACAGAAAAGACAAGTTCTTAAATCTGGAGGTTTTGGGAGTTAAGTTTTAACAGCATGTTGATAACCTAATAGGTACAGTGAGACAAGAGGGAATGTTAGCATTCAGGCTAGCTCTGGCTAACATTACTGTAAACAAACATTACTGTCAGCGTTAAATTTATGCCTTTCTTATTTTTTCATATAACCCTGACAAACACCAAAGTAAGCATTCAACCACAACCTAGATAACATGATTGTTGGATGTGAAAAGTGTGATCAGTAAGGCACAAAGGGAAATTTGTTGTTTAAACTTGTAATATGGTGCAATGATTTGTCAGACTTCCATGTTTACATGCCTTAAAACGTGAACCACAGCAGTACGACATTAGAGAAGCACTTCAGCTTCCCACCCTAAGCATGGCCTTTGAGAAAAACGTCATCCCATGGTGTGCATGAAGCACAGGATGTGCTGTAGCCACAGGCTGTCCACCAGTAGGGGCTGCTGTCAGCATCACCCAAATTCCTATGGAGATCTGTTCAGGCCGAGACTATAATCATGCATGTGAAATTTGAAGCTGATATAACATTGTATGTGAGAGGTAGTACTGGCTCTTACCAGTAGGTGGCGCTATGAGTATGAGCGAAAAAAAATTCATATGCAGACCTGTGCAGGCCGAGACTGTTATCATGCATGTGAAATAAGGAGCTGATCAGACAATCTATGTCAGAGTTAGTACTGGCTCTTACCAGTAGGTGGCGCTATGACTATGAGCGAAAAATGATTATGTAGAACTGTTCAGTCCGACACTGTAATCATACATGGGAAATTTCAAGCTGATTGAACATTGTATATGAGAGTTACTACTGGCTCTTACCAGTAGGTGGCGCTGTGACTATGAGCGAAAAATGAATATGCAGAGGTGTTCAGGGCAGTACCCTCATGAAACCTGTGAAATTTGGAGCAAATCAGACAATGTATATGAGAGTTGATACAGGCTCTGCCCAGTAGGTGGCGCCATCAGTATGAGTGAAAAATGTCTATGTAGATGTGTTCAGGGCAGTACCCTCATCAAACCTGTGAAATTTGGAGCAAATCAGACAATGTATATGAGAGTTGATACAGGCTCTGCCCAGTAGGTGGCGCTATCAGTATGAGTGAAAAATGTATATGTAGATGTGTTCAGGGCGGTACCCTCATCAAACTGTTGGTGGAGATTGGACAATGTATATGAGAGTTGATACAGGCTGTCACCAGTGGGTGGCGCTATAGGATTGGTAAGGAAAGGAGCGTGTAGATCTGTTCAGGGCGGGACTCTGATCAAGCATGTGAAATTTGGTGCAGACAGGATGAAGTACAGGCGAGTTATCGCAGCCTAAATGTCATGGCGAGGCATCAGGGCGAAGGTTATATTCGCCGCGCCGCCAGGGTCACGCCCTCTGTTGTAACCTGACCAAGTTTTGTCACAGACCTTAATCAAGGTCTTAAGAGTTTCCTGACATGAATTTGAGGTTAACATGTTTTACCACCTTGGAGGAGGGGCTTGTAGAGTAAAATATGTCACTTCCTGTTTCCAGTAGCGGGCGCTAGGCCTGATGGGAAATATTTTCATGTAATTGTGTTCAGGCTGGGACTCTTGTCATACACGTGAAATATGAAAAAGGCAGAAGACTATATATGAAAGTTACAGTGATTTTACATTTTTGGCATTTTGCCAAACAAACATCAGACTTTGACCCCCCGCCAAGGCCACGCCCATTCTCAAAAACTCAAGCTTTTGATAACTTTTAATCTCCAATGTCTTGTCAATACACTGACCGACTTTGAAAAGTCTGGGAGGAAGTCCCTAGGAGGAGTTCGTTAAAGTATTACCACTGGAAATCGACAAAAACACGCTTTATTTTGAAATTCAAAGCAAAATGGCTGACTTCCTGTTGGGTTATGGGCATATGTATATGAGACTTTTTTGTAGGTATGGACATGATACATATGCCTACCGAATTTCAGGCCCGTAGGTGAAACCTCCTTTAGGGGCTGAATTTTGGTAAAATTCTAGGGGGCGCTATAGAGCATTCCAAGAGGTCCTCGCCACTGCGTGCAGTGCTCGGGCCCTAATAAACAATGACTGTTAAAGTAAGCAAGTTAAAGGGTCAGCTTAGTCAGCAGGCGCCGCTTCCCTTGGTATGTGTTTGACAAGCACAGGGTGGATCGGGAGGATCCTGGATACATAACTCTTATAATCCATGTGACTCATGACTTCCATCCATTTCAGCAGATGCGCCAACCACGCAATAATAAAAAAAGTTGGCTGATTGAGTAATTCATTGCTGTAGATTTCTGGATGTCACTGGCTGTGTTGCCATACAGTGCTCTTTGTTATGTCATAATCCACTTCATCTTTTCCTTTCCTGTGTCACACATACAGACACCTATACTCCTTAATGATCCTGTGGGTTCACCCACTCTATCCTCTCTCAGGGGATGTAGATTAAAATAGAACTCTCCGGATGGGACAAACTCATACAACATTGTTGTGAAGTTCAGTTCTGTGTCATGCTGGTGGTCCACTTTGATTTCTGTAACGGTTCCCAGGAGAATTTATGTACGGCCACAAAGGCCATAAACGATGGTAGAAATAGACTAGGCCTACATTTTAAAAGGATATGAGGTATGAAGTTTACCAGCATGCTGAAAGGAAGGAATGGAGGGCAGCACATTAACGTGGGAATAAACATGTTGGCGCAATCAGGAAGAATATGAAAAGACGAATGATTGTTCTAAGGAAACAATACAGTCAGTAGGAAGTGTTCTTTCAGGGTCACAAAGCTCAGAGGTATAGTTACACCATGAAATGATGGCAGTCGGTAGGGTAAATACGGAAGTTGTTTTAAAAAGGAAATTGATCCAGGCGCAGTGCCGTCTGTCCTTCAGTTTCCACAGTGACAGAAAGGTCCTAAAGATAGTGGATGCAGTTGTTGGGCTGTAAATTGATTTCGTGAGATGAAGGTTTTTATCTCTGCGACACAGTCCTCTATAGGGTCAGGCAAAATATTGATTTAGATGGACTGTAGAGTTTGGCTTCACATGTCCTGTGTAATAAATTTCATCATGATGATCGATCCTCACACTGGGTAAAGGCGTGTTATTGTACATAAAAAAGGTTTCTCATCACATGTAACTGTAAATGTATGATAATGAAGTAATACTAGTTGTAAGTTTACAAGCTCATCATTTAAAAATAGAGCAACATACTGTATGTAATGTGAAGAAAATAACCCCCCAAAATACCCATAATGCCATGCAAAATCATGGATAGAAAGTGTATTTGGTTAAACAAATGATAGTATGGACTCACCAATGGTGGAGACTACAGTTCCCACGAAATAGAAAGCTCCAGGAATGTCCCATAGGGCTCTGCCCCGTTCTGCCCGGATCCCCGCAGTCCTCGCCTCCTCGTAGTGGCCTAACAGACACCTCAGGTCTTCACCACTAATGTTGTGGTCCTGACTGAAGTCCTTTAGCCTCCTTTCCCAGAGCTGGTGGGCCTGGAGCTCCGCTTGTCGCTCCAAAGAAGAAAAAACGGCAGCACCAGCCAGCATGTAAAGAGCGATGAGCACGAAGAGCAGGTAGAAACGAGCGGTTTCCCTGCTGGGGATCAGGGATGGGCAGCAGCAGGAGAAACCTGTCTTCATTCTCACTTGTATAAGCTGCAGGCTGATTTTCCGCTCTGTGTGTGCTGTAAAACAATTCAATATGCTAAGCAGCTGCAAAACCATTCATAATATTTACACAGATGTCTGACACCTTCAGTCTACAGGAGCTACAGTAGCGACGGATGTTAGTCCAGCTTGCTTTTCTCTCGCCCTGTCTTTATCTTGTTCTTCAATGTATTTCTCTTTCAGTGCAAGTCTTGAATTAGCTGAACTTGAAATAACAGATTCCCCATCCAAAACGGTGTTGATAACTGTTGCCTCTGAGTCTGCAGCTGGCTTAAGAGAGGCTTCAATAATTTGTGTATGGCTGCTGCTTATCACCGACTCAATAAACCATCTCTACTCTACTTTTTATGAGCCACAAACACACAGTATGGACTCTTCTCTCCCTCACCCTTTTATGTGTCTTTTACAAGAGGGCCTTTCGGAGATATTGATCCTTACTATTACTGTGTCGAGTTATTTATCATATTGCTTACCTGACATAAGAAATTAAGATATTTTTTAAGCATCCTGTTTCTGTGTTTGGGCATAAAAACCTCAAACCTGGTTACAAAAAAACTGAGCCAGTCACTGGAACAGAGACGTCTATGGTCATATTTTGAGCAAGTTTATTACTAACACATTTTAAAACATTCCATCCATACACAAGTCAGGGTATTTGTTTGCCAACAACTACAACATATACAGGTCCACTTGTTGACTGTTATGACTACTTATTATTGGCCGTCTCCATTAGGGCATGTCTGGTATTTTGTTAATTCCCTCAAATCAAATATGTTGTTAAGCATGTCCGGTATTTAGTCTTTTACAAGAAGAGCCCTTTTAATGACCTATACTTTCCAGTCTGCAGCATGGAAATGCGTCCAATTTGGTATGTTTGCCAGGCTTGATTGAAACAGAGGAACACGCAAGTGTCTCCTTCCTTTCCCCGGACAGTCTGAGTTACAGAAAGTCATTTATTACTCCCACACAGTTCCCTACTTGAATGTTAACATCTGTTAAAAACAGAGAGGAATGTAGATGCAGACTTAGAGACGTACTAGATGATCTGGATTTGCTTACTAAAGTTTACTTAATGAGAGATATAAAGCAGCAATAAGTGGGAATCTATCTACCATTTATGGTGAATACAGTTGAATTCTGTTAATAATGCCGCCTTTAACAGCATATACTATACATAATACTAATAGCAAGATACTAAATTCTCTGTAATCAGTTATTCTAGTTTAGTTATGGTTTTGATTTGTGTTTTGGGGTTCAGATATTATTTCCTGTTTTACTTGGTTACCTTGTCTCTTGTTGTCGTGTATTCTTATTGTTTAGTTTTGTGTTTATTGTGTATTCCATGTTCTGGTCACAATTGAGTCTCATTTAGTGAAGTATTTCATTTGTGTCTCTTTGGTTAGATCATTTCCTGTTTTACTTTGTCACCTTATCTCTCGTGTTGGTCCACTTCCTGCCTTTGTGTTTCCCGCTTGTTTGATTATGTGCCCTGACTTGATTGTCTCACCTGTGACTGATTAGCCTCACCTCCTAAATTTATTTAGGCCCAGTCCCAATCTCCACACTCGTTCCCGGTAAGTGCGTGAGTGCTTAGGGCTGTCCCACTGTCAGATCACAGAGCGTGTGAGGGCTCTGGTGCGGACTTCACAACGCCAAATTACGGACTTTCCGTGAGTCCGCATATCTGCAGACTTTCCTGAGGGACTTACCCAGGGTTCATAGCGAACTTGGTGACGTCTACAAACGTGATTGTCCAGCCCCCCACTAAATGTAAATAAATGTTCGTACATTGAAGTAGGATTCAGTAAAGTTTGACCAAATAATAATAAGAAATGTAAACAATGCGAACATGGACGGTGTTACGTATATCTGTAAGTGACAACAATTAAATATTCGCAAATGATTAACATTAATGCCTTTCTGACTTTTGATAGTTTGTTAAATAAAGCTTATCTTATCTTAAAATATGTAAACACTGTAAGAAAGACACATACATGCTGCAGGTCGGCTTTTTTACGTATTAGATTTAATGGCCCATCTGGTTTCCAGGCAACGTGCGATGCCATGATAGTGCGTCCCATTCCTCATGTTTATGCAGTTCTCAAACCCTCACGGACTCACGCACTGCACGCCTAACGCCATTAAAGTCCTGGGATTGGGCCTTAGTCTCTGTGCTGGTTCATTGTCTTTGTCTTCTGAAACCAATGTTCGTCTACCCTTGTATTACCTGCTCCTAGTTTCCTCGTGGCTCCTCGTGTTACTGTTGTTTCTTCCCTTGGATTATGAAGTAAGTCTTTGCTCTGCCTTTTGGTTTTCCCTTTTTTTTTGTCTTTTGTTGGATTTTAGATTTTGTTTTTGCATTTTTACTCAATTAAACTCTTTACCATTGTCTGCACCTGGGTCCTTTACCTTTTTATTTTACCGAAACCGTGACAGAATAAACCAGTCAAGCATGGACCCAGCAGACCCTTTATTTTTTGTGGAACTGCGTGAGGTTACACATAACCTAATGTGCATCAAGAATGACTTTAAATATGTCTGTAGTAGAGAGGACAGGGAGGAAACCCTCTCTAAGCGAATTCTAAGCCTTGGCTAAAGACATTTTTACCTGAGTGGGTAAATGACTTGATATTGTTGAATGAATAGGAGAAGTTGCGCAATTATAGTGTTCTGTTTCATACGTTCTTTGGACAGGCCGTCTTTAGAATGGGATGGCTTATAAAATTTGATTATTGAATCTTTATCAATAGTTGATTTCAAAACAAATTATAGAGACTGACAGGATGAAGTTACCTTATAAGCTTAAAAGATTGTTTGCTCATAATATTACTTTTTAAAATGATAACATTTGCTTGACAACATATAATCTGCTTGGTGTGATATTAGACAAAGATAGGTTTTTACTTTTTTAAGGTTTAAGCATTTTGTGCTGGCAATATTATTCGGTTTGTTATAAAATGTTTTTTTATAAGTTTGCATTTGTTATAATCAACATATTGTTATGATTTGTTAAAAAGCCTCTTTAACTGCTGTAAGAAAGTGTGTGTGTGTGTGTGTGGGTGTGGGTGTGGGTGTGGGTGTGTGTGTGTGTGGGTGTGGGTGTGGGTGTGGGTGTGGGTGTGTGGGTGGGGGAGGCAACTGTAGCTGCACAGGAACTCACACAGAAACATGTCAGTTGTGACTCAGACATGGAATGTGTTATGGAATGTGTTAAACAATCTGTTACCATGGCGGATGTTTTATCTTTGAGCGAGCGGGTGTAATCTCCTGTTCGACCCAGGGACCTTCCAGCTAGAGTGCAGGTGCACGGTCCTGACACATTCTTGATACGCATGAACGGACTGTTCAACAGTTTTACATGGAGAAAGTGGTCCGTTCACGTGCATGTTGTACGAGGATGGAATGGTTAGGAACTTTCCCTTGCAGTATAAAAGCAGCCATTTTGTGCTGCTTGCAGTTTTTTCTCACAAGACTCAAACCTTCAGTTTAGAGCCCCCTGTTAATCTCTTTTATTTGATTTTTTTTCTTTTGAGACTAAATTGGTGTTGACAAGTCTGACTTCATAAAGACCCTTTAAAACTTTTAAGGGAGATTCTGGTTGTCTGTGTGAGTTGATCACACAAGGACACACATAAGAGTTTTCTTCAAAGATCCTTGTGAAGCCCCCGAGAGTGTAAGCTCAAACGCATCCACACTACGGCTACACCACTGACGACCTTAGGGCAGATATACAAACACACACACATCAGGCAGAGAATCAGTCAGGGCCCCTCCCTGGGCTGGGGCCTGGTTAAAAGCTTATAACTGTTAGGCTTTATGAGGATAGGGACCCTTACAGGTTCTTTAGACGGAGAGAAGAGATAACTGTAGGTTTCGAAGTTCCCCTTGGTGACCCTGGAGAGGTACAAAGAGAGACTCCTACAGGGGCTAAGTACTAGACAACAAAACTAAGTGAGTTGCAAAAAGTTTGTCAGGGAGTCGGGAGACCTACGGAAGCCAGTGGAAGTGAATCACATAGGGAAGCCTTACTCCGCCTTCCCCCCTTCCTGTGTCGGCACGCCGGACACAGGACCGGACAAGAGGATAGAGAAACTAACCGAGATTGATGTTAACATTAATATCTTAATAATATAAGTAATACGTTGTTATTGATTATCTGATAGAGGTAAAGTTAAAATTAGTCTAGAGAGTCTTAGAGATTAAAATTCAGATTCAAAGTAAAAATCTTATGAATTTTTTGATTGCCATAGATTAAAATTTAATTTAGAAAAAAATCTGTATTGATGTTTTTCAATATTTATCATTAATTAAAAATGGGATCTTAAGGCAATCATTCCTCGAGGGCTAAGGGCCCTCTAGCACAGTCCCGTTGATCCGTGAGTGCCACAGGCGGAAGATTAATGAACTTTCCGTCGCTAGCAGGAAAGTCTCGGGATTGACACCCCGAGGGAAGCCTGTTTAATCTCTTCGTATTGTAAGAGTGGCAGCACTCTCATCAATATACTCTAAAAGCCTCCAGCCTTCAAGCCCACCACTTGCTTGTCCAGAGCCCGCTCCTCCATTACCTGCCTGTTCTCCTGAAATATGTGAGCTTTCTGTGGACAGCATGGTTTGCCAAACTGACCCGCAGTCTCCGTGGACTGGGATTCACCTCGCCGTTTTTACTGGCTTACGAGGGCGCACCAGAAAGAGACACGGCCGTCATGGTTGGCGTCCTCCTCACCCATCTCCCCACCCAGAGCCCTGGAACCTCCACTACCGAGCTCCCCTCCTGCTCCCCCGCTGATCCAGCAGGAGGATTCCCCTCCTAGTTTTCTATCACCGTCCCGACCGACATCTCCCTTGGCCCAGCCAGAGGATTCCCCTCCTGGTTCTCCTTTGGCGTCCCAGTCTACACCACCTCTGGCCCAGCCAGAGGATGGCCCCCCTGGCTCTGCATCAGCATCCTGGCCAACACCAGCTCTGTCCCATCCGGAGGATGCCCCTCCTGGTTCTCCGTCAGCAGTCCGGCCGACACCTGCTTCTGGTTCTTCGTCAGTGCTCTGGCCGACACCTGCACCTGGTTCTCGTTCCCTGTCGGTGGTCCGACTGACACCTGCTCCTGGTTCCCTGTCGGCTGTCTGGCCAATACCTGTCTGCCCTCCCGAGAGGCTCCGCTCGGCTGGTCAGCCCCCTGGCCACCCTCCTGAGAGGCTTTGTTTGCCTGTCTGCTAACTAAGTTAACAGTAAGGTGTCAATTAATGATTTTCTTTTTAGCCATGGGATTGCATCCCAGGGGATCCAATTAAAAAGTTACTTTAGTTAGCCAACGTTATCTGATGTCTGATTTGATCGTAAAATGGGTATAGGGGACTCTGTGAAAGGGGCTTTTTTTTGCCAGTTGTTTGGTTTTTTTTAAATTTCAAGCACCTGTTTGTCAGAATTATGAGAATAATTATAACAACAAAATTAATTATATCATTCTGGGTGAGTCAAGTTAATTTGTGATTGTGTACTTTTTATACTGTAACTTCTCAAATCTTTTGATTTCTGCTTTACTTTTGTTGTGGAGTGCTTACAATTATTATTACGATGAACATGATCACATTATGCACAGCCTTGGATTAAGAGTGTTTATAAAGCTGGAGCTATAAAATCCATGTTTTTGGAATAACATTAAAAGTTATGGAGAACAGCTTTTACATTTTGCATATTTTGTTATTAAAGCTTCTGTGAGGAGTTTTTCCCTGGTAATGAAACAGACTGAAATTAATACCGATGCCTATATCTGAGCTAGAAAAGCAAACCAGACCATCAGCGACAAGATTGATTATTTTTATATTATTTTAATGCCTGAGGCTCGATTAACCTCACGCTTTAACTTCTTCTTTCTATATGTTCCACGGCAAAGATTCACAGCTGGTGATGCGTTTAAATGTTAAAAGAAAGCAGGATGAGGTTTCTGTTTAAAAAAACTTCTTTGACACGAACAGGACAAGATCAGCAATGAGATAAGAGGTACCACTTTGTCCACAGGGGGCGCCAATATCAACACAAAGGGAAAGTACCTCATAGGAGCTTTAACAATAAAGGATTGCATATGAGAAGTTGGTTTTACTTGTCAATATACAGTATATAAGCACAGTATGGTAAGCTATTAAACATCCACAAATGACTAATTAACTCTGTCTTTGTTTTTATCCACCTTTATTATGGAAAAGTATGCATACATGATTCCGGCCGTGGTCGAGGCCAGCCGGTTTTGAGCACTGACAATCTTCCAGGAAGCTGTAAATACAGAGTAGCTACAGGGTATGTAGGCATTACAAAGTCATTATAAAGTAAGCATGGGTATAAAGTAAACCAGACCATTGTCATTCACAGGTATTTTGTAAGTAAAACCCAGGAGCAACAAAAAGGAGTAATTGCAGATACAGCCCCTCTCCCAGTCATGACCCTTCACGTCTTTCCCTGGAACAGCGATTCCTAATGTGTGTGTGTGCGGACCGCTGGTGGGCCTTAAAGGTACTTCAGGTGGGCCAAGAAGGGTCATTTACAGTAAATACATGTTCATATTTCACTTTTTAATTACATTTTGATGCTTGCTAGGTGTATGTGATGGATAAGGCTCTCCTTTTTTTCACTGCATTGCATTAGGCCCATTTTCACACAGAACCTCTGATAATGACGTAAAAAAAAATATGTTGGCAAATGCTTGATTTTAGTCGCGAGTGTTGATCAGAGGTTTATGATTCACAGTTTGGTTATGCCCTGAAATATTGTCAGATTTAAAACTGGGCAGCAAAGTGCATACATTCAACATTTAGATCTTCCCCAGGTTGGGTTTTGTCAATCTTTCAGCTCGATTTAGAGGCAGACCATTTCAAAATGTTGGTCTCTGGAAAATAAACTACATACACATGTTAGAAGAATAAGTGAATGAATATAACCATTGTTGATTATGTTGCTCAATACAATGTGGGTAACATACATATTACACTGCATTACTATCAAAATCACTGAATCTTGTAATATATAAAAAGTACACATGCAAAAAGTCAATAACTTTTAAATATGCAATATCAAGGCATTTTATGCTAAATTGATAATGTGTTCGTTAGCTTAAATTCCTCTCACATACACAGTAAGCATACAGTTTACAGAAGAGTGTACAGTACTAACAGACGCCATGTCCAATGCAGTGTATCACACTATGCAAAACACATTCACATGAAAAGCCTTATCTAGAAGTCATGTAGAAATATAAAGTCAAAGCACAGTACAACCTTTGGGTTATTGGGCTCTGGATTTTTGGGTCCATATATTAAATCTATTTAAAGACAAGCTTATCAATGTCTAGCTTTATAAATCTTAACACCATAAATCATGTTTGTACGATTGTAAGACGTGCAAACATCTGTAGTGCAGTTTAATTACAGCTTAATTGAATGAATTCCTCAACATTGAACACATTAGCTGTCCAGCTTATGTAAAATATAATATTCTTTCATGGAAACAGCCACGGTGAAAGAAAATACGTTAGCATTACATTTAGTCTCAGGTATTCTGCTGGGAGGAGTAAACCTTGCAGGATACTTCAACGCACTCATTATATGTCCATGGACCTTGTCGGACACTTTCAAAAGTGGTTACTTCCTACTTCATAACAAGACTGTCATTAAAATATTGCAGACAATAATTCCAGTGATGCTGCTCTATTTCAACGTTCAGGAAAGTTTGCTTACCTGGCTGTTTGAATACTTTTTTGCTTATTTTTTGCCTCTGTGTCCTCAGACATTAAGTGTATATATTTATATCTAAAGTCCTGTGCAAAGTAGTTTTCGTGTTTGTGTTACCTTTGTCAAACTTTGTCCTTGTTTTACAGGAGCAGTTTGCCCCTGATAGGCCACTGTCAGTCAAAGCTGGTGTTCTATATAATGGATAGAAGCAATAATATTTGACATTGGCGCCATAGCTGTGGAGAAAGTTGTACAAACAGCTTGTGGTTTCGCCCATTCTACATTCCTACAACCCCCAGCATGCATTTTACCCCTCCCTCTGAAAGGAACGGACCAGCGAGAGACGCTGGAGTGAAATACTACCGTTTTCGCTGCAGGCAGTCGTCTAAATCAGTGCTGTACCTTCATCCTTCACAATAACATAATAAGCTTTAATAACTATATGCAGTAAAGGCTGACCATAGCTTTGGAGTTGTCATTAACTATAAGTGCTCCTGAAGAGTTATAAGTAAAGAGGTATAAGTACTGTTGCATTGAGTAATCAGTCACTGATATGGTTCCAGCAAACCGCCTAACACTGACATGCCAGAGGTATCCTAAGGACGATTACACTTGGAAATGACAAAATGGAGAGACTTAGGAAAAGAGTCATGGTTGAAATCAGTGAAGACACTGATGTTATTGAAGAAGTAGGCTTTCCCAGCAATCAGTTGTGGGAAGTTGTAGCGATAAGTCATTCTCAGGATGTGAGTCGAGGGTAGGTGTTGCACACGGCCATGTTTTCCATAGATTTTCACCACGCTGCTGAACACGATGCTGTGCAGAGACACACTTTCCACAGTCCCAATGTGCACTAAACAGGGCAATAAAAAACCCACATTATATTTACAAATGCACATGTATTCAACAACATTTGTTTCCAAGTTTACAAGAAACTGATTTCTTACTTTCATCACAAAGATCGTTTTCATTCAGGTTAATCAACGATTCCAGTCTGGATTCTGAAAAGTAACGTTTTTCACACAGGTTTAATTTTAGATACAGGAAGTGGCATAAACATCATGTCAAAATGTTAAAGATTAAGACTGTGAGGCAGGAAGTCCAAGTGAGGTCCAAGAATACCACGACTGACCTTTAATCAGCCCGCTCGAATTCTGTCCTGGTTTGTGGACTGGGCTCAGCTTCCCTGCACAACACGACCACAGAGACGTGTTGTAATAGTGACGACCGCAGCATTCGAAGCCGGTCTTTGGGGAGTACAACACCTGCTTGTCTTCACTTATGCAGCAAACATCCTGGATATGAAGTAGAATGGTCACATTAATTATCATTAATAGGTTAGAGTTTTAACTATCTTTCCCAGAGTTTTATGAGACGTGTGACAGCGTCATAGATCTCAGCAAGGTTGTGAGGCGAGGTGCTGCAACTTTAAACGTATAACTCCTCTTAAATTCACATTTACAGTTTAAAATGGCCGTTTACACTCCCTCCAGGATTTTCTGTGACTGCTGCGGCCTAAAATGCCTGATTTCGCAGCAGATTTTTTAAAAAGTTGCAATGCAAGTTGCTATCTTTTGATGCTTTTTTGCGTGTAACAGGTTTCACATCCGCTGTGAGAGATCCAATAAAGCCTGAGCAAGCTGTTTGTGTTCTGACATCACCTCGGGTCAATTTTCTTTGTAAGTCAAGATGCCAAAACAGATGTGTAAAAATGGAATGAAACTAAAGGAAATTGCCATGGAAGAGTAATTTCCATTTCAATGCCGCTCTACTTGTCATTCCGGGTGCGATGTTTGTATAAAACCACTGATAAGAGACGGCGATGACTATCTCACTGTACACTCTTTAAGACAGCGGTTCTCAACTGGTCTCGCCTTGGGACCCACCACCACCTGTAGGGCTCATCAAGTTTCAAGAATGTAACCTTAGCTTGAATTACCCAATCAGTGGATACATAGAGTGTGACTAAACAACGCTACTACTGCAAGCACGTCATAACCAATGTTCTTCAAAATAAAAGTGGAGCATCGACTTTTTGCCACAACTTTGTTTTTCCGAGCACACATCCGCGACCCACTGAAAACAGCTCTGCGACCCACTTTTGAGTCCCGACCCACCAGTTGAGTTGACCCACACTGACTCACATTTGTAACAGAGCCTCTTGTTGGTGTAAAGTTAAATGCACAGGGAAGTGGCTAACAGTTTTCAACATGGATAAATGATCACAAGAAGACATTGAGTGTTGGATTTGTTATTATGGATTCACTGTAAAGAGTCTCATTAATAAATACCAGAGTCTGTGCAGGACTTCCTCTATCTTTGCCATTAGCTACAAGAGCCCATTTTGTGCTGCCAGTTCACGGCAAGATTATTACGCCTCAATGTTACGCTCCATCTACTATGTAAAACACAGGGGGGCGGAATGGTGGGGCGAAGTCATTCCACCTCTGAGCCGGCATCGGAGGTAGTAACAGAGGCGAAAGGCGAAGGCGGAGCTTCGTTAAGGTGCTGAGGTGGAACCGCAGTTTAAAAAGGGATAGTGGGATCACTGAAAGACTAAGAGGCGAGTGCTTGCTCTGTTGTGCAGAAAAATAGGGAAGAAAACCCTAAATAAGCTGACACATGGTGATACTGTGCAAGCAGGCTGCTTTCTAATATCCGAACAAAAGTCTGGATGCATTAAATATTTAAAACAAGCCAAACTTTGACGTTTTTGGAGGAATTGTCTTGCCTCTCAGACTGTGCTAAATTGAAGTGTAGGTGGACCGTGAACACTTTTTTTTATGACTTATATATATTTTTTGGGTCATGGATATATTCAGAAATACACAAAAGTTGAAGACATAACAATTATTAACATTATTACAAATCCTACCAATGGCTTTTGCAAAATGGATCCACAACATCGAGCTTTCTGGGCAGACTCATCAGAGGTCAGGTTGTACAGAGTCCCAGCGCAGCACTTCATCCGTCTGTTCCTGATGTTGTATGCTTGAACCCCGCAGCAGTGCAAGTTTTCCACTCTGTGATGTCTGGGTGGAGACATGGATGTTGTAGTTAATATGACACCAAGGGGGGGGTACACTACGAAGCAGGATTTGCGGTTATCGAGGTAACTTCAGGGTTAGCTCCGAGTTTTCAGTACTATGAAGGTGGTTCACCATGGTGCAGCTCATGTCCGAGATCAACCTGAACTAAACACCACTTACAGACCAATCAGGTCTTTTGATTCAGGCGCTCTGTGTGTGAGCAGATCGTGAAAGGGAGGAGGGAGAGCAAGAGGAAACACTTCCGCTTGACCGTCTGATTTTTTGAAATATGTTCACTAAAGATATTCATCGTGCTTAAATATATAATGATAAAAACAATGAACCCTGGAGTTCTTTTGTACTTATAAGATATTAAAGAAAGCATTGTACTGCTTTAAATTGTGCTTTTATATTTAATTTTATTTGCTCCATAGAATGATACGGGTGAGAGAATAAGTCTAAATCTGTCCTTTTTTTCTCCAATTTTCCTTCCTGCAGTCGGCCGCTGCAGCTGAGTGGATTTCAGTCTGGATTATGTGTAATTTCTTCATATCTTTCTAAAATCATAGTGAGTTTGTAAAATATGCCGATCAGCTGACGGCAGACTTGCCCGTTTTTAGATTGGTCATTTGCTCCAAACAACACCCCTTTAATGTGAACGCGCTCACAGGAAACCTGCGTGGATTTATCGAGTTGATAACCAGCGTCGCGTGACCGCTTAGCGCGATTGCCTTTGTCAGGTTAAGTGGAACCAGATCAGGAAAAGATACCCTGGGTATGTTAAACTCGCTTAGTAGTACAGGCCCCAGGTGTGTGAGTACGATAAAGAAGTTGCTGTTTATGTTTAAGACAGATAAGTCATAGAGGGTGAAAAAGAATTTGTTTCCTGCGGGCATTAAGTAGGCTGCATGTCAGATTGGGAGATCATTTCTTAAGCACATTGTCTAACACAGGATGTGTTCATGCACAGCACTGTAGCGTACAGAAGTGGTTCATTTATCATAAGAAAACAAACGGATAACGCACACACAGACACGAATGTAGACCATGACTTAAAACGCAGCTGAAAACCCTCCAGTGTAGCCATTCTCGGCCACTAGGGGGCAGCAGAAATCTAAAACAAGCCGACACAGAGCCGCCCTGATATATGAACATGTTATCAGGTTGATCATATCAGCAGACACTTTAACAAGCAGAGACAAAACAAATGCTTGTACGCGCCTTGCCTCCTGTCTGGTCACCACCAGAGTCTCAGGGCCATATATCAGAGTTTGACACCGGATGTTTAATTTTCTCTCCCAGCCTTCTTATAATTTTCTGCTGTTTGATGCCGAACAAGTCGAGCACCTTTACCCACCTTTAAAACACAGAGCTGTCACCCAAGCAGAGCGACTGTGTTAAGTGATAACCTCATTCATTTAATTGTTAAAAATATGTATCTTTATCTAAAACTCCAGATTAAAACTTGCTGTCAGTCATAAATATCAGAGCCTTATTTGACATTTGGTGAACCCTTGGATGAAGAGAAGGCATTATAAGCACGTGACAAAAACGCAGACGAGTCTGGACAACAGACGTGCCGCACAGAAATTCCTTGGCCCAGTAGCCCTGTTTAGGCTGGAAATAAAAGAGTCAGGGCTGCTGCTGGAATTCCAGCCTGTATCAAAGTATTTAAGGTCATTTTCCCAAGCCACTCCTTGTCTGAGATTGTCTATTCCCTCATGCACTCTCAGGCACAAGAATACTTCTGCACTGACTCTTTTTCGTCGCAGTTGGAAGCAAAAACAAAACCAGCTCAAAGCTGATACCAGACGCTTCAAAATACCAAGCTGATTCACGAAAAAGGGGGAGAAGAGGGGTTTACTATTTCTCTGAATTTCATCAGCGTGAGCAACAATGCAATCATAAATCACCTGTGTCCGTTGCAGCAGATCTCAGAATGAGGCCGGTAGATTTCTGTCCCGCAGCAGTGCTGTCCCGGTGTGGCATGAAACTTAGAACAACACATTGTCCCTTCAGCCGGGTTATCCCCGCAGCACTGGAGAAGGGAGAGAAAGAGATTAAAGCAAAGCAGACAGAAGCAGGAGCAATCACTCAAATGCATATATTGGGAAAATTGGGAAAATTCATACAGGCACAATTCATACATATACATATAGGCATGGATTCTAAAAGAAATAGTAGGAAAAAACAACAAGAAGCTAATGCAGAGTTTCATATCTACACATTAAGTTTGTACAAATTGTTAAGTCTTACCAGGGCATTTTCTATCATCCGTTTCCATAAGCAGTTAACGATTAGACGCTAACGTTAGCAGGGCTCTTCTACATTAGAAACAAAGCATCCTCGCTAGTTGTCTAATAAAGGCTGGGTGGAGCTCCGAGCTCTTTTTCAACTGAGCTCTACTGAAGCAGCAGAGTTTTTTTTTTAAATAGTGACAACCTGGATGCAAAGCTGCCATTTGTCAAACCTAGACATTTCTTATCATTGTTGCATGTTTTGAGAAAGAAGATTCTTTTTTTTTTTTTTTAAGGAAAAGAAAGTGATTTTTAAGTGAAGCCATTATTTTGAAGCCTGTGGACTTCACTGCGAAGGGTGTTTTTCCCACAGTAAAGACAGCCGAGTCTCCACCCAGCTCAGCAGATCAGAGAGAGAGAAAAAAAAGTCAGGAGTACTTTACTTGATTTAGCGGAGAAATGCAGCCATCGCAGCAGACGTGTGTAGGTGGGTTATTCACGGTGGAGTTAAAATTGTGATGACCTAAACAGAAGGGTGATGATAGAAGAAGGATCAGATAAGCAAATCAAAGACACAACAGGTGTCGAGGATGCGGGTATGACATGATGATGCAGGAAGGAGGTGATTCAGAAGGGCTGGGAGAGACTGGAGAAATGTATTTATACAGATGAATTGGCACACACTTCACATTACTGACAGTACTGCAATTTAACCCTATCTTTCTGAAGATAATAGCCTCTTTGATACACGCGAGAGTCCTCTCACTCCCAGAGTGCAAAGGGTGGGAAAGCATGTTTGTTTTTTTCCATCCAGATTTAAACAAGAGACAGTCCTTAGAAAAGGCACCTGGAGAGGCACTGAGCCAATCTAAAGGGAGGAGAGGGGCCTCAGTTGGCAGTTTGTCTTTTATATACTACACTGCTACGTGCTGGGGAGCTGCCTGCTGCCTGTGTCTGTGATCAAGATTAAACAGTTCCCACGCAATTACCCCAGGCTTGTGTCCAACTACATCACAGCTCACCCTGCCTTCTTTCCTGGCGTCAGCTGCTTTTCCACCCTAGGATCTGGCAATTACAACATAAGACAATATTTGTTAATGGCTTGACTAATGTCTGGAAAATTGATGTCAGAAGACAGCTGCTGTAACAAGTAAATGTACCCTTTCGGGCACCGATAAAGCTTACCTCATCTTATCTTATCAAAAGGATGTCTGAACTGCTCATGTTTTCACTTTAAGGGATCTCGGCTATTCATTTTTCATTGTGTAAGTCAGCAGCCGTTCCCTCTCACGTGTCTGGGAGCGCAACTGTCACCTTCTTCAACAAGAAGAACAATCACTCCCAAGGGTTATATTGTAGACGTGGATGAGACAATGTTCAACTGCATCAAAGTACGAAATACAAAGGCGGATTACGGGAGGAAGGAAATAAGTTCAAGTGGTATGTTAAAATAGATTATCATCATTGGTTTCTTTTGCCCAATCCTTGACCCCAAACCTCCCCTCACTAAACACTGACTAGCTATTGTGCATAAATCTAACCAAGTGTTAGTAGCAGATGCGCAGGCATATGAATCACTTAAGGATCAGTGAATAATACTACTTCAAATAATAATACTTTTTTTTAGCAAGGGCGGCAGATCAGAAAACACTTCATCTGTCATCACTCAACAACACTATAATTAAACACCGTCTTTAATTATGTCTGGATTTATGCCAAAGAGGACTGACGCTGATCTGCTTAGTCACGGTTATAGTAGCATATTCCCTGAAGAGTATACACACCCAAAAACCTTCCACAGGTGCTGGATCACGTAACTAAGTCTGAGAGAAGATCCACACAGTGCACTGATAGCTCCAAGCAAATTTCAAGAAGGAGAAGGAGATGACGACATCAAAGCTAAGTAAATGAATCCATAAAAATATAAGAAAGCTATTAATTAAAGTAAATGAGTGCCTTTAGCCGGGCCTGGCTCTGAATGACCTCTCACCCCTCCTCCCATACTTCTTTCAACAAGGGCAGACTCCAAGTAGGTGATCACAAACCTTATCTTCATCGTCACATATTAACAGATTCTATAAATATCTTCATATATTTTGGGGCGTTTGAAGTGTTCGGGTTTACTGCTTGTAGTTGAGTAGTATTGTTCACTCCATCTTTGGTTGTTCAAATGAGAACAGTCCGTGTGGAGAGCTTAAGAGGCGGAGGCCGCTGCAAAACAATCCTGGCACCCATCAGCTATCGTCCAGTGATGACTTGGCTTTAATTACTCTCTATTAACAAATATATCTGCAGCTAACAATCCGTCTTATCAAGCTGCCAACAAGTCTTGCTCAATGTAATTTATCACTAACTTCTGGCTCCGCTTGAAGCCCTGTAAAATTGGCCATCCCTCCAAAAGGCTTTAATGTTACGACAACAATAGGCAACCAGTTTTCTTCAGTCCCTCAAGTTTTAAGAAAATTCATGTAATCTGATGGAATTTCATTGAACCGCCTGCAGAGTGGTCAAATACGACCTTTATCTTCAGTAAAGGGGGGGTTTGGCAAATACAACATAAGACAATATCAGTTAATGGCTTGACTAATGTCTGGGAAAATGTTCTGATGTCAGAAGACAGGAAATGCGTCTACCAGTGTGATCCTCTGATCATTGTTCACAAAGAAAAGCTTGGAAAAAGTTCACACACACAATTAGATTCCTGTTTGCTTTTGCAGAGTCCATAAATTCCTTAAATGGACAAATGGAAATGATTTCGCCCCCTTATACCCAGGTCACTAACTAAAGAAAAAAATACGACCTTTATCTTCAGTAAAAGTCTGACGGTTTGACTGATAAATCCTTACTATTCCATAGGGTTGCAAAGAACGGTCAGATAGCTAACGATACTAGCTGGTGTACAGCTGATGTTTAAAAACAGGACTAGCTTGATAATCGGCCATGATATTGTCCCTGAAAATGAACATCAAGACTTTAAAGTTATAATCTCGAAGATCTCAGTTTCCTTCTCTCTAGCAGCACCTTATGGTGATGAACGGTAACTGCGGCGGTACACTTCCCTCATATCCAGACTCATATCCAGACGTTCCTTTTTAGACTGTTTGTCTTCATCTGAGCATCCAATTTGTTTCTTTTTCTTTGGATTTTCACTTATTTCTGAAGTTGTATCTGTCGTCATCGATCTTTTCTTTGTTTGTTCAGCCGTAGTAGTTTACTCGCAACACTTGCAGAGACCGGAAAAGCAGCCGCTTAGCCCCGCCACAGTCGCCACAGATTTATTTAAACGAAAATCTTGGAGATTATATCTTTATGGAACAAATGATCCGCCATGTTTACTGTTGACTGCGACCTTATTAGGTAGCGAGCTGAAAAGCGAATGGGATGTGAGTTGATTTCTTACGTGATCCAAAGTTTCGCTAAGTTCAAAAGGTCATTTACTACTTGCAGCTTGTGTGTTAGGGTCTCCATCCTGAAGTGTTCAGAGGCACTAGAGGACTTAGTCACCCACTTCTTAGTTTGTCATAGCCAAAAGTTGTCATGTTCTCTAATTAAATGTTAGCTTGTTAACAAGTTGCAATAATTGTAATAGTCTGGATAGAGGCATTCATTTGAAATGAGTATAATTACTAGGAAATAAATTAAATAGCCATTACTCTTGTGTTTGGGCCAATTTGGATAAACTGCTCATTCTCTGTGATAAATGATTAAGATTTTGCACTGTAGGCGTCCCTCACACAAACATTTGTGCCTCAAAGTTAATACTGTACCGTTCAATTTGACCACTCCCTAAGCAGGATGTCTTGTTTCTTGTCACTCAGCATCTAAACACTGGCATGCTTATTCCTCAGTCTATCTCTTCTTCCAGGTGTAGCTGCATGCAGCTGCAATAAGCTAATGTCTGCATCCTGACATTCCGCACGTTCACATCGACTCCAGACAAGCTTATTCAGCTGCAACCGAAGGTATACTGTTTAGTTATTTCATTGGACTGAAAAAAGTGCATAGTCTGCAGACACGACCTCTATGTACCATCAGATAACAACTATCAGAAGCAGAATTCACTCACTCAAAACTATCCACTGTCATATCAGGGCTGCAGGACAAAGGTGACTGTCTGGTTTCTGTCACAGGAAAGGAATTTAATTGGGCTCATCTATTTTCACCAATCTGTTCATATAATAGTTCAAACTGATGATTTTCTTTTTCCATGGCACATTGCACTGAGCAGATGAGCTTCAGAAAGTTAAATAAAAATCATGTCAAAGTTAAACAGCAATCAAAGATTTGCATGTAACTGTGTTAGACAGTCAATGATGAGTATTTATAGACAGAAAGTCTGATGCAACCAAGATTGAATTTGTTTTCACTGATCAAAGCAGATTAAAGAGTAAGGCTCAGATGCACCTGAATCCTCCACACTGCAGTTGGAGCAAAGGGGTTTTTTCTTAAAAGCACCATCCACCCAGCAGCAGCGCTGAGTCTCAGTGTCGTACTGGCCATGTCCACAGCACTGGTGGCGGCTGGAATGTCGCGTCAGGATCGTCTTGTTATTGTCAGGGCCACAACATAACTGCGAATCTTCCTTAAACGCCCCTGTGGAGAAATCAGGGTCATTATGCATCACTTTTATCTCTGCCAAAACCCTGATGATCTGATTCAGTCTTTTTGCACCTCTACTCACCTTTACCACAGCATGTGGCCTCTGGTGTGGGTTTGGTGACTACAGTTGATTGACAGCATAGTTCGTTGTGCGTGTTGTAGGCCTTCTGTCCACAGAGAGCTGCTAATCACATTTCAAAGATTTCCATGAAATGATGTAGAGTACACTGGCCCACGCTAGACCTAACACACCCTTAGATGTACAGTATGCATCCAAATACCACATTTCCATGTATAAGTTAACATGTGACACATAAAAAGTTTGAAACAACAGCATCAGCTGAAATAAAAGGCTTGTTTTCTGCAGGTTTTTCTAAGCCAGTTGAAATGAATCTTCTTGCATGTTTTTCACTTTGCACATCAAAGTGTTCAATCTGACACTCCTCTATATTTGTGTCTTACTGTCTGACGCAGATTGCAACCAATGACTGTATCTAAAGATGGATGACACATCTCCACCTGCTCTCATTGTACAAAAGTGAAGCCAAAATACCCCCAGAAGCAGGCGCAGCAATCTTGCTCATTTGGAGCCAGAGACTGAGCAGCAGAGATCATCTGGTGGAGCCGCTATATTGACCAAAAGTCACATACAGCTTACCAGAAAAATGGTAAAGACCTGTCATGTCAGCGCATTTAACAGCAGGACAGCTTCTTGTGTTGGTCTGAAGCAGATATTCATGGTTATGGAAAGTTCAATAAGTGAAGTGATTGTTTAAAGATATCATCTCAAAGATTTTCATTTAAATAAATGTCTGCTAAGTCACTATCTATCGCCGAATGAGGTAACACAATGGGGATTCAGCCTATGGCCCACTGACAAAAGCCTTTGCATTTGCAGTATATAGTATTATTACAGACTGGGTGTCTGCGGCGACTTTAGCAGAAAAAATCACAAGCGGCGCCCAGTTAGTGACGCGTTGTCCATCAGCCAGCAGTAATTGGTCTGCCAGAGAGGGTAGGCAGAGCTAAGCGGCTGCTTTTCCAGTTTCTGCAAGTGTTGCGAGTAAACTGTAATCTACTATGGCTGAACAAACAAAGAAAAGATGGATGACTACAGATACAACTTAAGAAAAAAGTGTAAATCCAAAGAAAAAGTAACAAATTTGACGCTCAGATAAAGACAAACAGTCTAAAAAAGAAAGCGACCATCAGCGAGGAAAAACAAGAGTTACAACCATAACAAAGGGAGCCAACTGTGGACATCTGGTTAAATTGGGAAGTGTCTACATGTAATAAGAATTGTCATTGGGTGGCACCCAAGAGAACGTTGCAGGAATCTTGCAGATTGTCAGTTTTAGTTACATTTCCTCTCACCGTACCTCCTCTACGCTGCTCATTCAGGAGATCAGCTGCAGGAGCAACAGAGCTGTCAATCATCCTTTTTACAGCATCAAATAACTAATTAAAAATAAACTTGTCAGAAAAATGAACACTTGGACGTAAATCAGCATGATAAGAACTAACTATAATGACAGAAACCATGTTTGAGAAAAATGTATTTGACGTGTATTTTGATTTTAGAGTTTGACTCATGTCCCATCTGTTAACATGGAGGAGGCGGGCTTTATGACCTATACTGCAGCCAGTCAGCAGGGGGCGACAGAAGTTTTGTCGTCACTTTTAGGGAGCCTGTCATGTCGACCATCTTTTTTTACACGGTCTATGTATGAAGATCTTTCATCTTTTTGAGTAAAATCTTAAACAGATTTCAAAGATTTGAATGAAACTGTGATCAGACAGGTACGACAACATTCAGACGCACCTGAATCCTCCACACTGCAGTTGGAGCAAAGGGTTTTTTTCTTAAAAGCACCATCCACCCAGCAGCAGCGCTGAGTCTCAGTGTCGTACTGGCCATGTCCACAGCACTGGTGGCGGCTGGAATGTCGCGTCAGGATCGTCTTGTTATTGTCAGGGCCACAACATAACTGCGAATCTTCCTTAAACGCCCCTGTGGAGAAATCAGGGTCATTATGCATCACTTTTATCTCTGCCAAAACCCTGATGATCTGATTCAGTCTTTTTGCACCTCTACTCACCTTTACCACAGCATGTGGCCTCTGGTGTGGGTTTGGTGACTACAGTTGATTGACAGCATAGTTCGTTGAGCGTGTTGTAGGCCTTCTGTCCACAGAGAGCTGCTAATCACATTTCAAAGATTTCCATGAAATGATGTAGAGTACACTGGCCCACGCTAGACCTAACACACCCTTAGATGTACAGTATGCATCCAAATACCACATTTCCATGTATAAGTTAACATGTGACACATAAAAAGTTTGAAACAACAGCATCAGCTGAAATAAAAGGCTTGTTTTCTGCAGGTTTTTCTAAGCCAGTTGAAATGAATCTTCTTGCATGTTTTTCACTTTGTACATCAAAGTGTTCAATCTGACACTCCTCTATATTTGTGTCTTACTGTCTGACGCAGATTGCAACCAATGACTGTATCTAAAGATGGATGACACATCTCCACCTGCTCTCATTGTACAAAAGTGAAACCAAAATACCCCCAGAAGCAGGCGCAGCAATCTTGCTCATTTGGAGCCAGAGACTGAGCAGCAGAGATCATCTGGTGGAGCCGCTATATTGACCAAAAGTCACATACAGCTTACCAGAAAAATGGTAAAGACCCGTCATGTCAGCGCATTTAACAGCAGGACAGCTTCTTGTGTTGGTCTGAAGCAGATATTCATGGTTATGGAAAGTTCAATAAGTGAAGTGATTGTTTAAAGATACAACCATAACAAAGGGAGCCAACTGTGGACGTCTGGTTAAATTGGGAAGTGTCTAAATGTAATAAGAATTGTCATTGGATGGCACCCAAGAGAATGAAACAGGAATCTTGCAAATTGTCAGTTTTAGTTACATTTCCTCTCACCGTACCTCCTCTACGCTGCTCATTCAGGAGATCAGCTGCAGGAGCAACAGAGCTGTCAATCATCCTTTTTACAGCATCAAATAACTAATTAAAAATAAACTTGTCAGAAAAATGAACACTTGGACGTAAATCAGCATGATAAGAACTAACTATAATGACAGAAACCATGTTTGAGAAAAATGTATTTGACGTGTATTTTGATTTTAGAGTTTGACTCATGTCCCATCTCATCAACATGGAGGAGGCGGGCTTTATGACCTATACTGCAGCCAGTCAGCAGGGGGCGACAGAAGTTTTGTCGTCACTTTTAGGGAGCCTGTCATGTCGACCATCTTTTTTTACACAGTCTATATATGAAGATCTTTCATCTTTTTGAGTAAAATCTTAAACAGATTTCAAAGATTTGAATGAAACTGTGATCAGACAGGTACGACAACATTCAGACGCACCTGATTCCGCCACATTGCAGTTGAAGCCTAAGGGCTTAATCTCAGCTTCATCCACCCAGCAGCAGCGCTGAGTCTCAGTGTCGTACTGGCCATGTCCACAGCACTGGTGGTGGCTGGAATTTCTGTCCAGGATCCTCCTGTCATTGATGGGGCCACAACATAACTGCTCATCCTCCTTAAAAGCATCTGTAGAGGACAATCCGGATTATTCTTTGAGCTGTATCGCTTTATCGCTTTGGAACGGTCATTGAATTACAAAGAACAAAACATAAAAGAGATTCTGTAATTGTACTTGTTTATTTATTTGTCTACTCACCTTTACCACAACAGCCAGCATATGTTGCAGGCTTGGCTATAACGGTTGACCCGCAGCATATTTCATTCAGTGGGTCATACGCCTTCAGTCCACAGCACAAGGAAACACTTTGGCTCAGACCCTGGGTAACATTAGCTGCAGAAACAGAGATGACATCAAGAGAAAGGACAAAAAAGTATTACATAGTCACACCCACAGTATACAAGCTTGTTGGACATCATATTCAAAAGCTAATTCCATGTATGGTCATTACAGCTGCCACTGTCCTGGGAAGAATTACCACGAGATTGTGGGATTTATGCACATTCAGCCCAAAGAGCACATGTGATGTACGCACGACATTTGACTGAACTACCTGGCTCCAGTTCTTATATCTCAGCAGTGGGAAGGGATCTGTGCTTCATCAGCAAAGTGAATTTCTCAACCTTTTCCCTAGTTTTAGACCACCCAAACGTGACTAACGGAAAGTGACTGATGCAACAGCTAGTCAACACTTGAGTCGGTGCATCCATTTCAAAATAAGAGCCTTTAAAGTTGACTGGGGTTTCATTTAGAAGGGCAGAACATTTTAAACTGTACATCCTAAAGCAGAACTATGTTTAGAGTCACTGAGGTCTTTACGGCCTTATCTTATTTCTCAGTGTGTCTGTTGGTATTGTGCTGAATTTAATGCACATGATAGCAATGGTAACAAAGCGCATATCCATCTGCCCATCCCCAACAGTCCGCAACCTGGGTGTCATTCTGGACTCCACCCTCTCCTACAAATCCCACATCAAATCTGTCACAAAATCCGCCTTCTTCCACCTCAAAAATATATCCCGCCTCCGTTCATCACTCTCCGACTCCACAGCTGAGACCCTTATTCACTCCTTCATGACCTCACATCTGGACTACTGTAATGGAGTCCTGTCCGGGGTTGCCAACAATACCCTGGCCAGGCTCCAGTATGTACTTAACTCAGCTGCCAGGGTTTGGTTACCAACTCCAATTACTCCTGTTTCCTCCAGCTGTCGCTGCTCAGGCACGCCAGGTTAATTTGTGACACTAAAATTGCCTGTAGGTGTGAATTTGAGCGTGAAAGACGGTCTGTCTCTATGTGTCAGCACTGTGATTGATTGCTGTTTTACATTTACAGTTGCTGTGGTTGTTATGATGCTTCCTGCTGTTTCTCTGTGTCTAACAACCAGCATTCCCATCCGGACCTGGTCAAGGACCTGGAATTACCTTCTTCTCCGTGTTCGTCTTTACAACAAGTTGCTTCTTCTGCTTTGAAGGACACTTTTCCACAGCATGACAGACCGGACCCAGGATGGAGGCGATTCTCACAGCACACAGCCTGATGGGTGTCGTACTCTTTCCCCGCACAGTTTTTACTTCAAGACATGGAAACAATAAAGCAGGATATTTTCATATACAGTCTGAAGACACCACGATAATTATGTCGAAAATACACATAAACTTATAGTTTCCTCATGCCAATCCACATTCTCATCTTATCCTTTGCAATACTGCCCTCTGATGGACTGTCATAGTTGCACAGGTGTACATCACAGACCAAACTGGCCATTACATTTATCTTATCTAAGATGATACTGAGCAGCAGAGAAAAGCTCAGGCAGGGGCTGGAAAGATTTTGGATACAACTTTGGATCCAAAATGTATTGTAATAACATTTAAACTTTTGAGGAAGCAATTGGACAGACTTTGAAATACTGGGGGACAAGGTCAAGGGTCACCAAAAGCGTTTGGAATAATCCTCCGGGGACAATTTAGCGTCAAACTTCCAAACAGCTCACCAGCTGCTCCTTATAGTTTCCCTGCCTCTCTCCTCCTGTCCCGACACACGCACTTGTTTGTTCTTCTCCTAAGCCTTGGAAAAATGCTTCTCACACACCCACATGGAAAAGAATGGGAACACCCACCTGTGACAGCCGTTTTTGGATCTCATGATGGACCCTGTCAAACAAACATAATTAATGTTGTGAGTCATTAGGCTATTAGCAAAATAGTTAATCAATAATGAAAACTCTTTTTATAATTATTAGTATTGTTGAAATGCAAGGACAACCAGACTAACTTTATAAGGACATTAAAGTGGCAATGGCAGAGATAACGTAAAAAAAACATCTTCGGTTGACGTCGTGATTTTGTTATCATTAAAGTTTTAACATCCATATAGCCTAATCACTCGGGTTTTATACCCCTGCCTTAATTAGCCTTCTATAAAACATCAAAGACTGCAGGAAAGGCAATTTTCTCCAGCTCTCTGATTCTCTCTCTCTCTCTCTCAAACTAGTTTGACTACCATCCTAGCAAGGACAAGTACAAACAAAAACAAAAAAAGGTATATTAAAAATGTCTTCTGTGACGCACCACACATTAATAAAGAGACCCTGCCCCACGAGCCCTAATCAGGAGAATCAATCAGCTTCCCTTACCGCACTCAATGGAGAAGCCCAAGCAGGTCAGCCACACTGTAATGTACCCAAAAGAAGAAGCATGAAGGACCATATCGGTTACAAAACTGTCTGTGTCAGACATGACAATAAACATGAGCATATACATGCGTCTTCATCCTACCCAAACTGAGCTTGATTGAAAGCGAGATCATCTCAGAGCCGATTGGGTCCTGCTTGGGTCATCTACTCCAGTGGAGAATGAGAAAAAGAGGCGCAGATTAATACTCTAACGTACAATTAGGCCACTCCTCCAACGTGATATCACCTAAAATATGTTGATAAAAAAACCTGTGATGTCAAGGTCGCGTGATACTGGAACGGGATGAGTTTGATCAACTTTATGGAGATATAATGATGTGTAAGGCAGGTGAGGCGTGCCTCTTGGCATTAAGGTGGTGCTTTGAAATGTTTTCCTCCATACAAAATGCATGTCAGCATGATTTAAGAGTTAACCTTTTTATAACAACCAGAAGTGTGAAAGAAAAGAAGGGTAGATGATTCAGCGAAAAATAACCCAACCAGTTATTCAGGCGGCTCGTTGCATTTTTTCAGAGAGTGTCACAGCTCAGTGGTTCAAATGTGCTCTGCGAAGGTGAATGTCGACAGATAATAATCTGTTATGTAAAAGGCCCGCTCACTCAGGAAAATTTAGGCCATTTACCTGTATGTTGGATTGTTGTTAATCAGCCTTTTCTTTCCCACAAAATGAGCTCGCTTTGATGGAGATTCTAATGTACGGAAATAACCGCAGAGCATCGTCCCATGTTCAGTATAGGTG
This sequence comes from Semicossyphus pulcher, assembly GCF_022749685.1. Lineage (NCBI taxonomy): Eukaryota > Metazoa > Chordata > Actinopteri > Labriformes > Labridae > Semicossyphus > Semicossyphus pulcher. Next base: position 13,408,101 of record NW_027211692.1, on the reverse strand, counting down.
GATGCTCCTCTGCCACTGCGTTAAGGCCATACCGCGCAGAAAACGCAGAAAAAAAAGTCTTACAATTTGAAGGAAAAAGAACTTGTAATATAAGCCTTCGATTTTAAGTCGTATGTTATAGAGAATAAAGTCGTTTTTATTTAAAAAGAAAATAATAGGAAACTGTTGGAATATGAAGCAAAGCATTCAGAGACAAAAGTCCAAATTTAACAAGAAAAAGTGGAGATTTTAAAACTCCCTAGTAGATGAGAGGAGTCTCTTTTATATTTCGGACGACTTATGTCAATTAAGATTAAATACTCACCAACCACCTTATAAAAAAACCCCGTTAGTCCCGCGTGATGCTCAATAGTTAGGTGTGGAGGCGCAGCAGTCCCACCGTCAACCCACCCTTTTAGCACGTCAACGTCTGTTCCATAGCTGATCATTCTTCGAGTCCCTCCTCTTAGAAAATTAAACTGTTTGGAGACACAAGCATTGTCTACACAGATGTAAACGTCACCTTCCCACAGGGACACATTCATTTGCGCATTATACAACCTGTATGATTGACTATACATTAAATATAAATTATAATCTTAGATCTCTATTTAGATAATTACAATTAAAATGGTGAAGTTTAAAAGCCTCAAAAGAATAAAACGTGATAAATACGTAATGAAAGTATTTACGTTTGATTTAAATGTAGCTCTTTTCTCTCAGAGAGCTTCTTACCTTCCCTATAAAATCAGTTTTATTTTACTATTTACTACTTTTACTACTACAAGTATTTGCTGTTGAAAATGTTTCATTCATAGTTGAGCAATAAGTTGTAAATGAAAGCTATACTCCTTTTCTTTTTTTACTATTTTTACACTGTTCTTTTCTTTGCATACTTTTAGCAGTGGAATATCTAAACTATTTGTCACATGACCACAGTTATTTAATTCCTACTTTTGCTTTTATTTGTGCAGTTGTTATTATTATAACATGATAACACACGCTAACTCCATCACCTGTGTCTTGTTAGCTCTCATACCCCCTCTCTCCTATATCAACACAGGAACCAGGGGGTACTGAGTCAGAAAGCGCATCGAAATGTGTCATCCCCTAGGTTGCTGACAGTTGCAGCTAATACGACCCTTTTCTACCTCCTTTCATCCCACACTACTTAAACCCCCTCTCATCTTTCCTCCCCCCGACCCCCTCTCATCGCAACCAACCTCGACCCCCCTCTCATCCCACCTTACCTCGACCTAGAGGTCTTCAGAACGAACTGACCAAAGATGGACCCAGTGGACTTGGACATTTTTTATTTCTTTTCAAATATTGAATATTTTCAGAACATTTTTAAAGAGGTGAGAGGAGATTTTGATCTTAAGCAGTCTCCCTGGAGTGGGACTCGCTTGGCCATTTTCCCTGGCTCCCGTGGAGGCACCAGGAAAAGACGTGGCCATCGTGGCCATCGTGGCTCTCATCTTCCTCATCCTCACCCCAGCCCAGAGCCCCAGAGCCTCCACTGCCTAGCTCCCTGGTGACTCCTGCCCCTGTGTTCCGGTCAGAGGTCCGGCCGACTCCTGCCCCTGCTCCCCGGGTCCAGACGGCTCCCCGGCCGACTTCTGCTCCCCGGGTCCAGACGGCTCCCCGGTCGACTCCTGCCCCCTGTGTCCAGACGGCTCCCCGGCCGACTCCTGCCCCCCGGGTCCAGACGGCTCCCCGGTCGACTCCTGCCCCCTGTGTCCAGACGGCTCCCCGGCCGACTCCTGCCCCCCGGGTCCAGACGGCTCCCCGGTCGACTCCTGCCCCCCGGGTCCAGACGGCTCCCCGGTCGACTCCTGCCCCCCGTGTCCAGACGGCTCCCCCTCTCATCGCAACCAACCTCGACCCCCTATCCTCCCACCTTACCTCGACCCCCTCTCATCCCACCTTACCTCGACCTCCCCTTATCCCTCCTTACCTCGACCTCCCCTCATCCCACATGATTTCTTGGTGCTGATATTGCAGACTTACAATTTAGACAAAGGCATGAATCACAGAATTTACAAGAAGACATTAATGTTTTCCAGGAATCCCTCCACTTTTCCATTTGTCTGGCATTCTTCGGCAACTTCGGTGCAGTTCTTCAAAAGAAGAGCAGCTGTAAGAGTGGACGTTTATTCGTGTAGGATCATTTCAGGAGGAGCACAATATTTTTAAAGAAGTAGGTTTTTTAGGAAGTTTTGACTTCATGCATGCGGAATACCAGGGCCCTTAACTGGTACTGTACAAAAATACTGTTTGATTTCCCTTAAGCTTATTCTTTCATTTACAATATGGATAATGAAAGGAGAACTGCACTTTGTGTATCCCTTGTTTATCTGAGTCTGAAAGAATAAACAACAAACACAAAAGCACATGTGGTCATAAAGTTTGGGGTGCAGACCAGCATGTGGTGAAATTTCCAGACGACACTGTTATACTTAGTCTGCTAAAAACCAATACCAACTTTAACAGCCACAGATCTGGGGCCTCATGTACAAAGACTTGCGTGGATTTCCTACTGAAACATGGCGTACGCTCAAATCCAGAAAACGTCGTAAGCACAAAAATATCCAGATGTATATATCTGTGCGCACGCATGAATCCAAGCACATTTCCTTTGTACATCCCAATCAACGTGGAATTGAGCGCACATGTTGGAGTACCCGACCCCTCCCTTTCCACGCCCCCATTTAAATACGCAAATCATATTTAAATGAGCCCTGCACCTGAGATTCCCCTCTCTGCACGAATCAGAAAATTGAAAAAGAATGAGTAAGACGGGGAAAAAAAAGAATTTCACAGAAAGCGAATTGGAGGCACTACTCGCTGAAGTAGAGGTGCGCAAAAATGTTCTCTTTGGCACGCTGTCCTCCGGCATGAGCAGCAAACGCAAGAGGAGTGAGTGGGAGAGTGTGTGTGAGGCTGTCAAAGCTGTGGGGTCAGAGAAGCGCACACAAGCAGAGTTGAAGAAAAAGTTGTCTGACATCAAGGTGGATGTGAGGCGGAGGATGGCTGCCCACAGCCAAAGTGTGGCCAAAACAGGCGGGGGGACAGGAGAAGAGGGGCCCACTCTGTTTGAACAGAGAGTCGCCGCAATTGTGGGTGACACTGCTCTCTCATGGGTGGTGGGAGCACATGTGGGTGACTCTGATTACCCCCAAGGTAAATACCTATGTATTTGTGTAACTCACAACAAATGTGTTCATACAGTAGCCCGCTCACAGCCCTATAAGATAGAGGTTCATGCGTAAAATGCGTAAAAGGTGAGGCTGATTAAGACATTGCACACTTTACGCACAGGGTTATTAAGTACTTTGCACACAGAGACAATCAGGGGCTTGTTAGAAAGATCTTAAGCTGTAGTCACTAACTTTAACCACTGACTAGAAATGATGCTGTGAAGACGGGATAGAATTTAGGGGCACATGCTCAATGCGCATCACGGGGATTAATATTAGGACAATTACACGAATAAATGTATTCACCAAGAAGCCACCCATCGCGCACAGTGCCAGCTTGTAGTCTTTTCCCAACCATGCTGTTACTCAGAATGTATGAATCGTGCGTTGAACCAGGCCACCTCGCCACAATGTTGCTTAATTGCATTTGCACATCAAATATGATCTTTACATTGATCAGATTAAAATGTTTCCTGTTAACATATAAAAATTCATCATGTGATGGCGCTTTTATAGCAATGTGTGTGCAGTCGATAGCTCCCATTACATTAGGAAAATTGGCTCTCGCTGCAAATTGCGCTTTAATGTTGACCTGTTCAGCTGCATTGTATGGGAATTTGATACACCTGGCTGACATGCGGATAAATCCGTCCCACACGGCTGGCATGGCTCGGCTCAGGGTCGACTGGCACAGTCCCGATCGCTCGGCCAGCTCCCTCTGGAATGTCCCGGTTGCTAGGAACCCCAGTGTGGTCAGCACCTGTATGGGCACAGGCAGCGCATGGCTCACCGCTGTGTTGCGCTCCAAGGCCGGCCGCAGCTCTGCGCACAGTTCCAGGAGGATTGCCCCTCGGGAACCTAAAGCAGCTGATGAGCCAGTTGTCATCATGTGCCAGTAAATCCTCTCTGTCTCTGAACACACTCTCTCTTAGTATTGCACCATTTACAATGTCTTCTAATACTGCTAAAGCAGCCATTGTTTTTAACGGTAATTTTTGCGCATGCTTTTATATCCACTCATGTAATTGCAGACACGTGGGTGTGGTAATTGTTTATCAGTGTTAATTGTTCATGTGTCTCTGAAGTGCACATCACTCTGAGGACTACTTGTTTTCACATTTCCCAGCATCACCTCTAAGTGTCGCCAAAGGATCAACAGCTGTAGAAACATGCATACGCCAGCCATGAAGTTGGGGTGAGGCACCGCATATTTCCACGATCATTTCACTCTTGATACATCTGAACTTTGCCATGAAAAAGAGCGTGCGCCACCTTTTTGTGCGTACGCACCCTTTGTACATGAGGCCCCTGGAGTGGACAGGTTCGTGAGCTGGTGTGACGCTCACCAACTCCAGATTAATACAGGTAAAACAGTGGAGATGCTGATGGATCCAAGGTCAGTTGGGGATCACAGCTCCGTGGCAATACACAGACGTAACATTGAGCAGGTTAACTCTTATAAATATCTGGGGGTCCATATTGATAGCGACTTAAGCTGGCACACGCAAGTGGCAAGTGTCTGTGCCCGAATCCACCAGCGCCTGCATTTTCTACGTCGGCTCAGAGTGTTTGGTGTCTGTAGGAACATTATGTTGATTTTCTATAGAGCAACCATTGAATCTGTGTTACGGTATGGCATTATCAGCTGGTTCAGCAACCTAACTGTTAAATCAAAGTCTTTTTCAAATATTAAAGGGAAACTGTCGCCAAAATGCAACCTCTTTTTGTGAATGTATCCAAGTCAAACTTTCGTTTAAAAGCATAATTACGACAGAAACGCCCCTTTTAAGATAGAGCGTATTTTCGTTTCAAATTGCCGTTTGAATGGTGTGCTGCGGGCACTATGATTGCATCGCTGCGCTGCGATGTAGTACCCTATCACTCCAATGGAAAAAAATTGTAGCGAATGGAAAAGAATTACATAAATTTGATTCATTTTGATTGGATTTGGTTTATTACATAAGCTAATTAACATGTAATTCAAACAAATATATACTATTCATCTTGAATAGATAACTTGATTATTATGCAATTCAAACAAGTATATTTTATATATTTTAAATAAATAATCTGATTATTATTCATTTAGAGTAATTATACTTTATTAATACTGAATACATGAACCTGGTGATTATGCATTTCAAATAAATAGGCTTTATTACACTAATGAATATGCATTATGTAAGGTTTATTAGGTAGGTTTGTGTTAAAATTATCTAAAAAAATGAATGGAATTTTGTCATGTAATAAAATTACATAAATCTTAAAAGTTAGGGTTAAATATTTCTGTATATGTAAGCACATATATGTAAGCACAACAGATATAAGCATTCGTTCATCCCACTCTCAGTCAAGCTCATTAATGGGCAGATTGCTCAGGATGGATGGAAATGATCAGGGGCCATGTGACGCTGAATTTGCACAGAGATGAATTGCACTATTTATGTGACTCTGTTGAGTATTTCATTTATTATCTATTGCTCATTTGTGTAGTGGAATGTCGTTGTGGGTGGAATGTCCTGTCCGCAGCAGACCCCTTTGTCCGAAACAAATTTCTCCCACGGGAGACGAATAAAGATAACTTGACCTTGACCTTGAAGTGTAACAAGTCTGGTGTTTGCTGCAATAATCTACTCTAGGATGTGTCTCAGCGCTTAGATTCTAGCAGGATAATCTATGGAGACTGACTTGATATCATAATATAAAGTTTATAAAGTTATAAAGTTTTCTGTCCGCTAGTTGACAGGTAGCTTATGTGTGGTCGCAAGGAGTGCAAGAGATATGGACACATCTTCACGTCTGTCCTCGAGCAGGCGATGTTGAAATGCTTGAAGACATGTCAGACCTGCGAATGGACTCATTCATATAAGACGATATCACTGTTAACAGAGACTCCATCAATCAATCAATCAAATTTTATTTGTATAGCGCCAAATCGTAACCAGTTATCTCAAGACACTTTACAAAGTCACTTCACTTCACTTCTTACTGAGGGAAATGGTGCAGCTCATGTCCGAGATAAGAGATCAACCTGAACTAAACACCACCTACTGACCAATCAGGTCTCTTGATTCAGGAGCTCAGTAAGCAGATCGTGAAAGGGAGGAGGGAGAGGGAGACGAAACACAGATATGAAAGTAAACATTTGTACTGCTTTTTTATTTTCTCCATGGGTCCGTTTGGTAAGACTGAGAGAATAAGTCTAAATCTGTCTGTTTGTCCTTCCTGCATTCGGCCGCTGCAGCTGAGTGGATTTCAGTCTGGATTATGTGTAATTTCTTCATATTTTTCTAAAATCATAGTTTGCTCTGAGTTTGTAAAATATGCTGATCAGCTGACGGCAGACTTGCCCGTGTTTAGATTGGTCATTTGCTCCCTTTTACGTGAACACGCTCATGGAGACACTGGGTGGACTTATCGAGTTGATAACCAGTCTTGTGTGACTGTTTAGCGCGATTGCCTTTGTCAGGTTAAGTGGAGCCACATCAGGAAAAGATGTGCTGGGTATGTTGAACTCGCTTCATAGTATAGGCCCCAGGGGTCCGTTTCAGAAAGCGGGTTTAGTGAAAACCCCAAGTTTGTTAACCCTGAAATGAGGGAAACCTAGGGTTTGCCTCATTTCAGGGTTAACAAGGGTTTTCAGAAAGAGAGATAACTTTAACTCTGAGTTGGTTACTATGGTAACTGAGTCTGTGAACCTAACCTGGTCACGAGCAGGTTTTCTTCAGAAAACTCAGAGTTTCGCTCTGTCTCCTCCCTCTAGAACAGGGGTGTCATAGATACGGCCCGCGGGCCAGCCAGGAGGTCTCATCAGGCCCGCGAGACATTTTGGGGAAGGGGAAGAATATATATATATATATATATATATATATATATAGGCCTATTTATATTTTTAAAGAGAGATTTTTATAGATGTATATATAGAGAATTTGATGATCGTTTATCTGATCACGATATTAGGCATGAGCTGCCCTCACACTGAGGTCCACTGGTTGAGCCGAGGAGCGGTGCTCAGACGCTTCTTTCAATTACGCACAGAGATCGCTCAATTCATGGCACAGAGAGGAAAGCAATTGGCAGAGTAAGATAAGCCAGACAGGGCTACAGGTCTTGCTTTTTCAGTGGACATTACAGAACATTTGAATGTGATGAATGTTAACATGCAGGGCCGCAACAAACTCGTCACAGAGTACTCCGACAGCGCTCGTGCTTTCCAAATGATATGTGCTCTGTGAAGGGCGCAGCTGTCCCAGCACAACCCAGCCCACTTCTCCTGTCTAAAATCTGTACCTGTGGATTACGAAAGTATCGACACGTACAGGAACACACTGTTGGTGCTAATAGCCGAGTTTAAAAGTCGATTAACTGTCTTCACTCAGCTGGAGAGGGATTACGCACGTGAGAGAGGAACTCCGAATGGAGCTGATCAAACTGCAGTGTAGCGCACCGTTAAAGTACGAATCTACATCTGATCGTTTGACATTACTTTATAAAAGACAGCATTTGCATCAAAGGCAGTCTGTATGTTTGGGAATATATGTATGCGAGCAGGTATTAACGTGAGGGATGAAGTCCAAACTGCGCAGTCGGCTGACGCACGGTCATCTGAGGGACATAATGAAAATCGCCACCGCTCAGAAACTAGTTCCTGATGTCGACAGGCTGGTGGAAGTGAAAAAGTGTCAGGTGTCGACCAGCAAGTGAAAATGTGAGTGTTCCTTTTCCTCAGTTTCAGTTTCACATATACTGCCGGCCACAAACTTGACTGGCAAAATCTCTCCCTCTCTCTTTCTCTCTCGTCACTACACACTGGATTCCACATGCCCTGATCCCAGGGCAGCTGGTTTAACCCCGATATCAGGTCGGACTTTCTGGACAACAGGTGGCTGTTTTATAGCCTTAACCAGCAATATTTGAAATTAATAATTAATGAATCACAATGAGATTTAAACACTAAATGTATTGTTGTTTAGAGTAGTGTAAATAGGAAAAAGTTTACTATGCCACTTGTTGTTACACTTCCCGGTTGTACAGTATTATTATGTGCTATTATTGTTAACCTATTCTTTCAAATGTGTCATTGGTGAATGACAAAGACGTTCACATTTGAAATTAATCTTTGTTAATATGTTGCAAGGATCGAATGTTGCTTTATTAAATTTTTTGTTGTTTATGCAACAACATGAAATGCTCACTGATTGTTAAAAGTATCTGGTGGCTCGTATTGAATGATTTCAAATAATAAAACTGTAGTAGCCGATATATCTATGTGTTAAGACATCTTGATGTTGGCTAAAAATAGTCCGGCCACTTTGAGGTCTCATCGGAACAAATCCGGCCCACTACCTAATATGAGTTTGACACCCCTGCTCTAGAATGTAAAACCCTCATTCGACTTCCTCATTCATTCAGCCCGTCTCACGCGTGTGTTTGAGCGCTTACCGAATTTAAAGAAGAAACGTTGCGTCTCTGCTCTGACCGCTTTGCAAAAGTCTTTTATAATTATGATACAAAAAATCAAAAGACAAATCTGTGTCAAAGTCATCATTTTTAGATTTTCCACCAACACTGCCGAGAGCACTCAAATAAGACTGTAAGTTATTGGATTTTGAACACAATTCAGTTGAATCAACATGAATTATAATGTATGTGAAGTCAGCATCATGTTAGGGATAAAGCTAATGCACATTAAAACAGCCACTGAATGATATTTCATTAGTTTAATATTTAAAATATGATTGAAGTGCTTCCATGTACGTTTTTTTCTCCCGCTGGATTGCTCCTAAATTAATATAAATTTTAGCTTCCGGTCGTGATTAAGTATTAAATAAATAGTTCAAACTTGCAGATTTACTTGAGCAGCAGTTTCTTCCCACGCCGCTTCTCTCTCTTTTGCAGCTGCAGCCGTGTTACTTTATTTTTCTCAAAACATGCTCGTATTCGCTGAACGTCCGCATGAGGGTTTCGAGCTCCACTGGTGTGACGTAGGAGGACCTTTTTTTGTGTACCGTTGCCATGGTGAATCGTGGTATCGGGGCTCCATTAATGCTGGCTTTTTATAGTCAGCGTGCACGCACTTAACTCTGGCTGTACCTACTCAGAGTTGATTGAACTAACTCTGATCAGCTGTTCTGGAACCGAAAACTCAGAGTTTCCTATCTCAGAGTAGATTGACTCAGAGTTCAGGGTTAGACTCAGAGTTTGTTGAACCTGCTTTGTGAAACGGACCCCAGGTCTAGACTGTACAGCATGAATCACCATGAGTAGCACTTAGCAACATTCGGCACATTGGAACCCTTAATCAGAACCAGACTCATGTTGAATGTCTACCCCGACAGGAGGGGCCGAAAAGTGGGATAGAAGGTCACATCAAATATCCTCAATTTCGACATTTTTCAACAAAAATCAAGTGGAAGGTGATTGTGATACTTTTAGCATTTGTAAAGGGCCTGTGGCGAGTTTGTGCCCAGGGCCCGTGGTCATGATAATCTGGCCATGTCAACAACAACAGGTAATACATACTTATGGTTATGATGCCAATAATAGTGGTACACAAGTGGAAAGATTAGCAAGAACAGCATAGTAATGATAAAGGCGGATATACCTGAGTCATAAATGTCTCACCAGGTGTTTCTCTCTCTTTCTCTCTCTCTCTCAATCATTCGTGCCTGAAGTGTGTGGATGAGTGGAAATGTTTGATGCACATGATGGATGCAGCAAACCAAACAAAGGAAAAAGGTTGAGGAGGATGCAGCTGGCCCGGCTGAGTGAGAGAGAGAGCTTCTAAGAAAAGCTCCAGTGGTACATGCGTTAAAATATAATTTAACTGCTTTTTCTGCAAGTCCTGACATCTTTGGTTACACCTGTGCAATAATCATGCCGTCTAATCAGCATCTTGATATGCCACACCTGTGAGGTGGATGGATTATCTCGGCAAAGGAGAAGTGCTCACACTGAGAAAAATGATTCATGGGGTTAGTTTGTAAAGCTTGAAATCAAGAGCCTTTTCTACATAAAAAAGGTAAGTTTGTTACATATACATGTTTTAATCAGTTAATAACTTATTTTAAGAAGTTTGTCAAACTGAGAATATAGAAATCTGTCTTAACTCAGTAATATATTCATTTCGAATGGACATTTCTGTGTCCACTCAGCAAGAGACAATATTTAGTTAGTGCAACTTGTAAATCTATTAAGCATCCTTTAAAAGCTGAGTAAGACTGGATTTGCCCGCACTTGTTTTGCCCAAAGGCCACGCCTGCCGCAAGAAAGTGGAGGGAGAGAAACGGAGGTTGCATCATTTCAATCTAATTTAACGTTACTGGATGAGTACTTTTTGCTTTGTTTAATTTGCAACACTTAATGACTGACTGTTTAAACACACAGTGCAAGGAATCGTTTTTTACACAATACTAAAAGCAGGTTTTCAGTTAACTGTTCATTAAGCTATTGTGATGTGGTAGACTTTAAGCTAACATTTGTTCGTGCTAGCTAGCTGAGTCTTTCTGTTTTGTTTTGTTTTGTTTTGTTTTGGAGAATGATGTTAATTGGCAATTAACGTACATTAAATTAATTATTATTCATTAGAAGCAGAGCACAAATTAATTGTGAAATTATTTTTCTTTTGTTGTTTCATGATTGCAATCTTTAAAATCTAACATATACAGTTGAGATCGGTAATTGGTATAGGTCAGGCATTGGAAACATCATCCTTCACTCTCTTTCCTAGTGATGTTATTATAAAAAGCTCATCTTCATTGAGGTTCAATTGAACATTTTTTATTTTTCTTATTCACAGGATGATTCTGTGGAAAGAAGGAGAGAGGTGGCTATCTGTGTCACAGTCTGCTCCACTCTGCCAGTCTGCCACACCTCCTCATCAGACCAACTCCCTACACCTGTCTCTGCTCCACTCTACCTGTCAGCCACGCCTCCTCATCAGGCCAACTCTCCACACCTGTGATAGCCCTGGCTGCATTTAAGCCTGCTCCTGTCTCTGCTTCAGTGCCAGATTGTTCTTGTACTATGCCTGACTTTCCAGCGTTTTTCCCCGGACTGATCACCTGTTGCCGACCTCGTCTGTCCCCGACCTGCCTGCCTCGTCTCTGCCCTGGATATTACCTCAGCCTTCTGTCTTCGACCACGAGTTTCGCCTATTCCCTCCTGGTTACACACCTGCTCGGCTCTGTGGCTACACAGCTCACCACTGGACCTGTCTGCCAGCTAGGTAATCCACCTGTTGTTGGCTTTGCCTTCAGTCAGCGACACCAGGCTCACTCCTTCTCAGATCTCGCAGAAGATCACTGTGAGCCAAGACTTTTCACCCTGCCACTGTATAAACTGTTAAAGACTGCAGTGATAAATAAAGGTCATTACCGACTGATATCCCGTCTGCCTGTGCTGCTTTTGGGTCCTCACCATACCCGTTACAATCTGAGGCTTAGTGGTGTATCTCAGAGAAAAGGAGGAAGATCTCTTTAAAGATCAGTTGGTAGGTAAATTGAAAACTTAATTTCATAGTATAGTCTCTGTTTTACTGCCATTTTTAAATATTATGACCTATAAATACTAACATTTTCTCTGACCTACTTACGCCAGGATGGTGGAGGAGATAATACCGATGAAGTGATGAAGATTGTCATTAACAGAGGTGCCACAACATCTGATCCAGCCAGTGCAAAGATTGTGCTTGAGGGAACAGCAGCCATATGTGTAACTTCACAAGTTTTTGGAGCTTGTGTACACGATTTTGGTTAACACTCATTCGGGTGTGGTTAATTTTTTTTTGTCTAATTATTATTGGAAGTGGGCATGTGTTTTTGTTCAAAATGATGAAAATCATTTACTGTTTAAGTTTTCTAATAAACGGTTTGCTCATAAAACAGGAATTTCTATGTGTAATTTATTTTAACTTAGGTAAATTAAGTTACTAGTACACAAAAAAAGGGCAAACAAATGGACTTTTATGAGCAGAATAAAGGCAAAATAAATGAGTAGGAATAACTTAAATTGAATCATTTGACTACTTAAAAACATCAAAACGTTTTAATTAGAATTCAGTTGGTTCAACTTATTTTAACTTGTTGAGGACAAGAAATGTCATGTTGGTTGTACTAGACTAACTCTCGTGGGATTTACTCAATAATGGCTTAGTTGAAAGTACTTAAAAAGATCCATGCAAATTGTTAACTTAATTTTTTTAAGTTGAGCCAGTGTATTATTTTTTAGAGTGCACTAACACAGATTAGAATAACTTGTGAACAATATTTGAGAGAAATAGGCCTTTTGTGTACATAGAAAAAGTCTTAGATCTTTGAGTTCAGCTCATGAAAAATGGGAGCAAAAACAAAAGTGTTGCGTTTATATTTTTAACAAACATAACAAAACAATCACATTTTAACTCATTTGTTGTATTCTCACTGTTGAACACTTCCATTTAGATCTTACATATAAGACATGAAATTGATGAAAACCACATACTAAGAATTAATCATGAATAAATAAAGGGTCCCCTGTCCCTACACTGTGCTTACCCTGTAAGTACTCAGTAAGATGAGGGTTGCGTGCTGAATTATGAAGTTTCCACTGTTCCCCTGTTCCTACACTGTAAGATCTAGTCTTGAAGATTTCCGATTCTCACTCTTTGGCAGCACAGGCGGTTACAGGAGCACACTTTCTAATTTAACCAGACGTCCACGGCTGGCTCCCTTTGCTACGACTGTAACTCTTGATTTTCCTCGCTTGTCGCTTTCCTTTTGAGACGGTTTGCCTTCATCTGAGCGTCCAATTTGTTTCTTTTTCTTTGGATTCTCTTTTTTCTCCTCTTTTGCTTTTCAGCAACTGTTTCCTGTTTTTTAGAGCTGAGATTTCTGCATGGAAGCTGCAATGCTGACCATACCGGATGTTGGAGCATTTTTTCCTTTCTCATTCAGTTCAGTTTCAATTTCAGGAGTGAGTCAGAATGAGTCAGTATCCGGAGCTCCCCGACAATAAACAGTGTCTATATTTCTGTTTGAAAGTCCCTGAGACGTCAAAAGACTCCGGAAACTGTGGATTCTTGGCGAGACAAGTGTAGGATTTGCATGTGCGTCAGGATGCCGTGAGTAACACGCACGCAATGTTTTGCTCAAAGGGTCTTAAACAAATGACGACTTCACTGGAACTGAACTAGTAAATTGAGGAAAAAAGAATAATGGTTAATCCTCCAGTTGATGCTGCTATGGCAGAGGACAGATTTAAATCACTAAGTGCATCCCGCAGAGGGAGACTCGGGGCATGCACGCGCAAAATGTATGAAATCAAGACCTTACTGGAGCAAGGTGGAGATGTTGAAAAGGTGAATGAAGGTTCTGCAACATTCCAAACTTTACTCAATGAATTTAATGAGATTAATGGATCGATTCAAATGCTCTTGTCTGAGGAATTAAAGGAAAATAATAAATGTCCACATTCAGGAATTTCTTAAAGGATGCCCGACTTAAAGTTACCACAGAGAGAGCTGCTCTGCTTGCCCGTGCAGCAGGTGTAAAAGCAAATCATGCACTGGAAATGGAGAAGGCTCAATTACAAACTTGACTTGCCTTCTAACTTACGGCTAATTGTGTCAAAGCTACCTCATAAACTGAGGGAGAGGTGGAGAACAGAGGAGTCAGAGGAGAACAAGATTGAGTGACCTTTATTGAAAGACAAGCTTAAATACTTGAAGATCCACTCTTCGTTAACATTCACGATCCTCTTGCCAATGCAAAGACCTTAAAGACCAAGACTATCGCTATGAGTTAACCGGTCTAGAAGTATGCTCTGTTGAAGGTGGTACATATCTGAGATTGCCAAAGTTATACACTCAAAGCAAGATTCCTGTTACGAAGAAAAACACAGGTGGATCTCAACAAATGGCCTTACCTGCAGGAAATCAAGGTAAAGGATTTTAATGCTGATGTGGAACTTCTGATTGGACTGAATGCTCCAAAAGCTATAGAGCCATAGGGAATTATCAATCGCCAAGGAAATGGCCCCTATGCAGTGAAAACACACTGTTGGGATGGGTGGTTCATGGTCCACTTAATGCTTCCACTGCTATGGAGGATGAACATCCTGTGGCTTTAGTAAACAGACTCTCCATTGTGCACCTTGAGGAGCTTCTACAAAGCCAATATGCGCACGATTTCCCCGAGAAAAATTCTGAAGAGAAAAGGGAGGTGTCAGCTGATGACCGAAAGTTCATGCAGGTTGTATCGAGTTCTGTTACTACTCTGTTAAGAGATGGTCACTACCACTTACCTTTACCTCTTCATGATCAAAACATCATCACGCCAAACAACCGCCAGAACCAGCAGAGCAACAAACATTACACCTGAAAAGAAAAGGATCATGTTTATGCAACCGAGCATAAAGGCTTCATGAGTTCAGGGCCCTGACCTGGCAAACTCACTTGTTGGCATTCTGCTCAGGTTCCGCCAAGAGTCTGTCGCCATTATGGCAGATATCGAGGGCATGTTTCAGTGCTGACAATGAAGAGGACATAAACTTCGCTCAGATTCCTGGATGGAGACACCGAACAATCTCCATTTCTGCTCAGTTCAACTCTTCCACTGTCAAAGGCTTTTGGTGTGGGAAAGCTTTAATAGTAACAACTGCTTCTCTTCTTTTGTTACTTTTCAAAATCAAATGGTCTGTGACTCTGAGGCTCCAGGCTAAAGCTCTTTTCAGGCGCCACCAGCTGGAACGGTGGCTTATCAGTTTTCCAACACGCAGGAGTTCTCTGTGACTGTTGAAAGCTGTTGTTACATATTGGTTCTCCTCATACACCTCCTCCTCATGCATTAATCTGTCCCAGTCAAGTATACACATGATTACACTGTTTCACATTAGTGGTCTCTATGATGTCTGCGATCCTATTGGCAACAAAAGTCTTCAGCCGCAGCGCTTCATTTGCAGGGTAATTTAGCACAGCTGTGCTATCTGTCCTGAAGATCAGTCTGAAGCTCCGTTCTCATCATCTCGTCAGTATTTACAGCCATTACTGCTGCAGTAAGCTCCATACGTGGAATAGTTGTTTGTTTTAACCCTCTATGGTATGCATTATGATGCCAGTTGGGAAAAAAATTGAGTGTTTTTTGTCATTAAATAGACCAAATAAACATAATCTGAAGAAATTTTCAAGAAAACATTTGTTGGGGGTACTTTTTGGGGTGCGTTGCCTTGAGGCAACACTGTACCATAATGGTTAGTAATGAAAAAAGTTATTGTTGAAGCGAGTGTTGCCACTCTTACAATACGAAGAGATTAAACAGGCTGCCCTCGGGGTGTCAATCCAGAGACTTTCCTGCTAGTGACGGAACGTTCATTAATCTTCCTGTGGCACTCACGGATCGACGGGACTATGCTAGCGGGCCCTTAGCCCTCGAGGAATGATTGACTTAAGATCTCTATTTTAATCAATAATAAACGTCAAATAACCTCAGTATAGATTTTAAGAGATTACATTTTAATCCATGGCATTCAAAAAAATTCACAAGATTTTCACTTTAACCACCATGGATCCCTTAGTGTTCACTCCTCGCTCACTGGCCTCGTCCTCGACCTGAGACACTTATGAGCCTTGAGGCGTGCGGACACAGGAAGGGGGGGAAGGCGGAGTAAGGCTTCCATATGTGATTCTCTCCCACTGGCTTCTGTAGGTCTCCCGACTCCCTGACAAACTTTTTACTACTCACTTAGTTTTGTTGTCTAGTACTTAGCCCCTATAGGAGTCTCTCTTTGCACCTCCCCAGGGTCACCAAGGGGAATTCCGAAACCTACAGTTATCTCTGTAAGGGTCCCTAACCTCAAAAAGCATAACAGTTATAAGCTTTTAACCAGGCCCCAGCCCAGGGAGGGGCCCCGACAGATTCTCTACCAGATGTATATGTGTATATGTGGGTCGTCGGTCGTGTAGCCGTAGTGTGGTTGCGCATAAGCTTAGCTCTCGGGGGGTTCACGAGGATCTTTGAAGAAATGATCAACTCACAGAAACGGACAACCAGAATCTCCCTTAAACGTTTTAAAGGGTCTTTATTAAGTCAGAATCGTCAATATTCATTTTAGACTCAAAAGTTAAAAAAATAGAAGAGATTAACAAGGGGCTCTAAACTGAAGGGGCATCAAATGTTCCCTCATCTAGTTTCCTACTGTTCTGTTCCTCCTAAGACTTTAATCACATCATTGCAGTCAAGCCATCTCAGACAAACGTTTGTTGCTTCACTTTCGAGTCGTCTAATAAACTCCGAGCTTCACAACTGTGCTCCACACTTCTATCAGTGATTCACAAATTCCCTAACATATAGCACCTCAATCTGTTTAAAAGAAATCAGTGCTCTAAACACTTCTATACTAACACCTTGATCTGTTTAAAAGATCTCAGTGTGCTATACACCATGTAACTAACACTTGTCCAAGAGGCTCTCGTACCATGTGATTTATCTATCCCTATATCTGATAAAATTGCAGTCATAATACCAACATTTTGAGTTTGTTGAAGACATTCTCATGCTGTATGACTTCCAAGCCAAATGAGATCTGGTTTGAGTCTTGTGAGAAGACTCTCGAGCAGCAAGAGATAGCTGCTTTTATACTGCAAGGGGAAAGTACCTAACCATTCCGTCCTCGTACAACATCCGCGTGAACGGACCTTTTTCTCCATGCAAAACTGACGAACAGTCCGTTCTCGCGGCCATGCACGTGTCAAGAACGTGTCAAGACCCTGCACCTGCACTCTAGCTGGAAAGTCCCTTGGTCAAACAGGGGTAAACACCATAGACTGTATAAATAATGGACGAAGTCTCAGTGACGTCACCTGGTGAGAGAGCGGCGAGCCGACACGTAATGGGAAACTTAAAATAACTGATCTTCTCATCGGTGCAGTTTGCTGTAATCTCTTAAACTCCTGACTCCTATTTACTGGCCGACGAACACTGCACAGGCTAACAAGCAGCAAATATTTCAATACAGTAACACTAACATTTAACTCACCGAGAAGCTGGAGCTCAGACTTCTTGCACGGCCATAAAGTTCCTTAAATCCCACAGAGAGTTTATTTGTCCAAACTTTGAATGAAAAAATCCCCAAAAGTCTCCAAAAAAATTGCTGTTTATAACAAAAACGTTTTTTGTACCAGGCTGTAAACATGTTTATTTCTGCTGTAAAAATGGGCATTTTCCCACCTGCTGTAATGGTATTTCTTGTTTTCTGGAGCCAGCCTCAAGTGGCCACTCAAGGAACTGCAGTTTTTTGCACTTCCGCATTGGCTTCATTTTTCAACACCGGAGGTTGCCACTTGGTGAACACATGCTGGCTCAAAAAATAAAAAATAACACCAGCTGTGTCTCGGTGAAAAAAAGGTCACGTTCCATGTCTGGGTCACATAAGTTCAACACTTTCCATCTCTGGGTTACTAAAGTTTAAAGGTGAAATATTATGCTCATTTCTGCTTGTTGACATAGTTCCTTGACGTCTAAATGGAACCGAAGGATTGAGCACAGCAGGGTTCTTTACACAAGTTCCACAGCCCTTCTCCAAGCGGCCGGTTTGAGTGCCTTTCCCTTTAAATGCTAATGAGCTACTGTGCGCCGCCCAAAGACGGTATTTGCACCGCCCACCTCTTCCTGCCGGGCGGAAGAGGACGGCATCGTGTGACCATGGCAACGGGTGAGTCTGGGGGAGAAATGGCTGCCGGACAAATAAATGCGGTGCAACCGTACATGTTCGAGCCGGAGTCCGACCCAGAACAAGAAGAGGCTCCAGCAGAAAGTCAGCAGCCAAGATTGAACACGGATGTTTCTCAGTGGTTAGTAGTTAAATTTGTTACCTCAACATTACTTTTATGTTACTGCATAGACTAACGAAAGTTTTACGGGCTTACTGGTCGTCTCCCCCATGTTGTTACAGATAACAACCCCCTTCTCCTACCCCGAGTGTTTACACATTAAAGCTTAGCAAAACCTCGGCTGGCGTTTACTGGTGTTCAGTTGCAGTAACGTGGATGCAATTTAGCAATTGTCTTTACTAGAGAAAAGCGTAACCCCATATTTATTTATTTTTTAAAATGTACCTTTATGTAGCCAGGTCAGTCAATTGAGAACCTCTTCTTATTTGCAATAACGACCTGTAATTAGTTACTGCCAGCAATTTTCAAACTGTAGTTTTCAATGAGCCACAGTTGCCTCCCATCACCTCTCTACCAGCAGTATTGTTTTTAACTGGTTAAAACTGTTTATAAACTTTAACTAAATATTAAAAAAGAAACAACACGACGTGATTGCTTAGCTATCGTAGTTTCCAATGAATAACACAAATTCTGCTGAAAAACAGGTGTTCCTGTGGCAATTGTGAACAAATGCCTACAGAACCCGAGAATATCTGCTGTATGGAAATACAACGAGGAAGTGTGAACTCAGGGCAAACATGGTTGTCATTTTGCAGTCTATCTTTTCTATAATCCATTGTCACTCACTTACCTTTCATAATTTCTAGGTTACACGAATACTACAGCAGCTATCTGAGCCACCATGTCAGGTCCTGAGTTTTTGTCTGTACTTCCTGTTTTATTCTGTTAATCTCCCCACTTCCTGTTTGCATTCATTTGAGGTTTCTTTACTCCCTGTGTGTGTGATTGCTTATTGTTTTCACCTATGTCTCGTTGTCTCCTCCCCTCTTGTGTATATTAACATGTCTTCCCCAGTGTGTCTTTGTCAGATTGTCTGCATCCTTGTGAGTAGTTTTCCGGCGTTATTTCCTCGTGTTAGTTTCTCAGTGTATGATCAGTTTTCCTCGTGTTCTACTTTTGCCCAGTGATTTTGTACTTCTGCCTATCTAGTTTGCTACCTTGGTTTTGACTTTTGCCTGTTTTTGGACTACGACTTTGCCTGCCGATTTTGTTCTGCTGCCATTGACTGATCTCCCGTGTACCGAACTCTGCAAATAAACGGTCAAACGAATCTGCTCTGCCTCAGGTCTGCTCTGTGGGTCTTGTTGTCTGTCTGAACGTGACACACCATCATGCATGGTGGACCATCTCTGGCTTAGAACCTGTCTGCCTGAATGTATTTTCACTGCAGAATGCACTGAACATTTATCGGGCAGACTATGGACCTTTACGTCTGAGGGGAATAGTGCAGTAAGCTTTTGGTCACATAAATACTATTAATTTATCGCAAAAGTAAGAAACATTTGAAAACATGTGTTGACATGCATGAAATAATAAGAAGAAGAAAATAAATACCTGAAGTGGAACAGTTGAACTTTATATATTAACTTCAGTATCAATATGAAAATAATAACAAAGAAAGTATCTAGTTGCCATGGATGTGAACATGACTGACTTTATATTGAATTGTGTCCAGCCAATATAGATACCTAGCCTACAGAAGCTTTGTAAGCTGGTGCTGGGGCTTTCTGGGGCAGAAGGTGAGAGTTGTGCTGCCTGCCTGCGTGGTGCTGAGGATTCGTGCAGAGTTCCCTGACGCAGAAGGACAGTATGTTGGGTTCAGACCTGTCCTTGGTTGAACCTCGACACATAACTGGCTATAACGTCCAGCTTGTTGGGTCTCTCATACTGAGTCGAGAGGTCTTCGGGGATTTTGAGGCTCAGCACCTCGTTCACATATGGGGCAGGGTCCTGGAAAACCTTCTCGAAGATCAGGTCCAACAGTGCATCAACGTAGTCTGCAGAGCAATAAACAAAAATTAATGTTTACAGGAAAATTGCACTAGAACCAAAAAGCCTTGTGCTGCAGTGTTGTATAGTTTCTCTTCTTATTTATACATTCTCCTTATTTATTATTTATTGTGAAAATCATCTAAAAATAATTCAGATTTTATTTGTGTTTATTTTCAACATTTTGTGTTATGCCTGTGTCCATGTTTATTTTAAAAGTTTAAATAAAAGATTGTAAAACTTACGGAATGTTGGCTCTGCTTTCACAGGCTTTGCAGTGCATTCTCCACGTTTTGATTTGGGGAAGTTGACTCTGTACAGCAGCTCTCCACTTGTAGATGTTGCCTGTGGTCGGCCAGAATTTTCATTGTAATGCAGGGCAGCCAGGTAGAGTCTTGGGTGGAAAATTAATACTTTAAAAATGATAGCAAGCACACTAAATTATAATTAACTAAACAGATAGTGATGGTTTATTCACCTGCATAACATTCCAAGGTATGGGAAGACAACATTCTTGGGTGCAAACCGCAGAATGACGCTGTGAAATGCCTCCAGCGATGAGGTTTGATAGTGAGGGCTGAGCTTTGCCACATCTTTCAGAATTCTCTTGTTTGTCAACGCCTTCTCTAGCCTGCGGAAAGCTGGTGTTCCTGAAAAAAAATCACATGAATTCAAACTGTTTAAACATCTTTTGGAAAAAACACATTTTACACACAATTTTGTTTGTCTATCTACCTGCTGTCAACCATTTGCTCTTGTCCCTTGAAGTGCGCTGCGGATGCAAGCACTGGGGGAAAGCAGGGTCTTGGTGAGTGTGGACGTCTTGGACATGGTTAAGAATGGAGGTCCACTTAGCCACTCTCTCTGGCCCTGACGTAGAGGAGGCTGCTGTCCAGTACACATGATTCTTTATGCTGCGAAGCCACTTCTTCAGCTTCTCGCAGTCTTTGTTCTGGGCTATCTTGACCAATTTCTTGGACAGTCCTAATAAAACAATATTTAAGTCACGTTCAGATAAACAGTATATGTTGAATACAAATTAATTCTAACCCTAACCCATGTAACACATTAGTAATTATGATAATAGGAAAAATGTCCTGTGTGGACCTGTGAGCAAGGGCATTTTATCCTGATTTTCCCCCCCTAACACACAAACACAGTAACAAATACCTTTTTCCATGTGCCAGACATCGTAGTACTGTGTCACATTGGCCTCCCTCAGGAACTTCTGGATCTGAGGGTGACGGTCTGTGACAATGCTGTCCAATGTAACACCACGTGCCTCCAAGAGAGCAAGGCTCCTCTTCAGACCTTCTTTCTCCACGTGGTAACTTCCACCGACTTCGTTGCTCTGATCAGAAAAACACAAAAACAGAACATGTGAACAATATGATTTTTAAAAGCACTCATTAAACACAGATTAGTTAACTTGAATACAGATCACACTTTTTAACTCACCTGAACCAGCTGTATGTCAATAATAGTGTTGCTCCTCAGGTCCATCATTGAGTAACTGCCAAACTTGGCAGAGTGGCCTTCAAAAATAAATGTATAATTTCACAAAAATTACATTTTGCATATCACTTTGTTGTACTTCATAGTAACCACGTCTCTAAACAAAAATGTTAGGGTAAAATGTATCAGAGAATCTTGTATACCTGGTGAGTCACCTAGGATAACACTCTCCTGCTGACTAAGCTGCCCCATCATGCCGTCCTGCACAGTCTTCCACGTGTGTACGATGGCAGGCTCTATGTACGTCCGTGCATGACGCCGAAAAGTGTCATACTGAAACATCTTCAGCTGCATTGCCCGGAAGATCTGAGGACAGACAGACAGACAGACAGACAAGATGTAAAGGGGAAAAAAAGGAAATTCTGAGGTTATTAACTTACGTCACATCTGCTGACTCAGACAAAACTGTGACAGAGTCCTCAGGATCATACGTAGAATCCTTGGGGTCGGGAATGTCCATGGATGAACTGCCCTCAAATGGATTCTCCTCTTCCTCCTCCTCAAGTTCCAAGCAAGCCTTTACTTGGTCTCTTTATTGGGGTTGATGTTAAGAATGGTTGAGAAGTTGAGATGGCAATGGTTGAGGTGCCAACACCAACATCAGCACAGGACACTGATTGCTGTGTGCCTTTGATAGATGAAAACAGAATTTTCATTAGCCACTCCATATTTATCACAGAGTAAAACAAAAATTACATTATAGAGAAACATAGTGACTAATATCACATGATGTGCTTTTGGTCGACAAACCTGTGCTTCTGAAGTGAGGCTGGAGAGTTCTCATGGAAAGCTGCCAACTGTGCATGTCACTGGTCAGTCTGTCTGGCAGGCAACATGATGCACCACAGGCTGCTGTACAGATGTGCTTGTCTAAACACAAAAGAAAGTTACAAGTTATGTGTCCGCTTTCTCATGCTACATGAAACAATAAAGTTATGTAGACAGAAATGATGGTCAATTTGATAAGGCAAAATCTGGCAAATCATAATCCGAGCAAACCCATGCAAATCTCTCATTTCACATTAGATTTAGTAAGTGAGCAATACACATTTGCGAAGCAACTTTTCTGTGTCCATGCCTGCATATAATTGATAGTAGCACAGCAGACATGTAGCAGGTAACCCCTGTCTCCGGCTCCAAAACAAAGTAGTGATTGCTTTACTGCAGATAACGTTTTGGTACTCTCAGGTCTTGTCATGAGCCAATCTAGTTTAGTTATGTTTTTGTCTTGTATTTCAGTGTTCAGTTATCATTTCTTGTTTTACCTTGTCTCTTTGTCTCCCTGTCATGAGTTCTTATTGTTTAATTTTGTATTTAATATATTGTGTTCTTGTCTTGATTTAGTCTTGTTTAGTTATGTAATTCATTTGTGTTTTATTGTCTAGAGATTTTCTGCATGAGTTCTATCACAGTCCTGAGTTTGGGTTTTAGTGTTTCCTGTTTTATTTTGTAGTTCTTGCCCTATGTATGTTTTGTCTTGTTTTACTTCCTGCCTTTGTGTGTTTTCCCGCCTGTTGGATTATGTGCCCTGCCCTTATTGTTTTCACACTATGTCCATGACCTTACCCTGGATTGTCTTCGTGCCGTGATTTCCTCGTGTCTCTTGGATTACCTGTTCCTGGTTTTGTTTGTGAGTTTATCGCTGTGCCTTTTGATTTTCCTTTTTGTCTTTTTTTATTAAACCAAGCATCTAAGTCTGCATCTGGGTCCTCACCTTTTTTGTTCAACGGAAACCGTGACAGGTCTGGTCTCTCATGCTAGCAGCTAACACTACACAGTAGTTATTCCAACACACAGGAAGACGTTCGATTGCCAAGTTACTCCTGGGCGTCTAACACAGTCCTTTAGTCATCAAAATAAAACTTGTCATAAAATTTTCGGATTACACTCTTATTTTAAGTCTTTTGTATATTGATGCTTGCCCTTCTGTCTATCTCGATGAGGTTGTCTCATTTCAGGCTTGGTGTGAGAAACATCATCTCATCCTGAACATTAACAAAACTAAAGAGATGATATTTGACCCCAGGGCAGTTAGATCACATGACCCTGTCTTAATTAATGATTGTCCAATTGAGCAGGTGGACTCATATAAGTATTTGGGCATTCAGATGGATAACTCAATTTTACTAAAGGGCAGTGATATAAAATCCATGTTTTACTGTTTAGTTGTGAAAAGGGGTCATTTACTTTGAAAGGACAAATACTTAATGATGTCACATGACTAGGAAATCCTGTTTGCAGCCCCTTTTATCATGGACATTTGACACTGACAAGATCATGATCTGAGGGCTCCCAAAGTTGACTGACTGTTCGATATTTCCGGGTCACAACTGGCATGTTTCTGTGTGACTTCCTGTGCAGCCACAGTTGCTTCCTGCTCACACACACACTTTCTTACAGCAGTTATAGAGGCCTTTAACAGAGCATCACAATATGTTGATTACAACAAATGCAAACTTATAAACTACTTATTTCCCCCCTTTTGTTTATTTATTTATTTTAAACAAGATATAACAAAGCAAATAACATTGCCAATATAAAATGCTTAAACCTTAAAAAAGTAAAAACTCATCTTTGTCTAATATCACACCAAGCAGATTATATGTTGTCAAGCAAATGTTATCATTTTAAAAAGTAATATTATGGAAAAACAATCTTTTAAGCATGTATAGGTAACTTCAACCTGTCAGATGACTTAAGCATCGGTACTAAACTTCTGGAGATTTCCACCATACATTATTTTGTTTTTGGTATTTTAGTCTCTCCAATTTGTTTTGTAATCAACTACTGATGAAGATTCAATAATCAAGTTTTATAAGCCATTCCATCCTAAAGACGGCCTATCGATTCACTCCTGAAACCCGCACCTTGCATAAAAGGTACTATATCTCTTTTGTATAGTTTGATCTCCTCAATGCGTCCCCCCTCTCTACAAAACACTAGGAAGAAATGGGAAGAGGACCTGGGTGAAGTGATTACAGATGACCTGTGGGAGGTGATTCTAAGTCGGGTCCACTCCTCTTCAATATGCGCCAGTCATGGGCTAATCCAATGTAAGATTATTCATCGTACACACCTTACAAAAGTTAGACTAGCCAAATTTTACGGAAATATTGATCCCACCTGTGACAGGTGCCATCAGTCCCCAGCTTCATACATTAATATGTTATGGTCCTGCCCTTCTCTTTACAATTTTTGGTCAGAAATGTTCAATACAATCTCTTTAAGTATTGAAGTCCATATCAGACCGACCGCCATAACAGCTTGCTTTGGTGTTCCTCCTACTAACCTGCAATTATCACAATATAAAGCAGATCTGGTGGCCTGTGTAACTCTTCTGGCAAGACGCCTGATTTTGCTGCACTGGAAATCACCCACTCCTCCTTCTCACTGTACGTGGATCAGGGATATTTTGTATTTTATTAAGATGGAAAAAATAAGATGTGTCACAAGAGGATCAACAAAAAGATTTTACAAAACATGGGATCTCTTTTTTGACTATGTTAAGGGGCTGCATCTACTTGATGTCTCATAATGAATGATATCTTTTTACTTATTTCTGTTGACTGGGATACTGTATACACTGTCTCTTTTTAAAAAAAAAAGTATTTTACTTCTTTGTATTATTTCCTTTTCATTTGACAGGCAGCCAAGCTATATGTTACGTTGTGTTCTAGTTGTTGCCTTAGTTTAGGCTATACCTTACATTACATTTATATTCCTGTACAACTTGCTACACTTTATTGTATCTAAAAATTTTCAATAAACAAAATTGTGGGAAAAAAATTATTTAGTTATTTATAATCTATCGTCTACATCTGCAACAGTTGAGGAAACTTTAGATAGTCTCGTTGTCAAGCTGATCTGTTGAAGGTGTGTGTGCATAGAAACGTGAGTCACAGTTGTTCCATACCTTTGATTAATCATAGTGTCTGTTACTGTTACGTGATCAGCTCTTAAAGGGGCACAACCCAATTTTATAACTATGCAGGAAATGTGCATTTTTGTCAGCCAGCCTTATTAATACTGCATCAGATTGCCATATTGTCATTATTACTGCATTATATTGGGTTGATGTTCAGTTATGGTCAGTGGTTTATTATTTTCCTTTGATTTTATTCCAGAACCACATATTCAAAGTCAGTAAATTGCCTTCGCAATAAAGACTCCTGATTCCAAAGTCAGACATCTCTTGTGGACTCCTTACCGGATCCCCTGCAGCGGGTCAATCCCCAGTCAACCAGGTTCAGTGATTTTTACAGTGCTAATGATTCCTTATGGTCCTAGCTCTTTTTCAAAGTATTGCATCGTAACTGGCGATGTATTGTGTGAGTGTAAAAGGCCAAAAATGGGTATGTTGCCTAGAGGCAACATCGTACCATAGAGGGTTAATGGAGCTCCTTTGGATTGGATTCGTTTGGCCTTTAGTTCAGTTCAGTTCAGTCTGATGACAGTAGTTTAACAAATTAGTCACCCAACTGTGGTTACTCATTGGGTAATACTTTATTACCTCAGGGAGAATGTTTCTGAAGTGAGAGAAGCAGTAATCTTCCCGAAGCTGTACAGAATGCCCCCACCAATGTTGAAGTAATTATAACGCCCTTGTTATGGTGAAAGCTAAGGTTGACTCGCCGGCACCAGGAAAGTGTTCAAATGTAGAAAGGGACATCTCCAGGATGTAAAAGCACTGCTTTGGATGAACTGATAAGGAACATAAAACACCTAGGCCTATTGTATTTAGCTCCGGCCTGTAGACTGTCTGACGGTGAGGAGCCATCTCAGAATCAGAAATACTTTATTATTCTCAGGGGGGAAATTTGGGCAAAATCCATCTGTGTGCACAGGCCCATTCTTCAGATTGTTTGTCACTATCATAACAACACCATTAAGGTGAAGGATGCTTAGGGAAAAGTCAGCGAAGAGCTTGGTGGTCCTGAATGATGTGAACAGATTCATTCATTCATGGTCCCAAATACAACGAGAGGGAGGAAATGGAGCTCAAGTTAAGCAGTACAGGAAGCAAAGGCAGCTGTAAGGGCATACAGAGATTGTTGACAATGTGCAGCAAGGCTGGGGAGGCTTGGAGATTAACTTGAGTAAACCAATTTGGAACAAAGCAAGTACCAGAGAAAGAAGGAAGCTGGTAGTGGAGCGTGTACGTTGACAAGGAGAAGTCGTAAGGTGTACTAAGGCTGTGGCTCAGGCTACGCAAGGACAGGGGATGAACTGAGAAAGTGTAGAGAAGAGGAAGATTAGCTGGAGGGACCTGTGGAGTATGGTGTTACGTTCCCCGAATATGGTTAGGTGACGTGGGGAGTTACAATAAATTAAAAGCCAGGAAAAAGAAGGTATAAGCAAATTTAAAGGAATTTATTTACAAATTAAAGAAAAATAGGAACCCAAAGCGAGTTTCTGACAAAAACAAACAAAAGAGAAGCTGTTCTATAAGTCAAACCCAAAATGACAGGACGACAAACTGGAAGGCCTCAAAGACAGAGCACCCTCCTCCCACAAAAGGAGTACGACACGTAACACCTCCCCCCATAAGAACAAACTTATAAAAAGGTTGTTATAGGAGGAATGCACAACTCCAGAAAAGTGTGAATCAGTTAACATCAGCTCACCCGCCACTATCAAATGATTGAGTAACATTACTCTCCGCAAAGCCATTGCTAAAGCACACCACATGGTGGAAACACCAGTACCAATCCCACTACCATCCTGTAACACGCCATTATGTCACAGGACAACATCACACAGAGTGGGGCAAGAATGAAGCTTAACAAGTGTATTAGCTTACCTCCTTATAGCACTGTGACAGTGGACTTTAGGTTTTGACTAAACAACAGGATGCACATTATCACACTCAAGATGTAATTTTTTTAACAGACCCCACAATTCCTGAGATTTTGTCGTCTACCAAACAGTTGACATGACACTCTCTGGTAAAAGTATGAAAATGTATACAAATACTAAAATAAGTAGAAAAAGTCAAATAAAATGCTGACTTTTTTGAAGAAATAGGCTTTCACAGATGTTTTTTTCGGGGCATTAAATCCACTTTGTATCTCATGGTATGCCCCAAAACATTGCAGGTTTTCATTCAAACACAGGAAAACATTGCATTTCACTTTAGACAAAAAAAAACATTGCTGCAAAAAATTCCGAAGAAAACAGGAAACAAAGAGTTTGACACGACCCCAGACCCCCCTCCCAAAGCTGTACAGAATGCCCCCACCAATGTTGAAGTAATTATAACGCCCTTGTTATGGTGAAAGCTAAGGTTGACTCGCCGGCACCAGGACAGTGTTCAAATGTAGAAAGGGACAGCTCCAGGATGTAAAAGCACTGCTTTGGATGAACTGATAAGGAACATAAAACACCTAGGCCTATTGTATTTAGCTCCGGCCTGTAGACTGTCTGACAGTGAGGAGCCATCTCAGAATCAGAAATACTTTATTATTCCCAGGGGGGAAATTTGGGCAAAATCCATCTGTGTGCACAGGCCCATTCTTCAGATTGTTTGTCACTATCATAACAACACCATTAAGGTGAAGGATGCTTAGGGAAAAGTCAGCGAAGAGCTTGGTGGTCCTGAATGATGTGAACAGATTCATTCATTCATGGTCCCAAATACAACGAGAGGGAGGAAATGGAGCTCAAGTTAAGCAGTACAGGAAGCAAAGGCAGCTGTAAGGGCATACAGAGATTGTTGACAATGTGCAGCAAGGCTGGGGAGGCTTGGAGATTAACTTGAGTAAACCAATTTGGAACAAAGCAAGTACCAGAGAAAGAAGGAAGCTGGTAGTGGAGCGTGTACGTTGACAAGGAGAAGTCGTAAGGTGTACTAAGGCTGTGGCTCAGGCTACGCAAGGACAGGGGATGAACTGAGAAAGTGTAGAGAAGAGGAAGATTAGCTGGAGGGACCTGTGGAGTATGGTGTTACGTTCCCCGAATATGGTTAGGTGACGTGGGGAGTTACAATAAATTAAAAGCCAGGAAAAAGAAGGTATAAGCAAATTTAAAGGAATTTATTTACAAATTAAAGAAAAATAGGAACCCAAAGCGAGTTTCTGACAAAAACAAACAAAAGAGAAGCTGTTCTATAAGTCAAACCCAAAATGACAGGACGACAAACTGGAAGGCCTCAAAGACAGAGCACCCTCCTCCCACAAAAGGAGTACGACACGTAACACCTCCCCCCATAAGAACAAACTTATAAAAAGGTTGTTATAGGAGGAATGCACAACTCCAGAAAAGTGTGAATCAGTTAACATCAGCTCACCCGCCACTATCAAATGATTCAGTAACATTACTCTCCGCAAAGCCATTGCTAAAGCACACCACATGGTGGAAACACCAGTACCAATCCCACTACCATCCTGTAACACGCCATTATGTCACAGGACAGCATCACACAGAGTGGGGCAAGAATGAAGCTTAACAAGTGTATTAGCTTACCTCCTTATAGCACTGTGACAGTGGACTTTAGGTTTTGACTAAACAACAGGATGCACATTATCACACTCAAGATGTAATTTTTTTAACAGACCCCACAATTCTTGAGATTTTGTCCTCTACCAAACAGTTGACATGACACTCTCTGGTAAAAGTATGAAAATGTATACAAATACTAAAATAAGTAGAAAAAGTCATAAAATGCTGACTTTTTTGAAGAAATAGGCTTTCACAGATGTTTTTTTCGGGGCATTAAATCCACTTTGTATCTCATGGTATGCCCCAAAACATTGCAGGTTTTCATTCAAACACAGGAAAACATTGCATTTCTTAAATTTCCATCTAGACACACCTCAGCTGTGTGGTGGTGCAACAGCAAAAACGTTTTTTGGGTATTAGATCCACATTAGATCATTCATTCCTGCCTACAATCAGCATATGGGCGGCATTGACCTTTCTGACATGCTGGTAACCCTGTAAAAGGCCCTAGCCCAGTCAAGCTGATGGTACCTTCCCCTCTTCGGATATATTCTTGATCTGTGCATCTCAAACTCCTTAAAACATGTTATCTTGTCATAGTAGTGATATAGCCACATATATCGACATGTTTCAGTTTGTTACCATAGAATTACAGTTTTTCTTGATTGGTTTGACCTGCTTAAAGAAACTATGATCCACTCGGTTTTTATCATCACTGTCTTAGCGGAGCACAAGACACCTCTTGCAAATGTGCTAACCCTTTCTCATTGGATTGACACATTTTTCCCACCCTTTTGCAGAACACTTAACACAGATGTCATTCAAGCAGTCCAAACTCCATTGTTTTAGCTATGGTAACCAAACAGAAACCATCTGTTCCTAACAGAAACTACCTACATCAGTATGAAATCACTGAAGCACCAGTTTGACACTTGTTTCTCAGACATCGATGATGCGCAGATGATGAAAAGAACTTCTGTTGACATATTTACGACTCTTACACAGGACTCTACAGAATCCTCCACGTAAGCATTTCCACCTCAGGTCAGATACTTCATATTTCCCCCCTTCGAGACTACACAGAGTCTAGAAAAAGAGAAAACTGTCCCATGCAGAATGTTCATTGCATCCCTTCTGTCTGAGCTTGCTACAGCATAACTTTAGCAATAATTTTGAAGTGTGAGAGCGAAAAACCTATCTGGCAGCTATCTCTTCTATAATATCCATCAAACAATCTAGACAGGAAAATTCTCCCACGGTCCCTCTGTCCCAGGCGACCACATATGGTACTTCAAGTCAATTGAAATGGAGAGTTCTAAAAAACTTTGTAAATTAACAAATTGTATGCAAATGTTTGTGGGAACCTCAGAAATAAAAATCAGAAAATGTCCAGAGTGTCACAACTGAACAAGGACTTGAACCCAAATGCACGACTCAGGAGGCAAAAGTAGAAAATAAACAAATCTTTAATTATTAAAGTGCAACAGAAAATCACTCACAAGGAGGAAAAAGATAACTATTAAAGTACAACAGAAAATCACTCACAAGGAGGAAAAAGGTCACTATTAAAGAACAGAAAATCACTCACAAGGAGGAAAAGCTACTAACAAAACCAAGGGCTTGACAAAGTATCAAAATAAAAGTACAAAACCTGACAAGACGGGCATTGAACAAATGCTGACAATTCCTGAAGTGATGACGGCACGGAGCTGGTTTACTGGCACACGAGACAAGACGAACTGGCAACAGACAAAGGGAGACACAGACCATATATACACAGGGTAATGGGGAACAGGTGGAAACAATCAGGGCAGGGAAGACAATCAGACTGGCGGGAAAAACACAAGGGGCAGGGCAAGTTACCTGAAACGAGAGGAGAGTAGAATTTCAAAATAAAGCAGGAAACCATAAGACAACATAGACACAAGACATTTAAACACCGCCAGCTTTCTTGGCCATGACAGTACCCCTCCCTCTAGGGACGGCTCCTGACGGACCAGGCCTCTGAGGGTGACTGTTGTAAAAGTCAGAGATGAGATCAGGGTCCACAATGAAGCTTGCGGGGACCCAGGAACGTTCCTCAGGACCGTAACCTTCCCAGTCCACCAGGAATTGCCTGCCCCGGCCCCTGTTGCGCACAGCAAGAAGTTTCTTAACCGAGTAGACTGGGCCACCGTCTACCATCTGGGGGGGTGGAGGGGGTTTTGCTGCAGGAACCATGGGGCTCTCCTTAACTGGTTTGACCCGGCTGACGTGGAAGGTTGGGTGGACTCTCAGGGACCAAGGCAGACGCAGACGAACAGAGGAGGGGCAGATGATCTTAGACACAGGAAATGGACCCACAAACCGTGGAGCCAGTTTCCTGGAGACAACATGGAGAGGCAAGTCCCGTGTAGAGAGCCAGACTTTCTGGCCAGGTTGGTACACCGGAGCAGGTCGGCGCCTCCGATCAGCAGCCCTCTTCATGCGGTCCACACTGCGTAGGAGGACCTTGCGGGCGGCTGCCCAGATGCGGTGGCAACGCCGGACCATGGCGTGAGCTGCCGGGACAGTGATCTCCCTTTCTGCCTCAGAGAAGAGAGGGGGCTGGTAACCGAAGACACACTGGAATGGTGACATACCGGTGGCTGAGGTGGGGAGGGAGTTGTGGGCGTATTCCACCCACACCAGGTTCTTGCTCCAAGAAGTCGGGTTCTGTGACACCAGACATCGAAGGCATGTTTCCAACTCTTGGTTGAGACGTTCTGTCTGGCCGTTAGATTCTGGGTGGTACCCAGAGGTGAGGCTGACGGTGGCTCCAATGAGTTTGCAGAACTCCTTCCAGAATCTAGAGATGAACTGGGGCCCCCGGTCTGACACGATATCCTTAGGAAATCCATGGATACGAAACACATGAGTCATCATAACTTCCGCTGTCTCTTTGGCAGAGAGCAACTTAGGCAAAGGAATGAAATGAGTCATCTTAGAGAATCTATCCACCACTGTGAGAACAGCGCTGAAGTTTCTGATAAACCGCCTGTAAAAGTTAGCAAATCCCAAGAATTGCTGAACCTTTTTGCGGCTATCAGGTGTAGGCCACTGAGCCACAGCGCTAACTTTAGCCGGATCCATTTGCATCTTTCCAGGGGCTATGATGAAGCCAAGGAAAGATACAGTGCCGGCATGAAACTCACTCTTTTCAGCTTTAACATACAACTGGTTCTCCAGCAACCTTTGGAGGACCTGGCGTACATGGCCAACATGAGAGTCCGAGTCTGGGGAATAGATCAAGATGTCATCCAAGTAAACATAGACAAAGTGGTTCAGGAAGTCTCTCAGAACATCATTGATCATGGCTTGGAACACCGCAGGAGCATTGGTTAAACCAAATGGCATAACTAGGTATTCATAATGACCACTAGGTGTATTAAAGCCTGTCTTCCATTCATCCCCCTCTCTGATACGAACCAGGTGATAAGCATTTCTCAGGTCCAATTTGGTAAAAATCTATGCATGTTGAAGCTGATCAAAGGCAGATGACATGAGTGGCAGAGGATACCGATTTTTAATAGTGATGTCATTAAGTGGCCCATAGTCAATGCAAGGTCTGAGGGACCCATCTTTTTTCCCCACAAAAAAGAACCCTGCCCCTGCCGTAGATGAAGAGGGGCGAATAAGGCCAGCTTTTAATGACGACTCAATATATGCCGTCATGGCCTCCCTTTCAGGGCCAGAGATTGAATAC
This sequence comes from Semicossyphus pulcher, assembly GCF_022749685.1. Lineage (NCBI taxonomy): Eukaryota > Metazoa > Chordata > Actinopteri > Labriformes > Labridae > Semicossyphus > Semicossyphus pulcher. The sequence goes on along the minus strand of NW_027211692.1, from coordinate 13,375,553 downwards.
AGTCTACCTCTAGGAATAGGGGCCCCAGGGATCAAGTCAATGGGGCAATCATAAGGTCTGTGAGGAGGAAGAGAAGTAGCCTTACTTTTGCTAAAAACTTCCCCCAGCTCATGGTAACATTTCGGAACTGATATCAGGTCAGGGGGTTCAGGGTCTGTGTCAGGATGAACAGAGACAGTGTTAAATACAGGTTTCATACTCAAATCATGACATCACTTAGAACACTTCTTTGTACAACCCTCAGCCCAGTTCAAAACTTTCCCAGTACTCCAGTCAATGTGTGGGTTATGTTCCTTTAACCACGGGAAGCCCAGAATAAGAGGGTACTGGGTAGAATGAAACAAGTGAAAACACATGAGTTCATGGTGGTCACCTACAATGACTTCAAGAGGTTCAGTCTTAGGAGTCACTTTAAATATCAAGCTCCCGTCAAGAGCACTGGCCTCTAATGGCTGGGATAATTGTTCAGTGTTCAAATAAAGTTTTTGGGCAAAATCCCAGTCAATGAGACTCTCATCAGCCCCTGAGTCAATGAGCACCCCAAGAGAAATCGTGGTGTTGTGATGTTTTACCTTGATATCCGATAAGGCTCGGGGAGGGAATTCAGAGGAGGAGAAACGGCTCACCAGTACCCTCCCGACTACTGGCGAGCCCTTTTGCTGGACACGTAGCGAGGAGATGACCTTGCTGCCCACAATAGAAGCACCGTCCTTCCTGCAGACGGCGACGACGCTCCTCTGTTGACAGTTTGGCTTGTCCCAGCTGCATGGGTTCCTCCTGCCGAGGAGCTGGTGGAGGGAAGCGTGTAGGGCTCTGCCAAGTGGCTGTAGAAGATGCAGTATGGGTTCGATGGCGATCAGCCAAAGATGTCATCTGGTTGCGGTTCTGTTTGCGCTCCTGTAAACGGTTGTCAGTTCTTATGGCCAGAGTTATGATAGGGAAGATGGTAGGTCCAGAGGCACTAACAAATCTTGAATCTGGTCAGAGAGTCCTTTAAGAAAGACATCATAAAGAGCCGTGGAGTTCCATCCACTGTCAGTGGCTAGGGTCCGAAAGCGGATGGCATAATCACAAACTGAGTCCATACCTTGTTTGATGTTACTCAGTGCACGAGCTTTCTCTCGGTCGGATGAGGTTAGATCAAAAGCTCCCCTCAGAGCCTCTATGAATTCATTGAGGGACCCACAGATTGACGAACCACGAGACCACTCAGCCGTAGCCCATGCCTTCGCTCTCCCGGTGAGATGGGAAACCATGAATGCCACCTTGGACCGTTCTGTGGGAAATGCTGATGGCAGGTGTTCATAATACATTTCACAGTCAACGATGAAAGAACGGCACTTTCCAGACTCACCGGAGAACTTCTCTGGTGCAGACAGAGGAAGGGCTGTGGCAGGGGGAACCAGGACCGACAATGCTCCAGCAACCGCTGGAGACGTGTGGCTTCTGTGGCAGGAGGGGGGGGATTCTTTGTGAGGAGAGAGTGGATCTCTTGTACCTGGGCTGACAGGAGGTTCACATGGGTGGACATGGCAGCTTTGAATTCCTCCTGACAGTTCGCCAGCTCCTTCACTCCACGATGCAGAGAGGACATCTGCTCCTCCTGCTGGTTCAGGCGGGCGCCTTGGGAGCGAATGGCTGTAGTCAGTTGATCTGAGTCGGCTGGGTTCATACTGGCCAGTTCGTACTGTCACAACTGAACAAGGACTTGAACCCAAATGCACGACTCAATTTCACGAAATCAATTTTACTGTTTTTTATTACTGTTTTATTCTATTATCTGAGGATATACGATCTGGGAGTCCCCATCTGCTTATAACCTCACGGCACAAAAACTTGGCAACAGACTGAGCATCTTTTCGCCTGGTTGGACATGCTTTAGGCCATCGTGAAAATCTGTCCACTACAACTAGCATGTATCTTTTGCCTTCAATTGGTTTTATCATGTCAACAAAATCCATAACCAATTCTCGCATGGGACCTGTCGGAGTTGGAATGTTACCAGGGGGAACCGTCACACCCCTCCGAACATTATTTTTTAGACAGATTGTACACCTGCCTATGACATGATCAATTTGTTCAAGCAAGTACGGTGCCCAAAAACCATACTCCTTCGTGATCTTTCTCCTAACTTCCCCCCTTGCAACATGAGCTAACCCATGTGCTTCTTGAATCATCAGACCTAGCAGGTCTGGGGGTGCCACCATCAATCCCTCATGATTCCGCCACAGACCTGTAGAATCTTAAGTGGCACCTCGATCTTGCCATAACTGTTTGTCTATCGCAGAAGCAGCTTCCTGCATTGCGATCACATCTCTGAGCGTGATTTTATCTTCCAAGTCCACCTCATGGGTGACCAGAAGAACCTAGCCCACTCTGTCTGCCCCTGTAACTGCTTTTGCAGCCTCGTCAGCCGCTTTGTTACCTTGTGTTACCCTTGACATGTCGGATTTGTGTGCCGCGCACTTAGCTATTGCTATTTCTTTAGGTTCCATCATTGCATGCAACAATTTCATTATCTGAGCATGATGTTGTATCGGAGAACCACCTGTTTTCTTAAACCCTCGATTTTTCCAGCAACTGAATTTCCCAGAGGGAGTCATCCCAAAGGGATCAATAAAGTTGAGTCTAAGTCTAAGTCTAAGTCTAACTGTATTTGATTAAGTTTTCTAAGTGTCTCCTGGTCCTGCTCTCTCTGATCCTGCTCCTTTTTTCGATATAGCTCAACTTGATGAGCTATATGGTCTGTGTAAACACCTTTTGTCATGTTTGCCAGGCAAACCACCTCTGCCAGTTTGCTCCTCACTTGCAGGGGCAGCCCTTTCTGTAACTTAACTCGCAAAATGGATTGCTCCATTCAGGTTTAGATCTGGGTCATTTCCTGTGACATTTCTCCACACCTGATGAACCCTCGACACATAAGCCCTTGGATTTTCCTGTAATCCCAATGGCTCAATGACAATATTATCAGGGTGTACATTTGTTGGGAATGTATCTTTAAGTGTTCCCCACATTCGACCTCTACTTACAGAAAACAACTCTGGATCATTTACTGCAGTTGCCACATATCGATTAAGTCCTGCTTTCTGCAGGATTTCGTGCATAGCTGGGACCCCAAGGAGATCTGCCAAAAGTCTCTTAATATCTCCCATGGCAGGCTGCGTTCCTACCAAAACCTCTTCCAACTTTGCAATCCAAGGATGCGCGCCATCTTGAAGAATAGGTAACTTTTCGAGTATGTTTGACATATCTGTATTTTGCCATGGCTTGTACTCCAGATTCTGTCCCCGAATGATCACTGGACACTGCTTTTCAGGTCCTTTGTCTTTTCTTTGACGTAATATATACCCCGAAGATCCTGACTTTTTAGACTTTCTCTTCGATATATCTTTCCTTGCCTTTTCTAGCTCCTGCAATTGTTCTTCCAATTCTTTTTAACTTTCTAGACTGCCAGCTTCATCCAGCTCCAAAAGGCATCTGTCCATTGCTTTCTCTATCTCCCTTAAACTCCGCCTTTCCTCTTCTCCCTGGACACTAGATGCTGATGGAAAAGAACTCGAAAGACCCTCAAGCTCAGAATCTCCATCACTATCTCCATTTTCACTATCATCAGTGCTGTCTCTTTCTGGACTTAACTTCCTCAATGACTTGTCTCCTCTTCTCTCCGCTTTGGCCAACATCCATCTGAACATTGGGTCATATCCACCAGCGGCCCCTTCTGAATCACTCTGACTGTCACCTCCCACTTGCATCCGTCTATATCTCTGGCCCCCCGAGCTGCCCAAACGTCTCTTTCCCTTCTTACTTTTGGAGCTAGGGTACATTTTTATGGTTGTTTTAGTTTTTCCTGTCTCTATCATACGCTCCTCAGCATCATGGATGTGGTATTTACCCTCATGGGTAGTCACTGGGAGCTGGGGATAAATGTCAATAAACTTCACCTCCTCCTTATAAGGTTGAGGCTTCTTTATTGGGGCTGTATGTGAGAAGGGTGCATTAACCTTAGCCATTAGCTTTTCTGTTTCCTTTACATTCTTTTCTATTTCTTTTGCACTTCTTTCCCTCCTTTCTTTTGTAGCTTCTAACATTTTCTGTCCCTCATTTTCAAACAACTTCAGAATGCCAAGCTCTATCCTTCTCTTCTCACGTCTCTGTCCCTTTTTCCCTTTCTTTTGTCCTGCGTTATATATGGACACAAGCACCTGTATCGTTTTAATTACATCTGGGTTAAGAGTCCCTTCCAAGGGCCAAGGTTGATCGATGTCAGGCCAACGCTTCTTCCATTTTTAATAATTGAATAGACGCATTCTAATAACGCTTTAAATCTTATTCCTCCTTCTCCTTCTCTCTATCTCTCAAGGAGAGAAGGGAGGGGGAGCTCACACTCTCCGTCCCAGAAAAAGCATTCTTATTGGTGCTCAAAATGATGTATCACCCCTCGCTCCGCCTCTCAAAATTTTAGCAAGGACTTCCAGATTATACCGACTATCAGAGAGGTCTAGACTCCCATCAGAGTCAAACCAACCCAGCATATTCAAGCACAAAATCAGGGACAAAGAACGCACACAAAAGCTCACATAGTATCCTCTCAATCAACAGGCAAGATACAAAGTCTATCCTTTAGCAGCTTCTCCTTCACTTTGAATAAGACTCTATACTCTTTAAACAGACAAATTATCTTCAAAATGCAATCACACACATACCCACCCACACACACACACACAGGCAGAAAGAGAAAGAGAGAGAAATCGAGAAAGAGAGAGAAAAGTTCTTTAACTTCAACTTTTTTGTTTTTACTCTATGCACTACCCTATTTTGCATCTTTAACAATGCAATAAACCCCAATTTAGACGGAATATCACTTCAAACATCAGCACATTACAGCATGTCCGCATCAATGATTCTTTTTACAGTGCATCTAACCAGCTCAAACCCAACAGCATCATCGAGCCAACGCCCCACCGGTGGGAATAGGCGCGTCGAGGCTGTCAGCAGCTGGAGAGGCCTACATCTAGATCCTGTTTGTGACGCCAATTTAATTGTTGTTTCTCAGACATCGATTTCTTCTCTTTTTCCTGTTATCTTAATCCTGGGCCCTTCTTTCCCTGTTTTTTATTTTATTTTATTTTATTTTATTTTTATTTTCCAAATTCGACTATCCCTTAAAGCTAACTTTCACTCAGTGTCTAATTTACACATGTCTTACCGTTAAGAAGATGTGGGCCCTGGCTTCATTAATCTTGCATGGTTATTTAGCTCACTTACTGTTGCTAGTTTTGCTATTCTATACTTTATCTCGACACCAATTCTTCAATTCCTTAACTTCTTTAACTTCAAACTCTTTAACTTCAACTTTTATTTCTTTAACTTCAACTTTTATTTCTTTAACTTCAACTTTTTTGTTTTTACTCTATGCACTACCCTATTTTGCATCTTTAACAATGCAATAAACCCCAATTTAGACGGAATATCACTTCAAACATCAGCACATTACAGCATGTCCGCATCAATGATTCTTTTTACAGTGCATCTAACCAGCTCAAACCCAACAGCATCATCGAGCCAACGCCCCAATATAAGGGAGAAAATAGTCACCCACCGGTGGGAATAGGAGCGTCGAGGCTGTCAGCAGCTGGAGAGGCCTACATCTGGATCCTATTTGTGACGCCAATTTAATTGTTGTTTCTCAGACATCGATGATACGCAGATGATGAAAAGAACTTCCGTTGAAACCGACTTGTTTGTATAAGCATAGGTTGACAACAAATGGCACTGGTATGACAGTTACTACCTTTTGGAGTTGTTGACACACCACCAGGAGACAGTCTTAATAAGGCACACACCCTTGGACGGTTTGGAGATTGCCTGCTGCTTACGCTTCAAAACTATGCAATTAGCGACAATGTGGCCAGGCTTGTGGCCACTTTTTTCTTATCTTTGACACCACTCTCGTCAGCATTGCTACGGCCGAAATCGCAAGAGGAAGAATCACACTTTGTGAAGACATTTCTAGGCGTTAGGTCAAACTTATCGGCAAGAGTAGCGGCCTGCTGCAGAGTAGTTACCCTCTGTTCATTTAGGTAATCTAGTAGATGCTCAGGCAAACTATCTATAAAATCCTGCAGCAGAATGAGCTCACGCACTGAGGCTAGGTCCTTAGCGTTCAGGGAGGAACACTACCTATCAAACAGGATCCCTTTCTTCCAGGCAAAAATCACTAAAAGACTGGCTTGATGTGATGTCCGTGAATTTCTGTGGCAGACATCGTGAAACTATTTGTAGCATAGAGCATGACCCAGGCCACAGTTACGAGAAGGAGAGGGAGAGTGAGTGAATGAATGGAGAGTTGTACTCTGTGCTCTGAATTTTGAAAATGAACTTTTGTGATATTGTTGTGTTTGCCTTTGTATTGCCCTGTGTATGAAATGTGCTATATAAAGAAAGTTTGACTTGACTTGACTTGACATTCACATTCTTCAGATTGTTTGTCACTATCATCTCAACACCATTAAGGTTGAGGATGCTTAGTGTACGTGATTTTAGCAAACATACTGCTGATATGGATCCTTGCAGTGACCCTCCTGATCGTGATAATACCAGAAGAAGCCTCTGCTCTGTTGCAGAATGCAGATATGTTTCGATGGCTCTGCAACTGGAGCCCGCCGACGCTTTGATTCCCAGATAAACACATCCAAACAAAGAATCACTTTGTTTACACTCTATTATTCCATACAAAGAGTCTACACAGATTGGGTTAAGGTAGTTCTTCCAGGCTCCCTAAGAGAGCAGCAAACTCTAACTTACTGTATCTGGCCTATTTATTGACTGAACCTTCAGTGAGGAATACAATACCTCTGTATGGAGGAACAGTGGTTCCAAACAAAGACCAACCAGGACCTTAAAGACAAACGTTTCTCAATCATCCATCCATTACCATTATTGCCACTTTTTTTACCCGGTCACCAAAACGCACCAGCATACTTGACCAGATTGTTGAAAGAAGGCTGCCAAGAGCTTCATCCACAAGATGGAACTTCAACAGCAGGATCGTCAACACTGTGCACGAGAACCTTGATGACCTCACCGTATTACTTCTCCTCAGAGTCTGCTACAAAGGGATGTCACTGTGAATCCATGGTCAACAGCTGTGGGAGACTGCACATGATCATTGACTTTTCGTTCCCTTTGCTCTACCCCAAAGATTTTGAATATTTGATAAACAATGAACATCCATCCATCCATTATCTATACCACTTATCCTGTCCATCTGCCATTGGGCGAAGGGCGGGGTACACCCTGGACTGGTCACCAGTTAATCACAGGGCTGACACATAGAGACAGACAACCTTTCGCACTCACAGCCACGGGCAATTTAGAGTCACCAATTAACTTTGCAAGCATGTGGTAGGAAGTGGTAGGAAGCCGGAGACCCCGGAGGGAACGCACGCATGCACGAGGAGAACATGCAAACTCCACACAGAAAGGCAACAGCGCTAACCACTGCACCACCGTGCAGCCCAAAACAATGAACAATATTGTACATTTTTTGAAAGGTTTAGCGGCAGGGATTGAAGGTAGAAGGCGACAGATTAATTCAGCATGCAATCAGAAAAAGAGTGCAGCCATTAAATTTGTCCGTGAGGGGGAGAAACGTACAGAAGGTAGGGGTTTAAGCAGGCAGGAGTCAGGCCAGCTAAAGGGTGCTAATGAACGGGGGATGCAGGTAGACTTGGGAGGAAGACTTGTGATTCCACAGGAGATAGTTTGCTCTGACTTGGGGCCTGACATAGTGTTATGGTCTGCGAGTCAGAGGAGTTTATTTTATAGAACTAACGGTGCCCTGGGAGGACTCTGTTGAGGAAGCATATGAAAGAAAAAAAGCTCAGATATGCAGATTTGGCAGCAGAAGCTGCACAGCGAGGATGGAAGGTTAAGGTTTTTCATGTAGAAGTGGGATGTAGAGGGTTCATAGCACCATCAACTATCTCATTACTGGGAGAACTGGGAGTGCGTGGACAGAGTCTGCGAAAGGCAGTAAAGGAGATGTCAGACGAAGCACTAAGAACAAGTCAGTGGATTTGGATGAGGTGAAATAATGCCAGTTGGGGGCCAAAACAAGTGTAATAGTGATGCTTTTTCTACGCCGTTTTTTTCGGATATAACGTTGGCACCAGCAATAATTGCATTGTTTACATAAGGACTTGATAGCACAAGGTTGTGATGGGCGATGAGAGCTAGTATTTAGGGGTAACTGTTGAGCCTCCCCGAGGTGTTGTGGGCATAACTTGACGAAACACCGGTGAAGGGAGGTGCCCACCTGATAACCCTGTTGATGTGCTGCCTCTCGCTGCCCATCTAACTACAAGGTTGAGTTGTGGGGGCTGCTAAAAGCCATGTGGTGGGTAGGGGTTAGGGTTACCCTTTCCTACCCTAGCCTAAATCCCCCATCGTCCTTGCTCTCTCTTCTCTCCTCTCTTCCCTCATGAAAATGAAGGAGTATGGGGAGGTAGAGCGTACAAGTAGACACAAAGTAGTCCCTGTCCTTTAAATAATAACCAAAACCAGTTTAGTACTGTACCAGAAAGTCCAACCCAGTTTTCGAGTAATAAGACGGTTGAGTAATATCTTAAGGTCAACTGTGTGGAATGCAGCACTAAGATCGAGTAGTACTGAGACTAAAACTCTGCCAATGTCTGTGTTTAAGCAGATGTCAATAATCACTTTTACCAGAGGCATCGCGGTGCTGTGGTGTGGTCGAAAGCCTGACTGGAAGACATCCAAACAATTATTCACTGTGGAAAAAGTGGCTCAATTGTTGAAAACAGCCTTTTTCGATTATCTTATCGTAGATTTGATATAGGCCTATAATTCTTCATCAGTGACTTGTCTAGGTTGTTCTGTTTTAACAGTGTCTACCCGGTCTTTATTGTTGATCAGATAAAATTGTGTCATGGTGTTGAAATTGGTTTTAGTTGAGCAAAGCACATATCCTTGAATCAACCAGTCTAAACTGTTTTTCAATGGGAGAGAACACTTACCCAGAACACTCAGGAGGGATAAGACTCACACATATAGGGAAGAGGGTGTGGCGGTGGCCGTAACATAGACATAGATAATACATATTAATAGCTGAAGGAAAAGTCAAAGTTGAACAGCTGTGCAGAGCTTGGGTAATACCTTATTCCGTCAAGAGGGAGAATTTGTCCTGTGGGATGCCTGGAAGGCCGTACTTAGGGGTAAACTTATAGCCTTTGCAGCCCACAGGAAAAAGGAGAAACATAAACATTTAGTGGAGCTTCAGGCAAAACTGAAAAACCTGGAAACTCAACATTCGACTTGAAGAGATCCACAAATTTGGGCCCAACTAAAGTGTACTAAACAAGAAATAAATCAGATTTATGATGAAGAAAATGAGAAAAAAATGAGGTTTACTAGACAAAAATATTATGAAACCGGCCCAAAGGCGATGAAACTCCTGTCTTGGAGACTACGTAAGCAACAAGCAGAAAGAGCTGTTTACAAAATAAGAAACCCAAAAAACAACAAAGTCTGCCAAAAGCTAGAAGAAATTCAACAAGCCTTTGAAACCTACTACAAGGACTTATATACTCAACCTGACAAAGCTGATGACTCTGTAATTGACGAGTTCTTAAAATCTCTGGATCTTCCCTCAATAGGAGAACATCAGAATAATGCATTCACAGCTGAAATTACAACTGCAGAACTGACTGGTGCTGTTTCCCGCTTAAAGACCAACAAAACACCAGGGTCAGATGGATTTGTTAGTGAATGGTAGAAAACATTCAAACTTGAGTTAATGCCTCTTCTTCTCAGATGCTTAAACCACACCCTTAAGGAAGGCCAGATGCCCCAATCATGGAGCGAGGCAGTAATATCAATTATACCTAAGGAAGGCAAGGATAAGGGAGAATGTAGTTCTTATAGGCCGATATCCATTTTGAATACGGACTATAAGCTATTTGCCTCAATTATGGCCAAAAGGATAGAAAACATAGTCTCTGAAATGATAGATCCAGACCAAACAGGGTTTGTCCGAGAAAGACAAACACAGGACAATATAAAACGAACACTCCATTTGGTCAACTATGTGATTAAGGGAAATATTAGCACAACACTGATTAGTCTAGATGCTGAGAAAGCGTTTGATTCGGTTGGATGGGGCTTCCTCTACCAAGTACTGCAACGTTTTGGCTTTAATGAAAAATCTGTTCAGTGTATTAGATCACTTTATTCGAATCCCACCGCCAGAATAAGAATTACTGGCCACCTAACTCAACCCATCAAGCTAGAGAGAGGTTGTCGCCAAGGCTGTCCACTAAGCCCCGCCCTCTTTGCGCTCTTCATAGAGCCCCTAGCTCAGGCAATTAGGGAAGATCCAGAGATTAACGGCATTTCAATTGGAGACGATGAATACAAGATAAGTCTATTTGCAGACGACATTTTGCTCACTTTGACTGACGTACAGAGAAGTGCACCTAAATTGATGTCCCTTTTGAGACTGTTTGGCTCATATTCTGGGTATAAATTGAATACACACAAGACTCAGATACACACATATAATTTCACGCCGAATATTGACTTGAAAAGCAGATTTGATTTTAAATGGGACGCCCCTGCTATTAAATATCTGGTGGTCTGGATTCCAAAAGACATCTCCAAAATATATAAGACAAATTATGATCCAGTTATTAAAACAATTAAAGCAGATCTAGATAGATGGACTGTACTGCCTCTAGACATATCCAATAGAATTGAAAAGATAAAAATTAATGTCCTCCCCCGACTCCTATACCTATTCCAGTCACTTTCTGTAGAGGTCCCCCCTAAGGACTTTAGGGAATGGAATAGAATGATATCAAGATTTGTCTGGAACAGTAAGAAACCTCGAATTAAATATAAGACCTTGCAGCTAGCTAAAGACGAGGGTGGACTTTCTCTACCATGTGTGGAGGACTATTACATTGCTGCCCAGCTAAGACCTCTAGCTTGCTGGTGTAATCCAAACTATTCCGCTAAATGGAAAGATTTGGAGTTAAAGCAATCTGAAACACCAGCACAGTCTTTTTCAGGTAATTGTCAACACCGTGATGATCCTCAGCTGGAAAAATTAAATTGCTGGACCAGGGCTGCCCTTAAGGTGTGGTTTAACACCTATAAAAAACTTCATCTCGAAAAACATGCAAAAATACTGAAATGGGTGACACACGACTCAGAGTTTATACCATCAGGTCTAGATAAACGATTCAAGCAGTGGGCACATAATGGTATTACAGCTTACTGTACCATAGCTGATAAGGATGGCCTACAGTCTTTTACCCATATCTCTGAATCATACAGACTGGGAAGAGAAGATATGTTCAGATATTTCCAGGTCAGAGACTACTTCAACAAGGAAATCAAGCAAACAGACAACAGGGATTCAAATCTGATCAGTATATTTACGCACGCATATAAGGCTAAAGATAGCAAACATTTAATATCACAGATTTATAAAAAACTACAAAACTCAAAGAACCATTCTACTCTTCAGGTTAAGCAAAAATGGGAGAGGGAGGCTGACCTGGAAATATCTGAAGATGATTGGAGAACTGTCTGGGCAGGCCAAGTTAAAACCACCAACTCCAGAGCCTGGCGTGAATTCTGCTGGAAGAACTTAATACGATTTTTTCTCACTCCTAAATTGAAATCTAAGCAGCAGGGTTGCCAGGGACAGGACAAATGTTGGCGACAATGTGGACAGACCATGGCTGACCACTTCCATATATTTTGGGCCTGCCCCCTTATTCAACCATACTGGCACGATTTTGCTGGAGAAATTCATTCTATCTTTGGTTTGAGAGTTGATTTTTCTTTTATTACACTGTATTTGGGTAAAATCCCAGTTGGACTTATGGCCCAGGACAACTATCTTTATAAAGTGCTCTTGGCTGCAAGCAAGAAGGCCATTACGCGGAAATGGCTACAGACAAATCTACCATCAAGGAATGACTGGATCACCATTGTTAACGAAATACAATGCATGGAAAGATTGACCTTTACCCTAAGACTACGGACTGAACAGTACACGAAGTACTGGGAAAGGTGGACTTGTGAGTGTGAGTGAGTCAGTGAACACATGTTGTGGTTTTACTTTAGTTCAAAAAAAGGGATCACATTGTCCTTGTTATGATGACACCTAAGGTGGACTCACAGGCAAGTTTTCAAAAATAGAAACATAATGTCAGTGGGGAAAGAACCCAGAACCCAGCGTGTCCGTACACGTGCTAAAACCACACTTTTCACCAAGTGTTGCAAACTATCTATAAAATCCTGCAGCAGAATGAGCTCACGCACTGAGGCTAGGTCCTTAGCGTTCAGGGAGGAACATTACCTATCAAACAGGATCCCTTTCTTCCAGGCAAAAATCACTAAAAGACTGGCTTGATGTGATGTCCGTGAATTTCTGTGGCAGACATCGTGAAACTATTTGTAGCATAGAGCATGACCCAGGCCACAGTTACGAAGTGAACATATTGGAAGGAATGGCCTGTTGTCCTGAATCTAAACAAATTAACAATGACTAATCTGTGGTTTCTATTGGGCCGCGCAGTTGCGCACTATAATGTATTACTTCCATCCGTCTCGGTACACAGGTGTGTCGGGGGGCTGTCTTCACACACATTGTCTCTTTGTGTGTGTGTGTGTGTGTGCTTGGGAGAAGGAGAGGGAGAGTGAGTGAATGAATGGAGAGTTGTACTCTGTGCTCTGAATTTTGATAATGAACTTTTGTGATAATGTTGTGTTTGCCTTTGTATTGCCCTGTGTATGAAATGTGCTATATAAAGAAAGTTTGACTTGACTTGACTTGACATTCACATTCTTCAGATTGTTTGTCACTATCATCTCAACACCATTAAGGTTGAGGATGCTTAGTGTACGTGATTTTAACAAACATTCTGCTGATATGGATCCTTGCAGTGACCCTCCTGATCGTGATAATACCAGAAGAAGCCTCTGCTCTGTTGCAGAATGCAGATATGTTTCGATGGCTCTGCAACTGGAGCCTCCCGACGCTTTGATTCCCAGATAAACACATCCAAACAAAGAATCACTTTGTTTAAACTCTATTATTCCATACAAAGAGTCTACACAGATTGGGTTAAGGTAGTTCTTCCAGGCTCCCTAAGAGAGCAGCAAACTCTAACTTACTGTATCAGGCCTATTTATTGACTGAACCTTCAGTGAGGAATACAATACCTCTGTATGGAGGAACAGTGGTTCCAAACAAAGACCAACCAGGACCTTAAAGACAAACGTTTCTCAATCATCCATCCATTACCATTATTGCATTTTTTACCCGGTCACCAAAACGCACCAGCATACTTGACCAGATTGTTGAAAGAAGGCTGCCAAGAGCTTCATCCACAAGATGGAACTTCAACAGCAGGATCGTCAACACTGTGCACGAGAACCTTGATGACCTCACCCTATTACTTCTCCTCAGAGTCTGCTACAAAGGGATGTCACTGTGAATCCATGGTCAACAGCTGTGGGAGACTGCACATGATCATTGACTTTTCGTTCCCTTTGCTCTACCCCAAAGATTTTGAATATTTGATAAACAATGAACATCCATCCATCCATTATCTATACCACTTATCCTGTCCATCTGCCCATGGGCGAAGGGCGGGGTACACCCTGTACTGGTCACCAGTTAATCACAGGGCTGACACATAGAGACAGACAACCTTTCGCACTCACAGCCACGGGCAATTTAGAGTCACCAATTAACTTTGCAAGCATGTGGTAGGAAGTGGTAGGAAGCCAGAGACCCCGGAGGGAACCCACGCATGCACGAGGAGAACATGCAAACTCCACACAGAAAGGCAACAGCGCTAACCACTGCACCACCGTGCAGCCCAAAACAATGAACAATATTGTAAATTTTTTGAAAGGTTTAGCGGCAGGGATTGAAGGTAGAAGGCGACAGATTAATTCAGCATGCAATCAGAAAAAGAGTGCAGCCATTAAATTTGTCCGTGAGGGGGAGAAACGTACAGAAGGTAGGGGTTTAAGCAGGCAGGAGTCAGGCCAGCTAAAGGGTGCTAATGAACGGGGGATGCAGGTAGACTTGGGAGGAAGACTTGTGATTCCACAGGAGATAGTTTGCTCTGACTTGGGGCCTGACATAGTGTTATGGTCTGCGAGTCAGAGGAGTTTATTTTATAGAACTAACGGTGCCCTGGGAGGACTCTGTTGAGGAAGCATATGAAAGAAAAAAAGCTCAGATATGCAGATTTGGCAGCAGAAGCTGCACAGCGAGGATGGAAGGTTAAGGTTTTTCATGTAGAAGTGGGATGTAGAGGGTTCATAGCACCATCAACTATCTCATTACTGGGAGAACTGGGAGTGCGTGGACAGAGTCTGCGAAAGGCAGTAAAGGAGATGTCAGACGAAGCACTAAGAACAAGTCAGTGGATTTGGATGAGGTGAAATAATGCCAGTTGGGGGCCAAAACAAGTGTAATAGTGATGCTTTTTCTACGCCGTTTTTTTCGGATATAACGTTGGCACCAGCAATAATTGCATTGTTTACATAAGGACTTGATAGCACAAGGTTGTGATGGGCGATGAGAGCTAGTATTTAGGGGTAACTGTTGAGCCTCCCCGAGGTGTTGTGGGCCTAACTTGACGAAACACCGGTGAAGGGAGGTGCCCACCTGATAACCCTGTTGATGTGCTGCCTCTCGCTGCCCATCTAACTACAAGGTTGAGTTGTGGGGGCTGCTAAAAGCCATGTGGTGGGTAGGGGTTAGGGTTACCCTTTCCTACCCTAGCCTAAATCCCCCATCGTCCTTGCTCTCTCTTCTCTCCTCTCTTCCCTCATGAAAATGAAGGAGTATGGGGAGGTAGAGTGTACAAGTAGACACAAAGTAGTCCCTGTCCTTTAAATAATAACCAAAACCAGTTTAGTACTGTACCAGAAAGTCCAACCCAGTTTTCGAGTAATAAGACGGTTGAGTAATATCTTAAGGTCAACTGTGTGGAATGCAGCACTAAGATCGAGTAGTACTGAGACTAAAACTCTGCCAATGTCTGTGTTTAAGCAGATGTCAATAATCACTTTTACCAGAGGCGTCGCGGTGCTGTGGTGTGGTCGAAAGCCTGACTGGAAGACATCCAAACAATTATTCACTGTGGAAAAAGTGGCTCAATTGTTGAAAACAGCCTTTTTCGATTATCTTATCGTAGATTTGATATAGGCCTATAATTCTTCATCAGTGACTTGTCTAGGTTGTTCTGTTTTAACAGTGTCTACCCGGTCTTTATTGTTGATCAGATAAAATTGTGTCATGGTGTTGAAATTGGTTTTAGTTGAGCAAAGCACATATCCTTGAATCAACCAGTCTAAACTGTTTTTCAATGGGAGAGAACACTTACCCAGAACACTCAGGAGGGATAAGACTCACACATATAGGGAAGAGGGTGTGGCGGTGGCCGTAAGAATAGACATAGATAATACATATTAATAGCTGAAGGAAAAGTCAAAGTTGAACAGCTGTGCAGAGCTTGGGTAATACCTTATTCCGTCAAGAGGGAGAATTTGTCCTGTGGGATGCCTGGAAGGCCGTACTTAGGGGTAAACTTATAGCCTTTGCAGCCCACAGGAAAAAGGAGAAACATAAACTTTTAGTGGAGCTTCAGGCAAAACTGAAAAACCTGGAAACTCAACATTCGACTTGAAGAGATCCACAAATTTGGGCCCAACTAAAGTGTACTAAACAAGAAATAAATCAGATTTATGATGAAGAAAATGAGAAAAAAATGAGGTTTACTAGACAAAAATATTATGAAACCGGCCCAAAGGCGATGAAACTCCTGTCTTGGAGACTACGTAAGCAACAAGCAGAAAGAGCTGTTTACAAAATAAGAAACCCAAAAAACAACAAAGTCTGCCAAAAGCTAGAAGAAATTCAACAAGCCTTTGAAACCTACTACAAGGACTTATATACTCAACCTGACAAAGCTGATGACTCTGTAATTGACGAGTTCTTAAAATCTCTGTATCTTCCCTCAATAGGAGAACATCAGAATAATGCATTCACAGCTGAAATTACAACTGCAGAACTGACTGGTGCTGTTTCCCGCTTAAAGACCAACAAAACACCAGGGTCAGATGGATTTGTTAGTGAATGGTACAAAACATTCAAACTTGAGTTAATGCCTCTTCTTCTCAGATGCTTTAACCACACCCTTAAGGAAGGCCAGATGCCCCAATCATGGAGCGAGGCAGTAATATCAATTATACCTAAGGAAGGCAAGGATAAGGGAGAATGTAGTTCTTATAGGCCGATATCCATTTTGAATACGGACTATAAGCTATTTGCCTCAATTATGGCCAAAAGGATAGAAAACATAGTCTCTGAAATGATAGATCCAGACCAAACAGGGTTTGTCCGAGAAAGACAAACACAGGACAATATAAAACGAACACTCCATTTGGTCAACTATGTGATTAAGGGAAATATTAGCACAACACTGATTAGTCTAGATGCTGAGAAAGCGTTTGATTCGGTTGGATGGGGCTTCCTCTACCAAGTACTGCAACGTTTTGGCTTTAATGAAAAATCTGTTCAGTGTATTAGATCACTTTATTCGAATCCCACCGCCAGAATAAGAATTACTGGCCACCTAACTCAACCCATCAAGCTAGAGAGAGGTTGTCGCCAAGGCTGTCCACTAAGCCCCGCCCTCTTTGCGCTCTTCATAGAGCCCCTAGCTCAGGCAATTAGGGAAGATCCAGAGATTAACGGCATTTCAATTGGAGACGATGAATACAAGATAAGTCTATTTGCAGACGACATTTTGCTCACTTTGACTGACGTACAGAGAAGTGCACCTAAATTGATGTCCCTTTTGAGACTGTTTGGCTCATATTCTGGGTATAAATTGAATACACACAAGACTCAGATACACACATATAATTTCAAGCCGAATATTGACTTGAAAAGCAGATTTGATTTTAAATGGGACGCCCCTGCTATTAAATATCTGGTGGTCTGGATTCCAAAAGACATCTCCAAAATATATAAGACAAATTATGATCCAGTTATTAAAACAATTAAAGCAGATCTAGATAGATGGACTGTACTGCCTCTAGACATATCCAATAGAATTGAAAAGATAAAAATTAATGTCCTCCCCCGACTCCTATACCTATTCCAGTCACTTTCTGTAGAGGTCCCCCCTAAGGACTTTAGGGAATGGAATAGAATGATATCAAGATTTGTCTGGAACAGTAAGAAACCTCGAATTAAATATAAGACCTTGCAGCTAGCTAAAGACGAGGGTGGACTTTCTCTACCATGTGTGGAGGACTATTACATTGCTGCCCAGCTAAGACCTCTAGCTTGCTGGTGTAATCCAAACTATTCCGCTAAATGGAAAGATTTGGAGTTAAAGCAATCTGAAACACCAGCACAGTCTTTTTTAGGTAATTGTCAACACCGTGATGATCCTCAGCTGGAAAAATTAAATTGCTGGACCAGGGCTGCCCTTAAGGTGTGGTTTAACACCTATAAAAAACTTCATCTCGAAAAACATGCAAAAATACTGAAATGGGTGACACACGACTCAGAGTTTATACCATCAGGTCTAGATAAACGATTCAAGCAGTGGGCACATAATGGTATTACAGCTTACTGTACCATAGCTGATAAGGATGGCCTACAGTCTTTTACCCATATCTCTGAATCATACAGACTGGGAAGAGAAGATATGTTCAGATATTTCCAGGTCAGAGACTACTTCAACAAGGAAATCAAGCAAACAGACAACAGGGATTCAAATCTGATCAGTATATTTACGCACGCATATAAGGCTAAAGATAGCAAACATTTAATATCACAGATTTATAAAAAACTACAAAACTCAAAGAACCATTCTACTCTTCAGGTTAAGCAAAAATGGGAGAGGGAGGCTGACCTGGAAATATCTGAAGATGATTGGAGAACTGTCTGGGCAGGCCAAGTTAAAACCACCAACTCCAGAGCCTGGCGTGAAATTCTGCTGGAAGAACTTAATACGATTTTTTCTCACTCCTAAATTGAAATCTAAGCAGCAGGGTTGCCAGGGACAGGACAAATGTTGGCGACAATGTGGACAGACCATGGCTGACCACATCCATATATTTTGGGCCTGCCCCCTTATTCAACCATACTGGCACGATTTTGCTGGAGAAATTCATTCTATCTTTGGTTTGAGAGTTGATTTTTCTTTTATTACACTGTATTTGGGTAAAATCCCAGTTGGACTTATGGCCCAGGACAACTATCTTTATAAAGTGCTCTTGGCTGCAAGCAAGAAGGCCATTACGCGGAAATGGCTACAGACAAATCTACCATCAAGGAATGACTGGATCACCATTGTTAACGAAATACAATGCATGGAAAGATTGACCTTTACCCTAAGACTACGGACTGAACAGTACACGAAGTACTGGGAAAGGTGGACTTGTGAGTGTGAGTGAGTCAGTGAACACATGTTGTGGTTTTACTTTAGTTCAAAAAAAGGGATCACATTGTCCTTGTTATGATGACACCTAAGGTGGACTCACAGGCAAGTTTTCAAAAATAGAAACATAATGTCAGTGGGGAAAGAACCCAGAACCCAGCGTGTCCGTACACGTGCTAAAACCACACTTTTCACCAAGTGTTGCAAACTATCTATAAAATCCTGCAGCAGAATGAGCTCACGCACTGAGGCTAGGTCCTTAGCGTTCAGGGAGGAACATTACCTATCAAACAGGATCCCTTTCTTCCAGGCAAAAATCACTAAAAGACTGGCTTGATGTGATGTCCGTGAATTTCTGTGGCAGACATCGTGAAACTATTTGTAGCATAGAGCATGACCCAGGCCACAGTTACGAAGTGAACATATTGGAAGGAATGGCCTGTTGTCCTGAATCTAAACAAATTAACAATGACTAATCTGTGGTTTCTATTGGGCCGCGCAGTTGCGCACTATAATGTATTACTTCCATCCGTCTCGGTACACAGGTGTGTCGGGGGGCTGTCTTCACACACATTGTCTCTTTGTGTGTGTGTGTGTGTGTGCTTGGGAGAAGGAGAGGGAGAGTGAGTGAATGAATGGAGAGTTGTACTCTGTGCTCTGAATTTTGATAATGAACTTTTGTGATAATGTTGTGTTTGCCTTTGTATTGCCCTGTGTATGAAATGTGCTATATAAAGAAAGTTTGACTTGACTTGACTTGACATTCACATTCTTCAGATTGTTTGTCACTATCATCTCAACACCATTAAGGTTGAGGATGCTTAGTGTACGTGATTTTAACAAACATTCTGCTGATATGGATCCTTGCAGTGACCCTCCTGATCGTGATAATACCAGAAGAAGCCTCTGCTCTGTTGCAGAATGCAGATATGTTTCGATGGCTCTGCAACTGGAGCCTCCCGACGCTTTGATTCCCAGATAAACACATCCAAACAAAGAATCACTTTGTTTAAACTCTATTATTCCATACAAAGAGTCTACACAGATTGGGTTAAGGTAGTTCTTCCAGGCTCCCTAAGAGAGCAGCAAACTCTAACTTACTGTATCAGGCCTATTTATTGACTGAACCTTCAGTGAGGAATACAATACCTCTGTATGGAGGAACAGTGGTTCCAAACAAAGACCAACCAGGACCTTAAAGACAAACGTTTCTCAATCATCCATCCATTACCATTATTGCATTTTTTACCTGGTCACCAAAACGCACCAGCATACTTGACCAGATTGTTGAAAGAAGGCTGCCAAGAGCTTCATCCACAAGATGGAACTTCAACAGCAGGATCGTCAACACTGTGCACGAGAACCTTGATGACCTCACCCTATTACTTCTCCTCAGAGTCTGCTACAAAGGGATGTCACTGTGAATCCATGGTCAACAGCTGTGGGAGACTGCACATGATCATTGACTTTTCGTTCCCTTTGCTCTACCCCAAAGATTTTGAATATTTGATAAACAATGAACATCCATCCATCCATTATCTATACCACTTATCCTGTCCATCTGCCCATGGGCGAAGGGCGGGGTACACCCTGTACTGGTCACCAGTTAATCACAGGGCTGACACATAGAGACAGACAACCTTTCGCACTCACAGCCACGGGCAATTTAGAGTCACCAATTAACTTTGCAAGCATGTGGTAGGAAGTGGTAGGAAGCCAGAGACCCCGGAGGGAACCCACGCATGCACGAGGAGAACATGCAAACTCCACACAGAAAGGCAACAGCGCTAACCACTGCACCACCGTGCAGCCCAAAACAATGAACAATATTGTAAATTTTTTGAAAGGTTTAGCGGCAGGGATTGAAGGTAGAAGGCGACAGATTAATTCAGCATGCAATCAGAAAAAGAGTGCAGCCATTAAATTTGTCCGTGAGGGGGAGAAACGTACAGAAGGTAGGGGTTTAAGCAGGCAGGAGTCAGGCCAGCTAAAGGGTGCTAATGAACGGGGGATGCAGGTAGACTTGGGAGGAAGACTTGTGATTCCACAGGAGATAGTTTGCTCTGACTTGGGGCCTGACATAGTGTTATGGTCTGCGAGTCAGAGGAGTTTATTTTATAGAACTAACGGTGCCCTGGGAGGACTCTGTTGAGGAAGCATATGAAAGAAAAAAAGCTCAGATATGCAGATTTGGCAGCAGAAGCTGCACAGCGAGGATGGAAGGTTAAGGTTTTTCATGTAGAAGTGGGATGTAGAGGGTTCATAGCACCATCAACTATCTCATTACTGGGAGAACTGGGAGTGCGTGGACAGAGTCTGCGAAAGGCAGTAAAGGAGATGTCAGACGAAGCACTAAGAACAAGTCAGTGGATTTGGATGAGGTGAAATAATGCCAGTTGGGGGCCAAAACAAGTGTAATAGTGATGCTTTTTCTACGCCGTTTTTTTCGGATATAACGTTGGCACCAGCAATAATTGCATTGTTTACATAAGGACTTGATAGCACAAGGTTGTGATGGGCGATGAGAGCTAGTATTTAGGGGTAACTGTTGAGCCTCCCCGAGGTGTTGTGGGCCTAACTTGACGAAACACCGGTGAAGGGAGGTGCCCACCTGATAACCCTGTTGATGTGCTGCCTCTCGCTGCCCATCTAACTACAAGGTTGAGTTGTGGGGGCTGCTAAAAGCCATGTGGTGGGTAGGGGTTAGGGTTACCCTTTCCTACCCTAGCCTAAATCCCCCATCGTCCTTGCTCTCTCTTCTCTCCTCTCTTCCCTCATGAAAATGAAGGAGTATGGGGAGGTAGAGTGTACAAGTAGACACAAAGTAGTCCCTGTCCTTTAAATAATAACCAAAACCAGTTTAGTACTGTACCAGAAAGTCCAACCCAGTTTTCGAGTAATAAGACGGTTGAGTAATATCTTAAGGTCAACTGTGTGGAATGCAGCACTAAGATCGAGTAGTACTGAGACTAAAACTCTGCCAATGTCTGTGTTTAAGCAGATGTCAATAATCACTTTTACCAGAGGCGTCGCGGTGCTGTGGTGTGGTCGAAAGCCTGACTGGAAGACATCCAAACAATTATTCACTGTGGAAAAAGTGGCTCAATTGTTGAAAACAGCCTTTTTCGATTATCTTATCGTAGATTTGATATAGGCCTATAATTCTTCATCAGTGACTTGTCTAGGTTGTTCTGTTTTAACAGTGTCTACCCGGTCTTTATTGTTGATCAGATAAAATTGTGTCATGGTGTTGAAATTGGTTTTAGTTGAGCAAAGCACATATCCTTGAATCAACCAGTCTAAACTGTTTTTCAATGGGAGAGAACACTTACCCAGAACACTCAGGAGGGATAAGACTCACACATATAGGGAAGAGGGTGTGGCGGTGGCCGTAAGAATAGACATAGATAATACATATTAATAGCTGAAGGAAAAGTCAAAGTTGAACAGCTGTGCAGAGCTTGGGTAATACCTTATTCCGTCAAGAGGGAGAATTTGTCCTGTGGGATGCCTGGAAGGCCGTACTTAGGGGTAAACTTATAGCCTTTGCAGCCCACAGGAAAAAGGAGAAACATAAACTTTTAGTGGAGCTTCAGGCAAAACTGAAAAACCTGGAAACTCAACATTCGACTTGAAGAGATCCACAAATTTGGGCCCAACTAAAGTGTACTAAACAAGAAATAAATCAGATTTATGATGAAGAAAATGAGAAAAAAATGAGGTTTACTAGACAAAAATATTATGAAACCGGCCCAAAGGCGATGAAACTCCTGTCTTGGAGACTACGTAAGCAACAAGCAGAAAGAGCTGTTTACAAAATAAGAAACCCAAAAAACAACAAAGTCTGCCAAAAGCTAGAAGAAACTCAACAAGCCTTTGAAACCTACTACAAGGACTTATATACTCAACCTGACAAAGCTGATGACTCTGTAATTGACGAGTTCTTAAAATCTCTGTATCTTCCCTCAATAGGAGAACATCAGAATAATGCATTCACAGCTGAAATTACAACTGCAGAACTGACTGGTGCTGTTTCCCGCTTAAAGACCAACAAAACACCAGGGTCAGATGGATTTGTTAGTGAATGGTACAAAACATTCAAACTTGAGTTAATGCCTCTTCTTCTCAGATGCTTTAACCACACCCTTAAGGAAGGCCAGATGCCCCAATCATGGAGCGAGGCAGTAATATCAATTATACCTAAGGAAGGCAAGGATAAGGGAGAATGTAGTTCTTATAGGCCGATATCCATTTTGAATACGGACTATAAGCTATTTGCCTCAATTATGGCCAAAAGGATAGAAAACATAGTCTCTGAAATGATAGATCCAGACCAAACAGGGTTTGTCCGAGAAAGACAAACACAGGACAATATAAAACGAACACTCCATTTGGTCAACTATGTGATTAAGGGAAATATTAGCACAACACTGATTAGTCTAGATGCTGAGAAAGCGTTTGATTCGGTTGGATGGGGCTTCCTCTACCAAGTACTGCAACGTTTTGGCTTTAATGAAAAATCTGTTCAGTGTATTAGATCACTTTATTCGAATCCCACCGCCAGAATAAGAATTAATGGCCACCTAACTCAACCCATCAAGCTCGAGAGAGGTTGTCGCCAAGGCTGTCCACTAAGCCCCGCCCTCTTTGCGCTCTTCATAGAGCCCCTAGCTCAGGCAATTAGGGAAGATCCAGAGATTAACGGCATTTCAATTGGAGACGATGAATACAAGATAAGTCTATTTGCAGACGACATTTTGCTCACTTTGACTGACGTACAGAGAAGTGCACCTAAATTGATGTCCCTTTTGAGACTGTTTGGCTCATATTCTGGGTATAAATTGAATACACACAAGACTCAGATACACACATATAATTTCACGCCGAATATTGACTTGAAAAGCAGATTTGATTTTAAATGGGACGCCCCTGCTATTAAATATCTGGTGGTCTGGATTCCAAAAGACATCTCCAAAATATATAAGACAAATTATGATCCAGTTATTAAAACAATTAAAGCAGATCTAGATAGATGGACTGTACTGCCTCTAGACATATCCAATAGAATTGAAAAGATAAAAATGAATGTCCTCCCCCGACTCCTATACCTATTCCAGTCACTTTCTGTAGAGGTCCCCCCTAAGGACTTTAGGGAATGGAATAGAATGATATCAAGATTTGTCTGGAACAGTAAGAAACCTCGAATTAAATATAAGACCTTGCAGCTAGCTAAAGACGAGGGTGGACTTTCTCTACCATGTGTGGAGGACTATTACATTGCTGCCCAGCTAAGACCTCTAGCTTGCTGGTGTAATCCAAACTATTCCGCTAAATGGAAAGATTTGGAGTTAAAGCAATCTGAAACACCAGCACAGTCTTTTTTAGGTAATTGTCAACACCGTGATGATCCTCAGCTGGAAAAATTAAATTGCTGGACCAGGGCTGCCCTTAAGGTGTGGTTTAACACCTATAAAAAACTTCATCTCGAAAAACATGCAAAAATACTGAAATGGGTGACACACGACTCAGAGTTTATACCATCAGGTCTAGATAAACGATTCAAGCAGTGGGCACATAATGGTATTACAGCTTACTGTACCATAGCTGATAAGGATGGCCTACAGTCTTTTACCCATATCTCTGAATCATACAGACTGGGAAGAGAAGATATGTTCAGATATTTCCAGGTCAGAGACTACTTCAACAAGGAAATCAAGCAAACAGACAACAGGGATTCAAATCTGATCAGTATATTTACGCACGCATATAAGGCTAAAGATAGCAAACATTTAATATCACAGATTTATAAAAAACTACAAAACTCAAAGAACCATTCTACTCTTCAGGTTAAGCAAAAATGGGAGAGGGAGGCTGACCTGGAAATATCTGAAGATGATTGGAGAACTGTCTGGGCAGGCCAAGTTAAAACCACCAACTCCAGAGCCTGGCGTGAATTCTGCTGGAAGAACTTAATACGATTTTTTCTCACTCCTAAATTGAAATCTAAGCAGCAGGGTTGCCAGGGACAGGACAAATGTTGGCGACAATGTGGACAGACCATGGCTGACCACTTCCATATATTTTGGGCCTGCCCCCTTATTCAACCATACTGGCACGACTTTGCTGGAGAAATTCATTCTATCTTTGGTTTGAGAGTTGATTTTTCTTTTATTACACTGTATTTGGGTAAAATCCCAGTTGGACTTATGGCCCAGGACAACTATCTTTATAAAGTGCTCTTGGCTGCAAGCAAGAAGGCCATTACGCGGAAATGGCTACAGACAAATCTACCATCAAGGAATGACTGGATCACCATTGTTAACGAAATACAATGCATGGAAAGATTGACCTTTACCCTAAGACTACGGACTGAACAGTACACGAAGTACTGGGAAAGGTGGACTTGTGAGTGTGAGTGAGTCAGTGAACACATGTTGTGGTTTTACTTTAGTTCAAAAAAAGGGATCACATTGTCCTTGTTATGATGACACCTAAGGTGGACTCACAGGCAAGTTTTCAAAAATAGAAACATAATGTCAGTGGGGAAAGAACCCAGAACCCAGCGTGTCCGTACACGTGCTAAAACCACACTTTTCACCAAGTGTTGCAAACTATCTATAAAATCCTGCAGCAGAATGAGCTCACGCACTGAGGCTAGGTCCTTAGCGTTCAGGGAGGAACATTACCTATCAAACAGGATCCCTTTCTTCCAGGCAAAAATCACTAAAAGACTGGCTTGATGTGATGTCCGTGAATTTCTGTGGCAGACATCGTGAAACTATTTGTAGCATAGAGCATGACCCAGGCCACAGTTACGAAGTGAACATATTGGAAGGAATGGCCTGTTGTCCTGAATCTAAACAAATTAACAATGACTAATCTGTGGTTTCTATTGGGCCGCGCAGTTGCGCACTATAATGTATTACTTCTCCTCCTACACATGCTAAAACCACACTTTTCACCAAGTGTCCTTTTGTCTTCAGCACCAGCTTTCAGTCTGCCTGAGCCATCCGTCTCGGTACACAGGTGTGTCGGGGGGCTGTCTCCACACACATTGTCTCTTTGTGTGTGTGTGTGTGTGTGTGTGTGTGTGTGCTTGGGAGAAGGAGAGGGAGAGTGAGTGAATGAATGGAGAGTTGTACTCTGTGCTCTGAATTTTGATAATGAACTTTTGTGATAATGTTGTGTTTGCCTTTGTATTGTCCTGTGTATGAAATGTGCTATATAAAGAAAGTTTGACTTGACTTGACTTGACATTCACATTCTTCAGATTGTTTGTCACTATCATCTCAACACCATTAAGGTTGAGGATGCTTAGTGTACGTGATTTTAGCAAACATACTGCTGATATGGATCCTTGCAGTGACCCTCCTGATCGTGATAATACCAGAAGAAGCCTCTGCTCTGTTGCAGAATGCAGATATGTATCGATGGCTCTGCAACTGGAGCCTGCCGACGCTTTGATTCCCAGATAAACACATCCAAACATAGAATCACTTTGTTTACACTCTATTATTCCATACAAAGAGTCTACACAGATTGGGTTAAGGTAGTTCTTCCAGGCTCCCTAAGAGAGCAGCAAACTCTAACTTACTGTATCAGGCCTATTTATTGACTGAACCTTCAGTGAGGAATACAATACCTCTGTATGGAGGAACAGTGGTTCCAAACAAAGACCAACCAGGACCTTAAAGACAAACGTTTCTCAACCATCCATCCACTACCATTATTGCCACTTTTTTTACCCGGTCACCAAAACGCACCAGCATACTTGACCAGATTGTTGAAAGAAGGCTGCCAAGAGCTTCATCCACAAGATGGAACTTCAACAGCAGGATCGTCAACACTGTGCACGAGAACCTTGATGACCTCATGCAGTGTTTTGAATCCATCAGGACATCGGGTTCATTTGACAGCACCCCAGTGAGGGAGGCATCTGGCTGCCTGAGGATGCTGCAGGATGAGGACTTCCAGTTTTTTCTGCAGCTGTTTCATCAGATCATGCCTCAAGTTGAAATGCTGTACCAGCGGCTGCAGAAGAAGGACATTGATGCAGTCTTCATCAAGCGTGTCCTCCAGAGCTTCACAAGCAGTGTGCAGGCAATAAGGTTTCAGGTAAAATAATATTGTTCAATCCTTCTCAATACTGAACCTTGTCATAAAGAAATACACTCACTGGCCACTTTATTAGGTACACATGTGTAACTTAATACATTCAAAACAACAGCTCTGCTATAAAATCTACATTAATGTAATTTATACATTTTCAGTTTTGTTGTCAATAAGGTGATAATTCTACTTTGTTTATTACTGAGGTCATAGTAGGTGATTGTGGAGTATTAGAGTGCATTATATTGACTGGTGTTCCTAATATTTTGTCCACCCTATTAACATACAAAATATTAGAAACACTTTTCAAGATAATGCAATTCAGTACATCACCACCACCCACTGCGACATCAATAATAAAGATAAAGTAGAATTATCACTTTTCTGACAATGTCAAAGCTGAAAATGTACAAGCTTTGTAAAAGCAGAAGTTATAGCAGCTGTTGTTTTGGATTGAATTTGATTGTACAGGTGTATCTTATTAAGTGGCTGGTGACCGTATATGCATAAAGTAAAGCTAGATACTATTATTACTAATAGCTAGATAAATATTAGTGTTTTGAAATGAGCATTTTCTTCATTTTCTAAATGCTACCAGGCACTCATATTTTCATGTACTAACACTGTTGGTTTGCTTGCCCTCAGAGACTCCTCTCAACAGCAGCAGGAAGTAGCGACAGGAACCACAAGACCAAGGAGGGCCTTGGGAGAAGAGGAGAAGCAGAAGCTGTCAAGGGAGATCTGCAACACAATCCTGGCTCATGCCAAACAAAGGTTCTCCTTCAGCGACCACCTTGTGAGTGCCACACTGCTACAGGCAGAGATGTTTGAGCCATAAACGGCCTTTTGTCTTCAGCACCAGCTTTTAGTCTGCCTGAGCCATCCGTCTGTGTACACAGGTGTGTCGGGGGGCTGTCTTCACACACATTGTCTCTTTGTGTGTGTGTGTGTGTGTGTGTGTGTGTGCTTGGGAGAAGGAAAGGGAGAGTGAGTGAATGAATGGAGAGTTGTACTCTGTGCTCTGAATTTTGATAATGAACTTTTGTGATAATGTTGTGTTTGCCTTTGTATTGCCCTGTGTATGAAATGTGCTATATAAAGAAAGTTTGACTTGACTTGACTTGACATTCACATTCTTCAGATTGTTTGTCACTATCATCTCAACACCATGAAGGTTGAGGATGCTTAGTGTACGTGATTTTAGCAAACATACTGCTGATATGGATCCTTGCAGTGACCCTCCTGATCGTGATAATACCAGAAGAAGCCTCTGCTCTGTTGCAGAATGCAGATATGTATCGATGGCTCTGCAACTGGAGCCTGCCGACGATTTGATTCCCAGATAAACACATCCAAACATAGAATCACTTTGTTTACACTCTATTATTCCATACAAAGAGTCTACACAGATTGGGTTAAGGTAGTTCTTCCAGGCTCCCTAAGAGAGCAGCAAACTCTAACTTACTGTATCAGGCCTATTTATTGACTGAACCTTTAGTGAGGAATACAATACCTCTGTATGGAGGAACAGTGGTTCCAAACAAAGACCAACCAGGACCTTAAAGACAAACGTTTCTCAACCATCCATCCATTATCTATATCGCTTATCCTGTTCAGGGTTGCGGGGGGAGGGGCTGGGCTGGAGCCTATCTGTGCTGCCATTGGGCGAAGGGCGGGGTACACCCTGGACTTTTTGGCGGTCAATCACAGGGCTGACACATAGAGACAGACAACCCCTCGCACTCACACCTACGGGCAATTTAGAGTCACCAATTAACCTTACGAGCATGTCTTTGGACTGTGGGAGGAAGCCGGAGACAACCCACGCATGCACGAGGAGAACATGCAATCTCCGCACAGAAAGGCCCACCTTGCCCAAGCCTGGGTTTGACCTTCTAGTTGAGAGGCAACAGCGCTGACCACTGCACCACCGTGCAGCCCCGTTTCTCAACCACTCAAATTTATTTAATTAAAAATGGTGCAGTTTGGACCTGAGATGACACGAAACATCACAGTATGTCAGCTTCACAAAGCGCAACAGTTTCACTAGCAAGGACCACACCATCAACAGGATATGATTTAACAATTTATTGATTGATGAGATTGATGATAATGATGCTTGGGCGGTTAGCGTTAGCCTTTTGGGGAAGCTTTACTGGGGATCCGTTGCAGCACCCGGGCACGACGAACTCCCTCAGGGCCCTACGGGTAAGAGGACAGAAAGAAACAGAAAAAGAAAAGGGGTGGGAGGGAGGGGTGCAGGATATGAGAGCGAAAGAGGAGGAGAGGGTTAGGTTCGAATTTAAGGGAGTGCCGGAAGAGGAGCGGTTGAGGTGTGGTCCTGCTCCTGAAACTTTGCTATGTATCGACACCCTCTTCAAGTTTTTCAGTAAACACAAAAAACTGAACCAATTGATTACTACTGACATACTAATAACAATGTCTGTCAATTGTGTAACATAAGAGGAATAAATGACTTGGATGAATGACTGGAGGTCCTGGAGCTTTCTCTCCTTGATTGGCAGAGCACATGGAAACATTCTTATCCATGCTGTCGGCTATCGGGCAATGATTTGGCCACGAGGGACGTTATTTATGACGTCGCGATCAAAACGATCGATCATTACCAAATGACATCATCTTTTATAAGCTTTATAAACTGCGACAATCAATGTATTTGCAGTAGGGACGTACGGAGTTAGACAGACAATATCTCCTCATTTCAGTATAATATTGTGCAGCTCGCTGGAGGGAGATCGCCTGGGAGCTGAAAGTTTGACACTGAGCGCACAGCTGATATGGGCACGTGGATTGTTTACATTGTGTAATAGAACTGCACATGTATGCCGATGTCAGGGAAGCAGTCCTTTGTAATAGTTATAGTAAATGAGACAAGATGAAATATTGTTTGAAAAGACAGAAAAGAGTTAACAGAAAGCCTGTCACTTGTAACAGCCACAGATGCTTGAGCCTTTCCACTCTTTGCTAAATGCTAGCTTCATTGATTTAGCTATTTTGCGGACTAAAATGCTGACTAAAAAGACTGAATAACTGTGCAATATTTATAGCCTTTCCTATATTATAGTAAACCTCATCACTTACCAATAGGGGACGAGCCCTGAATCATTGAAATAACTTCAGTGTCTAGGTAGATTTCCGTTCTTCTTGAAGCAGCCACCATCTTGAAAAGCTTGTAAAATTGCCTAAGTCACATTGTCTTTTGACTCAGGCAGAATAAAACAACCTAAGTCACACTCTTGACATAGGCCATTATAGTCCAACGGTAGAATCGCATGATCTGTTCAACTGAGGATGTAGGCGATTTTACCAGAGGTGGCCAGCATCATGAGGAGATGATTTAGCCAAAAAAGTCCTCTTTGTCAAAAAATGACTTGGGCCATTATTTGACCAGCAGGTGGCAGTGTGAAGAAAATATTCCCTCTACTAATCATTTAATCAGCTAAACAAACAATTACATTACAATTGCAACGTAAATGCAACTTTAGGGCTCATCAGGCTTAAGAATGTAACTGTAGATGGGATTACTCAGTGAACACATGGAGTGTCAATAAACGACACATCTACTGCACGCACAACATAGGAAACCCATGTCCTTCAAAATAAAAGCGCAGCATAGACTTTTTGCCACATTTTTTTTTTTCCCAAGCACACTTCTACAACCCACTGAAAACAGCTCGGCGACCCACTTTTGGGTCCAAACTCCAAAATTGCCATTCTTTCTTTGCTAACTTCCCTGACATTGGGGGTGAATTGGGCGTGGTTATGTTAGGATATTTATAACGTTATAAATTTCCTTAAACCAATGAACCACAGTTAATAATAATAATAATACATTTTATTTGAAGGCGCCTTTCTCTACATTCAAGGACACCTTACATAGATGTTTATATATATATTTACACAAAATACACATTAAAAGAGAGAAAAAAAAACCCACAATAAAAGTGACAAAGCGATTAGCGTCATGTGGAATAGGCAGATTTAAACAGATGTGTTTTGAGTTTTGATTTAAAATCGGGGAATGAATCGATGTTTCTGAGTTGGGGTGGTCATGAATTGAATGAAAACTGAATGCTCTGCTCCCCATCGTGGTGAGACGGGCGGAGGGGACAGACAGGTGTAAGGAGGAAGAGGATCTGAGGGAGCGGGAGGGAGTGGGAACATGGAGGAGGTCGAACAGATATTGGGGGGGCGAGGTTGTGGATGGCCTTGAATGTTAACAGGAGGACTTTGAATTGGATACGGAACTGAACCGGGAGCCAGTGGAGCTGTTGGAGGACAGGAGTGATGTGGTGGATGGAGGGGGTTCGAGTAATGATACGGGCAGCGGAATTCTGGACCAGTTGAAGTTTATGGATGGATTTGTGAGTGAGGCCGAAGAGGAGGGAGTTACAGTAATCCAGACGGGAAGTGACGAGAATGCGGACAAGGATGGCGGCAGTGTGGGCGGTGAGGAAGGTGCGGAGACGACTGATGTTTTCTAGGTGGAAGTAGGCAGACCGGGTAATGTTATTGATGTGGGATTGAAAGGATAGTGTGATGTCAAGGCGTGGTTCAGAGGAAACATTGCTTTCCCAATGCGCCATTGAGATGTTGACAGTTGTCATGAGAACGCAGACAGGCGTGCAGGTGTCTATCAGCAAGGGATCTGCCACGCCATCACCGCCCTGAGAAACGGTCTGAACAGCCAAGTGAGACGATTTTCAACAAGGTTTTCTAGTGGTTCTGAGCTTTTATTTTCATTCAGATTTTTGTGGATACTTTATGACACACTCAACTCTGATCATATGATCATATATGCATTTTTGCTATTTGAAGCCGAGTTTCATTACTTTAAGTAATGCAGTCAGTCTGTTGTTCAGACTAGTCGGTGGTAGACAGTTGTATGACAGTATGTACAATTCCTAACTGTGGCATGGTTCATGCTCTACAGATTGTATTACGCTGTCTGCAACAGAAATTCAGGGATGCTTAAAACTCAAAACCATGCAAAATGTAACTTCCTGTTTCAGAATGGCTGACCTACTTAATGTTGTTTTAAATGGATAACATAAAAAATTAGTGTTGATTTGCTTGATTTCATAATTAAAACAGTGCCTACCTGAGTGATATCATTCACTGTAAACGGAGTGAGGTGGTGCTGGAGTGATGTGAGCCTTCAAGTGATTGACTGAGACAGAATCATTTGCGAGGGGGTGGGGTGGGGAATGCGGAGTACTTAATTTAACCAAGTTACCCCCCTTACAGATCCCTGGAAAATTCCCACAAAATTAAGGGCACTTTTTGACTCTGGGGGCACAAGGGCAGGGGCTCAAGCCCCCCTTGGGTCCTATCGGTGCACGTGCCTTGGCATAGTAGATTATGGAGTAGGCCTACTTGTCAAGTGTGAGATGTGTGTAACAATGTGTGCATACAGTTGATCAAAGTTCGTACAGTTTATTTGTCAGATGCGGTTCTTCATACATCGAGGCTCTTAATTTTTGCTCTCAAAGTACCCTAGATTGATGCATTCAACACAGCACCCCCTCCCAGAGAATAGTTCCAACGTCCCTGGTGTTATGGAAGGAGAAGGCGTGTGACATTAAAGGAGCAGGTCGCCCCTGGAAAAAGCCACTATCAGTCAAAGCTGGTGTTCTCTGTAATCAATAGAAGCAATAATATTTGAAATTGGCGCCATAGCTGTGGAGAAAGTTGTACAAACAGCTCGAGGTTTCAACCATTCTACATACCTACAACACCCAGCGTGCATTGCTCCCCTCCCTCTGAAAGGAACGGCCCCAGCAAGAGACACATGGAGTGAAATACTACCGTTTACAACTGCAGGCAACGGCTCAGAGCGGTACAGAATCCAAAATACAACGTGAATACACCGGGGGGTCGTCCAAAAAAATCTTCGGGTCTGCAGTCTACATTTCGAACCTGATGATTTTGAATGAGACATGACATTGGAGGTGGGCGTCCTAGATTGAGGAAGTGTAGTTTAGCAAGCTCCCTGGCCAGATGACGCGTTTTATGTAGTCTGGTGGAGGTTTTACAGGGCCTAAAATAGCTTTTTTTTTTTTTACAAGCATTTGAGAATGCTTCCCGAAAATGTGGGAGGCAATGAGGCTGTGAACATACCAACACAATTAGTCGCCTGTAAATGAAAGCTTACACCGAACTACGCTATGGAAGCTAGCCTATTTTGGGGATTATCTGCAGATGATTCCCTAGAAAAAACATCAAGACATCAACTTGGCGCACTGTATGCACCACACCTTTTCCATCAAGCGTGAAGAAGGGTGCACGTCCGCAGGATGGTTATTCAGTTTCCAAAATAGACTGCAAGGTTGTTATTTGCAATGGTTGCTTAGCACCGGTCCTGCGAGGGGGGGCCAAATCTCATCATCCAAGCCTGTCTAAGTTGTATGAATATAACAGTTTTATTTGAAAGAAAATGTTACATACAAATAAATATGGCATTTAGGTCATAACCTTAGTTTAAGTGCTTTTCTTATATTGCCCACTAAATTTGTACATTTTAAAAAGCACTGTGTTATGTTATTTCTGCATCCACTACAATAGGAGTAGGCATGATATCAATTCCACTACAGGGGAGGCTTATCGAAATTGGCAAAAAGGGTTGGAAAATATGGGCATATCGGCAAAAAATCCAGTATCGTGCATCCCTACTTCCAACAGTCCAAAGCTGAAAATTAATTCTGATTATTAATGATGATGAATTGATGAACACTTGTTATAAAAAAGCTAAAGCTTTAACTTAGATTTTACTTTTGAAACAAGTCTTGTTTTTCTTTCCATGTGAAATGGAAACTGGTGGAGTCCCACCTTTTTACCTGTCATTGATTATGGTGATGTACATGAATGCCTCTGCTCAGTGTCTTCATATGCTGGATAATGTGTATCATCGGGCACGGAGGTTCATTACAACCTGTGGATCTCTTACTCACCACTGCCTTTTGTAC
Source organism: Semicossyphus pulcher (assembly GCF_022749685.1). Lineage (NCBI taxonomy): Eukaryota > Metazoa > Chordata > Actinopteri > Labriformes > Labridae > Semicossyphus > Semicossyphus pulcher. The sequence continues at coordinate 13,341,946 of NW_027211692.1, read as the reverse complement.
TCAAAAGTGAATTGGCCTGCTTTATGTACACGCCGCCTGAGTCACTGGTATGTTTTTATTTACTAAGCTCTTCTTGGTAAAATTCTCATTTATTTATCTTCTCTGTTAATTCTCAGTGATGGCAATTACTATCTCCGCTCTCAGAATTTTTACATTTTTGTTCCCAAAATCGGAACCGAATTGGGAAAGAGAGCCTTTAGATTCTCTGCTCCGACTTTATGGAACAATCTACAAAATGAATTTAAACTGCAAAACATAGTCCCACTAAATGAGTTTCAAAGAATGGTAAAAATCTGTTGAGTCCAGGCTGTCTGTGTCTAGTTATTTGTAATGTCAGTAAATCTATGTGCTTTTATGCTGATACGTTTTAATTGTTGAAACCTTGTTGCTGCTATGCTTGGCCAGGTCTCCCTTGTAAAAGAGATCTTTGATCTCAATGGGACAAATCTGGCTAATTAAAAGCTAAATTAAAAATGTTTATCGAAATTAAAATCTCAATTTATAAAGTCACAACTAACAAAAGCTACCATATAAATATAGTGACTTTAATAGAAAAGAGTGACATGAAAAGAAGAGTAAAAAACCAAGTACATCAAAATTTCTGCCTGCGTTCCCTCTGCAGTCCACTGGGCGGCGGTAAAGCCGCGGTAGCCGCTAATAAATCCAACGAAGAAGAAAACGAACCAACAACGTTGTTCCTGCTTGCTGGCTGCTGCAGTTGCAGATAAGTGGAGGGAAACGTCAGTAAGTGTATGATCAATATCAATCAAAATGTGGTCTTTGAGTCATTCGTGCATCTTACATGAATCTATCGCACTGTATTAGCGACCAATACGAGAAAGAAAGCTTGTCTTGACCGTCAGTTGTTTAAAATACAGCCGTTTTTTTAATCAGAGCTGTCTGAGGAAAAGCACCAGGCTCTTTACGAGTTGCTAACTTTTAGTGAAGTTAAGAGATTATTAACATAAAGTCCTTGACTGTCACAGTTTAAATATGCATGTGCAGAGGAAGAAATGTTTAATATTAGTAGAAATCTTAAATATTAGCCAGCAAGCTAATTATCCTACTATCAAAACATCCAAACATTAAAGTTCAAGTCTGTTAATACACAGCTTAAAGTGTTTTGTGATGCTCTTAAAGCTGTTAACATCTCTAATGTTCGTAAACAGAATTACATTTTTTAGTGTTGCGTCTAATAATTATCACTGTATTTATGTATGCGTTTACTATATTTCAGACAAATCATTTCATAGTTTAGTACTCTTAAAGTTCCCAAAATGCAATGCGACATTTTCAAATTTGTTTGTTTGTTCTAACAAAAAATCAAAATCCCCTAATTTATAATGTTACAAAACTGAGAAACCTTCGACAATCCACACATGTGAGAAGCTGTAACTTCTTTCATTTTTGCTGTAGCTGTGTTGTAGCTGTAGATAAAGTTATTATAGTAGGCAGCATCTTATTAAGAAATTTGTTAATGATTTTGTGTCATGATAATACATTATTTTCCATAGTCTTCTTGTAAAATTCAGAATAAACTACAAGATCCTGTTAATTACATACAAAGCACTGCATCACCCCCAGTTACATTTCAGACCTCCTCATCCCATATTCTACCTCTTGTCCACTCCCATCATCTAACCTCGGCCTTCTATCAATCCCATGTTTCAAAACCAAAACAAAAGATGATCACGCATTTGCTGTTGTAGCCCCGACCCTCTGCAATCATCTTCCACAATCCATCAGATCTGCTGAATCTTTGGACAGTTTCAAGAAGCAGCTAAAAACTCATTTGTACAGACAAGATTTCTTGTAGCTGACCTGTCTTGTGTTTAAGTTTGTTTTCGTTTTGCCTATTGCTTTTTTTGCCTTGTTTAACTTTTGTGATTTTTGCTTTTGGTTTTTGGTTTTATGTTTTTATTCCTGTGTTTTAAAAAGTGCTCTTTAAGTAAAGCATGACATACTTACTTACTTACTTACTATTTTATTTGGTATATTAATTCACAGAAGAATTCCCAAATGAATGTTTTGAAAAGGTTTTCTTGATATCAGAGTTTTAATAATTCTTGTTTTCTTGGCAGGTATTGGCAGAAAGACTGAACATGGCAACACCGGTGTCTGTGCTCCGCCTGCCAAAAGGACCCGACCCCAACAGCCGCGGGTTTGACCCCAAATCACCCCGCTTCATCGCTCTGTGCCGAACCTCCATTCCAGCTTCTGCTGCGTCAGAGGCCGACGTGGAGCAGCTGCCGAAAGAGCAGCACGCGCGATCTGTGCTGAGGGAGAGTTTCCTCCGATGTCTCCTCTCCATCACTAACAAGAAGGTTCAGTTTCACATGTACGAAAAGGTGAAGGTGGAGGCCACGTTTGGGGCTTCTGACATTGACGTGCTGAACTTTCAGGTGTCCGACCTGCACACTCCCATCGGGGTGCAAAAAGAGGCGCTGATCAGGTGTCAGGATGTGATTTCATTCACTTTTGATGTATGAACAGTTTAAGGGTTTGAAAGCAGAATATGCTGCTCTGGGTAAGAGTCACCTGTGGTCTCATTTGTTGTTGAAGGTGAGCTCTGTAATGCTCAGCCAATCATCCCGCTGTGCGTGATGGAGCATGTAAACATCCAACATGTAGTCCCACTATTCCAGCACAAGAGGGAGTCATATGCCTGTCTTAAGGGAGAAGCCAAAGACTTTGGAAAACATGGAGAACATTTGGACTGCAATATTTGAAATATGCCGATATGTGTTTAGAATATGTTAACCACAAGAACATCTTCAGAATAAGAGGCATTCACTGTTTATCTTTTTCAGATAGGTCATTCTACTAATTTGATAAAGGTATAGGATTAATGTTTATATAGGCTGTAAGACCAGGAGATCAAGAGATTAAACCGACATTTCACACAGTATCTTCATTTACATCGTTTATCAGTATGGCTCCCATTCCTGCTCTTTACGTGAGACCTTGTGTAGATCATGAGCGCTGTTTTCTTCCTTATGTAAAATATATTTTTCTCCTGGTGTTCAAGTGGACAGGTTGTATTGTTTGTCAAAATAAAAATATTGCACTTTAAATGTCACCTTTTCATTATATAACTCGTAGAGCCACAACTATAAATATTTTAGTCAATCAACCTTGAATTATTCTACAGCTCTTTTGATTATCGATCTATCGTTTGACTTACTTTAGAAGCCAAACTGGCAAATATTTGATGGTTTCAGCTTCTCAAATGTGACACTTTGCTGCCCTTCCCCGAGTTTTTAGCAGTTGACAAATTCTTGGGCTGTGGGAAAATGCAAATGGTAAATGGACTGTATTTATATAGCGCTTTTCTAGTCTTCGCGACCACTCTAAGCTGCTTTTACACTACATGTCACATTCACCCATTCACACACTGATGGCAGAGGCTGCTAGCTTAAGTGCCCAACTGTCAATCAGTTAACACATTCACACCCCGTTGGCTATGCCACCGGGAGCAATTTGGGGTTCAGTGTCTTGTCCAAGGATACCTTGACATGTAGACTGAGGGAGATGGGGATCAAACCACCAACCTTCCGATTGAAAGATGACCTACTCTGCCACTGAGCCACAGCTGCCCAAAGATATTGCAAAGGATGTTCGGCACTGTTCTCTATCGTTCTCTATAGTTTATAGACCAAATAATGAATCATTTAATTGATAAAAAATAAAATACAGCTAATCATGAATGAAAGTAATGGAAGATGCAGCCCAATGTAGTATTTCTTGCTATAGAAAAAGCCGACTGCGTGACAGTCTATTTCGCATTATACCTGTCGTCCTGATGTGTCGTCTTATTGCGTCATTATACCTGTCGTCCTGAAGCGTCATCTTACTGCGTCATTATACCTGTCGTCCTGATGTGTTATCTTACTGCGTCATTATACCTGTCGTCCTGAAGCGTCATCTTACTGTGTCATTATACCTGTCGTCCTGAAGCGTCATCTTACTGTGTCATTATACCTGTCGTCCTGATGTGTCGTCTTACTGTGTCATTATACCTGTCGTCCTGAAGCGTCATCTTACTGTGTCATTATACCTGTCGTCCTGATGTGTAGTCTTACTGCGTCATAATACCTGTCGTCCTGATGTGTCGTCTTACTGCGTCATTATACCTGTCGTCTTGGTTGTCATCTTACTGCGTCATTATACCTGTCGTCCTGATGTGTATTACTGCGTCATTATACCTGTCGTCCTGATGTGTCTTACTGTGTCATTATACCTGTCGTCCTGATGTTTCGTCTAACTGCGTCATAATACCTGTCGTCTTGGTTGTCATCTTACTGCGTCATTATATCTGTCGTCTTGGTTGTCATTTTACCTGTCGTCCTGATGTGTCGTCTTACTGCGTCATTATACCTGTCGTCTTGGTTGTCATCTTACTGCGTCATTATACCTGTCGTCCTGATGTGTCGTCTTACTGCATCATAATACCTGTCGTCTTGGTTGTCATCTTACTACGTCATTTTACCTGTCGTTCTGATGTGTCGTCTTACTGCATCATTATATCTGTGCTCTTGGTTGTCGTCTTACTGCATCATTATATCTGTCGTCCTGAAGCATCATCTTACTGTGTCATTATACCTGTCGTCCTGAAGCGTCATCTTACTGCGTCATTATACCTGTCGTCCTGATGTGTCGTCTTACTGCATAATAATACCTGTCGTCCTGAAGCGTCATCTTACTGCGTCATTATACCTGTCGTCCTGATGTGTCGTCTTACTGCGTCATAATACCTGCCGTCTTGGTTGTCATCTTACTGCGTCATTATACCTGTCGTCTTGATTGTCATCTTACTGTGTCATTATACCTGTCGTCTTGGTTGTCATCTTACTGTGTCATTATACCTGCCGTCTTGGTTGTAATCTTTCTGTGTCATTATACCTGTCGTCTTGATTGTCATCTTACTGTGTCATTATACCTGTCGTCTTGGTTGTCATCTTACTGTGTCATTATACCTGTCGTCCTGATGTGTCGTCTTACTGCATCATTATACCTGTCGTCTTGGTTGTCATCTTACTGCGTCATTATACCTGTTGTCCGGTTGTGTCGTCTTACTGCGTCATAATACCTGTCGTCTTGGTTGTCATCTTACTGCGTCATTTTACCTGTCGTCCTGATGTGTCGTCTTACTGCATCATAATACCTGTCGTCTTGGTTGTCATCTTACTGGCTCATTATACCTGTCGTCCTGATGTGTCGTCTTACTGCTTCATTATACCTGTCGTCTTGGTTGTCATCTTACTGCGTCATTATACCTGTCGTCCTGGTTGTCATCTTACTGCGTCATTATACCTGTTGTCCGGTTGTCATCTTACTGCGTCATTATACCTGTCGTCTTGGTTGTCATCTTACTGCGTCATCTTACCTGTCGTCCTGATGTGTCATCTTACTGCGTCATAATACCTGTCGTCTTGGTTGTCATCTTACTGCGTCATTTTACCTGTCGTCCTGATGTGTCGTCTTACTGCATCATTATATCTGTCGTCTTGGTTGTCGTCTTACTGCATCATTATATCTGTCGTCCTGAAGCGTCATCTTACTGCGTCATTATACCTGTCGTCCTGAAGCGTCATCTTACTACGTCATTATACCTGTCGTCCTGATGTGTCGTCTTACTGCGTCATAATACCTGTCGTCTTGGTTGTCATCTTACTGCGTCATTTTACCTGTCGTCCTGATGTGTCGTCTTACTGCATCATTATATCTGTCGTCTTGGTTGTCGTCTTACTGCATCATTATATCTGTCGTCCTGAAGCATCATCTTACTGTGTCATTATACCTGTCGTCCTGAAGCGTCATCTTACTACGTCATTATACCTGTCATCCTGATGTGTCGTCTTACTGCATCATAATACCTGTCGTCTTGGTTGTCATCTTACTTCGTCATTATACCTGTCGTCCTGATGTGTCGTCTTACTGCGTCATTTTACCTGTCGTCTTGGTTGTCATCTTACTGCGTCATTATACCTGTCGTCTTTCTGCGTCATTATACCTGTCGTCTTGGTTGTCATTTTACCTGTCGTCCTGATGTGTCGTCTTACTGCATCATTATACCTGTCGTCTTGGTTGTCATCTTACTGCGTCATTATACCTGTCGTCCTGATGTGTCGTCTTACTGCATCATAATACCTGTCGTCTTGGTTGTCATCTTTCTTCGTCATTATACCTGTCGTCCTGATGTGTCGTCTTACTGCATCATAATACCTGTCGTCTTGGTTGTCATCTTACTGCGTCATTTTACCAGTCGTCTTACTGCGTCATTACATCTGTCGTCTTGGTTGTCGTCTCACTGCATCATTATATCCGTCGTCCTGAAGCGTCATCTTACTGCGTCATTATACCTGTCGTCCTGATGTGTTGTCTTACTGCATCATTATACCTGTCGTCTTGGTTGTCATCTTACTGCGTCATTATACCTGTCGTCCTGATGTGTCGTCTTACTGCATCATAATACCTGTCGTCTTGGTTGTCATCTTTCTTCGTCATTATACCTGTCGTCCTGATGTGTCGTCTTACTGCGTCATTATACCTGTCGTCCTGATGTGTCGTCTTACTGCATCATTATACCTGTCATCTTGGTTGTCATCTTACTGCGTCATTATACCTGTCGTCCTGATGTGTCGTCTTACTGCATCATAATACCTGTCGTCTTGGTTGTCATCTTACTTCGTCATTATACCTGTCATCCTGATGTGTCGTCTTACTGCGTCATTATACCTGTCGTCTTGGTTGTCATCTTACTGTGTCATCATACCTGTCGTCCTGGTTGTCATCTTACTGCGTCATTATACCTGTCATCCTGATGTGTCATCTTACTGCGTCATTTTACCTGTCGTCTTGGTTGTCATCTTACTGCGTCATTATACCTGTCATCCTGATGTGTCGTCTTACTGCGTCGTTATACCTGTCGTCTTGGTTGTCATCTTACTGTGTCATCGTACCTGTTGTCCTGGTTGTCGTCTTACTGCGTCATTATACCTGTCGTCCTGATGTGTCGTCTTACTGCATCATAATACCTGTCGTCTTGGTTGTCATCTTACTTCGTCATTATACCTGTCGTCCTGATGTGTCGTCTTACTGCGTCATAATACCTGTCGTCTTGGTTGTCATCTTACTGCGTCATTATACCTGTCGTCCTGGTTGTCATCTTACTGTGTCATCGTACCTGTCGTCCTGGTTGTCATCTTACTGCGTCATTATACCTGTCATCCTGATGTGTCGTCTTACTGCGTCATTATACCTGTCGTCTTGGTTGTCATCTTACTGCGTCATTTTACCTGTCGTCTTGGTTGTCATCTTACTGCGTCATTATACCTGTCGTCCTGATGTGTCGTCTTACTGCGTCATTATATCTGTCGTCCTGATGTGTTATCCTACTGCGTCATTATACTGCTATTTTCGCAAATAACTCTTATAATGTTGTATTGAGCACTTTAATGTGTAAAGTATTTGTCACTAAATATTTGTCCGTTAAATTATACAAAAAACGGCCACAATGAAAGAAAAACATGTCTCTGTGGGAGATGTTATCCTCGTAGACAAATCATGTCCATGTAAGCATTAAAAATGTCCTTATATCTTTTTAAAACTATTTCATAGTGTGTTAAAACCATTTGTTTAATATCTGTTAAGGCTCATACAGGTATTTCTTTAATAAATGAAGTATGTGCATGTAACAGAGGAAAGAAAGAAGTGAGATACTAGGAGTATGTCATTTGGCTTCTTTTTTGTGTGTCTTTGTAGTCGTTTTTCTCTTCATGTTCACTTTATGTCCTTGAGTTTTAACACAACTATGAAAAGGTTTATTACAGCAATACTGAATTAAGAATATACAAAGGTTAGGGGAGGTGTCAAGCGGTGTTATCAGGGTGTCTGCTGATGGGCGAGTGAACGTGTTGTAGGTGCAAAACAAAACTACAAAGATGGCCGAAGCAAACCAAACAAAAACATGGTGTGTGGAGCAAAGAGAGTGAGATGGAAAGACAGAGCCACAAGCTGAGATGCATTTTCTCCCCAATGCACATTGGGGAGAAAAAAAGACACCAAAAAAACAAAAAACTTAAAAATTAACTATTAGTTTTCTTGTGTACAGATCAGTCACAGACAGTCACAGATCCAATACATTAACAGAGTGGCATATTAACCTGTACCAAAGTAAAAGGCCCTCTAAAGCTGATCAGGAGTCCACAGGTAGTTCTTCTGGTCATAAATATAACACAGAAAGCGGGACTCATCATTGTTTAGCACCAGCCTGATGGAGCCGAGGAGGCAGAGGCATCAATACTATTTAATCTTCTTAAAAGGTGTATTTTGCAAGTTCTCAATAAGTCATTTTATGTAAGTGCCATTAGGCAGTCGTGTTGTGCCTGTGTCTCTTTCTGTACCTGAATTATCTGACCACTCAGTGGAGACAGTCATCAATGAGGCAGTGACTCATCCTCCCTTTCTCTCTCTCTCTCTCTCTCTCGCCCTCCCTAATTCGAAATATGACTTAAACCTCGCATGACGTCATCGAGCCTGTGTGATTCAATCAGGAAGCCCTCAAGGACAACCAATGTTAATTTCATAAACACAGGCGTGCTGTTCTGTGACCAGCAGCCCTCAGCTCCCTCAGTTCTCCCTCTCACCTCTGTGATGATCCATCACATCAGCGGGAGCACACACTGAACATAAACACATGCAGTTTTATTTTTTGCTTATACAAACGTATGACCACCTTAAACAAATGGCCTGACTGTCTCTAAAGAAGTTCAAGTTTGTTCAAGACCCAGAGCAACATGAAAATGCTGATACATGTTTCCAGCCCATTAAGGAGCAATCCTAAATTCTCCCTGTTATACCGTATTACAGTTAAATTAATTACATTTAAATAGTAAAAAAAAAAAAAGTTTGCTGTATTAACCTGTGACAATCCATAACCGTATCGATACCATGTTGTGAATTTAGAGCCAGAGTCTGTGCAGTAGAGATCGACTGGTGGAGCAGCAGTATTGACGTCCCGCCCCCCTCTGCCAACCAAAACAGACTTTTATCTTATGGACAATACGTCAAAGAGCCCTCACAACAGCACATTCAACAGCAGAACAGCTGAACAGTCGGTCTGAAGCAGATATTCACAGATACTGAAGGTCAATGACTCCTCTGCTTTACTACACAGACGTATTTGTCAACAGAGCTGTCAATCATGGCATTAGACCCTTTTTGTAGCCTCCAATAACTAATTAAAACTAAACTTGTCAGAAAAATGAACACTTGGACGTAAATCAGCATGATACGAACTAACTATACTGACAGAAACCATGTTTGAAAAAAATTTATTTGCGGTGTATTTTGGTTCTATAGTTTGACTCATGTCCCATCTGTTAACATGGAGGAGGCGTGCTTTATGACCAATACTGCAGTTCCTCGAGTGGCCACTTGAGGCTGAAACGAAGAAATGACATTACAGCAGATGGGAAAATGCCCATTTTTACAGCAGAAATAAACATGTTTACAGCCTGGTACAAAAAGTATTATTGTGTTGATATATTTATAGCACTAAGTCGCAGGTATACTGTGCTCGCTGGCTCGTTAGCCTGTTCAGTGTTTATTATTTAATCGTCGTCAATCATTACAGCGGACTGTAGTGATGAGAAGATCGTTTTTTTTAAGTTTCCCGGTACCCACTGCTTTCTCACCGGGCGAGCGAGCGATGAGTCCGCTACTGCTTTAGTTTGATCAATAAACACCTGCAGTCAGACGCCATCACAAACAGAATCTGCTACTGGGAAAGTTAGACTAGCTCATTCACCAGCTGATGGATCAGCCACAGACTGTTTAGCTTAGATAACACCTGTTTTCTGCAGCTCCAACCTCTAATACTAAATTTGGTCACTTCAGGCTCCAGTAAACCAACATGGCAGCAGCAATATTTCAGCTTCATTTACGCAGTCGAGAAACCAATGGGTGACGTCACGGTGGCTACATCCATTATTGATACAGTCTATGGTTTACAGATTGTTTCTGGTGTTAACATGGGCTACATCAGTCTGAGGGCATCTTTGCATGGCGTAACTATACAGCATTTTGTGTCAAATAAAAAAGTCCTTGACTGCAAGAAATTGAACACAACTGACAATCCAATGTTTGGCAAAGAATTCAGTCAATCAGGTGTATCATCTGTGTCATTACTGCAGAGATATGACATGATTAAAATACGAACAATTCAGTGAGAATATGTGTAGTTCATAAAAACGCTCTTTTGTTAGTTCGATTCATGCCCTCTAATTTGTAACTCTGCACGCGTACACACTGTCTCAGCGTTATCTGCTCTCACTGTTTGTCTTTCCTGTCAGTCTGCTTCTCGCTGATTTCAGTGCAATAACATTCCTGTCTCTTAGTATGCAAGTGTGTGTGTGTGTGTGTGTGTGTGTGTGTGTGTGTGTGTGTGTGTGTGTGTGTGTGTGTGTGTGTGTCAGTTATGATGGCACGTGGAATCTGCCCTGAGTAACACCGCCGGCCAGCAGGAAGCACATTCCGCTCCTTCCTGTTTGTGGCCCGTTCTCACTTCCTGTTAAGTGTCTGATAAGTGACAGAGCCACTTAATCACCTCTTTGCCCAAAATGCCCGCCAGAGGACTGAAATAATTGGACAGTGACCTCATGATCATGTATTTTTAGTGTGTTTCGTGATGGACGTTTCAAAGGAGATGATGATTCATGAAAGGGAGTTGTGTCTGACGTGGATTTAAAACCATTCCACTGAGTTTTCACATGGAGGGTACAGTGGCCCTAACCCTAACCCTAACCCTACCCATCAGGTATTGTCTGACCAGGGTTTAGCTTTTTATTAACCTCTATTAACAGACATCGTAAAATAAGCTAAGCTAACAATCCGGTTATGCACGTTGGCTCTCCACTCCAACTTAATTCTCGCATCTTGGCTTGCTTGTTTGACTGTAAACAATGAGCAGCCTGCAGAAAAAGGAAGTCTACATCCAGATTTATGGGCTTCAAGAAGCACTGGCTTCATCAGAAGCCTGGAAAAAATGGCCTCCCAGAATCTGTGTCCTCGTCAGATGGTAGCCGATGTGTTTCCAAGCTCGGTGAACGCCATGATGTTTCCCGTAGCACCATCAGCATGTCACAATGTTCAGGTATCATCTAAGGTAAATCAGTTTGTCCGACATACTGTGCATTGGGAAAGAACAAGGAGATTCATGGGTCCTAGGTTTAGTCTCCTAAGGAGCACCTGTGGCTCAGAGGTAGAGCGGGTTGCCCATGTGGTTAGACCCCCAGCTCCTCCAGTCTTGTTAAAGTATTCTTGGTCAAGATACTGCTATTAGGTATGAATGTGTGTGAATGTACAGTTTAAAAATGATTATGGGCCTTGCATGGTGCGGTAATTAGTAGGGGTGGGATAAAATATCGATACGGCAGTATATCGTCGTCCTGACTCGTGCAAACAATTATCGATAGGCTGGCGCCAAATATCGATATCTTAATTTACAAATATACGGAGCTCTTAACAGATTTCCCTGCCGTATTGGCTCATCGCGTCACTACTTCATGACTCCTCACGGTGGCGCTTATGACATAAATAAGGGTAATGTGAACAGCAATGACTGTACTTGGCTGAAGAAGAAGTTGACAGCGGGATAATATTGGACAATTGTGAAAAGAAGTTAAGAAATTCCACTTTCAAATCCAAAATCCTAATTTGTTTCCACAGTTGTTCTATAGATCTGTAAATGATTAATCAGGTATTGTGATGTATCATTATATGATTGTCTTGCAATACTTCAATTATCGCAGAATCGCTGTATCGTGATATTATCGTTATCGTGGGCCACGTATCAGGTATCATATGGTATCATGAGTTACCCTGCGATTCCCACCCCTAGTCATTAGAGTATGAAGTGTGTGTGAAAGGGGGAAAGCTGACATGTAGTGTAGAAGCAATAAGAGTAGAAAGGCACTATATTAGTGCAGTCCATTTACCTTAAACCATTCGCCCCCCCTTGGTGCCCCCATGTTTGAAAAAATGTCGCGCACACTCCCGCGGCTGAGAAAATGTGTCCTGACGGTATGGCTCTAAAGTTAGAAATGCCCACATTGTTGTTTCGCATCACAACTTTCTGCGCACTGGTGCCCCATGACACACAGCAGGTGCCCCCTTTTTTATTGTGTCCCTGCCCCTCAAATAGCCTGAGTACGCCACTACAACCATCACAACAAAAAGAGTTTGTATCAAGAGTTTGCCCATGCCTATAACAGCCTTTTAGCACTGTTATTGTGAGCATGTTGCCATATTCAAGGTAGAATAATCTCTAAGCATTTCTGTGCTGGCTTTCACCAGAGCGCTCAACATGATTCAAGACACTTTCCCAGTATGGTCTGACTTGGCTCAACTCGACACGATGTGCCCAGTACCAAGTCCTTTTTGGTATCGCCTTGGTCAAGGAGAAGTGATACCATAAAAGGTGCCATTTTTCTCACATGAGCCAGATTTTTAGAATGGTATCCCCTTAAAACCATGCCGTGTTCAACTGGGAAATTTCCCTTACGATCCGATAAGACTCCTACTAACATTGAGGAGTTACAGTACAGGGATGGAAAAGCACCTGGTACCTGAAGTGAATTGAGTCACGCCAAGTTGTAAGCATTAATAATTAGACTAAAAACAAAAGTGAGATGTCTCCATCTCCACCTGCATCATTCCACAGAGCCTAATCATCGATGTAAAAATGTCCCCCCAGCACAACCACATGAAATTTACTGTAAAGCTCTAACTAGTGATGTTCTTGAAGCAGACAGACAGGCAGACACACGAGGGGAACGGCTGAGTCACAGTCGGTCCCCAGGTTTGTTTGAGTCGCCGTCGAGGGGGAATGTTGGAGGCGCTCCAGCGATTGTGCGGGCCAGGCGCTGTGTGGCAGCCTCACTTCCCCGACTCAAGTGGCCAGGGAGATAAAGAGGCCTGCAGGGGAGCATGCCAGCAGCGGCCTGGGCCTCAAACATAAACAAACACATAGACCATGAATAAAATGAGAATATAATGCAGATAAAATGTGCAGAAGCATATTAAAGAGGTTTTCTTTTACATGATGCTAAAATAATTGAAGGTTTTACACGTCAGCCCTTAAAGGCAACAGAGGGAAATCAAAGTTGTTGTCAGTCATAACAGTACAGCCTGAGATGAGGTAACTGAATGCTACTGTAAATGTCCAATATAAAGAGACTCGGGATCAAACGGAGTCGCATACGCACAACAAGTCTAGACAGGAAGCCATATGAGGAGGAAGGGGAAGTGGTCAGAATTAGAGAGAGATTAAAGTTATCTTAATTTATCTATAAGTCTGTAGACTCCATCGTGGTCCACTCCCTTCCCCACCGGAGTAAACACAGGAAGATGCTGCTTGTTAGTGTCTGTGATGCTGAAGACCTGCAGATACCACACACTGATTGGACAGATTCACCATCTGTAATAAACTCGTCCTGGCCAATCACAAGTGGGGATTCCTTAACTTTTTATCAAAGCCATCTGACCCAAACTGTTCAACTATTTGGTTTATGACTACATTTTAGAAGCAGCTTCAGTTGTATTTTGTGTTCAGTGATAATGTAACGGGTTAGAGCTGCTATGAGGAACTTTCGCTTTGTGTTGATTCTGGCGCCCCCTGTGGACAAAGTCGTACCTCCTATCTCTTTGCTTATTTTGTCCAATACATGCTTAAGTGGTGTTTTTCAACAAAAAATCTCGTCCTGCTTTCTTTAACAGTCATATGTATCACTCACTTTAAATTTTCACTTCACTTTAAAAGGAGACGTGGTCGAGGAAGCAGCAGGTCCAGAACCAGGGAAGCGCTCGGTAGAAACGGACAAACCAATAGGGAACATGCAGACGGTAAGTCGGGGCCAGGCGTAGATTTTGTGGAGCCAGCAGATGAGTATACACTGCAGGCACACACAGTGACGAGTGTGGCAACACCGTTAGAGTCTCTGAGCCACAGGAAACCGCAGGTGGGTAGAAACACTCACACTGTAGCATCATCGCAGGGAAACGCCAAACAGCCATAGGAGAGGCAGACAGAAACCAGGAACGCTGAGGCAGAACTCGTGGTCAGGGACAAAAGGCTAAGACGATCAAGAGTTACGACAAGACTGGCAGGGTCGGCAACGGGGAATCAGTTTGAGAAAGAGTGCTGGAAAAGTCTTGTGTAAAGAAGGCGAAGAACAATCTGGCAGTAAGCGTGCGACCAGGAGAGGCTAATATACTGGCTTGATTACTGATGAGGAGCCGCTGCGTGCCCAGGTGAGCTGAGTGAGCTGACGAGGTGGGCGTGGCCGGCAGGCAGAGGGGAGCCGAGGTGAGGTGAGTTTACAAAGTGATATATGTTACATATGCTATATCTTTAGAACCGTCACAGTGATACGCTGAATCTACCTCCACTGGTGCAGGATGTGAATGCGCAGGCAGCAGATTCAACATGAAATCAGCCTCTTGCTCACCTCTCAAACATGATATGAATCACAGGTTGCACATAAGCTCAGCCAGTGCCTGCAGTTAGAGCAGTTTCCATTTCAGTGCAACAATCCTTTAATTACACAAAACAGGAAGTAGTAATGCAGTGTTGGAACACAGGCATCCCATTGGGTCAGGCTGCTGGCTACAGACCCAATCCTGACTTCTGCTTGATCACATTATTTTTATTATCAGCTTCTTATGTGGGAGCACATATGGTAGCACTCCAGCAAGTGTACATTCCTGTGGAAATGTTGATGCTGACCTTAAATGACTACATTGCTTTAACAGATATGTGGTTATGGTGCTTGTGAGGGAGGCTGGATGATGGTGGGTGTAGAGGGGAAGCTGCACTGAAGAGGAGGAGGAGAAAGGGGGGGGTCTGCTATAGAGTCGTTTAATCAGGAGGAAGATCACACATACTTCTCAAAGTTTATCTTCCTGTGGCCATTAGCTGAATCTGTGGGACAAAGTGCAACAAACTCTTGGCGCTTCCCACGAGGATTCAGGTATGTTACTGAGCTCCATGGAAGATCAGAACTCAAACATATAACTTCACTTCTAAAGGGAAGTCTAACTTTTATTTATTGTGCTTGCACCGAACTTCCTCCCACAGTCCAACGACATGTTCATTTAAATAGTGACTCTAAAATTGCCCGTAGGTGTGAGCATGAGCGTGGAAGGTTGTCTCTATGTGTCAGCCCTGTGATTGACCGGCGATCAGTCCAGGGTGTACCCCGCCTCTTGCCCAATGACAGCTGGGATCGGCTCCAGCCCTCCTGCGACCCTAAACAGGATAAGCGTTACAGATGATGGATGGATATAATGGCTTATTGCTACTTTTACTTGAACCGGATCTGAATCCTCCATTGATGAAGACCCTCTTTTGGCAATCTCTGCCGCTCCGTCTCCATCTTTAAGATCACCTGTTTCCCTCTCTGGTTTAAACACAGCTCAGCCCACTCACCCTAAACAGCTTAAAACACTTAAACTGAGTCATTTCACCTTCCTCGGCTCCCCTCCTTCTTGTTTTCTGTCTTCATCAAAACAACATTTCAACAGTGGACTCAGAGGCTGAAGTAATTGCTTATAATTTCATTTAGACACGCACTCACGTCCAACCCAGCGCCTCACTCCTCCAGACGCCAATCTCAATCTCTGCCTCACTTGTTTCCTCCCTTCCTCTCCTTCCCTCTTTCTTTCTTCCCCCCCAGGAGACATGATTTACTTGTGTCAGGGACAAGGACATCTGCCTATTAGCAAGTGCCACTGACGTAGGCATCGCCATCCCCTCCTCCTTATTATCCCCCTTCCTCATCTGCCTTCTTCTCCCGTTCCTCCTCCTCCTGCCTTACTCAAATTGGGGTCATCAACCTTCATCGTGCGGGCTGGTGAATCATCGGTGGGACTCGCGTCGCACCGGGAGGAGGGGACACCGCCCGCCCAAGATACTTCCGTCCTCCTTCCCAAATTACCAGGGTAACCCGACATTGTCTGCTCTCTACTGTCACATCACTCTGTCGCACAAAGAGGGGAAGAAAGAGAGAGAGGGAGAGGTGGAATATGAATGAGGGACTGGTGGTTTAAGGGTACGGGAGACTTGTGGAAGATACAGCATAATGCCTACATAGTGGTATCAAAGCTCAGCTGCTTACCTGTCTCAATCAAACAGCCATTAGTAGAGCTATAATGTAGTCATCCCATTAGTACTCATGCACTGTAACTACAAACATATCGGACAATTCTGCGGCTGCAATTACATCCAATGCCAACGCTCAGTACCAAAGCTGGAAGTAGATTGCAATACTCTAACAATGCTGGAAGTGAGGCGATTAGGGTGGTGGATCAGGGTTTATAGTTTGCCTGCCATCACAGACATCTTATATTTAATGTAATTGTCTAACGCTAATAATACCTTTGCCATATTTTGTTTGCCATGGCCTTAAAAAGCGTTGTCTTAAAAAAGCAGTGGATGTAAATAATAAAGCTAATGAGGACAGGTGTGGATGATACCTGTTAATAGTAACGGCTCATACGGGACACCGTAAAAGTAAAGCAAACATCAAGCCTGCATCAAGCCAGCGATTATTTTATTGGTCGAGACCATAGACTGAAAGGTGGACGACATGACAGCTCCCTAAAAGTGAAGTCAAAACATTTGGAGCGCCCCCTGCTGACTGGCTGCAGTATAGGTCATAAAGCCCGCCTCCTCCATGTTAACAGGTGGGACATGAGTCAAACTATAAAATCAAAATACACGCCAAATAAATATTTCTCAAACATGGTTTCTGTCATTATAGTTAGTTTAGTTGATGCTGTAAAAAGGATGATTGACAGCTCTGCAGCCGATCTGTTCCTGATTAGCAGAGTAGAAGAGGAACAGCGAGAGGAGGCGTAACTAAAACAATCACTGCAGTCATCGAAGTTTCCATATCTGTGAACGTCTGCTTCAGACCAACACAAGAAGCTGCTCGGCTGTTAAACAAGCCGACATGAGGGGTCTATGATATTTCTCTTGGTAAGTTAAATGTCTGTTTCGGGAAACGGGAGGGGCGAGAAGTTAATACCGCATCTCCACCAGCTGATCTCTACTACTCTACCACAATGGTAGCGCTCGCTTCCAGGAGTATTTCGGCTTCGCCTTTGTACAATGAGAGGAGGTGGAGACGTGTGATCCATCTTTATATACGGTCATTAGTCAAGGCAACACCTGACATGCTATTGGTTAGGGGATCTTGACAGCGTTGTGTACAAAAGAATCTGAGAGCAGAGCAGAAATTGGAAGCAGCCTGCGTGGGAGGAGAAGGTCGCCAGTGGTATCAAACTAAACGTGTAGTTTTGGTATTATATCCAGCTCTCAGATTATTGTTTGATATGGTTTGGAAAATGATTGACAGCACTAATAAAGATATTTTGTAATACTCCAATCACTCAAAGCAATATACCCTGTAAGTCAACACACTACCACCAATTTTCAAATTAGTGGATGACCCACTCTAGCTCCAGAGCCACAGCCGCCCCCAAGTTTGTCTTTTTTAAGTTGAATTACGTTTTTTTTTATTTTGGAGAACTATTTTTTTTGTTACATATACAGATTAATGTCTTACACATGGCCTCACAACAATAAATAAATAGTTTATGTTTATGTTCCTCAGTTTAACTAAACGCACCGAGAACCAGACTCGTGTTTGTCTTTAGCCCCACCAACGCTCAGTGTTTATAACCGGGCAGAATGTAGAGGACAGCAGGATTGTGTGTGTGTATATGTTATGTGTGTTCGTGTGTGTGTGTTCAGAGAAGCAAAAGGTCAGCTTTGGCCTGGTCCAACAGCACGTCGACTTGGCCGCAGCTTATTTGCTGATGCTATCTGTGAGTAGGAATCTGAGTAAACAGTGAGGATAGATAACAAGGAGATCTTCTCTCTTTCTTTCTTTGCTCCATCACAAACTTCTGATGCCCCCAAAACCAAAATCCTTACAGAAAACAAACTCTCCAAGATCTTTATTTAAATCTCATTAAACCCATAGACCCCCTTTCTATCAGTCTGTCTCTCTCTCTCCATCCTCTCTGTGTGCCAGAGAATGTAAGACTTGAGTGCCCTTTTCCTGTTGTAAAATTGCCAGATTTCTGTCCTTAAGCTCGCTCCTGTTCTCCTTGCTGAAGATATCAACGGACACAGATGTCCTGCCCGTACAGACAGCCACATCCTGCCAAAGATAGTAACAGAAAGATGAATCACTTGATTAGTTTATTCAAGCCAGAGATGTTCCTTCATTGTAGCACGGAGCAGTGCATCAACAGGACATATCCTTTTACTGGACATAGAGAAGTTTATTCAGTTGCTTGTTTGAGATCTTTTCTTTCACATTTTGTTCTTCTGAAAATGTGTCTGACCCTGCGACCTGGTTCAGGTTCTAAGGAGTCTGGGCTGCATGCATGCCTGACACTGCAGGCCACACCTGGACACATCTGGGACCGGGGAGGGCAGCCCTGCTCTGACCCCGGCACATCTGGAGCCGACACACTCAGAGGCAGCCAGGAGATGCGTAAATAACACTCACACACATGTACAGTATATGTTCTTCATGGGAAATACACAAACGCAGACAGGCATGCTGACTAAAGAACAATCTAACACACATCCACATACATGTGTCTTGTGTGTGTATTTTAACACACATATGCAGGAAGACACAATGTTAAATCACGCACACAGTCCAGATGCAGCTGGCCCATCCTGCCATCTCATGAGTTGTGAGCCTGCCCTTTTATTTTATGTATAAAGGGAGACTTGTGTTTTATCACACTGTCTCGGAGAGAAATATGAGCAGGTGCTGCAGCTGTTTGAGCCACATTTTGACCTCCCAGAAGAGCCCTCTAACAGTGCAGGACAAGACATCCATGATTAAAGATCTGAGCCTCCCTCTGTAGCGAGAAAGGATACAAAATCATCCGTGTTGTTGTTGAATGCAGTGTGTATTCATCAGTAGTGAACAATAATCTTAATAGGAAAAGGTTATTAGGAAAAGGATATATTTTTTCTGTACTTGAAGACCCTGCAGGTTAAATGGGGTAATCCTGTATCCTACTCTTTTGATGTCAGTAAGGGCCTGTGTCCACTACGGCATTCTTTGCGCGGCGTCCTCAGCGGAAAATCACCCGCACCGTCAGCTGTTTGTTTGTCACTGAGCTCACAGCACTCTCACTCGAAAATAGTTTAACTTTTGGAACATCGCTGCGCTCGTAAATGTAACTTCTCCCTCAACGATCAATCAAAATCAACCTTTTCAACAACAATGATGGAAGCTAATCATTTCTCTTTTTCGAAGGTGCAATTTCCCGGTGTAGAGCTGCTGCTGCTGCTGCTAGTTAGCTGTTAGTTAGTTAGTAAGTTAGTTATTATTATTAGTTATATTATTATTGGTTATTAGTTCTGTTAGTTAGTTATTAGCTTCTGCTAATGCCAGGACACGATTCCTTCACAGTATATTTGTGTTTCTTTGTAAAAATGTCCTTGTAAAAAAGCAAAGATGGAGCATACAGAGCATTTTAAACATACTTAACGGGAAGCGGAAGAGCTGGCAGACAACTTTCGTAACCTAGCAACAGTAAGCTCCGTCGAGAAGCGCTCTGAAATTGAGGTTGTGGGTGCTGCCAGCGCATTAAAACGCCGTTAGTGGACATAGACCCTAATAAGGTTAAGTGGGGCGAGAAATTATCTCTATTCTTGTGCAATTTTTAGCTGAAATGGAAAAGGCCTAAGCTGATTTAGATCATAGTCTTGGTCATATAGTGCACCTGATGTGTGCTTGTAGCTACCTTTTCTGTTTTAACCTGAAATACGTCCTGAAACGAAAGCCAAACACCCTTAAAATGCTACATCAGCCAAACTTTAACTGTTAAAATCATACTGGCTTTCAACATAGTCACAAGGTCTTCATCAGCATACAGAGTCTGCTCAGTTGGATCTTGACATTAAAAAAAGCAGGCATGACATTTTCATAATTTTTATCGTCCGACATGACAACTGTTGCTAGCAGATTTTATCAGCTGTAGCTAGCTAGCATGAGCTAATAATGACACTTAAAGTTTGCTCCTTAGCTATCCTGGAGTTCCTAGGGTGGAACTTCCTCAAACCAACAGAGCCTCGAATGTCACCCTCAAATCAGATATATTAGAGTAGTTAGCTACAACACACCACCTTTACTTTACAAATAAAACTGTGGGTAGTTAGCTTGATTGCCAAGTCTGTTCATTTTTGCAGTATTTGATAGCTTAATCCATCCCTTACAACTTTGCTGTTGTATTTATGGTTTTGACAAGGCTAAGAAAAGTGGCCTATCAGCTGCTTGTTGAAAAATGTAAAGCTGTCATCTGTCCTAACTAGTTCCAGTTACTAAGCTATGATTAGACAACTGCTGTTCACAGGCAGGGTTTATCAAATGTTAATCAATGCTTAAACATCTCAGAGGGGCTTCTAATTTTCATTGTCAGTTTACTTCCACTGTCTTTACTGAAGCCTTATTGCATCTGTACAACCTCTTCCCCTGTCCTTACTCTATTATAAACTGTTTCCATGTAGTTCTATTGCCTGTCATGACGCAGAGTCAGGCTGAGGGGGGGCTGCAAGTGTTCCTGTTTGGGTTTGATGGCTTCAGCGTTTCCTTTTTTTAGTCTCATGGAGGACTCTGCTGCTGGAGGGATGAGTGGGACACCCACTTGTTAGTTTATTTATTTCCAATGGCCAATTACCAGGGCAGGTTTGTGTCAACACGGAGCGCCAGCTTCCTGTTATTACTGACCACACACACACACACATACACGTACATGCATATACAAACCTGTAATATATGGACTGTAATTGTGAGCAGGCACGCAGACAGACATATGTGCCGTAAGACACATCCACAAACATCCTCTCCTTCGTCTGCTTGGCTCACAAGTTTTAAAGGTAAATAATTCTGATTTTTTTCATACCAAAGTCCCAGTGTGCACATATGGGACCATTTGTTGGGGGATGTCTATTTTGCTCTCAGCAGCATAGTATCGGAGCTAGTTGCAAGACAAGTGAAGGTGGAGACTAACGTCGAGAGAGTCCGCCATCTTTTTTCGATTGGCTCGCAATGAATCTTTGGATACGTTGGGCCGCGGAGGATGCACCTGATGATCCTTCGTGGTCCAGGAAAAGGACGACGCATTTGTCGGCCGCATCTGAAGGAGCCTTTGAAATGAGACGGCCTTCGACGCGCCGCTGTGACGCAATCTGCCTTCAAATACATCCTTCAAAGGATGCAGCCCTTGAATTGGAACACAGCTACAGAGTTGAGGTTGAAAAGACGCTAAAAATGTCCAATTACTTTGCAAAACACATCTCCTGGATGCACTGATACAATGTTTTCCTTAAAGTGGACTTCATGTGGACTTGTGCTATGTCCTATACAAAATACTGTAACTGTCAGGTGATTACATGCAGATTATTCTCAAATTAATGCAAATAGCGTTAATACAGGGACAGAGAGAAGAGAGAATACAGCCCAGAGATACCTTCCAGTCTCTGTGTGTGCATGTGTGTGTGCACCTGAGCTCCGTCTCTCTTGTAGCTCTGCAACTGAATGAATCAGTGCAGCAGCAGTAGTAGTAGTGAGTAGGCGACTGCTTGAATGAAAGGCAAGTCCATCCTTGTTTCGATGTCCTTGAGCGAGATAATGAATGCGTATCAGCTTTTAGGTTGCTCTCTCTCTCTCTCATACACATTTACACAACCACACACAGACACACACACACACACCCAAAGGATCCATCTCTGCCTCTTCAATGACCTTGTTTTTAGCATCTGCAAACACGATACGACTGAGATGGACTGTGGAGGAGGAGCGTGACTATGAAACTTCCCGTTTCTGTTTGCTTTTCATTCCTCACTTTATTAGCATGTATAATTTTTAAGATGTATCAGTGATAATTTGTGAAATACTAATTAACAGAAAATAATGGGCAATAAGGCAAAAAAACATCATTTTATTGTTTAGTTTCCAAGTTAAGTCCAAAATTTCCCTTTTAGCAGTTTGATATCGTTCCTGTGGTCTTTCTGGTGAAAGGGATGTGACTCAGTGGGCAGAGTGGGCATGAAGTGATGGCATGAGAAATCCCCAATCGCAATAACAAACACACTCGCACATTAATTCCCCACACCTCTCCCTTAAACAGTGACCTCAGGACGAAGGAATGAAATCTTATCGCTGCAA
Source organism: Semicossyphus pulcher (assembly GCF_022749685.1). Classification (NCBI taxonomy): domain Eukaryota; kingdom Metazoa; phylum Chordata; class Actinopteri; order Labriformes; family Labridae; genus Semicossyphus; species Semicossyphus pulcher. The sequence goes on along the minus strand of NW_027211692.1, from coordinate 13,319,681 downwards.
AAACGCACGCTGGAATTCCTCGCCGGTGAATGAACAACCTCACTGTTTGTGCGACTGTGTCTGTGTATAGTCTACCAGTGTGTGTGTGTGTGTGTGTGTGTGTGTGTGTGTGGACGTCTCAGCGGAGTGGACTCCTTCATGTGAACATCTAATGAGACCTCATCTTTGCCTCCCTCTCCTTCCTCTGCTCTCCTTGGTCTGACATCCATTAGTCCTTCCCAGCATGCAACACTCACAAATCATCCTCATCTTCTTCTTCTTCTCCTTTTTTTTTTTTTTTTTTTGCAGTGTCATTCCCCTCTAAGGCCCACTCAATGTCTAAAAACAGCTAAGAACTTACTGGAAGCAGCGAGCCAGCAATCTAAACACTTTTTTTCATTGAGTCTCTTATATTAAACAATGCTGACTGGTTACTGGTTGCTACTTACTTACAGATATACAGTATCTGTTTATATTTATTACAGGATGTGTACAGCTATATAGTCTTTAGTCTAGTGTTTGATAGTACAAATACAACAGTATAGTCATTAACTATTTCAGGCATTGTGTTGTTGTGGCTGTTCCTTTCTATGCAGATTCATTTCTTATTTGATCTTTATATTGTCAGAAGACAGCATTACAACATTAATCTAAACCTTAATTCCTTAACGTTTATCCTCCAGATATCCTGAGACACGACTTAAGAGAATAAATATTAAAGAAGTCTTTTGTTGTTGTTGGTTTGGTTTGTGTTTTCCAACAGGGTGCATCTTTTCTTAACATAGCATACAGTATCATCAGCGTATAGGGAGATAAGGAGGAGGCAGCCTCGGTACTGCACTCTCTAGTGCTTCTTGTGTTTGCATCTTTTAGTTTAGTCTTCTGTTAGACTGTTTATCTCATTGTTTGGACACACCTTTTAATCATGTAAATATCATCCCTCATCTGACATGACTCTATGCAAACTGTTTCTACTGTAAATACTGGAGAACTATCGACCTCATGTCATCTGTAACATGGAATGGAATAAGTCATTGTTTACTCCGGTCCTGTGATTGTTTGACCCATCCGCAAACCCCCATCAACTTAAACTAGGTTTACCCGCATGTGGTGCTGGATGCATCTGTTCACCACAAAAGTTAGAAGTAATAGTTAGCGTATCACCGTCATGGAAAACTTCACTGAAAGTCTAAACCGTGTCTTCTCATTGGCTTATTCTTTTGAGTCTCAGTTTGACAAAGTTAAGTGTATTTTAACATCTACAAATATTAGTGAAAGATGAAAAAACTTTAAGTGAACAGTTTGTATTGTATGTACCTTTTCTACATTCTTCCCAGTCTTCTCGTCTCTATTTTTAGAGTTAAACATCAGAGGCATCAGGGATGAGCAAAGCAGTGTAACTTCATTACAAACACACAATGAAGTAAAATGTAAGGTAGTCGCAGAAATGACTCTCCTCTTCTTCATGTGTGTCTTTCAGGCTGGTACGGCATCAATCACGTTAAGTGTTCGAACATAAATCTTTGCTTTTTTTTTGGGTCCGTGAAGCTTTTCTCTCATGACTCACTCTGCTCCGTGACGTGCTCTTCTCAGGAAGATTTAATTTTAGAAAAAGTCAACAGTACAGACGACGAGTCATTAGGCCCCATTCTTTCCATACAGTCTGAAACAACACGTCACATTAAGTTGATGTTTATCAGTGTCACTTTCTAATCTTTATTTTTTCAGTTTCATTTTCTTGATTCATTTATTTTAACTGTGTCAACTGTACAAGAAGATGCTGAGTATCTGTGGTGGATTACACAGAGAGAGTTGTAACTTTACAGAATCAAGCTGCATTGAATGTGGCCTCTTCTTTATTCATTTAAACCAAATCTCTTTTCACATATTCTACAGACGCTGGACCGGATTTTCGTAGGAATTGTTCGGGTTTCCGTTTGTAGTCCGAGTAGGATTGACCAATCACGTATCAGCAGGCTTCTATGTCTACGGGAAAAACAGTCAGAGTGGAGAGCAAAAGCAGGAAGAATGTAATCCTCCGTAATGATATCCTGGCTCCCATTCACTTTTTATTTATCTCTAAACCTACCTTTTTTTTTTATTTACCTGGAGTGCTTCACTTTTGATCTGAACATATGGTCGCTTCTTAAGTCAAACTGTAAACAACGCAGCTCCCAACAACCCTCAACAGTCTTGGCAGGAAGTTGTTTATCGCTAACCGCTGGCTACACTGGATGCCCGAAAAGTTCGCCATCACTCCCAGAAGCTATGTTGTTGTCAGACAATAGCTGATGGGTTCTGAGATTGATTTAAACCTAATCTGAAAAGTATGTCTGATATTGCTGCCTGGATTCATTTATAAAAATCTGAGGAACGTCACTTTTCTCCTCCGTCTGTTTGTCACATTCACCATTCAGAATTGATTAGTTTCAATAGATGTTTTACAGCAATACAAAACAACGTAAATAATGTTGATAATTGTGTCCCCTTTCACATTACACACAGTCATCTGACCCATCATTAGAGCAGCTTTAAGTCAGTGACTAAGGGCGTTTTCACCTTGGGTATGATTGCTTCGTACTGTACCCGAGTACGGTTGCCCCCCTCTCCTCCCCCCCACCGGTCAGCTTTCACAGCATTAATTTCGTTCCGTACCCGAGTACACTTGCGGTAGGACTCCGAACAGAAGGTGGCAGTAATGCACCTCAAAAACAAGGAGAAGAAGAGTAGTATCATCAACTACGTAACATTGTTTATGTTGTCATTCGTGTAGAAAAACGTGTCAATCGCATGATCCCCATACAATGGAGCCGACCTTCGCACTCTATTATTCATGTTTTGGAGAATATCTCAAGAACGACCCTCTCACCACCTTTTCAAGTGGACCCGGGCACAGATCAACAAACCGTGCTCGAGTACGGTTCACTGTGTTCACACTAATCACAAACCGGACTTTGGGGTCAAGTGTACTCAGATCCAGGCCCGGGTCCCTAATGTGAAAGCCCCCCGTATGACCACAAGAAGTGATATCAACATGAGTACATCAAACATTCTTTCACTTTTGTACTACATATAAAATATGTTCACATTTGGTTGATTAATAAAGAGCAACTGCTGGCTGTAAAAAGTCAAAGCACTATGGCATCTGTTATTGACAGTGACATTGTCTGGCTGAATTTGGACAGGTTACTTGCGGCCTCAAATCATCACATTTATTAGGAATGCTGTCATGGCAACAACCCAACATTTTTATATCTTGTCTCGTTATCATTCGATCCAACAAGTGTCAGGCCAAACTCATTTATCGAAAGCATTTCAGAGATATATTTGACATGGTTTGATGTGAACTTTAATTTTGACCTATAAACCTGGTTTAAACACTAATGCTGCCTGAGTGTTGGATTACAATCCAGACTAACTGACCCGATTCCTGTGTTCATTTGTGAGTAATTATGTGACACTTTGCAGAAAAGGATGGTTGAACAGAGAGTAAGTCCCGACCCCCTCCTCCTCCTCCACCTCCTCCACCTCCTCCTCCTCCTCCTCTCCCGACGAGGCCCCGCTCTCTGTGTCCATGGAGGGATGCAGCGTTACGGAGGTGGGAACTCTGGGATGCAGGACGGATGGATGGCTTGTTAAGAGGGCGGTGAGGTATTACTTTAAAAGTTTCTCTCCGCCCCCGTCGGAAGTAAGCGGGACAGGCAGCCGACGGCTTTTCCAGAGGATGGGAAACCTGGAGGCTGGAATTACTGCTGGTTTGGAGAAGGCACTCGCTGAAGTCACAGCTGTAGCTCGGCTGTGATGTCTGAACCCTGAACCTCTGTCGGCCTTTAAGCATTCTTATAGAACAAATACTCACACATATCATACTTCACAGGACCATGCTGGTAAATCATACATTATATGGTCATTTTGTCTTTCTTTGTGTGTATGAAGGTTGGAAAAGTCATCGGTTAGGCCTCCCCACTGTGCTTCACTACTACATTTATGACCTGCCCGGCAGCTGCTGATTTCAGCTCATGCGGTATGAAAACAACTTGAAGCGATTGAACTCACTTGAGTTATGCAAGTCATCACAGTAAGCATTACATTGCTTTTTATTGTTTTATTTTAACATTGCACAGGAACACAGTGACTGTAAAACTCTGCCTGTTGGTGCGTTCAAGGGTTAGTACGAAGCTTGTTTGTCTTCCTGGCTTGATCTTCTGGACAAAATTCTGTGACTCAAGCGTGTTTTTGGACTCTAAAATAACCGAGTTTCATTGAATGCACCAAAAAGGAAAACATTATATTTGTACTGGGGGGTTGAACAGAGGGTCAAACAGGGATTCATGAATGCAAGGACATTTAGTACTTTAGAATCTAGAGAGTGAGACTCGAGTCCTCATGGCTTTGTCATCCACCCTTTGGTTCTTGTTATGATAGAGAGAGACAGGAAGTCAAGGCACAGGGGTCTGGTTAAGACACACCTACAGGATATAGCTAGGCACAGGTATTTAGATTTAGACCTGGTGGTCGTGAGGGACCGGTTTAGCTCAGCGGTTAAACTGTGCGTCCAATATACAGAGGCTACTGTCCTCGATGCGGCGGCCCCCGGGCTCGACTCCAACCCTCCGCTCTTTGCTGCATCCCAACTCTTTCATCCCGTTACCAACACTATCTGTGGCCAAGTACATAAATAAGACCTGGTGGTTGTTCATCAGTGATATTTTTATTTTTAAAGATTATGATTTTGGCTTTTTGGGGGGTGACATTCACCAACTGTTCACAGACCGGGAGCCGAGCCTGTGATCGGAGCATTGAGGACTGTAGCATCTGCATATGGTGTGCCTGCTGTACCAACTGACCTAAACCAGCGCCCCACCTATGCCTTTATTTGATAAGGCCGTTGATAGACTCAGAAACATGGGTAGAGAGAGTGGAGATGAATGGCAGCAAGCGGCCGAGGGTCGGAGTCAAACCCCGAGGTGCTGCGTGGAGGACTGAGATTCTGCTGGGATGGGCAACTTCTTGCTCACATAATGTCATCCTTTACTTTATTTCCATGACAACATTGAACAAATTCATAAAGAAAGCTTAGTTATCAATAAATAATATAATGTTTTAATCAATACACAAAGGGTAATGTCAATTTAATTGTGACTTTGTGGGATTTTAATGCAATAACTTTCTTGGCGTGGACGCATGCAGTGTCTTCTTACCTAGCTGTTCTGCCCTGCGCCTAGTTTTTATGCTAAGCTAGGCTACTTCCTCCTCCCTACTTACTTACGTTGACTTTAATTACACATAAAATAGAGTTAACGCTGTGTTACAGGATGGAAAAAAATCCCCTAGATAATGTAGCATTAGATTTATCTCTAAGTACAAAACAAAAGCCACATTCAAACTTCTCATAAGATGAGGTCAAAGGTCAGGGTCAGCTGGAGCTTATGTTGGATGATTGCTGTAATGAAAGTCTTAAACTGAAGTGATTCTCAGTACTGACTGCAGCTCCCAGACAGATGATTCACTGATTGTGACATTCTGTATTGATCAGGAGCTTTGGTTCAGTCTGGATCGGGCTGTTTACAACACAAGAGGACGCGTGAAAGTGTACTAATTTGATCTTCAAATTTACAAAAGAATCCCGATTCTGATGATACCCACACTGTCATTGATAAAAAAGAAACACCAGAGTAAAATGTGTGTTGTGAGATCAGTGTGTGTGTATGTGCGTGACGTTCTGAGTCGGGACAATTACTCAGCCTCGGGATGAATGAGGTCTGTGGATGGATTTTTGTGTGTGCGTGCGTGCGTTTGTGCGAGAGTGGACGGGAAGAGCAGGTGGAGGGGACAGGGAGGGAGGAGCAGGGCGACGTGGGCAAGCGATTCTCCAGATGAGATCTAATATGTGAGACGGTGCATCCTAAAGAGACGTTTTCTCATGGGCCCACCCCATGAATACAAATTCACCCCCGCCAACCGATCTGCGCTGGAAGGACGGATGCACCTTGCTTCAACCCGTCGTGGAGAAGTACAGCTTTTTTTTTTTTTTTTTTTCACTTAGACGTTTACTCCCATCCAATCACAAAACTCAACCGGGGTGACTTCACAGCAGCTGTTATGAGTCATCCATTCATACCTTTGTCTTGAAACTGAGTCTGTTTGCTCTCACTCGGTGTCATGGGGCCTCGTATTTATAATGACGGAGCGAGAGTCTGCGGGCATGTAGGCCGAAACGTGAAATGTTGCCAACGACGAGCAGCAGGTGAGTTTGTCAAAGGAGGAAATGTGGAAAATAATCAGTGTGCTGCTTCTGTGTGCTGACCTCAGGGTTATCTGGAACAGGTGTGTGCGCATGTGTGTGTTTGCTTTCATTTTGGTTTGACTGTGTGCAGGTGAGAATATCCAGGAGTGTGTATTATTAATGTTTATTTGCTTTTTCATATCTATATGTGTGTATGGTCGTGCGTATGTGTGTGTGTGTGCATGAGAGATAACAGCCCGTAAAGCTACGGGGGCCGGTCTTTGTGACATCACATTTTGGGCGGATCTTAGTGGCCAGGAAAGTCAATTAGAGTTGAGCTGAGTTTACCAGCTGGGCACTTAGTATAACAGAGAAAAAAAAAGCAGAAAAAAGTGTGTGTGGGAGAGAGAGCAAGAGAGAGAGAGAGAGGGAAAGGGGAGGAGATACAAAAGGGAGGAACAGAGTGGAGAGGAAGGGAGAGAGACATAGTAAGGAAGGTTTAGGAACAAGAGGGAGTTGTTGCTGGTGGTGATACACTACAGACAGACAGACAGACAGACAGACAGAGACAACTTATTTTCCTTCTGCAGCTTCCCTGCACAGGAGCAACACAAGTGTGTTTCAAACAACCAGGGCTGGAAGTGCGGGCGGCAGAGAAAGGGAGTTGCCTACTAGCAGAGGTCAGGCAGGCGGGCAGGCAGAGGGGAAGCCGGTGGATGTTTTTAAGAGTTTGCTTATCTGACACTGACAACAGGATGAGAAGCTGAGCCAGGGCGCAGAGACAGGGAGGAAAACATGGAGAGAACAGTCCATTTACGCAGAAGACACAGGAGAGACAGGAACTGGTTACCTTAAGAGAGGTGTAAAGAGAGAAGAAGAAGAAGTGAGAGGAAAGAGGTAAAATAGTCCACTTTGTCCATTCTGTCCAAAGGAGCGGGAGCGAAAGCCGAGGGATCGTAACACTGGAGCTCAAGGATAAACCATGGACTCTGCATACATCCCACCACACCTGGACGTGAGTACTACATCCCTCTGACACACACACACACACACACACATCTGTCTGTCTGTCAAGCCACAGGAACTGCGCTGCTGAAACCATTAGTTACTCTGGGGATCAACACACACACACACACTCATGCACATGCATGCACTGCTGGCACAACGTGTTGCTCAATCAAAATCTTGTCCGGTGAGCAACATGTCCAAGAATAATGCGCCCATTATGAGTTCAAAGAGCATAACGTAATTCACCACGGCCGCTACATGTACGGTATGAATTGGCCCTCAGTGTTAGCGCTGAGCGGCTTTAATGTGAAAAGCAGAGGTGTGTTTTTGTTCTGTATTTCACATCGGTTAGAGCTGTCAGACTCGCGACGAGAGCGGCCTCACAGCTTTCAGCAGTCACGGGTTCGATATGTCAGTGTTTCCATTGAAGCATTCGCAGTGTCGAGCCTCAGCGGGGCCTCCGGTTAACCACAATGCACTTGTGAGAGTGAGGAGACCTCCGGGCATCCCTGGCTGAGACACAAGAGGCGATTTTGAAGGGAGTATAAAGGAGCGTGAGGATGAAAGAGGCACGTTGTACAGACATAACCTTCTCAAAGGAAAGAGCCAAGACACAGTGTGCAAGTGTGTAGAAGTGATACCAGGTAGCAGGTATAATGTGGAAACATGGAAAGCACCGGGTCTAGACAACTTCTGCTGATGTGAACCAGTGTGTGTGCATGTGTCTAACCCCTTTCACATATTCACACCCCAGCTCCTCCACACTTCTACATCCAGGCGTGTGTGTTTCTGCGTACGTGCTCGCTGCGCCTGGCAATTAGCATGTGTTTGAACCCTGCACTGCACATATGTGTGTGTTAAAGAAACAGTTACATACAGTTTGACGCCGGGGTCATTAGCCTGCTAATAGGCCCAGCTGGGACGAATTAGCGAGCAGCTCTAATAGAGTCCAATAAAACCGCGCAGCAGCCTACCTGGAATATTGTTCTAATGATTTCATCTGTTACGCCTCAGTTAGCAGAACCACAACTCCTGTTCTGGACGCTTTTCATCCCGCCCACCATTACATATTAACTCCACAACTTCCTTAATGACTAGTTAAGTATGGGGGCTGTTGTGAGGTCATAACCTCACAGTTAATCATTCAGTCTAAAGCGAGCACATACACTGTGCATCACATGCGAGGCCGGTCATTGTCTTTTCCAGAGCGAGAAAATGAACCCTGTGGCATGTACGCTGCGTGTATCATGTTCTGCAAGAATAAAACAGCAGCACAGTAAAATGAGAGCTGGAAGGAGGGGGGGAGCTGGGGAGAGGGGGGGTCAGGGAGAATGAGAGGAGGAATTTGGGAAAAGAAACACGGGAAGAACAACAGGAAGGGAAAGTTGAGGGACCAGGCGTAACATGAAGACAGCGGCGGTGGATAAATCAGCCGGCTGCGGTGACACTCCGGCCCTCTGGCCCCGGCAACAGTCCGCCGCACTCTTCCGCAAAAACACCATTCATTTAAGGCCTAAGGAAAAAAGAGCAACAGCAGTGGGGAGAGAAGGAGAGGGAGATAGGCGAAGCAGAAAAACAGATATTTTCTTTTGAGAAATAACAAAAGAGTGAGGAGAAACGTGATGGATGAGACAGTAGAGATGAAAGCAGCAACTGTGTAAGGACAAAGTACAGGGAATGCAAAGAGGAAGGAGGAAGGGGAAAGGGAGCAGGGTTGGAAATAAACGGATAAAAGAGAGGCAGAGATAGGAACAAGACAAGCGCAGGAGTCAAAGCGGACGTCAGAAGTCAGAGGTTTTAATCAGTGAGTTCACAAAGACACGCGGCAGGCCGGCGACCACGCTCGTCTGCCTCGCGCCAGGGTCACGCTACTGTCGGCTGGGGAGGTCAGGTCGCATCTAATATGTCTAATAGGCCCGAGCCACATGCGTGCACACACTGCTGCAGCAGATCCCCAACCCTTCATTTCACCTTATCGCTCACCCATTCATCACACAGCTCTCCGGGACTAGTTGATTAGTCCGTGCCAGGGACAGAGAGACAGAATTAAAGGCGTACAGTGAGGAAGAGGTAGTCAGACATAAAAGCAGGAAGTGTGGGGGTGTAATCATAAAAATGTCACTGTTTGCGGAATGAGTCGACATCAGAGTGGGTGGCGCCCTCATGCACATGACACATAAAGATGCTAAATTAGGCCTGGATCCTCGCTGCCTGAGACAGAAGCAGTCACAACACAGACACAGAGGGAGACCAGACTATGTGTGTCAAAGTGATGTAGGACAAGCTGGCCTCTTTCTGTCTTTTTCGTCTGTTTCGCTGCCTTGCACGGGCTCACCACTCCCTCCGAAACGACGACTCAACCTTTGAACCTCCTCACAGTCACCTGGGTGGATTTGTAGGTGAGGAAAGTACAGGAGAGAGGTGTTGGTGTCCTTAATCTGCTTTACAAGCCTCCTCAGTAGATGGGAGAGGCTGTCCGGCAGAGGTCTAATCTGTAATTGTCCTGTGCTGCGTTGCCTCAGGTGAAACAGCCCAGGGTGGGGCTGCGAGAGTTTAATGGATAGCTAGCAACAATCCCACGCTTGGAGGTGGCTTATTTTCCCAGGCCTGCCCTTCTGAACCTCGTACCACACGGACAACACATATACACAAGCACACATGCATAAAAGTATGCACAGCTCACTCCTGTGACCTCTTTTTAACCCCTTTTCTGACAGCGTGGTTAGATTAGCGGTAATTACTGCGTCATTATGTGTTTGCTCGGCCATAAACACCTCTCTGTTATCTCGCTGCAGAGGGTAAAATCAATTCTCTGTTCCTAAGAGAGATGAGATAAAGAGATTGAGGGGGGAGATATGGGAGAGATCGGACAAGGAAAGAGATAACACACTTAGAGTTCATCTCTGAGTGATAGACGATTCACGTGCATTTTATTTTGAAAAATATATATTTTTAAGGTCTTCCATCGCAACAAATTTTGCATGATTCCACTCTTCTCTACTCCACTGTTTAACACCGAGGTTAACTTGCAGATCACATTGTCTTCTCTTTGACTGGTCAACAGGTTTTCTTCTTTGCTCCGACCCTTTTACACCTCACCTCGACCTCTTCAGGTCAAAGAGGGCCGTTAACTTGCTGGTTTCTAATTACCAGCTCGGTTATTAACACCTGCACCACAGAGGTCCTGGGTGTTAGCCAGGTCGTGGTGGTAATTGCGTGACCTCTCGTCTGCGGTCGTGTTCCCGCACTGAGAATATTCATGGAGGGAGATAAGCTGAAGCTGGAGGCAGGAGTTTAAAAAGTGTGCTGTTGTCGCAAGATGCAGGCAGGGACAGAACTACTTCAGCAGTTTGAATATCATGAAGTGGGTCTTGGCGTGAATGTAGAAAGCAAAGAGATCAGCATAATGGAAACACAGCTGGGTGGATTGAAAAGGAAAAGAGAACATCCGTCATTGTGACAGGCCACTATAACTTCATAACATGTCACCAGAGTCTACCACATTTGATTAATGCTATTTGTCTTACATGCACAACACGAGGATCTCTTTAACACACAAACAAGCGGCATTAAATTAACTTAAATTACAGATAGAGACCTCTTTACTCCTGCTTAGGTGTCCTGGGAGATATATGGGCCTTGGGGTTAAGAAGCGCGCCATAAATTAACGGAGAAAAAACAAAGTGGCACTGTTTCTGCAGCCAGGAGTAACGAGCAAACAACTTCATATGGATATGTGGACAGTAAATTTCTTGAACATATGCCACATGAAGGCTGAAGACTAATGAGAAAGTAGCGTGTCCAGGAAGGAGAGGACATAAGCATGATATACAGAGTACAGGAGCATCTCGGAGCAGCTATCTCTTTAGCAGATTTCTCAACCAATACTTTATATTGTGTCATTATGTCATATGATTTACTTTGTTCCTGTATAAAACACATAAATTCAGTGCACCTAGTATAACAGGACTGCTGCACAGGCGGCCTTCATGAGTTTATCTCCATAATTAGATGTCTACTCTCCTCTCTTCTATTAACCACTTCCTCTCTTCTCTCCTCCACCACACCTTTCCAACCATTTCTCTTCTCCTCCCTCCAGGTCCACCATGTTCCCTGCTAACCTCCTGCTCCTCATGGTCCTGCTGCTACCTCAAGCCTCGTCTGGTCGCCAGGGTGGAGACACCAGCGAGATCGACCATGGCAGGGTGTCCCCCGTGCCTTCCTCCTTGCCGCCCCCATCAGCTGGTTCCTTCCAGAAGCCCAGTCTGGCTGAGACCATCCAGAGTCTCCTGCTGAGCCGGCTGGGCCTGCAGTCGCAGCCTGACCCCCGGCCTGGAGTGCCGGTGCCCCGATACCTCTTGGATCTTTATCGCTTCCACCAGCAGCAGTATCACCTAGTGGAGGACCCGTCGTTCAGCTTCCCCAGCCAGCACATCCAGCAGGCCAACACCGTACGCAGCTTTCACCACAACGGTACGTTCATGCTGTTTTATCGGCTGTGGAAACACAATTAAAATATTTGAACTGTAATAGTTTGAGCTGAATTTGGCCTTTGAACTTTTGTTTCATGGAAGCAGTTTAAGCATTCTGTTGAATTCTTTTATCATCCACAGATGAAGTATAAAAATCTGATTTATGACAGTAGCAGATGTTTGTCCTGACTCACTGTTTAACAATCTAAACACTCAGTAAGATCCATGTGTGCATCCTTAGATAAGATTGGTCGTCACAATTCTAAAGTCTTCTTTTAAAACATGATAAAGAGCATACTTAGATATATATCTCTCACTGAAGCGAAATTTGTCTTGGACTCTGCACTGCATGTGTGAGCATGGCCGGATTAACTTGTTAAGGGCTCTGGGGCAAGCATTTGTTGTTGGGCCCCCACTAATCCCCCGCCTACTGCTGCCTGTGCAAGATAGTTTGTGGCAATTGAATTACATTTAACTTTATTAGGAATGTGGATTACTTAGTTTATATGCTGGAGTATGAATGGTTGACTGTAAATATATCGCCTAAATACCACTCATGGTTTTATTATCATGACTCAAACGTTAGCTAAGACTGGAGACACCTGATTGCCAGGCCAGTTTGCTTCTAGCTGAGAAAGCAATCAGGATACCTGAACACATACGTAGTCATTTCATCCAATCAGGAGGGTCATAGGTCACGTATACATTTTGAAATTTAACATGTATTGATGTTTATAATGCTCTTAGTGCAAATCAATTCCTCTAGGGGCAATACAAGTTTCATCTGTGCATTCATAACTGTCTCCAAGCCCTCAAGAGGCGCTGAGCAACACTGCAGAGCAATTCACATAAGTCACCTTTAGAAGACATACCCACAAGCCAAAATGCAGAACTTTATATTTGTTTTTTTGTTTTACTTTAGTAATGGAATTTCCCAAACAAGTTTGACGTTAATCAAAATAACGAAACTTATTGTCACACGAGGTTGGTTGCTCTGGCTCCCAAAGTAGTTGTTGCCCAGTTGCTAATTCCGCCTTGATTCTTATTGTAATAGATGTAATGCTCAATTCTCAAATATCAAAGAGAAGAAGACAAAAAAAGTACACACAGCCATACAAAGCTTTTGCACAAAAATAAAGGCCAGGAACACATTTTACAGGTACAAAAGAATCAGTGTATTGGGTGCGTTTACTTGGGGAACTTAATATATTCAAGTAAAGGGTTAAAGTTATTTGTTGATGCTGCTCCTTCTTTGATGAATCAAGAAAGATGCAAATGGCAAATCTGATTTATGCAGCTAATGTTTTTTATTGTTTGAACCCCACTTAACTCTCTTACTCTTTTCCTCACTCCGTCCTCTTCTAGAGCCCCTTGGAGACAGTCCCACAGCAGAGGATCATAAGAGGGTGCACATCTCCTTCAATCTTTCCTCCATTCCTGAGGATGAGAAGTTGCTCTCCGCTGAGCTTCGGATCCTCCGCAGTGACAGACCCTCCCTGGGCCCTGGGACCCACAGACTAAATATATACCTGTCTGAGCACCATGAGGACCCTGAGTCCACCCTGCTGGAGACAAGATTACTCAGCACTGGCCTCAACAGTGCAAGTGGTTTCTGGGAGGCTTTTAGCCTAAACACAGAGCTCCTCCATAAGGCTCTGGCTGGGACTGGCAATCTGGGCTTCCTACTGGAGGTCAGACCTGAGAACGGCACAGCTTCCCTCCCTATGCAGAGATTCCCCTCTGCTCCTGGTGTTGAGGATGCAGAGAAACACAAAGAGAGGCACCTGAGGGTATGCAGGTCTGTGGGTCAGGACGAGCACAGCTGGGCCCAGGAGAGACCCCTCTTGGTGACTTACAGTCATGACGGGCGAGGAGAGCCCTTGGTAAAACATGGCAGGAGGAACCCCAGTGGTGGCCAAAGGATGAGGGGGAGAAAGGGGAAAAAAGAGAGGTCCAGGGGAAGCAGCAAGGGCCGCAATAGAGACCAAGCCTCGGGACGGGCCAAAAAATTGGGATACACAGGGCCGGGCTGGGGGGTTGGTAAAGGAGGAGTCAGTTGGAGTGATCGTGGAAGGGTTAAAAGAAACGGTGGTCGTGCTGCAAAACTGAAACGCCTTTCCCGTAACAGATGCCGTCGTCATCCCCTATATGTAGATTTCAATGATGTGGGCTGGCACAAGTGGATCATTGCACCCAGCGGCTATGACGCCTTCTTCTGCCTGGGAGAGTGTCGCTTTCCTCTGGCCGACCACATGAACTCCTCTAGCCACGCCATGGTGCAGACTCTGGTGAACTCTGTGAATGGAGCAGTGCCCCGGGCCTGCTGCGTCCCTACCTCCCTCAGCCCCATTGCCCTGCTCTACCTGGACCCTCAAGACCGAGTGGTGCTGAAGAATTACCAGGACATGGTGGTGGAGGGCTGCGGATGCCGGTAGTGGACCGAAGCACTCATCCAGAGAAAGCCAGACGTGGACAGAGGAGCATCGAGGGAATAGGAGAAGGAAAGAAGCTTGAAAAGGCAGATGGTGGGAAGAGGAGGCTGTAGCCAACTAACTGCAAACAGACAGAGAGACTGATAGAGACAAATGTAGCAGCAGAAGACAGATGAGCAAGGTGGAGGGACATAAGAGACAGCTATGTCATCATTGTTAGGAGCAAGAGGGGTCAGACAGAGAGAAAGAAATACAAAGCAGTATAAAAGATCAGACAAAAAGGCAACATATGTAAACTGCCAGGAATTACTGTTCAATGTTCTCCCATTTGCCGACGATGCAGCTGTTTACACCACCAACTGACAGGCTGCTTGATCCCTATGAGAAGCCAGCGCTTTAACATTATAAGGTGTCTTGTCTATATTGCAGTGTCTTCCACTCATCCCCTCTCTCACACATGATTGCCTGACAGGCACACGCTCATGTGTTTAGCTTTTTTGGAGGGGAGCTGAAAGTGCTAACTTTCAGAGCAAGCAGTCGGGGATGTACATTTCAAGCTCTGGGGCAACTTTCTGACGGACTTCCTAATGATCAACAGCATTAGCAATACGACGATGGCACTAGCGCAGCATCCAAACTGTGCGACAGTGTTGTTTCTGCAGTATTTGAACAAAGACGTAGGGTGCATCTGTTTTTATGAGCGTTAATATAACGACGATCCCCTACATCACAAGCTATTTAAAACCACAAAAATAATGCTGAGGAACTATTATGTTATTGTTTGAATGTACTACTATTATTTAAAAAAAGAGAGACTTTTTTGTACATTCCTTTTGCAGACATGAAGAAAATCCAAGTGATGGTTGTCTTGTGATTATACATAATTTCACTGAATGGCGATTCTAACTTAAAAGACACATTATGTATTTAAATAGCAGCAATATGTTGTATTTAATCTTGAAAATATTTAAGACACCTGCACTACAGCAAACAGAAAGCCTTCCGTCACATGAAGTAAGTTATGGTAGCTTAACATCTGTACAAATGTTCCGTGTATTGAATTAACAGTCTGTGTTACTTAAGCATCCCACCGTATCATTGCACACATTTTGGTGTCCAACACATGATAGCAGACATAAGTGGTGTCGCCTTCAAAAGCTCAACTAACAAATCAATTGAAAGCTCTATGTATTATAGCTACTGAAGTGTTAGTTGTGTCTGCATGTGTCAAATAGGAAAACTGATAATAAAACTGGGACTTTAGTGCCTTTCAAACAAGTGTTCTCTGCTGAGCTTAGTAACTGTTTTTCAGTGTCGCATTTTTCTCTCTACATGAAAACATTTAAGCAACAGCTTGTAAAATGTTTGACAATATACCTCTAATAAACAACGCAAACAGCACAACTGTGTTTTCTCCTTTTTGCAAAGTTTTGGGCCTAAGTGCATGAAAAAAAAGCCTCACATGTACATTTTTCTTCAGCCTACAGTGGAATAATTTTCATGTTCAGGAAGACAAAAGGAAGCCAGAACTCCCACAGAGAGCACAATATAAACAGATTTGTGCATATGATACTTAAGCTAAGGAAGTAGCTTCATATTTCCACATTGAAACAGCTGTAAGTTTGAGGTTTAAGTGCAAAGGGTACGGCCTTATCTCTCCGCTGCACATCCTTACTAAAGATGGACCCAGTGTATCGTTAACACCACTATTCGTGAGCTCTGCACAAATGTTTCTGATACCAGATGTTGCACATGGAGGAAGAAAGACAAGAGACACAAAAGTAGATAAAGAAGAGCAAAAGTTTGCACACTGGCCAAAGGTCGCTCCTCAGCTGCCACCAGAAGGACCAGCTCACCGAAGCTTTCAGGTGAGTGCAGCCCAAGTTAGCTTCAAACTAAATGCACAAGTTTAACAAGTCAGAGTTGTTTTTGGACTTTTTGTATGGTGGGCCTTGGAGCCCTGCAACACACTGCAACTTAAGAAAGTATAGTTAAAAAGACGCAAAGACATGCAACAAGCAGAGACAGCTGGGACATGCTTGTTTTAGATCATTTTACAACACCATTAAACTCACTTCAATACCTTTATGAGTCACAAACTATGGCAATAAGAAGCGTCCTTAGGCATGTTTAATATCACCGGTGTCCCCTGGGAACAATTTCCATTGTTGTCTGTGCTACTGGCAGCGTTTACTGTAAGTATTTGCCTGTTTTCTCACTTTGAAGCACTTTTCTTAATGCTGTGTATGTGTTGTCAAATTGCTGATCTGGATGTTTCACCAGCTGAATGCTGCTTTGCACTCTGATTTGACGCCGAGGCTTTCATGTCTGGTTGAAGCATCCGCACGATTTTTTTGGCTGATTTAGCATAAACCAGATGGAAGGTTCAATTTTAGCATGAACAGAAACAAAGCTTGCTGCATTCAGCCTGAACTCCCGATGCATTTTTCAGCACTTGTCAGGAGTTGACTGGTAGACTGTGTGTGTGTGTGTGTGTGTGTGTGTGTGTGTGTGTGTGTGTGCTTGCATGCGTGCTTGCGTGCGTGCATGCGTGTGAGCGTGCGTGCATGTGTAGAGAAAAACTGTTAGTGCCAGTACAATTCATCTCATTGTCTGTAACACATCGTGTTTCACTTAGCAGCTGAGTGATAACCTCTGGCCTTTGTCCGTCATGAACTCTTACTCACTTGTTCACCTACAATCCATCCCTCATTCTTTCTTCCTAAACTCATTTTTTCAGCCTGACCTGCCGTCCATCTTTTCCTTGATGGTGGATTAGGAACAGGTGTTAAATGGTCCAACTGCCCCTCATTTTAAAGTAAGTGGAGTGATTCTTGATTTACTTCTGACATGTTTGTTTATCTGAATCATAAGAACGTATTGGATGGTAATGATAGCCAAAAAATAAGACCCAGCAGTGTAAAGCTACCAGACAACTTTAAGACTCAGGCGCAGAGAGGAACGGGACACAAAGGGTAGTTCAAAAAGGCTTGGTCTTCACTGGTAAAAACAAGACTAGGTCAAAACCTAGTATGTGGCTGACCGCATCAGGTCAATGTGCGCCTTTGTAGGCAATGTGTTACAAGGACTGTCCTTATGAGGCCGATGACAACATGTTTGAAAGCAGGTGCACGCTGCGGACGTAGGTAAGGACAGCGGAGGAGCAGTGGACGAGCAGCCCTGCCTACTCCCCGAACAAAGTATCCCGAGCCGTATAGACAGAGAGTCGCGTCAGTGGAGGTCCAATATGAGTTTATCTCAAACTCTTTGGACATTCCAATGTTTCCAAAGATATTAGCTGGGAATTGTGGAAATGTAAGGTGTCAATATTCACTGCATTTGAGTAGTTTCAATACAGCTGGAACTAGCTGCCTTATTGACTAACAGCTATCTTTGAACCACTTATTCTTCCCCCTCTCTTTTGTCTCACAGGTGCTCTGGTTATGAATCCTTATGGGTGAGGTTGTGGAGCACGAAGTCAGGATATGACCAGGCTTATCTTGTCAGGTGTGGAGTCTGTTTGAGGCCGGGTATCAGCGGCCTTGACCCAGTCAGCCCCGAGGAACACCTTCCCTCCACCCATAAATCATGCAGAGGGCTACAGAGGATCGGTGCAGTTATTATCAGGGACAGGGCCGCACGGACACATGGACACACTTCTGACCAGGTGTCTGGGTTTATCTTTGTCAGATAAGCACTGGGGGAGAGGAAGGGAGTACAAATACCTCACATTACAGAGAGTTCTTGACACAAGGTGGCCTATCAGGGATTTTTAGATAATTACAACCAGAATAGGTTCACAAAAATGCTACAGCCAGAACAAAGGCCATATTCAGAGTTATTCAGACATTTTTGATGCTCTACAGAGTTTTTCCACTTTATTCCCCTTTTTAAATTGTGTTATAATGATGTCTTCATGTTAATCATTGTAAAGACCCAAGACTGCTGGAAAAACAATCTGTCAGTTTACGTTGTATTGATTATCATATGGATTAGTGAGTTCCAAAAACTGCCATATCCATGAGCCTCGGCTGCATTGCTTTGAAGATTAAGCTGAAATAGGGTGCAAAGGATGTTCCATGCTGCATTCAAATGCATATCAGAAATCAGGCTTAAAAAATCATTCGACCTCCCCCTTTGGGGTCATTTGTGCAAGACAGAGACAAAGGAGGAAGTAAGGTGACTGCACAGGAAGGAGGCACAACTGGATCAAACATAGACTTTACCCTAGGAGACCGGAGAGTGAACCTAAAGTCAACAGTGACTTATTCTAACTTTTTTAGCCCAAACTCTGATGTTTTCCTTCACCCAACCAAGTCGTTGGTGCCTTAATATAAACAAACTGAGACCATTTTACCAGTCAATCTACGTTCCAACCCTCACTTATGGTCATGAGCTTTGGGAAGTGACCGAAAGAATGAGGTAATGGATACAAGCAGCCGAAATGAGTTGCCACCGCAGGGTGGCTGGGCTCAGCCTTAGAGATAGGGCAAGGAGCTCAGACATCCGGAGCTTGGAGTAGAGCCACTAGCTATTCCTTTGCATTGAAAGGAGCCAGTTGAGGCAGGCATCTGATCAGGGTGCCTCCTGGGCAATTCTGCAGGCACGTCCAACTGGGACGAGACCCTGGGGTAGACCAAGAACCCATTGGAGGGATTATACATCTCACTGGCCTGGTAACACTTCAGGGTCTCCCAGGAGGAGCTGGAAAGTGTTGCTATGGAGAGGAACGTCTGGGCTAATATGCTTAGCCTACTGCCACCGCGACCCAACCCCGGATAAGCGGAGGAAAATGGATTGATGAATGGATGACTGACGCAGGTAAACTCCCCAGGTTGTTAAACACTACCTGATCACAGAATCAACACTAATAATTTAACTTTGATATCTGTAATGGGAGCTTTAGTTCAGGTTTGAGCTCTTCTTGTCAACAGTGTAACGTGTCAGCAAAAAGCGCTGCAGCTGCAGACCACATCCCAGTTATAAAGCACATTATTATTCAGTTATCTAGTAACAACTGTTCAACATTAGTGTCTGTCAAACAGATGGCAGACGTGGGGATTTCATCCTGTGTCTCTGCAGTGCGCTCTGACTTGAGCGGGATCTCATGAGGACAGACCGACAGACAGACAGAGCCGCATTTGTCCCAGGTGTCCCCTGCAGACTGACAGCCGGCTCCCTGCCTGCCTGGTCTATGGAAACTACATCACACCCACCCCCCCATTTAGACTGCTGAGTCAACTGTGCAGCCCACCCACTGTACACTTGATATATTTAATGATACCAGTCTAAAGCCCGTTTTGGATCACTATCAGTAATAGCATATACATTTTCATATTTCAGTGTGAGGAAAGACCTATGACCATTTGTACAAAAATATAAATAGACATGCATGTTTAGAATAAATGGTGTAGTTATGCAGTTTGTCTGACCGGTGATGATGAGCCAAGATGACAGTGATATACCAGCAGCAGAAGTGCCAGGGCATCACTTATACTGCCGGGGTCACAGACCCTTAATGGCTGCAAAAGATTCCCTTTTGGACATCAGAAACAGTTTTCAATCATGCTAACCCCTTAAGTACACTAAATTGCAGTTTGATACATATAGTGTGTCACACAATAAAATGATAGTGTCCCAAATCACTGCAGCAGATGTGGATGTATCTAACAGTTGTGTTCTGCTGCTGCTGAGTTGGTGGTTTCAGTCTGGAACACATAAAACAGATAGCGAGGGTCTTGGGTTTCGCCTCCGAGCTTCAAAGACAGACTCATGCTGAAACCGAACGAGCAAAACTGGACCTCTGGGTCGCAGAGAGAGGCAGGTGCAGAACTTCCAAACTCCGGGCAGGCCGACCGGAAGCAGGCATGTCACGAGCCAGATCCCCAGCCCCCGAAGTCAGGGAGGGCTGCTGTGTCTGTCTGTCTCTAAGTGAACGTCTCTTTTTCTCCAGCTCTGTGTGTGCGTGTTTGATGTAGCAGTGCAGAGGTTGCATAAGGACCAGCTGCTGTCCTAAATTCATCCACGTCAGTTTTCTCTCTGTGAAGAACATCTTTATCTAAAGTGATACTTCATTAAACAGTGAAAGGAACTTTCAGGTTGAGCATGCATGCCCTCTTTTTTTCTTCTTCTGTCATCTGTCAATCTCTTCATTAACGTTTTCATCCCATGTCCATCTTCCCTCCTCCCATTCCCGTACAGCTCTGTGATGAAAAATGATGTTATTTCAGGTGTCTCACGATGCGGATGCTGTCCTTGCTTGAATGGAAATTGCATTCATTCCTTCCCCGCTTTCTGCTCTTCCAACCTTCTCTCACCGCCTCTGATTTGCTTTCGACACTTCAGGCATGCATTTAGGGAAATAAACCACTGGAGTGCAGAAGACGGGGGAAGTGATGTTAAGTTTGGTTTTAATCAGACCTGAGCTGAGGCTGGAGGAGAGATTTGGACTGCGTGGGGTCCTCCCTTAAGGACAGCCACCATTACAAAACCAGGGTGTTGGATTAAGGGGAATCTGTTGGCAGAGAATGGATATAATATTCATAAATATGTTTTTATTAGTGTGTGATGACCTGGACATGAGAATTGTTGTGTTTTCATTACCTAAGAATGAGCAGTTTATTAGCAACGGTAGCCAAGACCAGAAAAATACTGGCTTTAGCACAGAGCCTTAAGCGCTTGGCCAGTTATATGGCCATTGTAGGTTCTCTTCCTAGTTGGAAGGAAGATGATTACCATGTGACTTTTTAACTTCCAATCACTTGCCATCTCCTCAATATAGATGGCATTCTCTGATTCTCTGAAGGCCACTAGGATAAAATGTTAGCATGTTTGTTTGACACGCTAGGGATGATTTGTCAACATTAGCTGTGTCTCAGTTCGGGGGCTGCATCCTTCAAAGGACACAGCCTATGGAGTATGAGGCATTCGTAACCTGTGCAGAGCGCTAAGGCCGAACTGAAATGAGACGGTCTGGTCTACGGAGGATTTCCTGTTTGCGTCACCAGCTGTTTGCGCCCTTTACCTTGCCGCACCAAACGCCGCTCCTGACGCCTAGCAACAGGCAGCTAGCAGGCTAACTAGTTTAAGAATTAACATCATGTAACCTGTTATTTTAAAGACAGTTTGTTTCAACGCCCCTTCTGTTATTTTGAAACATCTGAATCACTAGCTATTCGATTGAGTTTACATTTTAAAGTGCATTCTTCTGGCATTTAAGAGTCCGCAATCTCATTTGAATTGGCGCGTACTGAATCTCGGGATACGTCGGGCCGCAAAGGATGCACCTGATGGATCCTTCGTGGCCCAGGAAAAGGAGGACACATTTGTAGGCCCGCTGTGATGCAATCGGCCTTCAAAAGATGCAGCCCCTGGAGTGGGATACAGCTATTATCCTGAAGATTTGTGTGTGTTCTACCTTTTACCTTGGGGCGGCTGTGGCTCAGTGGTAGACTTGGTCATCTCCCAATCGGAAGGTTGGGGGTTCGATCCCTGACTGCTACAGTCACATGTCAAAGTGTCCTTGGGCAAGACACTGAACCCCAAATTACTCTCGAAGGCATAGCCATCGGGTATGAATGGGCAGAGATACTGATTGGAGATTGGCACTTAGGCCTTTGCCATCGGTGTGTGAACGGGTGAATGTGACATGTAGTGTAAAACGTGCAGACTAGAAAAGTGCTATATAAGTGCAGTCCATTCACCTTTGGGGTTTCAACAGTTGCATAGAAAACAACAAAGAACATTAGGTCAAAGTGAAGCATCAGACAAACATGCCACGTTTTGAAGTTGCAAAAGTTGAAATTATCCAATAACTTTGGTTACTTGGTCAAACTTCCAGGAAACTTTTAGCCAAAAAAATCTGCTGCTAAATGAAACCATCACTCAATTTGGTGTTCTCAGTGTCCTCCATCGCTCCAAACACACCACCCAGACCTGCAGGGTAACCGCCACACAAACACATCCATCACTGGTGTTTACCTGTTGATGAGCCAACGGACAAGAAACCAACACAGAGGAAGTGACAGAATGAGCGAAGCAGAAACTTTCACACAGCGGGTGAAGAAAATGAGGGAGAATTATAAGTATGAATCAAGCGATGAAGGAAGAGAGAGATGGCAAAGGGAGCGGAGAGGAGCTGGTGGACAGATGTCGGTCTGTTTACCTCGCGGATATCGCTCTTCTCCAGATGTTTAGAAGCACACAGAGGAAAAGAAAGAGAGAGGGAGAGATGGGCAGGGGCGAAGGAGAAGGATGTGAGTGATTGGAGATTTGTTGGCGGTTGCCAGGTTGGACTCATCGTGGTGTATTTTATGACTTGCACATTTCAAAGTGGTCTGCAACCAGGAGTCAGTTGTCCCGGGATAACACAGGAAACAAACACCGGGCTCAATCACATCCACTGATCCCCCTAAATCACCTGGAGTGAAAAACATCAAGTGAAAATAGCAATGCGGATAATTAATACCACATGTCCTAATGCAGAAAAATGATT
Source organism: Semicossyphus pulcher (assembly GCF_022749685.1). NCBI lineage: Eukaryota > Metazoa > Chordata > Actinopteri > Labriformes > Labridae > Semicossyphus > Semicossyphus pulcher. The sequence continues at coordinate 13,297,070 of NW_027211692.1, read as the reverse complement.
CAGTGCTTTCTTTCTTCTCACACTTCCACATGTACCTCTAACCTCCGGCTATATTTCCAGGTTTTGTGACCTGGGGGATTTTTCTGGCAGAGGCCTCTTTGTTTCTCGTCTAGCGTGTCAGGAGGAAGAGGCTTAAACCGCAGGATTTGAGATTGCTGTTAAATTCTTCAGAGTGAGATTAACTCTTGTGCAAGTACATCCGCTGAATCTGAGGGAGCTGTCAGTGTATTTCAATGTGTGACACCAGGCCTCCCTCCTATCGGGCAGCTACAGGGAGGAGGCAGGAAAAGTAAAAGGGAAAAATCAAGGGGAATGACAAGGGGAGGAAATGAGGTAAATCATAAAGTAGGGCCTTTAATTTATTAGGTTCACGAACATGAGGAGTCAATGTAATCCCTTGTTCATCCTGCACAGAGCCACATAACACCGGCACACAGCTTTGTGCAAGTTATTTGTCATAATACAGTTCTACACTCTTTCTTTGCAATCGCACATGTGACCGCAAGCAGGCCTGATAACAGGCGCGTGAATATCTAGGGCCTATCACAGAGCAGTACATGATGCTCCGGAGATGCATTAACACAGGACACACTCCTTCCAAAAAGTAAAAGGAGGAAAAGAACAAAAAACCTGAGACAGGGGAGAGGGGAGAGAAAGAGCGAGGAGGGGGAAGGCCTGGCATAAAGATTAGATTAGCACTTTAAAACATCTGTGAACTTGTCCGGCCCAAGCTACCGCTTCCCCACAGATTTGGGCCTGATCTCACATTTTCATTCCTCCACTTCCCCTCCTCTGCTCTTCACCTCTGCTTTCTCCACCCTCATCCTCCTTCATGTGGTTTTTCTGCTCTGTTTGTTCTCTCGGTGGCCTTTTAAATTAATTGTAATGCTGCTGCTGTTAAACCTTTTTGATTTTTATGACCAAATACTGTCTGTGTAGCCTGATCTGTTTATGTCCTTGTGACAGAGGAGCGTTCTATATGAAAATCTAAACTCATTGACTAATTGTTAGAGTCACTCTGTTTAACCAGAAAACATATGGCCCTGAAGACTATCAGCCAAAACATTATGACCACCTGCCTTATATTGTGTAGGACCCACTTTTGCCGCCAAAACAGCCCTGACCCGTCGAGGCATGGACTCCACTAGACCTCTGAGGGTGTGCTGAGGTATCTGGCACCAAGACGTTAGCAGCAGATCCTTTAAGTCCTGTAAGTTGTGAAGTGGGGCCTCTATGGATTGCACTTCTTGATCATCCAGCACATCCCACAGATGCTCGATTGGGTTGAGATCTGGGGAATATGGAGGCCAAGTCAACACCTTGAACTCGTTGTCGTGTTCCTCAAACCATTCCTGAATCTTTTTTGCAGTGTGGGGGGGCGTGTTATCCTGCTGAAAGAGGCCATACCATGAAGGGGTGTACATTGTCTGCAACAATGTTTAGGTAGGTGGTACGTGTCAAAGTAACATCCACATGAATGGCAGGACCCAAGGTATCCCAGCAGAACAATGTCCAAAGCATCACACTGCCTCCGCCGGCTTGCCTTCTTCCCATAGTGCATCCTGGTGCCATGTCTTCCCCAGGTAAGCGACGCACATGCTGTCCACATGATGTAAAAGAAAACGTGATTCATCAGACCAGGCCACCTTTTTACATTGTTCTGTGGTCCAGTTCTGATGCTCTCATGCCCATTGTAGGTGCTTTCAGCTGTGCACAGGGGACAGCATGGGCACCCTGACCGGTCTGCGGCTACGCAGCCCCAAACAAAGTGTGTTCTGACACCTTTCTATCAGAACCAGCATTAACTAGTCTGTTGGATCACGTGCATCAATGAGCCTTGTCCCTGACCCTGTCGTCGGTTCACCTGTTTTCCTTCCTTGGACCACTTTTGGTAGGTGCTGACCACATCATACCAGGAACACCCCACAAGAGCTGCAGTTTTGGAGATGCTCTGACCCAGTCGTCTAGTCGTCCATCACAATTTGGTCCTTATCAAAGTCATTCACATACTCACGCTTGCCCGTTTTTTCTTCTTCAAACACATCAACTTGCTGTCTAACATATCCCACCTACTGAAAGGTGCCACTGTAACAAGATAATCAATGTTATTCACTCGACCTGCTCAGAGTCATAGTGGTACTCTTTCTTGCTTACTCTTCTCTCATGCACACTTTGCATCGGCATTGAGCCACCATGTGCGCACTTGACAGATGGTTGTCTCTTCATGTATTTCTGTGAGGCTGCTTTGAAACTTCTGAATTTCAAGACCTGTTAAATAGAAAGTTAGACTCACAGCGGGACTACAGAAGATTTTCATTTGGCAAACGCAGCATTGGGATAGTAGCTATTGTGGCACGGTTAAATACAGTGGACAGTATATCTGGACGGTAACAATGCAAGAGTCTCATTTTGCAGCTGTAAAGTGAATACGCACATAAAAACATGACAATATCATTGACATACATTTAAAATGGCCATCTCCAGGAAAAAGTGTGCAAAACAACCTATTTTATTGAGGTTCAAGGACTTTTCACAGCAAGCATACTCAAGAAAGTTGCCCTTTGTATACAGTAGTTTCCTCTTTTAAATGAGAAGACGCATCCAATGTATCAGGACGCCTCTCGTGTCGGTTTTTAACGATGCTAATCTGAAACATGATATAGAGCTTGATGATGAATTCATGCATACTCTATCAGCTGCTTCCTAAGGAGCACTGCAACATCAACATTCCCACCTTCCCAAAGGGTTGTTTGTTCAGGGCTCGATAATGTGTGTTACATTAAACACCCTCCACAAGAGAAGGTATGGGATGTCTTCCTAACTCTGTTCACATCAGGATTATGCACCCATTGGGGATACTGCATTGGCCTGGTTTGAGGAAAAGGGCTTCCTCCATTCCTTTTCCCCTTTAGCTATGAGCTTGTTTCCAGCAGCACCGAGCTGTAACTCCAAAGGGAGGAAGGGTGGGAACAGTATGAAGGCAAAGCGATGGAAACACTGATATATACCCTCTAATCTTCACTGGTGGGCCGGTGGAGACTCAATTAGGCTGTCTGAAAATCTAGAGATGAGCTGAGACTCATCAGGGACTGCTGGAATGTCAGTCTAAAACCACAAAGTTGGTCTGAACACTGCATACTCGCAACTGAACAGCATGATATTTCAAGACAGCGTTGCATTTATGCCCAAAAGCTTTCTAACATGTAAAAGAGTTCAACTACAGTGGTTAAAGATGTCTAATAGGAAAATGCTTCCCATCTGACTCATAAGCTAATGTTAGCTTAATTAGCTTGCTAGCTTTAGCTGATAAAATTAGGTCAAAATATCATTTCAGCTTGCAAAATCAAAACACAGCTGTCAAAAATGAGAAACATAGTATAGTCTCATAATCTACCTGTGTCTGGAACTGGTAAAAAAAAAAAACTTGTTTAAAAAATAACTGTTATTTTAAAGAAATGATGGGCTACAACGTAAGGGTTTGAAAGTCATTGCAACATTAAGCAAGAGGGGCGGAGCTTAGAGAATGATTGGTTGCCAGGGAACAACTGGCTGTTTGTGGCTGGCCACTCTAAAAATAATGTTTTTGTTGAAACACAATATTCTTCATGGCCTGCTATTAAGCTCCTCTCATTTCTCTAACTGATGTATTTCCCCTCTCTGTTTTTAATGTCTGGCCTTTTCTGGCCTAAAACACAACTTTTACTTTAATCCAAACTCCAGATTCTGCAGACAATTTCACCATCAACCAGATGTCCATCCGAGATCAGTGGTTTACTGGAAGCGTGTACCCTTTTTAAACAAAAACAAGCTGCCACATGGCCCTGCAGATTCCCAAAACTTGGTCTGAGTCAACATCAGGTGTGTGTGTGTGTGTGTGTGTGTGTATGTGTGTGTCTTTGTGATTGTGTGTAGGGATGCTATGTACCTCACATTTGGCAGATTGTGGCGACAGCTAATAGGAAGGAAGAGAAGAGAAGCCAGCGAGAGGCTATTTCCATGTGAGCGCTTACGGGACATACAGCCTGTTGTAATATCAATGAGCACTCTAACAGGTGTAGGCTACTTGTTTACAAGATGGCAATAGAAAATGTTAGAAAGTTCTCACTTATTATGACAAAGCAATATGTTTTATCCACAAAGAAAGAGACACTATGATTGTGGTTTTGTTCACAGCATAGAAACACCAAAAACATGAGCTATAGCTTAAACATCTCTCACACATTTTGAATAATTTACTTTTTTTTCAAATTCAAGTCTGTACACACCTTTCAAATTGAATCATATAGGCTAACACTTTCAAAAGGTCATGTTAGCATTCAGCTAACATTAGCTGTGGTCTGTAGCTAAATGGTAATAAAATAAGAGATAATATTAACATTTATCCATCTTTCCAGCTAATATTACTGTTAGCTAGCTACCAAATGTGTAAATGTTGATAAGATATCAAACATGTTGTGTTTATAGGTTTAAATATGTTAAACCATTCCTATGGAGTTATATACTGACAGTAGCTAATCGGTAGGCTAATCAAATAAGAGCTAATGACAGCAACTTCCCAGGTAATACTCTCGTTAGCTAGCTATCAAGTATCTTACCGTTAACTAGAAATCAAATGTGTTGTTTTTACAAGTTTACGTTTGCTAAACCATTGCTATGGAATTATATAACACTTTAGAAAGCTAATGTTAGCATTCAACTAATCTTAGCTGTTGTCTAACGGTAGCTATTGTTAACATTCAACCCCTCCCAGGCTAATAATACTGTTAGCTAGCTATCACATATGTTTCTGCAAACATCAAAACAGCATTTGAGCTTCCCACTCTGAGCATAAAGTCAGAGGAAAATGGACACAGTATGAATATGGTCAATTATTACATTATACAGCAATTTGGAAAATAACAGGCGTTCGTTGCCGATCAGACATGGACATATTTGTCTCGCTAGTGTGCAGCTGCAAAATGTTACTGTTTGTATGGACATTCATGAAAATCAGTCAACTATGGGATATTGAAAAGTAGCTAAATAAAAGAGGATTAAACTACCACAGTCCCATCGGTTACACAACAGCTGTTTTGCAGACTTAAGTATGATTGAATAACAAGTTCAACAGACAATATTTTATCACCTTTTTGTTGAATTTTCTTTATTTCTTTTTCATGTTTTATGTTCTTGCACATGTATAGATATTTGTTTATGAGTTGACTCTACTGTATAAGGATTCTTTATACTGCTGAGGACTCCATGCTATTAGTTGTTCAAAATTCACATTGAAATGAGTCATTCATCCCACCATAAACACTGTTTTATTGCCACATCCACAAAGTAATTTTCACTTGCAGTGATTAAGCTTGGACCAATATTTCAGGGTTTTGCAAAGCTGCTAACAAGCAATCAACACTTTCCTCTGTCCTGTGGCCCTTACGTCCGACCTGGTGTCCCCTCATCCCTCTCCCCGTCTTGTTTTGGCCAAAGCAGCAGCACAATAACATAAATCACAGCTCTGTTTGTAGCCAGAATGAGAAAACCAAGCCTGAAGCTACCAGAGCATCTGTTCTTCCCTCTTAAGCACACAAACATACACAGACATGCATGCAAACAAACACAAGTCTGAGAGCAGCCTTGAGCTGTCAACACATGGACCTGAGTCCTGCAACAGGTTATTTTTATACATATTGACAGGCAGGGAGGGACAGACCTGAGGCGTAGTGTGGTCCAGATGGGACAGGGAGGAAAGGATGAAATCATGGGAGAGCGGGAAAAGGCAGACAGGGGAGAGGAAGCGAAATACGACAAGAACAAGAAAGGAAAGATGCAGCAAGGACAGCTCGAGATGATTAAGGAGGTATTCCAAAAAGCAGCTTCATGATCCCAAACTGTGAAAGTCTTCGTTGGATTGTCTCTAGCTGTTTTGCCAGTGCCAACCTCTGGGAGAGCCCTTTCTTTTTTTCTGTTTGAGTATAAACTGCTGCAAAACACATGAAACGTTTTCAGACAAATATGAGCGAGACATGGTACAAAAGGGTCTTTTGAATAAACTGCTTGCCAGCTTATTGACCTGTTGGCAATCGTGCTAACAAGCACAACATTCACAGGTTTGTCATTTGTAATGTTTGACTGGTTGTCAATCACAAGAGGGTGAGGGCAGACACCAGGCTGCGAGATAAGAGACCATGCTGTATTCAAAGGAGCAGTTCCCCCCTGGAACAAGCCACTGTCAGTCAAAGCTGGTGTTCTCTGTAATCGATAGAAGCAGTAATATTGGAAATTGGCACCATAGCTGTGGAGAAAGTTGCACAAACAGCTCGTGGTTTTGCCCATTCTACATTCCTACAACACCCGTGAATTGCGCCCCTCCCTCTGAAAGGAACGGCCCAGCGAGAGACGTTGGAGTGAAATACTACTGTGTTCGCTGCAGGCAACGCCTCAGAGCGGTACAGAATCCGAAATACAACGTGAATACACCGGTGGATCGTCTTCAGGTCTGCAGTCTACATTTCAAACCTGACGATTTTGAGCGAGACATGACATCGGAGGCGGGCGTCCTAGATTGTGGAAGTGTAGTTTAGCAAGCTCCCTGGCCTCCGTCTGGTGGCAAATTGGTGCGCAATGAATCTTGGGATTTGCCAGGCCGCGAAGGATGCACCCGATGGATCCTTCGTGGCCCGCGAAAAGAAGGGCGCATTTGTCGGCCGCATCTGAAGGAGCCTTTGAAATGGGACAGCCTTGGATAATCAGCCTTCAGATACGTCCTTCGAAGGATGCAGCCCCTGAATTGGGACACAGCTTATGCCTCTGTTTGACTGCAACCTCTAACAGGACGGGCAGTATAGATAATGGATGGATAGATACAACTCCAACATTTGGCCTTGCAACGCGAATTTCCCCCAAAGTTTTGTATTCAGATGGTGCCATTACTTGAATCATTATCATAAGCGCTTTCCCCATCTCTTAAAAACTCTATGCTAGATAAAATTATGTACAATCAAAAGGGGCGTAAAGAACACACAACAGGAAATACAAAACAGTTCTGGGAGTTGTTGTTACCAAATGTATCCAGTTTTCTAACATATTGGCGCTGAGCTCAGCAGCTACAGTAGTAACACAGAGAGTAAGTCACCATCTTTTATTTCTCTGACTCCCTTTTTAACCACTCAGCAGCACATCTTCTGCTTCAGAAGACCAAAGAGACTCCAGAGAGCCTTTTTAACTGTGAGTCTTTCCTCTGAAACTTCCTGACTTTCTTTTAATTGTCTTGCCTCAACTTGTGAATCTTGCAAACGTGACCTAAGAATCAAAAGTATAATACATAATATCAGATAGAAGTTGTAGATATTCTCTGGTCTAAAATATAAAGCATTTAGGGACAACATGCCACAACTTCCTGCCTGACACCCTGGGAGTTATTTCTGTCAAAAGAATCAGAGAAATTCTAAGAAAGCTCCAGCTGTGAAATAGAGTAATACGCTGAGTTTATTAGAGCGCGGGGTTGGGCTGGCCGTCCAGTAAAGAGGTAAAAATTGTCTGGGAAAAGGTATTGCAACAACAATTTTTGTAACAGAATCCAGAAACCAGTAATATTAAATGGACAGTAACCTCTATGGCAGAGCTCCAGCTCTCTCTTTTTCCCTCTATTTCCATCTCCAACGCTCTGTGTAAGGTGGGAATGTGACCGGTCGGAGGGGGAGGAGGAGGATTCAGTGCCAGGACTGCCACTTCCTACATGGCGGTTCTCAGGGAAGCGGGAGGGCTGGGAACAGGAAGCTCCCCAAAACACATCACAGACAGACGGAAATGAATATTTAAAGAAATGAAGTGTGTGAATGCCTCTGTGTGTGTGTATGAGAGAGAGGAGAGGGAGGACAGGAAGATAATTGCATTTAAAAAAAGACTCACACAGTGGAGAATAATGTGAGCGAGAGCCAACACAAGTTATGGCTGAAAAGAAAGAGCGGCAGAAAGTTAAGAGAGAAAAACAGATGGAGGAATTAAAAGCAGGGAGTTTTGCACAGGTGGGACGGACGGACGGGTGGCTGGGTGGATGATGGAAAATCTCTTTGTCCCTCGTCCTCTAATGACGTGGCGGCGGATTTGCGGTGGTTGTCTTCTTCTGGTCGATCCCCACACACACAGGTGCTCAGTGCCAGATCAAACCCTACCCTGCTTTTATATCTCCCCAGGTCCAACCTGTGTTTTCATAATGTTTAAAAAGGGAGATGCGTTTTATTGGGGGAACCGGTGACATGTGGTATGGACATATGGTATCCATCACAGCCGACTGAGGAGGACCTGCGGAGGATAAAAGATGCGTAGGATGATGCAAAAGATGAGGAAGGTGGAGAGAAGAGGAGGGTCCTTTCTAGACTCAGGAGAAGAAATAGTAAGAAGGGTAGGAACAGACCAAGCCTAATGGTGTTATTTTACCGTATTAGGATGAAGACTAACAAGGTCAATGCTGTACTTTTTACCACATGATTAACCCTGACCCATCTAATTGTGGGTGCACAAGTACATGGGGTTGTTTATGTGTAGTTTTTATGTATTCATTCAGTTTATCCTGATTAAGGTCATTTTACTGGGCTGTAAAATACACTTGATAATTCAGTAAAGTTGTGCTGATACCGATACCAATATTTGTATCAGCCTCCGATTCCAGCTAAAATGCGCTATTGGATATCATCATGAGTATGCCAGTCAACGCCCTGATCAGATACGATAAATGATTATCCCCCCAAAAACACAACTGATTTCAGGTTACTGATCATGTGACAATAACAGTCCAGCGCTAGTGGAGAGTAAAATGTCAGCAATTACTGTTTCTAAGGGGGTACTTGGTATCGTCCAACACTCAAGTCTAGATATCAGGATCGGTATCGGCATGAAAAAAGTGGTATCAGGTTTTCTGTACTAATTAGAGTCCATCAAAGTTATGGTGCTTCGTTCCAAATGTCGTGTTTTTCTTACCATTGCCCCCAGTGCAGCGCAGCAGTGAAAAACTGTCCAGACTAAACACACAGAAAGAAATGAACACTAAGGAGACTTTAGCTTTGGAAGTCGACTCAAACTGCTGAAGCCTTGTGATAGCTTCAGCTGAACATTAGACACAGACATGTTAACAAATTGCTGTTGAAAAGTTCTCATTTCAACACACAACTCATAGTTTGTCTCTCTGCCCTGCCCCTCCAACCACACCCTATTTACCTCCTTTCCCCATCACCTGACTGCCCTTACCAACCACTCACTTGTTCCTACTTCTCTCACAAGCCACTGGGTATTTATTTGTTCACCCCGCTACAGTTTCCAGTCAGTTTAACCAAGTTGGTTAACAAAGAATAACTAAATAAAACTAAACTAGTATATCTTTTTACACAGTCTATGGTCTGTGCCTACCTGTAGGCCTCGATACAACAACAAAAAACCTCATCATCCTGCTGTCTGCGATTTGGGTTCTTCCCCTGCTGACTCATTCTCACCAACTTCACCTTCAATTCATGCTTTTTAATTCTGCAAATAACATCTTTATGTGTACATCTTTGTTTGGATTCATTCATAACTGCACCCTGCTCTGCAGCTTGTTATTGATTGAGACAAAGCACAGAGAAAACCAAAACATTCAAAAATTGCCGCAGAGAGTTACAAAGTAAACCACAGTCTAAACGGGTTAACGTCATAAGCATAATGTTTCCTAATACCACAAGTGTTTTAGGTATTCTCTCGCTTTTCTCCACATCACAGAGGTGCGTTGGAGGATCTGGAGGTTTGTGAAAGGAGAGAGTTGGCCTGCACATCAATACCTTGGATTTGGGAGAGTACACTTTCTGTCGGTCTGCTCATTCATTAAAGAGGAAACGTAAAATCTGATGTGTGCGCTGAATTTTTTATTCAGTTTAGAATAGAACGACTGGATCATCTGATCATTCAGCATTATTGTTAATTTTTGACCTATTTAATACTAATAACATCAGGTCCAATTTACTATTCCTGGAGCTTTAGCCCTCATGATCAATGGGACCAAAGTACACAATCACATAACAACAGGTGGTTGTATTAGGAAGTGCATCTAAAAATGGTCAAAAGGACTAAAACACCTTGAAAAGGACAAGAAATTTTGACAGCAATGCACATAGTGATGGTGACTCAATGGCAGTTTGATCTGTCAAATGAAAGGCAGTGGTTCGTCAGAGCATTTCTCGTGTCTCTTCAATGACCTTCAGTGACCTTTACTTCTGATTCTTTACGTCAGTTTTTTTATATTTAAAGAATAGTTTGACATTTTTGGAAAATGCTTATTTACTCTCTAGTTTAGAGTTACATAAAAAGATTGATACCACTCACATGTCTGGCAGGTCACATACGTTAAATGTGAAGCTACAGCCAGCAGCTGAACATCGATTAGCTTGGCATAAAGACTGAAAACAGCCCCAACCAAAACCTGCCTAGCAGCACCTTTCGAGTTAACTTAGGTAACTTGGCTAATATTTCAAGGCCTTTCTCACTAGATGTCTCTCCTTTATTTAATGGGATCAAGTCCTGGATGTTGCAGAAGAAGTCATGAAAAAACAATCACAGCCTCCCCGGGTATTTTTTCAGGAGGCGACAGACTTCAAGCACCTGAGGATCATCAGGAGGCCGGGCTGCACTGTGGGTGTCCATAAGGTTTCATTATTAACATGGATCCACTTAGTGAATGACTCACTCTATAATCACTGTGTGGACACCTCATATTAAAGGCTCTTTATTAACTTACAATTACAAGAGAGGCAAAATGTATTTGACACCTTTTGTCTGCTGTCACGGCCCCATCTGAGGCTAACGACGCTGTCATCGGGGAAAGTGGTCGGTGAAGAATGGGCTATTATCTGTTGAAAGAGGTTGCAGTGAATTTCTCAAGATTTGGTTACTTTCAGTGAGGTAACTGCCCTTTGAAAATGGACAATTATTCAAATAGGAAAACCAATCTTTCCATGTGACAGCAGGTCCCTAATCGTACGAGAGTGTCTGCACGTACGAAAGCAGTCATCAACCTTTGAGTTTGTTTTATGTAGAAGATGAATTGCTTTCCGTAGATCCGGTACAATCTCCTGTAGTCTCCATAAAGCTGAGGAAAGGGGAAAAACTAGCCGTCAAAGTAACAGCAGAGTCCTCCTAAAAGCCACATCTTCAGATTTATTACAGCTCAGGGAAAAGAGAACTAGGCCTCTCTGTGTCAGGACGCTGCCTTCACTTCCTACCTGTCTGTGTGTCTACTGCAAAGACCTACCTGTAAACTTGTATCGCGAAAAACGTCATACAAATTGTTGTGACTTTTCATCACAGACATGAAAGAAATGTCGTTAGGAGCTTTAATGTCTGGTTTTGCCTTCAATCTGTGAGTTGAATCGTACTCTTGGATCGTTCGTGGCTTCCTCCGCTCCCTCTTTCATCTCCTCTCCTCACTCGGCAGCCGGCTGCAAACTTCACTGTTAGTAGCTACTGTTGCTAATGAATACAGAGGGCCTTCAACCTTTATCCAGACGAAGACTCTCAGGGGGACGGCGCAAAAACAAATGGCTTGTTTCAATGATGACAACTCGCATGATGAAAAACTACAGCTTACAATGATCCAGTCTCCGCTGAGTGCAAATAAATTGTGTTAGGAAACCAGCTGAATGCGTGCGCTGGCTTTATACTTTACTTACTTGAAAGTCAGGGTGGAGGGATGTGTATTGGGAGCCGCTCTGTGACAGCTTGTGAGTCCCGTCCTGTCCTCCTTGTGTCGGGAGGATGTTGAGAGGTTGAACTGAATCGCATCCAATCTGGCCAAGGACGACCTGCTGGGAAGGTCCCCGCTTAATTTGTCTTCCCGCTGCTCTGCAATTGGCCCTTTGCCATATCTTAAAGTGAACACAAACAGTCAAAATGTCTCTCTCTCTCTCTCTCTCTGTCTCTGTCTCTCCTCCATCCTTCACTGCTGCCATAGAGGGGTAGGAAAGTAATACAAAGGACAAAGCTGGTAGACTTTGAATTTGGCAATAAGAATATTAGCACCAGTCATTCAATTGAAGCAGAAAGACACTGAAACATGTTTAAAAAAAACGTGGCTGAGGTTGCTTCCAGTGCGGGGCGGCTGTGGCTCAGTGGTAGAGTTAGTCTTCTCCCAATTACATGTCGAAGTGTCCTTGGGCAAGACACTGAACCCCAAATTGCTCCCGGTGGCAGAGCCATCGGGTATGAATGGGCATAGATCTGGTTGGAGATTGGCACTTAGGCCTTTGCATCACTGTGTGAATGTGTCATGTAGTGTAAAAGCAGTATTGAGTGGTCAGAAGACTAGAAAAGCACTATATTGTGTAAGTACAGTCCATTTACCATGATGTAAAAATATTAACTTTCATCTCAGCAAAGGGAGGTCTCCTTGCAGGTCTTCCTTTGCCCCTTCTGTATAATTCACATGAGCCACTGATGGTCAAAATCCTTGTTAATTGAAGTAAAAATTAGTTTCAGTTTGAATTATTTTATTTGATAAGGAAGATGCAATCAAACATAGCTGCGAGAGTTTGTAGCTTTTGCTAATTTTCAACTCTCATCCCTCTCGAGCATTGTCATTTACAGTATAATAACAAAGCTTTCATTATCATAATTATCAAAGCATAAGTTATCATTACACGAAAGATATGAAAATACAATAAAATACATAAACCATCCATCTATACCGCTTATCCTGTTAAGGGTCGCAGGGGGGCTGGACTCTATCCCAGCAGTCATTGGGTGAGAGGCGGGTCTGGTGTGGGACTGAGTGCCAGTCAATCACAGGGCTGACACAGACAGACAACCACAGGCAATTTTAGAAACGCCAATGAACCTAAGGAGCATGTCTTGTCTCTGGACTGTGGGAGGAAGCCAGAGTACCTGGAGGGAACCCATGCATGCATAAAGGAGAACATGCAAACTCCACACACAAAGGCCAACCTTATCCAAACCAGGGTTCGAACTAGGAACCTTCTAGCTGTGAGGCAGCGCTAACCACTGCAGCACCGTGCAGCCCCTACATAAACCATAACATATATAAAATAACAAAGAAAAACAAAAATTCTCTACACTAATACAAGCAAATAATGTGTTTGACCGAGCTAATGTTAGCTAGCTTTCTAACAGCTCTGGTTTGTCCTGACAACTGCTGTAAGGGTGTGTACATGTGTTAATGCAAACTGTAGCAAATCAGATAGAAGTTTCATATTTGATATACCACTCTTCTGTATATGCTCCACAATCAGAAATGTATTTTATTCTCCTTTATACATGTTTGTCTTTACACATCACATACTTCATTCCATTCAAGAAACAGCTCAATGTCAACTTTCAACAGTCAACTTTGCTCCGTCATCATGGAGACGGGTTGATGCAATGAAATGCAAGTTTAGTTGATTGAAAAGGTTGGTTTGCATTATGAATAAGCTAAAATATGTTTTGGGTGTAACGTGAACAGTTTACAAAAAGCAGAAGACGATGCAATACAGTTGAAAACTAGAGAAGGAAGCCAGTAAGTGTACCTTTAAACAGGATTTTTGTCAAACTAGTTCCAAGGTCAAGAATGACCTTTGACCGTTTGACACACAAAATTTAAGACATGGGCTAAATTTAGGTTGCAAGCATGAGTCGCCGTGGAGACCTTTAAACATGAGTAATCCCTGTTTACCTCCGTCTGTTCCTCAGTGTTATCATTTCAACACTTTAGCTGAGCTGTACACAGAGATGGAGATGAGTCATCACTCCCCCTGAGCAGTCAGTTAGTCAGCACAGCAGGCAGGCAGGGAGACGGACACAGTTAAGCACCTCATCATAAACTGAAGGATCATGACACCGCTAAGTGTGCTTTGATAAGTGCTCCATCATTAAGAGTAAGTCATATGATTAAAATACTAAGTAAGGTCAAACAGTAACAGGCGAGGGGTTAAATCAGAGGTCTGTGCTGCCACCTGCTGGTCATGTTTATCAGTGCATTTATACATTACTACATGAAATGTGTGAAAATGTTTTGTTTTATAGCGATGTAAAAGCTTAATTTGAATTGTTTAAAAGAATATTAGTTTTATAAGCATCATATGCACGTGTTCTAAGGCAGTGGTATTTCTTATACTTAAACTTATTTCAGAGGGAAATGCTGTGCTTGGTACTTCACTACATAGATGTGCGAGCTTCAGCTAAGGTAGTATAAAGATAATGATTTTACATGAAAATATACAATGCCATTTTATGTTGTATTATAAACACTTTACTTGATACTTCAAATATTTTTAAGAGACATTTTTATTGTTTTAATTTAAAGAGTTTGTACATTAAGGGCAGTACAGTTCAAAGGTCAAATAAACATTAAAGTACAAAACATTATTCTACTGAAAAGACATCATTCCTTTAGAAAATGACCATAATTTATTTTCTTTTACTATTATAATAACTTTTTTTTTTTACCTTTTATTTGAGTTACTATCCAATAGTTTACCATACCTAAGATACTTCATATACTTAAGTAAAAGAACAGAAAATATTCCTTACATATCAAAAGTAGACTCTAAATTGCCCCTGGGTGTGAATGTGAGTGTGAAAGATGTCTGTCTCTATGTGTCAGCACTGTGATTGACTGGCGGTCAGTCCAGGTTGTACTCCACCTCTCGCCCTCCAGCCTGCCTGCGACGCTGAACAGGATAAGCGGTACAGATAATGGATGGATATCAAACGTAATAGTGTTTAATATTTGATTAGCATTACTGATTATGAGTGTGAGCTACTCTTAACCCACTTTTGCAAATGAAATATTGATCTGCATAATAACTACTACAATATCTGAATATATAAAGTAGAATGAAACAGACGATACTCAAGTATGACAGTCAGTCATTATGCACATTTGATTTAAATCCAACCCACCCACTGACAACTGTTAAGCCTTTGATTGATTGAAACTTAAGATGAAATCTCTCTTTGCTTTCCCCTTTGTTATTAGTGTCTCTGTAAATGTAAACACTGAGTACACATGTATATCAACATGTTCAGCTGATACCTGCCACCAGCCACACTGTTAATTACTACTCAGGCTATCTAACACACACAGGTGTTTGGTGTTTGGCTAATTAGCTCTCTCACAGGGGAAATTGTATGCATACACAGTGCATTCTGTACAGATACACACAACTTATTCTTTTGAATCAAGAAACAAAAGTCTCCACTTGCAATGTTACTCAATATGATGTATGTGGGAGGAAATGTACCGATATGAAACAGGCTACAGCGTTGTCAGGTAAAAGTAATCATGGATACTCCAAACAGCAGAGGAGCCAGGTGTAAGCAATCAACAAATGACCACCTGGCTTGTATAAAAGCAGAGCTCTCTGTGTCAGGAGGAAGCTGCTGTCTCCAATTGAAAGAAGTGCAGAATACTGGTGAGTTATACTTTAAGTTTTAGCTTGTTTTACCTCAAGAAATATGACAATTGTTTGTTAGAATGTGTGTTATTAGATGGTGTAGGCCTCTACTCTGTTCTACTATAGTTTGAGGTGAAAATGAATTAAATTGGTTCCTACATTTCTAGGCTGCTTTCTTTACCGTGTGATCTGAACTGAGATATTTCTCTTGACTCAGATTAAAGATGTCTGGCCGTGGAAAGAAAGTTGCTGCACCCAAACCAAAGTCTTCAGTGTCCCGCTCTTCCAGGGCAGGGATCACTTTCCCGGTAGGCCGCATCCACAGGCTGCTGAGAAAAGGCCACTATGCAGAGAGGGTTGGCAACGGCGCTGCAGTGTACCTGGCAGCGATCCTGGAGTATCTCTGCGCTGAAATCCTGGAGCTGGCAGGAAACGCCAGCCGTGACAACAAGAAGCAGCGCATCGCCCCCCGCCACATCTTGTTGGCAGTGAAAAATGATGAAGAGCTCAACAAACTGCTGGCTGGGGTCACGTTCTCTGAGGGTGGCGTCATCCCAAACATCCAGGCGAGTCTTCTCCCCAAAAAGACCAAGGCACCCAAAGATGACAGCACTGCTAAAGATGTCCAGTCTCAAGAGTTTTAATTGTGAATGTACATGTTTTTACAAATGTTATCGTATTAAAAGTGTTATTTTTTTTAAATATACTTGTCTCATTATATTCTTTTTAGCAAGGCTCTGTCTGGTTGTGGTGTTGGATTGCTTTAAGTTATCCACATATCTTTTAATGGCAGGTGGAACTTTTTCTAAAAGCAAAGGAAATGTTTCATTTCCTACTTCCTGTACCATGGGACTTTCCTCTTCCATTTGTGCATGTTGTGACTTCAGTCCTAAATTTTGAATGGTGTTTCTGAAGTTTACTTCAAACATAATATCCCACTAAAGTTGACACTGATACTGTTTTAGTGGTCATTAAATGGTTAAATGTTACCCAGGATGAAATAATTTCTTTGGAGTAATTGACTGAGCCAAAGTGGCAGGAGGGTTGTGTTCAGGATGAGATTCCATGTTGAACTAACACAGACAAAATACCTTGATCTAACTGCATTGTTTAAGTTCATGAACTTGTTGGTAAGCAGTCTCCCAAACATTGATGCAGATGTCCCTTTGTTCCCCAATTAGTGTTTTGCCATGAATTAAATTGGCAGCCCACAGTAGCAAAACCTTTTTGTATGACCGTGTTTTCAATTAGTTTTAGGAAGTCTACAGCAAAAAGTTGACCAGGCAGTGCAGAGTTTGTCACGGGCTATCTCCATCAGCTACATCTTTTAGACTGAAGAGATTATAACCAGAGTAAACACTTAATTTACTGTATGCTGTGAACCCTAACATTCCCATTAACACTTAAAATGTTGCTTTTTATATGCTTCTTTACAACCCTCTGTAACACTGCGTTTGCTGAACGTACCCCTGTGGGAAATAGTGCTGGGAATTACAGCTCTTTGAAGGGAGCCGGATCTTATGGCTCCATTCCTTTCCGAGATCCGTCGGAAAGGAATGGAGCCATAAGATCCGAGGTGAGAGAGTGGCCGGACTCGCAAACGTGCCTGCACTCTATTCTCCCATGTCAGGAAACAGCAAAATAATGTAGGAACAATTAATCATCATTGATTTGCCAATTTATGATACAACTCTGTATGACTACAGAGATGTCAACAACAAAAAATACTCGGTGGAGGGTTATAATGTTGCTCACCATCGGCACTATGTTGTGGCGACATGATTTCGCTGCACGTTACCTAGTTAGGGGGAGTTGCATTTGAAAAAAGCTGCCTGTGGTAATTCGGCATTAAGGGGAGTGGATCTAGAGCAGACGCTGAAATTTGGTCACAACTTTTAAAAGAACAGCTCTCACATACGACTCGGTTCCCGTCGTTCGCACCAAAGAGCCGTTCAAAAGAA
Organism: Semicossyphus pulcher; assembly: GCF_022749685.1. NCBI lineage: Eukaryota > Metazoa > Chordata > Actinopteri > Labriformes > Labridae > Semicossyphus > Semicossyphus pulcher. The sequence continues at coordinate 13,279,714 of NW_027211692.1, read as the reverse complement.
TCGGATCGTTCGGGAAAGTCACAACACTAGTGGGAAACGACGTGCTGACGTAAGACGTGTGAACAACAAACAGTTGTTGGACTTCAACAAGCTAGCGAATGGTAACGCCAGACAAAAACAGGTTCAGCGGACTTCTCCCGGATGGGGACATACCTATGAGACATGAGCGGCTGGGATATCTCAGTAATCTCATATTAATCCGCGCTATTAGCACTGGCAGGTGTTGTAGCTTCGGAACGGTTCTTTAGCACTAACGTTAGCCACCGAATCATGCTCATTGCTCGAGTGTGACGCCTGTTTTTTTTTTCTGGCTGCCGCTGGTCGAGGGTTGTGATGCGAGGGTGAGACAAGAGCTACAGCTGGAAAATATTTTGCTTGACACTGAAGAATGGACTTTGTCGGGGAGAAACAGACGGACTCACGCAAGGAAGCAGGCATGCGACCGTACACGGGCCTGGACGTCATTGTTGGGCAACAACTTTAGCAAGCTAGCTAACATTAGCTCGGTCAAATACATGCAAATGAATCGGTTTGGTGTCGGGCAGTAAGCTCACTTTGCTAGCATAATGGAGGCACCCTGAGTGACTTGTTCGTTTCTATTGACTGTTCTGGTGCTCTTAAACACTGCTGGCAATGTGCTGACGATCAGTGAGTCAGTCGTCGGTTCCCACTTGATGCAATAGGACACGGTTGGCAGACATTAGTAAGTGGTGGTTGCCTGTCTGGGTGATAGTTGAGCAAAAGTTGCCTAGTTTGGGAAAGAAAAAATACTGAAACAGCATCTTTTTCACACAGGTATCTCATATTCCTTGCACTGATATTTGTGTGAAATTGCACTTTATTTAGCACATTTTTAGGAAGCTCCAAAGTCACCTGTGATGGGATTTTGAGGAAAATACAATTCAAATACCTAAAATACAACCAACCAGAACCCGTTTTTCATTGCACTTGAATAGAAGTTGATTAATAAAAGGCCAGAAGAGGTTCCCATCTACATAAATTGCTGTAAGACATAGCCAGATACAGGCTTATCCATGTCAGTTGGTTCCTAGTTACTGTTTAACTCCATATCAAGGCTGTCTGGCACAGTAAAAAAGAGTGAGTTTAACTGGAAATGTAAACATGAATATCGAAGAGCAGCGTCTAGATTTGTGCAATGTTAAGACAAAAAGCAATGTGGACGATGATCACAATACTACCAACAACACCGAAGGGGTCACCCCCCGGATCTCTGAACTGATGACCGACAGTAACACAGAAATACAAAACATTGTTCCCACAGAGGCCTCTGAAACGTACCTGATGCCTCAGCTCACAGACAACGTTCAGGCAGCCGAGGAGGATAACCACCCAGCCCAAGACACACTCGAAATTGATGAGGTCAATGGAAATACAAAGGGCAGTGAGAAAGACAACCCTGCTGTAGTGAATCCCACAGACTTGATCCTTTCTAATGATGAGCAGCACAAGGACAATATTGAGGTAGAGACAATGAAGGAAGATAAGGATGCTGAGCCTGCAACGTTTGTTGTGGAGGAAGGGGATGATGGCGGGGACATGGACATAGGTGTGGATCTGAGTCTTGATGAAAGTGGGGTGCTAGAGGTGGAAGCCACAAACAATACAGCATTCTCAGACAAAACTTTAGACTCAGAGTCCAAGTCTCAGGATGTCCCAGCTGGCAGCGCTGCAGAGAGCCTTTCAGATGTAAGCCAGACGAGCAGCACAGAAGCTGCCCCCACAGACCAGGCTGGACTGTACCCCACTGTGGAGGAGGGGGACGATAAACACAAAGCAAGTGGCAAAAGGGTGACGTTTCCTTCAGATGAGGATATAGTTTCTGGAGCGGTTGAGCCAAAGGATCCCTGGAGACATGGTAATATTGTTTGTTTCTGCATGTCTGTATGTGTGAATGACTTTCTGTTAATTCTACTGGTCTATTATGCCAGTATGAACATGTCCATTCAACATGGTGTGCCACGATTTATTCTCATAGGACTTTATACAGCTCTAAATCTAAAGAGGCTTTCACTCATTTTGAGCAGGGTTTGAATGTGCCCTGTCATGGTCTCCAGCTAAGTCCATGTGTAGTGGGTAAAAACGTGACTTATGGATGGATGTTGACAATGATACATGAGAGGTGCGTCTCTGAGAGGAATGTTCTTTTATGTCTTTCTTTAAAGCTCGTCTTCTCCACCGCCTGCTTAGTCCTCGGGCAGCACCTGTGCCCCCGCCCCTTTTTTTTTTTCAGTAGTTCATTTCTTGGCTTGAATAGTGAAATCACTAACAGGGGACCTTAGCCTGGCTTTCCACCTCAACAGCCAAATGTCTAACTATAGGTCCAGGCCTGTGCTGTTTGCCATTTTGCGAGTGGATCCCACCACTCCTTGAGGTGTGCCGGTAGGTTCCTGTTTGTTCAGTGAAAACACGTCGTGAAGGAAGCTCATGCAGGATAGGGCTCTGCCTTTACCGTGTTGATACAAGAAACCAGATCTTAAAACAAAATGAAGTTACTTTTTTCACTTTAATCCTCCATGCAGTAATGAGCTTTTTTTTGATGAATGCCTCTTATGTAAAATGAAATAGCCTAAAACTTCGGAGAACGTACAGATAGTGCTACAGCAGCACAAAAATAGACCAGGGGGATGAATAGGAACAGGATACAGATAAATAAGGAATTGTTTGCATACTAATGAAACCAGTTTGGAAAAGAAAATACAATATGCAGCTCTAAACAAATCCAATAGTGTAGTATGCCAATCCAGATCAAATGACCTTTTAGATCTGGTACAATTGGAAACTATATATTCTATAGATTATACAGAACTATACAGTAATCATGTTGCATAAGTAAACATGCATCTTTTTCTAATATGTTAAGATAAAATTAAACTTAGTATGCCTTATCTTTTTTATTTTTTTATAGCTGATTGTCAACCACTAACCAAAGTATAAATTGGAGTAATGCCCCAATTACCCTTTCTTTGTCTCTTTGGCTATTTATTATTTGCTTTTACCAGATGTTATTAACAGTTTTGTATTCCTTTTTCACAATCTAGTTCCTTATAAGCAGAGTTATACTGCTGTAGTAGTAGTTTCCTTCCTTTTTCTAATTTTGGAAGCACTACGCTCCTTTATCCCGAGTGAGCTATGGACTTTATTTGTTCACTGCTTGGAAGTGTTTGCTCACAGCACTGTGACGGCAGTCGACATAGTTACACAGTTGACTTCAGTCTGAGAGGATGTCACAATTCATTATAATAAGGACTATACAGTCAGCCTGACAGTCTCAGTGTCTGTGTGACCTGTATGGTTTTAAGGTTAAGCCAGTGAGAGTGTTGTTTTTCTCCTGATGTAGCCTATAAAACCAGTAATGTAGGCCAGGCTAAGGCAAGGGTCAGTGATGTGAGATGGGGGAGGGGAGTGGAAATACATGTAAAGCCTCAAGGTTAATATGCATGAATAACACTGCCACATGTTCTGTCTTCTATAAATTGTTGTATTATAGACACCCCTGCAATTGATCCCACAGCCCCTCAGAAAGAGACTTGTCTTTCCCCACTTTATTCCTACACATTTTGATAACGGCGTGTAGCTTTTAAATATATTGTACCCACTTAAGATCATTTCAGTTGCAGCATCCATTCCCCGTACAGCCCTCATCCAAACCCTGTCACTTTTCCTAGTGTTCTGTATCATTACACACTGTCTTTCAGAGCACATGCCAGACAGCCAGTCTGATAATACATTGGACATGAAATATCTTTAGCCAAACTCCACAGGGGCAAAGTCAAGCCCGATTAGCCAAGATTTCATGGACTTTATGAAACACATGGCACTGGGAACGGTATCAGTTTCTAGCTGACTGTATTCTTGGCTCCGATTATTTATCGTGCAGTTTATTTAAGTTCAAAGGTCCAACAGATTGAGCCATTGATGCAGAGGACAGGCGGTGGACGGATGGTGATGGAGTTTGTTACGCAATGAATGTTCTGTTTTTAATGTAGGCAAAGATATAACTCTCTGAAAATGTTGATCTAAATGTATCAGTCTAATAAAATGGATGTTATTTTAATTTTAAAAAACTCTGAAAATTTGATCATATTTAGTGTTTCCAGTCATAGCAGTTGTTGTTCATCAGCCTACCTTTTTCAATGTCAGTGTTCTTTAAAGGAACAATATATATTTACTGGAATTTATCATAAAATGACCATGATATGTCGTCAGAGATTAAGGAAACATGCTTGTTGAAATACTCGCTTCTCCGGTGCTGCAGCCAGTATGTTGTCCTCCTGAAGTTTCCCTTCCAGTGCGTAACATCTGTGTGTGTTTTGGCCTACGCGATCCCGCCCACTGCCCATTTCATCACCCCGGGTTGCCAGATATGAAACAAACTGGCGCACAGGATAGGTAGCTTGTCTTTCTCAAAGTCTTGTGCTCGAGTAGGTTCAGTGTCCTCAACCTGGCAACCCGCGTGAGCTTCGTGTTGTACTAAGCGTAGCTCTGTTTGGGAATAGCTGAGTGCGTGAGTGTGGGTGGTGGAGCAAGTGAGTGAGAGAGACAGGAAGTGAGTGTGTGCGCATGAGTCACGAGAGTGATCGGAGCGGATCAGCCAGTAAGACTGCGTGTGTAATAAAGCCACGTTCTCCTCAAGACTGAAGCCCGCGCCTTGCTTCCTGCTCGCTGCTGTGTCTGTAAAGTGATGGGAGTTAGCCCCGAAGCTAGCGGCAGCTTCAGCCCTGGAGCAGACCGATAAGTCTCCCCTGTGCTTTCCGACCACGGTCCGAACGCTGAAGCAGGATAGGCCAATCTGGAGAGAAGGGGGCAGAGGGAGGCGGCGCTCTCCAATGTTTTGAATTTGGACTGCAGTACCCTTTTTAGATGCTTGCTGTCAGTGTTGCATATTGTTCCTTTAAATTATTTTAGGTTCCTTCAAGACCATATAATGCTTCGTATAATTCTTGGTGTTTGACAGCAGTTTACTGTGTTTGAAAGGCAGCTGAACCAGGCCTATAGCTAAATTAAGGGATGTCATAATCCTGTACTAGAGCCAGAACAATTGGTCTGTACAATAGCTGAGATTGACAAAGCTTCACAGGTTATTGTTTTAGTTGTGGTTGTTTTAACCGTAATATGTAAATCAGTATAACCTTTGTTGAACTTGGCCCAAATGAATAACTCCCAAAAACCGGTACAGCAGTGTCTGTGTCAACATGACATGGATGGGAAATGAACCAGTCGTCCGACCACTCCAACTATCATACACTCATTCACACACACGCTCACACAGTGGTAGCACAGCCTTCAGGGGCAATTTGGCGCTTTGACATGGGAGCTGGAGGGGCCCGCAGCTGCTTTTAAAGACTCCATAAAAACTTGCACAAAGGTTTATAATACTCTCAAACAGGATTTTAAAACTCTGGAGGTAATCATAGTAGGATTTTTTTGTATGTTGTTTACATTGATTATGAGGTTAAATCAGGTGATGGCTGTTTGAATCAGCTACTGTTTCCTGTAAGAGCTGACGGCACATACGAGTTACAGTTAGAAAAACATGTAGTCACACACTTTGAATAATTCAATGACCATTTCTTTCTTCACCTCTGACGTTAACCTCAATATCCTTTCTGTTGTCCTGCTTCCACCATCCCTCTTGAGGTCATGCTCACACACAGGACAGGCTGTCTGAATGTATTTGTATGTGTGTGTATCTGAGGTAAAATCCAGGAAATCAAATGTATCTGAATCTCATCTCAGAGGCTCTTCTTGCCTCATTGGGCGCACTGTACCACAATAGATTCATGATCCTCACAGAGCCTTTATGTGCTGAGCGAGTGTCGGGTTCTCTGGGTCCCTGTCTTATGTCATCTGTCAGAAACATAACAGCCTGAGCTCACAGAGCCGCCAGCGTCATCCACGCACAGTTTGAGTTACAGCTGTAAGAGAGCAGAGGGAGGAATTTGCGAGTGCGTATTGAATGTTCGCAAAAAAAACATACAGATTATGCGGTTTAATTACTGTCATGAAGAGGAGATAAGTTAGTGGAGCTGCTATTCAAAATAAACCCCTGGGGCTCAGATGGGAACAGAGTCAGGTGAACAATAGGAGCGAGATGAAAGAGGGGGAAGGAGAGGGGGGTCATATTTTCATTTCTTCTTTGGCACCTTTTTTTTTCCAGATTACACACCGTCCAGTTTTGTGATACTGGCTACCATACGATGTATAAGGCTTGATTTTACTCAAAAAAGAAGTATGTTTTGAGTTGTAGTCTGTCCACATACTCCTAAACAGCCTAAGGAAATTAGTAAAATATGTAAATGTTTTGTTCTCCGTTAGATAATATAATTCCTTGAACTCTTTTACCTCTCCCTGTTGACGCTTGAGGGTTGCTTGCTCTTTCCCTCCTGACTTGGGCAAATACTACATCACATCCTGAGATTCCTGGACTTCCCAACATGCAGCGCAGCTTCCCCTGCTCCTTTTTACTCCTCCTCCCTGCCTTGCTCAGTCAGTCTAGGTTGCAGCTCAGGCTTCTATCAGAACAGCACTGGATCATACTGGAAGCATGTGCTAAGTCATTTGCTTTATCAGGCTTATCAGTTATTCAAACACTCTCAAATGGAGATAGACTGGTTCTGTTAAGTCACGTTGATCTGTCTGGTGTTTCTCACAGCTATAGAGAATTATTGGGTAATACTGTACTTCTGCTAAAGTACTGCGACTGCATTTTAATACAGCTTTTTGTAAGTAAGTTGAAGCCTACTACTTGCAGTGCTGAGAAATCCTTCACGTTAATGACTGTTTAGCCGCAACGGCCAAACTCTTTGGCCTACGTGCAGCTCCGTCTCTTGTCATCAGACCCAAGGCCCACTTGGCACCAGGTTGTTAGAGGCTCTGTGACCCATGAAATGTTATGTGTTGTGGCTGTGGACCAAATTACATACTGATAAGCAAAGCTTTCAGTCCACAGAATGGAAAACCGTGACGCAAGTTCGGTTTGCTGGATTGTTTGGCCACATTAACCTTTTTGACGCCAGATCTGACCGAAAACCAAACCAGATTTGATAAATGGACCATAAATGTTGACAGCACTTATATCCTCCCACATTGCTGTCTTTCACAGGTGAAGGTCTTCATCCTATCAGAACAAACACGGGTGCAAATATTTGAGAGTTCGAGTTAAGATTGTCCGAAGACAGCTGGTCATATTCATGTCATTGACATCCCTTTTTTCATTATAGCATGAAGAGAATTGAACTGAGTCTGCATTTTTACTGAGTACTATAATATAGACAACAAGGCACAAGTCTAATAAAAGAAGTGTTTATCATTCTGTGTGCTTTTTATCTGTGCTCTGTTATTTTTGTAATAATTGTGATGATTGTCGCGCCGGAGACTTTGTGCAGTTTGTATACATCACTGTGCAGAGGAGGCCAGCAAATTCATGAGCAGATGATAAGGATGAAGAGAGAGAGAGAGCCACATGTTTAATTGGTTGCTGCTTCTGTATGGACGAGCAAGTGGAGTCACTGCGTGAATGCTTTTACAGAAACAGGCTGTCATGGGCTTCTTTTAACAACATCTGTCAAATGAATGTGAATTTCCAAAGAACGATGGGGTAAAAACTTCCTTTATGTCTTTTCAGATTGAGGTTGTATTGCTATTAGATCAGACCTGTGTCTGATATAGGACCCACTCCAGGTGGCCTGAATCACCACAGAATTGTTTCTTGTGATTTTTGCTGTTCACACTGTTATGAAAAAGACAAATCTGAGTCACATATCCACTTTTGCCTGCAGTCTAAATGTAGCCTTTAACGCTTTACATATTGATCAGTACTTTGTATTCAAACCCAGAAGGCTAAATCTTGACTGGCACATCCCCTCACCTATCAGTAGACTGAGCGACATCTATCAGCTGTCAAACAGCTTCTCAGGTGTTGCAAAGTAAACACTACATTGTAAACATTGGCGTCTGTTAGATAAACTGTGTAATGATGACACTGTTTCTAAATTGCACTTTTTCTGTGCTTGGATATTTATTTCCTCCGGACGTTACACGCTGATGCAGATATGTCTGTGATACGATAATACCGGCTGATGATATCAGCCCTCTGGGCTCGCTCTGGTTTATCCATTCATCTATTATGCATTTCAGCCCGTCTTCATGCACATTAGTTTGTCTTGTAAATATGAGAAAGAGGGACCTGTGTGTGTAAAACTCTGCTCTCTAATCTTGTGAGTAATTACCTATGTTTAGGAATAAAGTGCAGACATAAGGATTCATCGTAACTGTTAGAACAATCAGTCAGATATTGCTCGCTCTCATCACTCCTGAGGACGCTCAAAGTGAAAAATCACAATAATACCATCTCTACAGATTACACCAATCGCCCCGTTTGTTTTTGTTTTAATAATAGAGCACCAAACTCTTATTACTGCTGATGCACAGTTAAAATATCACAAAAGCATGAAGCCAACATAGCCATGTTGTGATATTGTAGATTGTCTTAACTTGCAGTAATGTGTCAACAAACCTAAAATGCTGTGTTTGTCTGTATGCGTTGACGTGAAGGCCAGTAGAGGACTGGTTGTGTGTGTGTGTGTGATTTGTGTTTTGTAGGAGGCCTGGGGGGTTGCAGGTGTTGTAATTTAGTCAGATCTTGCCTCGGTCTCACCACAGTGCGGTCTGTTAATTATTGATCTGCACTTGGAATAGATTCCAGGGTTTTTACTTGTATAATTACACTCCTGCAAAGTGGTGCGATTTCTTGAGCCACATCATTAAAGCCATCAAATTACTTTGTTTACTTTTGACCCACTGCCCTCCGGCATGCCTGTGCTGCTATATATCGAGTTTAGTTATGCAAATGGGATACGGTGGTGGTTAAAACCTTGAGGCTGATCTGTTTTAAAGCAGCTCTCTTTCAAAAATGTTGTCTTTCTTCTGTGTGTTTCCGCTCTGCTGCTGTCTTGTCATCCAGACTGGTAGAAGCAAACAGCAGTAGCGGCTCAGTCCCTGCCTCTCTGCCCCACCTCTGACCAGCCTGGCAGCCAGCTGTCATGTGTGAATGACGCCGCTGTCACCATCCACAACACAGCAGTGTGAAATGGCAGGGAGCGAGACGGTGGACTGGGAGAGGGGGGCTATTTTGAACACTGGCACTTGAATGTTAAGTAGGCGCTGGCAACACTTCTGTGTTCCACCTCGATCATACTCGCATCTATCTCTGGACGTTTGCCCAAAGGCTTGGCATGTTACTTCATACATTGGTGTTGTCATGTGAAAACACTGTCACCTTCAAGTTGAGTGATACTCGTGTTTTTACTCAGACTACTTCCACACCAAACCTGCTTAATTTAAAACACGTTAACGTGTGAAGACAAAATGCGTCGTCGTCCGTGTTTTGATGTCGATCTCAATCCACACTGAAATGCACTGAAAGTCTTCTTTAGCATCCATTCTGCTCCTTTTGGTGCTTTTGCTTCTAATTGTGTTATACTGATGTTTTTTTCTGTTTTTTTGTCTGCCTCATTTATTTCAATAAGGGGAGACAAAATAACAGAGAGGCCTTTCTGTATAATCCAATTCTGTTAAACAGCATCACAAAATACATCCTTCAAATCGTCCGTGCAGTTGAGACAACACTTTTTTAAAAGTTTCAACAAACACTGAGCATTATTCCCATCATGAAGAGAGGATTCGGACACATTAGATGCGTTAGGTTGCATTAGCTTTTAGCGATGTGTACATTTTAAACTGGCAGCTGTTTTCAAGCTAAAGCAGCCGGCTTTTGCTTTCAGATCTGTCGTCCATAGGCGGTTTTCAAAATGCAACATTTCTGTGCTGTCTAAAACTTTTTTTTAAAGTAGCAAGCTGTACGAAACCTAACTGACTGACAGAGCAAACAGACTTGAATATCTTCAACAAGCTCAGGTAAAACAGTGGATTCCACTCCAAAGCGCGGCCGGTTGGACACCTGGCCTCCATGTGTTCTTCAAGCTCTCCGTTTCCAGTCATCTCCCTCTGAGCAACTTTTTTTGAACTGCTTGCTGGGAATAATTTCCCTCTTCAAGCATGTAACCTGTCAACACTGGTCTCTCCCTTGTTTACTTCCATTACAGATTAGTAACTTGATGAATGACGTTTCAATGATCAATTCAAAGTGGCTATTACTTACCAGAGACCTCATGCTCCCTGTAATTTAGGAATTTAACTTTCCCTCTTGTCAACATGCAAATCCCTCAGGAGGATTGGACGCCACTTGCTGCAGGCTAGTATTAGCTGCTACATAACAATTTGTCCAAGTATAAACTAGGTCAGTCAACAGGCTGACTACCTTTTCCAACCGCAGCCCTCTCTCTTTGTTTGTCGTGATGTAACTTCACATTATTCTGTGCTGGAACCAGATGTGTGCAGACAGCAGGTTAGGTGTTTGTCTGCAGTCGCTTTGCTGTCTTTCCAACATTTTTGGAGCTCTCTGTGTAGATAGTGTGCTGTAATGAGTGAAACCAGACTGTGCAGATGAGTCAAATAGAGGAAATTTAAGACATTACTGCAGGTTGTACATTTTCTGTGCAATCCTCTCCTTGTGCCAAGTCTGTCAGCCGACTGTCTGACTCTGCAAATAGTGCTCCGTCTTCCTCTGCACACACGCAAACACTTGTCTTTGCTTGCCTCCCCCTTGTTGTTGGAGTGAGGGGAGGGTGCCGCACCTGTACACTTTATGTTTGCACTTGGATTCTTGTCAGCTGGACAAAGAATAAGTGTGAGTGATGAAGGTATAAAGACAGCAAGGCTGAGATGGATGAACAGACTTGTGCAGAAATTGGGTCAGACTTCAATCGAATGCCATCTCAACAATTCAGAAATCCTTACTCTGTACTTTTTCTCGGTTCTGCGCAGTACACAGCATCTCTGAAAAGAGCATTTACAAACGCATCGCGAGAGCTGGCACTGTATGATTTGGTGCTAAGACGAAAGTCGTCATACATTTATTCAGCTTAATTCGACAGCAGCTTCCAGGGAGGTGAGGTGCCGGCTCTGTTTCAGCACCTCTAAAGATAATAATCATGTTTTCACAAGCCCAAAAGATTTGGCCTCAACATCAAGGACTTTCAAACAACATCATAAGAACACTGATAGGGTCCTTACACGTTCCTTTTAGATGTTTGAAAGCAGTGAACAGCTCTTTAAAGAAGGTAAGAGAAAGGGAGTTGCTCAATATCTTTTGTAATTTTCCAAAGCTAGCCGTCATGCTGAAGGTCATGTTGCTGTTCCCAGTAACTAGCCAGGTTGGTGGGAAACAAATGGGCAGAGCTCCAAGTCCTATACAATCATCACAGTCATGCTTCTTTTCCGTAGAGATTTGAATTCAGCCTTTTTACGCATACGGGGAAATGACACAACATGTGTGCTAGCTTTGCATACTACAGTTTAATTCTGGCAGCCTGCTCCGTGATGCAGTCAACAGCTTGTAGCCCGACCTTGAAAGCTAACCTCTCTGAAAAACATCAACAAAGGTAGAGTCCTGCAGGAATCAGGTCTAACACCCTTGTCTTGAAGTCACTGTTTTCTTGTCTCTGGGCAGATTCCTGAAGGAAGGTCTGTGGTTAAAACAAGCCAAAGAGATTTTAATGGGTTTTTTTAACGACATAAAATACATCAGAAAATCCCCCCCTTGTTAATATTGAAGCTCCACGTTTATCCAAAATAGGCAGTTGCTAACAAGTGGTTAAATAAGACTACAGAGGTTGTCAGGGAAATTTAATTTGGAGGCTTTGCGGGTGGCGACGTCGAAATCATGCAACTCTGGTGTTTCATCCCTGCTCCTTTGCATCCACTGTGGTGATGGGAACAGTTCAGCAAATATCCATCAACAGTCCACTCATCTGTCCCAGTAAGACTAGCTTAAAATGAGTCTGGTACCAAAGCCCACGCTCACACTGTGGGCTCTCTGTGGGTCGATGTGTTCTGACCTTTAGTGGGCGGCGGCGGAGGCTTCGACTGCATCAGTGTTATGATGTGCAGATACAAAAGGAGAAGAGAAGTCTGTATTTTTAGCTGCTGCACTTATTAACATGCATGTGGATGAGTTGTCCACTTACATGGCAAAAAAGTTTGTTATGCAGCGTGAATTAAAAATCAAAGATAAACCACCCACTGTAACATCGTCAAGGTAGCATTATTGACTTAATGAAATGAGTTCACAGCTGATTACTTCTCTCCTGTTTTACCTCAGGTTGTTATGAACCACGGAGGAGTAGGGGTGTAAGAAAATGGCGATACACTTAAATCCCAACATTACGTTTTGTGACATTGCATCAATTTTAAAAAACGCTGTATCGTTTTTTAATGAATAGTTTCTATGCAATGAATCGAGGCAGTGGTTTGTTTGGTTGTGCTGTTTAAATCCCCGACTGCTAGATGACTAACACTCCAACATAACAACATCAACAGGAAGAAGTTGGGCCCTACAGTACCGCTAGCATTAGCAAACATTACCACCGACGGCTGAATCCGAAAGAATTAGACGGCTCCCGCGGCGCACAGAGCTGAAAGTGTGGGCTCTAATTAGACAAGATGCAAAATGTGCCGTGCCAAAGTAAAATACTGGGGGACACACAAACGTATCTGAGAGCGCACTCAGCAAAACACCGTTCTGATGATACAGCAAACAGTAAACGATTCGTTTAACGGCAAACGAGTCGTTTTTCTCCACCGCAGTAAACATCGTAACTGCACAGACAAGCGTCCAGAAAGCGGGGCATGTTGACCAGCTCGTCTTTCCCCCACAAAAACCTTGACATTGAAAAATAAGCATTGACATACAAACTGAAATAACGTGGAATCCAAGTTAAAATGATCTGAGAATGCTCACCATGTGCATTTATTTGTTACATTTGTTTAATGTTTTTTTTAGGAATCCTGCAAGCACTTTTCATTGATATGCATATGTAATTCCTTTGTTCAGATTGCACAGAAAACAGTGCTTTGATGGTGAATTTTAAAGGGACTATTGTTTTTTACTACATAAGAAAATATAAACTGGCATACTACAACAGAATGTGTGTATATATACAAAAAAAATTGTATTCAATTTTTTTCAAGTCACAATATATTGCGTTGCTTACAGTATCCTAATATATCGCGATATATTGAATCATAACCCCTGTATTGTGATACATATCGTATCGCCACATTGTTACCAACACACAGCCCTACTGAGGAGGCAACCTGTGTCTGTCAGAAGGTCAGGCACGACTGTTCCTTTTTGGCCAAACGGCCTGTCACTCAGCTCTGCAGGAATTTAATGGACCTCCGGTGTCTTGCTGATTGCATTTTCTGCAGTGTAAAGTGAATATGTTCCTAGCCCCAGGACAGGGTTTTCTAAAGAGATAAGGTTAAGTGTATGCAACTTTTACCTACTGAACCTGTTTTACCCACGTTCAGTTGTATATCACAGATAAGCATGGCGTCGTATTGATTGATTCCAACCTCAGGTGTGTCATTTGAGGTTTACTGCTCTAATACCCGCCTGCCAACGTGTTAATTTTTCACCACAGACCTTGACCTCACCTTGTCTTTCCAGCTCTAGTTCAATGAAGGTGTGGATGGGAAGTAGCAGGTTGGCTGCTCCAATTCAATGCCTAACTGTAAAAACATTGTCTTCAAAATGTTGGCACACTGCAAGCACAGCTCTCTCTCCTCTCGACATACGTGTCTGTGCTTGTTGCAGCTCTGCCGGTTGTTCAGCTTGAGTAATTGATTCATAATTTATGGCAGGTATAGCTCCCTTGTTGCCTGCAGTTTTTCCTCGCCCCAAGATACCAATCCAACTGGCTGTGCGCAGTTACACAGAAGCAACAGAGCTGTCGTTTGTGAGAGCTGAAACAGACCTGGACTATTGAAGAAATCAGTAAAGGTGAAACTAGTTTGCTTATACATTTTCGAGACGGTTAAAGGGACATCCTCCAGAATAAACTAGATCATATCAGTTTGAATAACGTTTCTCCTCTAAACTACCTTCAGCTCCATAAATCATGAGAAGAAAGTCAGTGTACAAATAAGGACAACAAACAAGGAAGCCAAAGTTGTCGTATCATTTTTATTAGTTGTATTAGTTGGAGCACTATCTTGCTTCAATCCAGTGTTTGCTCAATTAAAGGCTGCATGTGCACCAGCAGGATAGTGGTCCAAAGCTCATCATCATTCCTTAACCATAAATTCATAGTGCTAAATTTACCTCTGTTTATCTGAGTCAGCAAGCTGTTGAAGCTGCATCCTGCTTCTTCTTTTATTATTATTTTGCTCACAAGCTCAGGAAAGCTAGCAGCGAGTGATTTAGTGCGTGTTGTTGCACGGTGGATGGAGGCCAACAACAATTAAGCAGGAGAAACAGGGCGTGCTGCTTGTGTGTGTTATTTAGCAGATTCACAGAGAGGGGGTGAAAAGAGGAGATCGACTGTTTTTTTTTTTTTGCAGTCTTTAGGCTCTTCTTTTTCTCTCTGCTGTCCCCTCCACACCTGAAGTCTTAATCTATGGTGCTTGTAAATGGAGCTGCCCTTCCCTTTGTGCTTTCTGACGTTAGTATAACATGAAGAGCAGGTTTTGTCTTCTGAAGGGAAGGTCAGGTTAAAATTCATAAATGGTGCAGTGCTACAAAGGGTATTTTGTGCCTGACTGTTTAACTTGGATTTTGTATGGCGTGATAAGTGTTAGCGTGGTCACCTTGGCCTGACTGACTGGTTGGCAGTGATATATTCAGTGATAAATGTCTTGTCTCTTCGAGGACGAGGTGGATTTATTGATTCATTTTTTGCACACTGGCTTTAATCAACATTTTTTCTACACATCATTACCTCTTTACTTCCCCTAACCTGGTTTTTTAAGATGTTTCTGGAGCAGTCATTTCCACTCCCTCTCTCCCCCTTCTGCGCTAACTCCTCATCGCCACTCCCTCCATGCATGTAACAGCAGCACTGGAGGCGAGTGTAATAAAACAAAGACAGAGCAAGCAGAAACACAGGCAACAGCTAACGCTCGGCTCCTAATGAACATCTCTCACTTCCTTGCTTTACTTCCTCCTTTCCGTTCTTTTGAGTAATGTAGTAATAGACTGTCTTTCATCATGAGCACCATGTCCTTTTTTAGTCCGTCTCCTTCTCGCTCATCTCCCCTCCTCTCTAGTTAACGACCTGCAGTATGTGTGAAAATACTGTGCACTAAGCATGGGACCCTACCCCCCCCCCATCCCGAAACCCCACCTTTCCCTCAGGAAGTGTTTACACACACTTGCTCGAACTCTGCACAATAACACTTTTCCAAGGACACAGTGTTCAGTGGTAGCACACACTGTACTGTACATATTCACACTCTCTCACACTGGCAGCAGAGGCATTTATATTTAATCCACAGTTATATGTCCAGATATTCTTTGTGGATAAAGCACAAATGTACATCTTAAATTAATTGAGTGCCATTTATAACAGCTGTTTGATCCTGGAAGCAAGCATGAATAGGTGCTTTTCGACCAAAAGTACCAGGAACTTTTAGTTCCAAGAATTTCTCTTCAAGGAACTAAATGGTTCCTGTGGCCCATTGTTGTCTGCTTTTCCACAGCGGCCTAAAGTTCCAGGAAGATTATGCAAATCAGGCCAATGACGTATGAAGAAGCAGTAAAACCACCGCACTACACCACCAGTCCCGTAGGTGGCGGTAAGAAGAAGATGAAGGACATACAACTAAGATTACGGCATAAAATGCGATGAACGGGCCGGTATCACCATTTGTTCGACACTACAGTTAGCCTGTTAGCATGGAGGAGATTCAACTTGTTTTTGTACTTTAGATAACAAGGTAACGATGATAACGGTGAGCTTGTAGCTGCAGTCTTTTAAACATGGCGGATTAAATAAAACGCTGCAAGTACTCGACCAATCAGAAACGGCACTGCAGGTCTCGCCCTGAAAGTTCCTGGACCTTTGGAAAGTAGACTCTGGTTCCTGCTATTGAAACGCACAGAGTTCCTCAAAAGGTTCCTAGTTCCTGGGGAAAGTTTGTGCTGTTGAAAAGCAGCAAAGTGATGGTGAACCTCACCTTAAAAACCAAGTTAATAACATGTTTTTTTTAAAGGACTACTTTACATAATAGATGCAGAGGGAAAGTAGATGTAGATTGTTTAATATGGTCATGCCCTGTCTTTGCTTTCTCCGACATTAACATGTAGCTGGTAGGGATGCACGATATTTTACAACTCATTTAGCCGATTACCGATACCGATACCGATATTTTTTTCCCGCACACCTAATTGCAGAGATCTTCAACCCTCTTCTGCCTTGGAATTAGCGTACAGTGTAATGGTGATACTCTTATCACATATATTACAACGGTCGGGGTGACGGGTCTTGAGATGGTTAATCAGGTTTGTAGTGTTGAAAGACTTTGCCTTGGCTCCTCCTCGCATCACCGAAGCTGAGCAGTCATTGCAAATAGCAGTTTTGCTCTCTATTTCGGACACTTTGAAAAACTTCCACACCACGGACATTTTGGCTTCTAACTCTCTCATGCTGCAGGTAGACACACGTGACGTCATCACGCTGCGCCGCGCAGGTCTTCTTCACGCCGGGGACATTGTGCCGAGGTCGGGCATTTAATCAAGTATGCAGCGGCCCATTATTTTATCGGTTAATTATATCGGCGGATATTGGCGTGTTGGCCGATGTCCGATAGTTCATTTTTAAGCCAATATCGGCCGATACCGATAACGTGCCGATAATATCGTGTATCCCTAGTAGCTGGCACTGCTTCTGACAGAGCGCTTAAATGTATGTGTCTTTATTTCTAAGCCATCTAATGTGTTATAACAGACCTGGAGCATTCACAGTTCAAGCTGCAGGCAAAATGCATAAAATAGACACATGCACAACATTTTTAATTCACCAATTTCCACACACAACATTTCATTATAAAAGGAAGAACGCATCATTGAATTTGTGTGAAGGCCCATTGTAACATGGACCCTGTGATGCTTTGCATACAGTCTCCTCCAAATACCCAGCAGGAACGTGTAACAGCAGTGTTCTGCTGGCAGTTGTTGGCTTCAATGCAGAGCAGTAATTAGTGTGAGGACATTTATAAAGGATGCATACTGGACAGGAGTGCAGCTCCCGTCCACCACACGACTACAAAGGGTTTGATTCCTGGTAGTGAAACCACTGGCCTGGTCATGTGGTTGACAAAGTTCTCATGCTTGTTGCTGCACCAGTGATTCACACTGATGGTCAGGCCTGAAGATTGGAGGGGTTTGTGTGAATGTCCAACACATTGCGCAATCCTAGTTGAGCTCAGTTGAAACATTTGCATGTGTGTCTTCTTCGAGTTGTTTCTTTCACTGAATGTAGCAGCCATCATATCTTTATTTAACCTGCTTTAGTGTTTGTTTATTTGTGTAGAGGACCTGCTGTTGGACTCCACTGGTTTTTGTCAGTTCGGTCTTTTCCTCCAAACAAGTGAAAAATGTGTTCTCATTGTATTCATGTGGCACTGACTCACTCTTTCATTTAGTCTCCCACACACACACGAACACCATTACTTCAGCCTTACCGCAGTATCGTCTCTTGTAGTACTTTCAACCACAGTCTGACGTGTGTACATTTCATCTGGACGGTGCAGAGCACAGTCGGTCAGACATGTATGGCTGCTCATGCAGGTTTTGAAACTGCCTCTTTGTCCCAACAACAGGATGTTCATTCTGACCTGCTTTTGTACAAAACACAAAACAACACATTTATCCACCCAAAATTACATTACATTTTGGTTAGCCCAGACTGTTCTGTTCCTGCCATGTGCAAGTTTTTGGGGGGTGAACTTAAGAACAGGAAGATGGGGGAAGACTGTGAGAGACAAAGAGGAGAGGAGATGGCGGGGACTGGAAAGTGAAGCGGACAAACTCTCACCTTGGCGAGAGAAACCACAATGCTGACTGCAGCACAAAGTCACATTCACGCACACACACACACTAGCTTAATTTATTAGTACAGTAGACGCACAAGTACATGCTTTGTATGCACTGTTTACTCTGAATATATAAATCTGTCTGGATACGATACCTATACACAGAGTCGATTGTGCAAATGCACGCTATCCTACGAGTCCTGAACTTTCATGTTTAATTTTAGTCTCCATTCTGTCTTCATTCCTATCATGATTGTTCTGTCTTTCTTTGCTCAAGTGCCTCACTTCATCTCCCAGCAGTCTCTCAGCCAGAACAGTGGGTTTGAATGTTGCCCAGTCATCTGACTGGAGTTAGCCCCAGCAACAGTCTGGGATGGCGGCAGCGGCTGACCCACACACACTCCAAGAACAATACCTCCTTTTTGCCGACTTAAGTAGGGGAGCCCTTGAAGGGGTTACATTTCTGATCCTCTCTGTCCAGAGAGTGCTCCTCAAGGCAGACACACAGGCCGGTGACATAACCGAGACATTGCCCCGGGGTTAGACTTCATCATGTTGATAATAAAAGGATCAGCCTCATGGAAGCTAAACATAATCCATTTCAGATGCTTCAGTGTTTGCTTCGGGAAAGGTGGCTGTCGTAGAAAAACCTTTGCAACTGCAGCATCAAAAGTGAGTGACCTTCAAGTGAACTGCAGGGCACAAAAAATACATAAGCCTTAGTTAAGCTAATGATATGACAACACGTGCCAGCAAGGGATGTAAGAAGAGCCACTTTGGATTAAAACATTTTGCATTTATTACAGGGCTGTGTATCCACTGTGGGCTATCTAAATCCTCTCTCAGCCGTCCTCACTCACACAACACGTCATAGGAAACCATCAAATGAAGCTTGAATGCACTAAAGCTGTTGCACATGGTTGAATTTGATGACTAGTTTCAATGCATGCAAGTGTGTGCTGTGGGAGCTTTGCTATAGAGAAATAAAAATTAATAGAAATATAATAAAGATTATCCAAAGGTATCAGACAGTATTAAAGGATGCATGAAAAATATGACGGAAACTGAATAAATGTTTTCCCTCAGTCTGATTCTTTTGTGTGTGTGAGCTCAGTAACTCAAAGCAATCCTAACCTTCTGAATGTTTCTGTGTGTTGCAGCTCAGAATGTGACAGTGGAGGAGATCCTCTCTTCCTACAAACAGGCCTGTCAGAAACTCAACTGTAAACCCATACCCAAAGTGCTCAAACAGATACAGGTGAGGTCCACTTTCACACAAAGATAAACATCTATCAGTGCAGTCACACAGACTCTCAAACAGTGTTGCAGCAGAGCTTATACTGAGAACATACACTAAGTTCTACCAGTTTATTACAAATGCTGTCCTATAAAATAAAGATGTGTTTCTGCTATTTAGCGTGGACAAAAGAGAGACACCTGTCAGTTTAACGAAATACAATTCACGTTTGTATCAGACAAATTGTATGTATTAGCTTCAGCTAGGTTTAGCTATTAAACTGGCAGAGTGGATGGAGCGCATTCAAGAGATGTCGGTCCTTTTTTTCTGTTTGGCAAAGCTTTGGCGGTTGTGTAACTCTTTGTCTGCTGTTGGGAAAGGAACATATTAATTTGGCCCAATAAGGACTAGTCAGGGAAAATGTGCTGAATGAGAGAGGTTCTACTTGAAATTAGGTTATTTGCCACCTCTCGTGAGACACCATAATCCCCTGTTTAATCCTTTGGCAGAGTTGAAAGCCACTACAACCCCAGCCTGCTGAGCTCCTTTTTTTTAACCTCTTTTTTTACTCCAATTTGAACTGGCCAATTCCCCTGTACTGCAGTCCTCGTCACTGCTAACGCAGCTGTCATGAAGCTGCTAACGGATGCTTGTGATGGGAACTGCTTCATCATGGGAACAAAATGTGCAAAGCCTGCAGGACCCCTGCTGCCCTGCCAAAGATACCCCGAGAAAAAACTGCATGATCCGTCACCAGCTACCCACCAAAAACACAAAGCGGATTGTTTTTGAAAAGTAAGACATAGCTGGATGTGAAAAACAGGTATTGTCAATCACAGTGGATATGCTGAATGAGGACATATTTTAAGTTTTAAGTTAAGTAAAAATTACAGAATGAATGGTTCTGGCTCCTAAGATTTTAATTTTAGGTGACTTTCTCACTCCTATGTTAAATGGGCTGTGGACTGATGGTCACGAAGATGAGCAATTTGAAGGGATCAACTTGCCAAACACGACTATGGCGTCCAGGAGGGCCATACTTTCATGCTGCAGAGTTCTCATGGGAAACAGCAGCAACATACAACCAGATTAATAAAAAAATATATAAAGTTAATTATTGAATAGATTGGAAATAAGCACGAACAAACAACAATAAAAGAAGGAGAATTACAAAGGGTAATGGCCTGTGGAGAGTGTGTCAGAGGAATAAATATAACCCCAAAAAAGGACTACACACGTTTTCTGTTTGTCTTCCTATTTGTATACAAAGAAACTATCTAACCCTTCCAGTCTTACCTGTTCAAACTAAGACTTTTGCAACATTCCTATTCTTAATGTTTCTTTAAAAGGTGTGTTAAACTGCCCATTCCACCGGTAGTGAAGCAGTGACCCCATCTTCAAAGTCCATACAGAAAAGAAACACTTTTATTAATGCTAATTGAATCGACTGAACCAGACTCATAGTTTTGCTTACAACAAGCTGTAGTTTGTTGATATGACTAAATTACTGCCTCTAGATTGGAAGGCAATGTGGGGCGGGCCCTGCACTGGTATTGGCTATAAGAGGAGTGTGAGAGAGTTCAAATTGCTGGGGTACAAATAACTACATGTATCACAAGGCTATACAACGTATGTACATAGTAGAAACTGGAGGAGCTGTGGCAGCATACAAATGTGCAGTGCAGCCAGGAGAGCTGGATAAGCTGGCTGGGAACAGTTGGGAAATCCTGTTAGCGCCACCAAAAAGTTTTTTGTAATTGTAAAAGTTCCTGTAAATTGAACAGTAATGGTTTTACAAATCACATCCTATGTGGTTTAAAGACAAAGCATGATGCATCATGGCATGAACCTGAACATGTGCTTTGACAGTATCCAGCAGGGATGTGTCTTTTCCCTCGTTCAACAAGAGTGGTTTTTATTCCCAACAGGCAGACGGGTGTTTCATGTCCTTTTTTTCTGCCTTCCCTTGTGGGTTAGCCAGCACAGTCATGTGTCCTATAATCCCTCTGCATAAGCACTTCTTGAGATCCAGTGGGGTAAGCCTCAGGCCTGTTTTTATATTTCTGACGACCTTGTGCCTTTGTTTGTATGAATGGTGCACATAACGTCACAATCGTTAACATATTCAAATGTTTCAACTCAATGCGACGTGCTTTTGTTGCAAATCAGTAAATGGTGACGAAATCTGACTACATGGAAAACAAAGGGGCTGTTTGACCTCCCTCTCAAGCAGAGAGCCATAACATTATCACCACTGACCGGTGAAGTGAATAACATTTATTATCACATTACGGTGGCACCTTTCAGTGGGTGCGATTTGTTAGGCAGCAAGTGAACATTTTGTCCTGAAAGTTGATGTGTTGGAAGCAGGAAAAATTTGCAAGTGTAAGCGACTTGTGAAGGCTACGACTGGGTCAGAGCATCTCCAAAACTGCAGCTCCTGTAGGGTGTTCCCGGTCTGCAGTGCTCAGTACCTACCAGAAGTGGTCCAAGGAAGGGAAACAAATGTTGCAGAACAAGTACATCCCTTCATGGAAACGGTATTCTCTAATGGCAGTGGCCTCTTCGAGCGGTATAATGCGCCCTGCCACACTGCAGAAATGGTTCAGGGCTGGTTTGAGGAACACGACAACGAGTTCAAGGTCTTCTTAATCCAATCAAGCATCTGTGGGATGCGCTGAACAAACAAGTCCGATCCATGGAGGCCCCACCAGGCAACTTACAGGACTTAAAGGATCTGCTGCTAACGTCTCGGTGCCAGATACCTCAGCACACCTTCAGAGGTCTTGTGGAGTCCATGCCTGTCAATGGCGAAACTGGAAACATGATACTAGAGGATGTTACTTGTATAGCAGGTCAATTGGAGTAATAAAGCCCCACAGTTTTTAATGCAGCAGCAAAAGGAGTGGGTTTCTGCTTTCTTTGTGTCCTGGGGGAGGGCAGTAGTGTTTGTCCTGCATCTAGATAATACTACTGACCTTGTAATTCTCAGGTTTTATTCTAAGATTTTATTGTCCTAGAGTGTGCATATGTGTTGCATTTACGCATGTTGAAAAATATCTGATCGTACATATCACTTGAACACATGGATGCTCGTCTGCGTCTGTTTGTGTGGGAACATCCCGTCACCAAACCGATCCCCCTCCAATCAGACTGACAGAACGGATGGAGAAGTTGGCAGCGCCAGCCTTAGCAGCAGGGACACGTTCTCCTGTTTGTTCTGTCCTTCAGTCGCTGCAGCACACACTCATAAACCCTTAGCTGGGCCTCTCCTCTGGAGCTCTGCACATGTCTACCTGTGGGTGTGGCTCCATGTGTGAGTGATGTAAAGTGAGCCCTTAGATGGAAACACATTTGTGATCCCAGAGACTCTGCAAAGAAATCCCCACACGCCCGGTCAGCTGAGAGAGGAGTTGGTTTAACATCTCAGCTACTTGTAGAAATGCACATCACTCTGCTAAGCTGCTGCTGTGAGCCTCTTTTAGTCCTGCAGTCTGGGTACATTTCCACTGGGAGTTCTGGGATTTCTGGTCATCAGAGATATCCCACCTTTTCCCATCCCTCCCTCCCTCATATTTATCTTTATAAGTGATTGCTCATGTTTGCAATGTCTGGCCACGCTCCATCCCTCCCTACCTTTGTAGTCTTTTGGTCCAAAACCGCCCCCTCTCATTTCTGCTTAGTCATCCTCGCAGTAACCAGCCACATAAACAAGCCAGTCAGACCAAATGGCTGGCTGGTGAGGAGCTCAGCCTTTTTTTTGCTGTTTTTTCTCTTTCACTCTAAATGCTTTCTTTATTAAGTCCAACTGCACTGTACACGTGGCTGCTTGCCAGGGGCCCTATAGGCTATGTACATCTCCGGCCAGTTGTTTGTGTGTGTGTGTGTGTTTTATAAGGGTCACTATTTAGCAGCTGCTTGTTGAATGTCCGCTCTGCAGTAACTCCCACCAGAGTCTTGAGACCTGAACACTTGGTAGCCTTGTGTCACATTTCTGCTGCCGCAATTCCCTCAGTGACAAGTGGTTTCTCTATTATGCAATGTTTTAGACTCAGGCAGGGGGCACACTTGATTTCCCTGGATATGCAGAAACATGCTTTCTCTAGACTGGTTCATTACATCTGAAACGAGGGAGTATGTTGTATGTCTAAAATGAAGGATAAAATAGCACGTCACATCAACAGTTACAGACTTGGTGAGATCCATGTGCTGCACATACAGCGGCTTTTATTATGTCACTTAAGCAAAGACATTTGATCATTCTAAATAGCAGGGAAGTAATCTGTACAGGAGAAAGACAGATGATTACAGGTATGGCGCAGGATAAAGGAAAGGAAAAAGGCTATATCCTTGCCGAAGCAAGCTACAGATCTGGCCAATGATAAGCCAGTGCTGGCAACTAAGAGGCCAGCGGTGGTAAATGAGAAGCCGCCTATTCATTCGACCAGGGTGGCAAGTCATGGTCTAACATAGCAACCCATTGCATCGGCTACTGGCTAGGCCGGTCTTTAGCTTCCGAGGCTGGCGCCTAGCACGCCTAAGCTAGCAAACCCACTGGATCGGCTACTTGCTAGGCTGGTCATTAGCTTCTGAGGCTGGCAACCAGCACGCCGAAGCTAGCAACCCACTGGATCGGCTACTGGCTAGGCTGGTCTTTAGCTTCCGAGGCTGGTGACTAGCACGCCTAACCTAGCAACCCACTGAATCGGCTACTGGCTAGGCTGGTCTTAAGCTTCTGAGGCTGGCGACTAGCACGCCTAAGCTAGCAACCTACTGGATCGGCTACTGGCTAGGCTGGTCTTTAGCTTCTGAGGCTGGCGACTTGCACGCCGAAGCTAGCTACATTAGCTATTGACTTGGTTTGTCACTTTATTCAGTTGTATTTTATTGATGGATTGGAGCCAAACGCGTCACGTTACCGACACCAACTGTCGACGTATGACTTGCCACCCTGGTTGAATGAATAGGCGGCTTCTCATTTACCACCGAAGGCCTCTCAGTTACCAATGCTGGCTTATCATTGGCCAGATCAGTAGCTGGCTTCGGCAAGGATATAGCCTCCTTTGGCCTCTCAATAGTCTTAATTTTGTCCTTCATCCTGCTCCATATATAGGGAGTCTAAAATGTGTGAAGCATTTCTTCTTTCTGAATATCCATGAAGTTGTTTGTTTGCATTCACCTCCAGCTAAACCTGCCAGTTTTTAAAGAACAGCAATGTTTGGGTGTATTTGCCCGGCCGTGCCTGTACTTCACAATACAACCAGCCATTATCTCCTGTGTCGTGCTCACTCAGAGACTTTATTTTACTCCCCAAAAATTCCCTGCTCTGGGTGTAGTTCTTTCCAAAAGCACGGGAACTTCCTTGCAGCACTAAACATTTCTGATTGGTTTAGTACTCCCAGCATTTAGAGGACCAACTGAGCACCAAGCCTGTCAGGATGTGTGACTGGGCCACAGGCCGTCCTTCTCTGCACAGCTGCACAAAACACATTAAAATTTATACAGATATATAAATAGTTGTGTTCCACTTTTGTCTCTGTAAGGCGAGTCCATCTCGTAAAGATGGAGGATGCAGGTTGTTCCATTTCATAAACAATGCATTTTGGAAGATCCAGTCAATTCTTTTTAACTTAGTTGGCATAAGGGCCATTAAAACTGGCCACTAGAAGGTTTTCTAATACATCTTAAATCGTCCAGTTTAAGAGTTTGATCTAGTACAACACACTAACACAGTAGAAGAGTGCAGAGGTAAAACATAGAAGCACAGTATAGCGAGAATCATCACAGAATTAAATAACAACATCAGAGGGGGAATCGGCAGCTTGATGTTGTCCACCCACAACACACAATCTCTCACACACACACACACACACACACAAACCACCACTCATGCAGAGGCACCCTGTGCGTCATGCACTATTTTTGGCTCTGGCAGCTCTCTCAGAGAGGTATTTACACTGATAAAGTCATTCTCACTGACAGGTGCCTCAGCTAATTGTAGGTGAAGATTGTCCTGGTGTGAAATTGCTCAAAATGTGTGCCTGAGTTTTTTAATTAAACGCTATCTCCAAAACCTTTTGTTTCAAACATGGTTGAAATTTTTCAAATGATGCCTCCCAAAGTAAAGTTTCACCGCTGAATTATCTAAACTATTACTGCAGAGTTATTTAGAGTCATGCTGCTTTTAAAGCCTTCGAATGAGGCCTTTGTCTCAGAACATCACCATGTTTTTGGGACCTGTTTAATCATGCAGGAGGTCATGACCTCTCAGTACAACTAACCCATCATCAGTATGTTCACACACACACACACACACACACACAGATAAGTGATTGTCGTGTGGCATGAGGACAGAGGTTATAGAGTTTATGCTGAATAGGACAGGGGGTCAGCTAGAGAGAGGGATTTGCTGGTGCAAGGTTTTGAAGGCAGCACTCTGTAGTTATTCTGTGCTTGTTTGGTAGGTTTTAACGGAGCAAGAGGTTAAATATAAGGCTGCAGCACAGGATTTATATATCTGCTGAATATTTTAACGATTAGATTTATCATTTGGTCTGTGGTGGCAGACTACAGCACCTCTTGTCAATAACCTGATTTACAACCATATTTATCTCTGTACCTTTGCACTCTCTATTGCACTATTGTCTATTGTCTCCTGTCTAGATCTATAGGTCTAGGTATATAGTAGTTTTTAGTGTCTAAGTGTCTGTGTTACCTCGTCTAACCTGTCCTTGTTTAAGTTCAGTTTGTCTGTTTAGTATGTGTGTCTGTACTAGGGATGGGCATTTCCAGTAATCTCAATATTCGAGTAATTTAATCACCTCATGAACGAGTAATCGAGTACTCGCAAATTATATATTTTTTACCATTTAAAAAAAACCACACGTCAGACACGGACCTCCTGGCCCGGAAATAGTAGGCTGTATGCCTGTAAGAACACTTTTACATTAATGTAAATAAATACCCAACAATAGAAAGCAAGTGCAATTTCAAATGCATTAAACAACCTTAACAGGCCCTTCAATTAACGTTGTCGCTACATTCAAATGTCACAGCGGTAGCGGACTGTATGGACTTCTGTTCTGTGTTGCTGAACACGTAACTCACGTTTTCCACTCTCGTAGCTGTTGCCTGGTGTGATGGTGGCTTGTACTCCGGCTCAACAAACGCCATCAGCTCACGGAAGCCTTCTCCTTCCACAACACTTAATGGGAGCATATCTCCAGACACCATGTTCGTTATTAGCTGGCTAATCTTCTCCGCTCTGGTATCATAACAATGACGTGTGCTAACAGGGCTAACAAATGATGCGATGCGAGACTGCCTGTTGTCTGTCTCCACTGGCTTGTGCTATGATATAAGTTTAACACCACACATCTTGCACAGCACGTTATCGTCATGTCTTTTGTCAGAGTACTTGCAGACATCAGTTTTCCTGGTCACAGCTGACATGGTGCATGTAACTGAGCTAAACTACTTTAGCCGAAAACAAGGCATGCTTGGGTGTGCGAGTAGTGTAATGTTACTCGAATAATGACGTCAACATTCGAGTACTCGATTATTCGTCCCCATCTGTACATTGAGACCACAGAAAACCTGTCAAATTCCTTGTAGGTGCCCACATACTTGGCCAATAAAGCTGATTCTGAGGATAGACATACATAGCACACATTTCAACTCATAAAAGCTGTGTGTTGTGCTCAACAAATGCGGCCGTGCTCCTGACTAAAAAGGGATTTAAAGCAGTTTTGATGCTTCTTGTGAAACCTCTGTGGTCTGGAGTTTAGTTTTACTCCTACATCCCTGTTTATATTTCAAATATCAGAACCGATTTTCAGTTGTCTGACTGCTTTCGGCCATATCAGAGCTGTGTGAAGTTGCTGCTGATGTGAACCAAATATCTGCTGCTTTATTTTTCTACCAGCAAACCACGGGGAGGCTTTTATTGTGAAGACACTATAGGCCATTAAATTAATTTGTCGCAAAGTTAGCAGAGCCCCTCTGCAGTGCTACTTACTTGTATTATTTTCTGCACTAATTTGCGAGCCAAATCCATTTTTAAACATCACAGGGAAAAAGAGTGAAAGCAGGATTTGCCACATTGTGCTTTAAGAGATAAAGCTGCAGACAACAAACCCCACTGCTTCTACCCTGCTATGCCGGCTTGTAAACCGTGTGCGCCATGCTAACAAGGCTTGAATGGTCACTGTTTTTAACAGCATTGTGACTCATTAATTTCATTGAATGCTTTATAAAACCAATGTCCTGTTGTACATTAGAACTCAAAGGCACAGTGATACACGCACACATAGCAGGAACACAGCGACGGTGGGTTGAGCAAATGTGTCCTGCAGATGTTTTCACTGTTTTACTCCAGTGCTCATACAAAGGTTTGCCTTCAGTGAAATGTGAAAGTTTTATCATGTGAAAAGCAAAGTTTACTTCCATAAGAGTAATACAGAAACTCTTACTGACGCTGCCTCTTTTTGTGTCTGTAGGAACTGAAAGACCTGACACAGCGAAATGAATGCTTAGATCTAAAAGGTAAGCATCAACACAACCGTCTGACAATCACGTACAACACTGAATGTAACTTTAAGGAAGCAGCAGATACGAGACACATTGAAATGTCCTTTTTTTTATTAACTTTATTAATTCAACATTTACTTTACCGCTGCAGGATGAATAACTGACCCGACATTTGTTTATATATTTAGGTGAGAAGCTTGACTACAAAGCATGTGAGTCTCTGGAGGAGATTTTGAAGAGGGTCCAGTTTAAAGTGATAGACCTGGAGCAGACCAACCTGGATGAAGATGTAAGAAGATCCTGCCTTTAAAATCTTTCTCTGTCTCGTTCCCATCCTTCATTTCTCTCAGTGCACCTAGCATCCCTCCACCTTTCACCGTTAATTCATGTCCGTCTCACCTTCCCATGCTCCTGTACTCTCACTCTCTGCCTTCAGTCAAACTCTGATGCTCCTTTTCACTCTTCCTGCTCGGGCAGGATGTGGACTGTTTGTCATGGGTTTTCTGATTACTCCAGATGTCTTCTTGTGTAAACACCATTAGGGGACGTTTGGGCTCCAGACACGCACAGAGAGAGAGAGTGCTGCAGTGTGGGGCAGAGGGACACAGACCACTTCCTGTCACACAGAGCTCCAAATGTACTGTACAGCACTGTATCAAACACAGACACAAGCTCTGCGTTAGCTGCAGACATACAGGTTTCTTTCTGTTAGGAAGGGTTGCTTTTTACTCATTATTTTATTCTTGTCTAGCATCCTGCAGAAAAAAATCAGGCCCTGATCTTGTGCTGATTTTCACTCACTTGTAGATGTAGTGAGAGTCGTATTCTTGCCTTGAGAGACAGGTTGGAAGCCGCCACGTGCCATCTAAACTATCAGTTTGCAGATTTTTAGTACAGGACTTTTACAGTTATGTCTGTTACTTTCAAGTCCTTGTAGCAGCATTCCTGTGCTTGAGCACTGCTACTGCTGCATTTAACATCAACCAGGAATTATTAGTTTACAATAGCTGAAGGGGGGAAGTAACTATAGCAATGAAGTAGGCTACAACATCTAAGACTAGTCACCATATTCACTCGGCGGCCATTTTCGTCTGATGTCACACTCAGGAAGGGAAGCTCAAATGCTGTTATAGTGTTTTATGCAATGACTGTATATATAGATGGACAACTCATCTCCATCTGCTCTCATTGTAGCCAAAATAGCCCCCGTGATAGGCGCTGCCATCTTGCGATGGTGACGTTGGAGCCAGAGCTGCGCAGTGGAGATCGGCTGGTGGAGCCAACGTAGCCACTTCCGCTAACCAAAACACACACTTAGTGAAAAAAACAGCAAAGATCCCGCACGCCGGCTTATTTAACAGTAGCACAGCTTCTTGTGTTGGTCTG
This sequence comes from Semicossyphus pulcher, assembly GCF_022749685.1. Taxonomy (NCBI): domain Eukaryota; kingdom Metazoa; phylum Chordata; class Actinopteri; order Labriformes; family Labridae; genus Semicossyphus; species Semicossyphus pulcher. Next base: position 13,250,607 of record NW_027211692.1, on the reverse strand, counting down.
AAGCAAATGTTCACAGATATGGAAACTTTAATGACTGCAGTGATTGTTTTAGTAACCTCCTCTTGCAGTTTCTCCTCTACTCTGCTAATCTATAGCCATATTTGTCAACAGAGCTGTCAATCAACCTTTTTACAGCATCAACTAAAACTTGTCAGAAATATGAACACTTGGACATAAATCAGCATGATAATAACTAACTATAATGACAGAAACCATGTTTCAAAAACATTTCTTTGAAATGTATTTTGATTTTATAGGTTGACTCTTGTCCCATCTGTTAACATGGAGGAGGCGGGCTTTATGAGCTATACTGCAGCCAGTCAGCAGGGGGCGCTCCAAATGTTTTGGCTTCACTTTAAGGGAGCTGTCATGCTGTCCATCTTTTTATACAGTCTATGGTTTTATGTTATTTAATACTTCCCACCCTGAGCATGACATTAGAGGAAAATGGCCGCTGTTTGAATATGGATAAAGGCCGAGACCATTCTAGAAAAACCAAAAAGTAAAGTGTGATGCTAAAAATATACTAGTGGTTCTAAATCAGATAAGGTCCCCTCTGGTTTACCATGCCCTTGAGAATCAGGCTTAACTTTAAAAACAATCTAAATTTAACTGTCTGAACGTTTTACCCCTTTTACACCTCACATTAAAATGTGATTAAAATGCAGAACACGTTAGAATAAGGCTGTGATTTGCTCAGCCAGACTGTATTGGCTGTGGTCAGGCTCACATTGTGTCTGCACCTCGTTACCACATCCTTATTCCACCAGCCAGTCGAAAGTTCACCTAACTCCACCTATTACTGCTAGTTAAAATACAAGATGTGCCATGTCTACAGACAAGACGTCCTGCCTGCCTAAATCATTTGCATATTAGGTAGAAGGCTAATAATTACCAGGTGTGTTTAACAGAGCCCAGGAATCAGTATCATTATCCAGATAATAATCACTTGTTAATGCCAGGTGTAAACAGGGCCAGAAGAAAGCCAAATATGTGAGCCCTAAGGTGGACATGTGTTCTGTTTTTGCCTTCATGTTAAAGCTGCAGCCCTGCAAGATGGCGTAGCGCAGCGGTTTTCAAAGTGTGAGGCGCGCCTCCCCTGGGGGGGCGCCAGAGGATTTCAGGGGAGGCGCAGCATGAAAAAAAATAAACCAGAAAAATATCTGTTAAAAAAAAATGTCTGTGCACGGAAATGAAAGACAATTAAAGTAGTGAAAAACATTGAATATTGTGATTAAATATTATGCAGGCTTTCTTAGTTAGACACACAGACCACCAAACACACACACACACCAAACTAGAAAGTAATGATCCAAACAAATACTCAGTGACGTACGCGCTTTGCTCACTAAACGTGCCACACTGCCCCGGAAATATGAATAAAGTAGCCTGAATGAGTCAGTGATTGAGTCACCAGAGAGCTGCACCTCATTTGGAGACAAGTGTCCCGCCTTAGGCCCGGATAAAACGATATGCTGAAAGGAGAAACTATCGAGGATGTGTTGCTGGAGGAGGCGAGAGAGGAGGACGGCAGGATAGAAAAGGAATCGAAAGGGGAAGTGAGGAGATGGGTTCATCTTTTGAAGTGGGTGTGAGAGATGCACATCGGATGGATTGATTTGGCAGAGCCTCGAATCTGCAGCAGCCGCGTCTCGTTGGGGACGATATGGGAAGATGAAAGAAGAGAAAATAGTTCTGGGGAGATGTTTTAAAGAGCAAGGGGAGGAGCACAAACAGACCAGCTTTTATTGGACTGAATGTGACTCATCTTCCCCCACCCTGTAGATAAACACACTTGTGTATACTCAGTAATGTCTCCTGGTATACACACACACACACACACACAAAGGGAAAAGGTTATGAGATGTTATGTAGCAGCATGTCTGACTTTGTTACTCCTCATCAGCCTCAGTAGACGAGTAACTCATTCTCCTGTTTCCTTCCCACCTTGCACAGGAGGGAACATCCCGCGTTTGTTTTTGAGTGAAACTAGAACTAATAACACATCAGGACTTCTTAATGAAGCAAAAAGGAAAAAAGCAGGGAAGCCTCATCTAGTCCACCTCCACTGGGGCCATCATCAGTCAGTTTATCAGCAATTGATGAAAGAGATTGACCCCCACTGCTGAAACCAAACCAAACACTCGACACTTATGCCCTTTGCTGCGTCACCTGACATTTCACTGTAGTCCTTTATCTGCTCCTTAACTGCACTGATGGTTCTGCACAGTTAACCGATTTCTTGTTCAACTAAATATAAATCAGGAACTGTTTTTATACCTGTGTTACAAACCAGCTTGGGAGGGGAAAAGGAAGCAACATAAAAGTAAAAGTAAAACTCATTGACAAAAACAAAGAAGTGAGGCTAACTGTTACTGAAAGGACCTGTTGATGCTACTCAAATCAATAGATCAATAGAAGTCGAACAAAAGGAGGAAAACACTCATAAGTAAGTGAAACAAATAAATGGAAATAAAACCAAACTAAGAGAAACAGCACCCCTAAACCTAGTGTGTCTAACGAATCAACCTACATGAGTGTGTGTGAATCCTATAATAAACTAATACCTGGCCTTGTCCGGACAGACCGAGTGCCTCTTAGAAAGCTAGCAGCACAAGAGGCACAGAGACGAGCTGGTCTCCTTCAGAGCTGCCTTGAATGACGAACTGCCCAGGTTCTTAAAGGGTAGGTTGGCAGCTGCTCTCTCCTCATTGGTTCATTGTTCCGGCTGTGCACCAATCAAGCTGCTCCAGCCGGCAACACAGGTGGATGAAATATTTAGCCTAGAGGACACATTACGCACCCACACACATACACACACTTAGACTCCAAAAAGAGGTTAGTCACACACACAGGGAAGTGATGTGGCTGTGGCCATAACAACGTGATTAACCTTTTAAGTCCTTTTTCAAGCAAACATTTTAAACCGTTGAGGGTCTCAGCTCCTCAGATGTCTCACTGATCATTGTCACTGTGAACTGAATATTTCAGGGTTAGGCATTATATAGGTGGCATTTTAAAATGTCACCTTATATATTCTAATATTTTTCTGTTGATTATTAAAATAGTCTGCAGTTTCACTTTAAATTAAAATATACAGCTGCAACCATAAGCTGATTAATCAATTTGTCAAACTACAAAATATAATATTTGTTACAGCTTTGATGAAAGTTTTAGTCTTTGTTTGATCAAAATACCAAATGTGCTTTACAACAATGAGGAAGACACTTGAAGACATCACCTTAGGCTCTAAAAAAAGAGATATATATTTTATAGACTAAATAACTAATACATTCTTAGATAAAGAAAATAATTTGTAATTGCAGAAAAAATAATTTAGTATGAAATGTAGAAGATAGGAGTGGTTACACCCGCCCTTTAACCTCTATCTGAAGCCCTCGATGAAACACCTCTGCAGGTCTCACCTATCCCGACAGACTGTTACCATGGCAACTGCAGCAGCTCCACACTGTATCCTGTGACATCTCTTTCAGGGTTTGGACACTGTGACCGACTGAGAGATTAGTTTCAAGCTGTTTGATTTTAATCTGAAAAGACACAATGACTAACATATCTCCTGCTCTCTCTCTCTCTCTCTCTCTCTTTCTCTCTCTCTCTCTGTCTCTCTCTGTCTCTCTCTCTCTCTGTCTCTCTCTTTCTCTTTCTCTCTCTCTCTGTCTCTGTCTCTCTCTCTCTCTCTCTCTCTCTCTCTCTCTCTTCGTTCTTCTCAGGGAGCATCGGCTCTGTTCGACATGATCGAGTACTACGAGTCCGCCACACATCTCAACATCTCCTTCAACAAGCACATCGGCACGCGGGGATGGCAGGCCGCCGCTCACATGATGAGGAAGGTGAGAGGTCGTCCTCCCCTGCAGAGGAGAGCATCAACATAGGAGGAAACATAGGAAGGATTTAATTCATTCATACATCAGCAAACACAAATAATCCAGGAAATAAGATGTTTAAGTTAGAAAATGAAACAGTTGTTAAAACAAAACCACAAAACTAAACAAAATAAATATCCACATAAAAAATCATAAACAGATTTACAGCTAAATCATTTTATTATTTTATGTCACTCCTTTTACAATAGTCATTAAACCGGCTGTGGATCAGTTTGTGCACATTCAGTGCCATTGTTTATGCAATAAGAAAAGGTACAATAAAACAACTAAAAAAACGTCTAGACAATACAAAGACAGTAAAGTGTGTTCCCTCTTGTTATGTCCTGTTTGAGGGAGAGCTGTTGCACAGTGCAGCAACAGCTTTAATGTAATATTAAGAAGATTACAGGTTAAACCCTGACGGCATAAACAGCATGATTTTTACAGTGAGAGAGAGATTTCCCTCCTCAGAGAGGCCAGCAAGGATTAAGTATGAAAATTATACTTTGTAAACAGTAATAATTTGATTTAAATGTTCTGCATTTAATCTGGCCTGAGAAGGAGGGATGCCTACAACACTATGAGTCTTTTCCTCTACTGTTGTAAATGTAGCTCTTTACTCAGCGGAGAAGATCGATCTCTCTGCTGAACCTGTGTCGTGCAGCGCTGCTGTTTTCTGTCAGCACTCAGACATAAGGGTCGGCCTTTCCGCGCTTGCTCTTCCAAAGTCTTGCCTTGCCAGCTCCTGGTTGTTTGGAACTTTTGTTTGTCTGCAAAAACTAATTTCATCAAGTAGTTTAATTCATTTATTCTCATTGTACAAGTGCAGCATAACAAAGAGACTTAGACTTAGTAGGCTTCTAGTTTAACACCAAAACAGAGAGAGAGTTTAAGATGTACACACATGATGCATGCAGTGCATACATTTAACTTTAAATGCAAAATCCCTCGATTTCATTTGTTTATCAGGTTACTAGATTCAGGAGTTTGTGGATATTGTGGCTGGCCTCCCCTGGCAGAGTTACCACAGTGTGCAGCAATCTCTTTGCCAAGCCCCAAAATTACTTTTGAGTCTTGATTATTAACACTGAGGCCTATTTTATTTGTTTCCTCAGATCTGGTTCATTACTTGCCATCCTGCAGGGAAAACAACTAATTCCTTATTACAGTTACAAATGATAAAATTACTCTGTTTGGAAATATGTATGAGCAACATGATCCTCCTCATATCACAACTTTGACTGTGTGAGAAGCTCATTTGTCATCCGATCAGTGTTTGTACCGGAAGGCATTCCTCGAGAAGCTGAGTGTCTGAACATTAATGAAAAGCTGTCAGGAGACACCAAACACATAGTACAGCTTGCAGATTGTTTGTGACGTAGCTTGTCAATAAAAAGTCAAAGTATTTCAGGAAAGAACGACAGATCCTAACGAACTGATGCTTTGACAAGTGGCCACCTTTAATCCCTAAATGAGGCCTTGAATTAATAGTGACTTTATCTTGAGACAATGTTCCATCTTTGTTGTTCACATCTGCTCGTTTCAGGATAATGGTTTAAGTACCGAGCCTGTTAAAGCTCTGTGTACTAGAGCAGCTTCAATCACAGGCATCCAAGTAGAAGATGCTGTGGTGGAAACTGTGTGTTTATGTGTGTTAGCCAGATGTTGGCACATCTGCTTCCACACTTAGGTCCACCACAGAGTTTGTTTTCATCACGATGAGGTGAATAATCCCTCTCATACTTTTCTATTCTGATTGTGTTGTCACTTTTATCTGAGCTGCCAGATTAACAGCTTCTCTTTTTGTGTTTCCTCTTAGACGAGCTCTCTACAGTTCCTCGATGCACGAAACACTCCTCTGCTGGACCACTCGGCTCCCTTTGTGGCACGAGCGCTCAGGATCAGTGGCAGCCTGGCAGTCCTCCACCTGGAGAACGCTGGCCTGTCTGGCAGGCCGCTCATGTTACTGGGTAAGAAAGGAAGAGCAGCATGGGGGTGACCGGGTTTAGGAAGCCCTGCATGCAGCGCCTGAGAATCATAATCTCTAAATTTAGTCTTCTATTGTTGACCTTTTTTAAATTTGTTCTTGCACTCACCTTCTTACATTATTTATTCCTCTGGGCAGCTACGGCTCTGAAGATGAATATGAACCTGCGGGAGCTGTATCTGGCAGACAACAAGCTCAACGGTCTGCAGGATTCAGCCCAACTTGGCAACCTGCTCAAGTTCAACTACAACATTCAGATCCTGGACCTGCGCAACAACCACATCCTAGACTCAGGTACACAGCGCTGATGGAGCATTTACACATACAGTAACATCATGGTTGTGTAGTCCTGTATGTTTTCTTAGGGTGAAACCATTTAGTCAAAAATACCCCTTTCTCATCAACATTAGCGTGTTGATGCAGGTTTTTCATTTTGTTTTCCCATCAACGCCGATCGGAGCCGAGGTGATAATTACCCGGGTCTACTGCGGAGTCATTTGACCCGGCTCTGAATGCCAAATGTAACCTTTCCCATTAAGCAAAAAAGCCTGGTGTTAGTGGGTTTTCTGACCAGTGGGAAAACTGCTAAAGATCTGTCATCGCTAAAACAGAACATGAGCTAACTTTATGTTCAAAGATGCATTATATAGTTTGCATAGTAAATAAGGGCCACTAAAAAGTCTGGTAATGCTTAGTGATTTAGTGACGCATGTATAGTCTGCAGACGCAAATACAAAGGATCTGATGTTGTAATAAAACCAGGATAGGATTAGACTAAATTTTATTTCCTCATTCATTTGAATACATTGTTTTTCCTTCTGCAAGATAACTCAACTGTTTATAGTAAATTAGGTCATCTTGGGTTGCTGGTTAAGCCCAGTGGTTAAGGCCCCATGTACAGAGGCTTAGTCCTCTGTTCACTCTCTCCCCACACTTCCGCCTCTGTCCACTGTCCCATATAATAAAGGCAAAAGGCCACAAAAAATATATCTTGAAAAAATGAGGTCCTCTTTTTTGTAATTTAAAATGAAGAGAAGAAAAAATACAGACTTCACATGATGTATCTTTAAGTTAACTACAGATGTCTGTGTGTGTATGTGCTTGCAGGTCTGGCCTATGTGTGCGAAGGACTTAAAGAGCAGAGGAAAGGCCTCGTCACTTTGGTGCTATGGAACAACCAGCTCACACACAACGGCATGGGCTACCTTGCTGCTGCACTGGTAAACACACACACACATACACACACACACATATAGTAGGGGACAATAAAGCCAGTCTGCACACACACACTTATCTGATGTTTCATGAGGAAAACACTGGGTATGTTTGTGTAACAGCCTCAACAGGGAGAATTCACAACTTTCCAGCAGTCTGTGAAATCATTAAAGGATTATCTTCAACAGCCGCATCATTGACGTTTAAATTAATGCATCAAAAAATTATAATTCAATGATACACATTTTTCAGAAATGTAGGTTGATTCTGTACAATGACCATTTTAACTACTGTATATTTGATGCTAATACTTTGGTACTCTGAGGAGTTTTTAAATGCTATTGAAACAGACTCAGTTTTATACTGATGCCTCTATGTGACTAACAGAATCATCCATCAGGGGAAAGACTGACTTTTTCTTGAATCCCGACAAAACAATTGACAGCATGCAGACCGGGGGAGCCTTAGTGTACATTTTCCTTGGCAGATTACAGTGGAGATAAAATATACCGCTTTGTCCTCAGGGGTTACTTGAACATTAAAGTCAAACAGCCAGCTCCAATCATCTCCAACATCCAAGGGATCCTGTTAAAAACAAATATGATTAAGAACTTTGCTTCACTGTTTGGTTGTCGGAGGAATCAACCATTTGCCTAACCCTTATATTTGCATTTCACTGGAGAACCTGCTGCCTGTTTTCCTTGTGTACACTTGAAAATAACTGATGTGTGGGTGAGGGATTAACGTGCTGCGTAGATGGGTGTAATGATGTCTGATTTGACATAATGCACCTGACATCTTACGTAGTCATACCCCCCTGAATGAGCAGATGCTTCTCTCCCTTCAGCTCGGTTTGATGCCGTAGCAGTCTGTTGTAGGTTTAGGTCTGTTTGAGTGATGGCGCATTATAGTCATACTCACTGTCCACTTGTTGTGTTTTTAAATTTGTTCTAAATGCTGCTGCTGAGTCATTCCCTTCTCAAGCTTGTCAGAGCAAGATAAACTTTTGTTTTCCGCTGCATGACATCATAGTCATACAAAAATAAAAAACTTTTCCTGTTCAGAGTCTTTTTACGTCGGCTGCTTATGCAGATAAAATAACGCAGGGTTTGTTGCTCACCCTAAGAATCAAATATGTTAATTTGTGTTATAAAAATAATCACGAGGACTTAACGTGACAGGAGTTGTAACTATTGATGAGAACAGATACTTTCAAGTGTTTCAAATTCATGGAAAATTGTGACAAAGCAGCCCTCTTATTTTTAGCAACATGTGATGCTATTGCTTTTGGATTATTAGAAGATGTATTTTTTTATATCTCTTCCAAGAAATCTCTCTGATGGGGATTTTATTTGAGGCTGTTACAGGACACACAAGAATGGCCTTAAAGCCCCAATCCCACTGATAAAAGAGAACATCACATGGCTGTCCTGGCAGCTGATCACAACAGTAAAGATTACCACAGTGTACTGGATTTCCACAATGTGATGAGATGGTCGTGTTGGACATTTAACAGCAACCAGCAAAATCAAAAAACTTTTGAAATTAGTCTTTAAAGGCTGCCACATGAAATATACACAGTAATAGTCCAGTAATAAACACGGAGTGCAAAGCTTAAACATGTACATGGAAGCAAATCTGTCTCACCAGATTTAGACATTTTAAGGACTTCTAATTTTTTGCATTGAATATATGTATCTGAATTTGTTCCTTTTTCTGAGTAATTAATCTGTGTCTTTTCAGACATTGTAAGAAACTCAGCTTGCTTGGACATTCATTTTTGTGTTGACAACATTGCACGACAATAGTGGACCCTACACTCGCCATATCACTGATCGCTGCAAACGTGTCGTCTCTGCTTATGTTTTCTTAAAATAACGTTATGCCATCCAGTTAGTAGAGGGGACGGTTAAATCGGTAAACGCCTCACAATAATCAAACTCAATACATCTCAAATATGAGTCAACTGCAGTGTTAAAGAACACGTTAACTGGTCAGCTGGAGTTTGGATTAACTTGTGATGTTCTACTGTGAGCGATCTCAGAGCTGTTTTTTTTGTGGGGCGTGCATTGTGCCAATGATAGCCTAAGTGATCGCGTCGAGTGTCGCCGAGACCAATGACTTTAGAGCACGACCGTGACGCACGATCATCCCACTCGTCAGAGAAGCTACCTGACCAGCCACGTGATACGGTATCCGACCAGGTACGTGACCAGGTGTGACCGGCTCATTAAGACTTTCATTACTGTAAACAGTTTGTCCAATGAGCTGGTTTTGTGTTCAGTGGCTTTTTCTGTACCGGCATTGTGTGCAGGAAAAAAATACAAACAAGAATACCCAACTTTTGGTATCTAAGAGGTTTTTTAGATATTAGAAGGCTTTAAAATTTCTAAATCTGGTGAGACAGATTTGCTTCCATACATGTGCAGACACAAGTGCATTCAAACACCTACAACACAGACCCTTATTCACACTGTCCAGTTGAGTTTGAAGGGTCAGCCCCAGAGCACACTGACATCCCCCTTACTCACCTGTAAGATGTGGTTTTGAATATTTAGTACGGCTCTTTTCACAGAGCAAGGTCACAAATAGTTACACAATAGTTAAATTGTTAGAAATCTGACCTTCAAACAATAAAGAGAAACAAAAACCAACACACAACAGACTTTAAAAACACACTAAATAAACACTTGACAGCGTGGGCCAGGACTTCCTGATGATGCTTTTAAAGACTGCAGTAGAAAAAAGGTGATACACTTAATACTCACTGGGATGTTTAAATAGGCAGTCAACATATTAGCAGTAGCTAACACAAAGGATAATTAGAAAGATGCTCATTAAGTAGCAAACTGTGACTCTTATAATGACAAAACACTCAGGGTAAAAAATATAAAATCGACTGTATAAAGCCATTCTGTTGTTTTCACACTGGATTCATGAACACCACGAGACACATTCTGGATATTTACACTTCATGTTAGCATAATCTCAGTTAATCAGCCCTTCACTAAAGCAGATTTTCTTTCAAACGCCAGCTGTTAAAACTTAATTCTAAACAATGTGCTTTTATTACCTCACTCTCCCGCCGGTAAAGAAACACTCTACTAACAGCTTCTCCATCTCTCTTGTTTCTCTCCTCCCTCAGCCATGCACGCAGAGTCTGGAGACTCTGAACCTCGGGCATAACTCGGTGGGTAACGAAGGTGTCCACAAGCTGAAAGACGGACTGATCGGCAACCGCTCTGTGCTCAGACTTGGCCTCGCTTCCACTAAACTGTCCTGCGAAGGTGGGAGACGGCGCCTGCGTGCCCTATGCTTCAGTTTGTTGTGTTCCAATCTTGCATTTTTGGCCTCTTGTCTCTTTCTGTTTTCTGTGCTTTAGGAGCTGTGGCTGTGGCCGAATTCATCGCTGAGAGCCCCCGACTGCTGCGCCTCGACCTCAGAGAGAATGAGATCAAGACAGGCGGACTGATGGCTCTGTCGCTCGCCCTGAAAGTCAACACTTCTCTGCTGCGTCTGGACCTCGACCGAGAGCCCAAGAAAGAAACTGTGAGTGTGGGAAAAAAGCTTTTCATTTATGCCGGCCTTCGTCCATTTTTTTTTCAGGGTATTTTAAACCTTTATTGTAAAGCTGATGACAGGAAATAAGGTGGTGGCGGTGGGCCATACAGCTGCCCCCAGCCTCAGCTATTTAAAGAAAGTTGCGTTATGAAATAAAAATAATATTACTGACTAAAAGAGCAGACTGAACGATTGTAGGAAATGCTTTGATTTAATTGTGTTCTGTTGTTCTTGTGGTTGTAGCTTCATGTTTTAGACCTATTTTTTGGTTCCCAGGTGAAGAGCTTCATTGAGACCCAGCGCGCCCTGCTGACCGAGATCCAGAACGGCTGCAAGAGAAACTTCATCTTCGCTAAGGAGAAGGAGGAAACGGAGCAGAAGATGAGGCAGTCGGCATCCATGGCTGAAATCGCCACAGAGGACGGGACCAGAGAAGAAGAGGAGGAGCCGGCAGCAGAGGAGAAAGGGGACAAAAAGGAGAAAGAGGGAGGAGAAGGTGAAACGACAGGAAGTGAAGGACAGACGAGCAGCCAGTCAGGAGAGAGCTCTGACGCTAACGTACCTCAAATGATCCTGGAGTCGGACTCAGACACTGAGGATGATGAAGAGGAGGTGGTAACAACGTCCTCTTCCACGTCAAACTCCACCACTCACCTAAACCAGACTCCTGAAACTCAGACGGTGGCTGCACAGCCCCTCCTCAGTGCCTCATGTACGCCCCCTCCCCCGTCTGCATCACCAGCAGGTGGGCTGAATGTCATTTCTGGCATCACTGTCACAGAATCCACAGCTCCTCCCGGCACCCCTCCATCTCCTGGTCGCTGTATATCTGTCTCTAGTCCGGGGAGGGGTCATAAGATCTTTATGGTAACTCGGGTGGAGAGCCCCCCTGAGCAGCAGCAGCAGCAGCAGCACCTACAGATAAGTGCACCTAGAGAGGCCTCAAAGAAGCGCATAGATTTGAACACACAGCAGCCGCCGCCCTCATCTCAAACGCAACTGGCACAGGAGGACGTGAAGGAGAGCTCACCTGCTCCGTCATCAGACTGTAAACAGACAGAGCAGCAGAGTCCTGTAGCCCACGTAGAGTCTGCACTAAACACCACACAGACCCACACACTAGAGCCCCAGTCTACCAGTCCACCCACAGAGGAGGTGACAGCTAGCACTTTACACCCAGAGGAGACAGATCTAAATACAGCCCCGCCTCCAAACCCCCTGTCAGTGCAGCTCACAGAGGAGGTAACAGAGAGCACTAAGAGCCCCCAACCTGAGCCTGCTTGTGTAGAAGGAAAGACTCAAGGGGAGGAGGAGGAAGGTGTAGGAGATGAGATACAGGCGATGTCACCTGACAGCACAGAAGAAGAGTGTAAACAGTTAGACAAACCGCACACTAGTATCCCTGAAGGAGAAGCGCAGCAGCCGCTGTCAACATCTGCTCTTGAACAGCTTCAGAATGAGCTTGCATCTGCTTCAGAGGAGACCCAGTCACTTAAAGAAACAAAGGTGGAAGAAGAGGAGTCACTGCCACCGCAGGAGGAGCAGGAAGCACCAGCCACCGAAAATGAAAAGCCAAGTTTAACAGAGGAAGAGTTCAGCCAGCCAAGCCAAGAGGAACTGTGTCCAAAGCAGCAAACAGAAGCAGAAAACCAGGGAGCAGAGCCTGCTCTGTCTGTCCACACTGATCAACAAGCACCATCTGTCAATCAAGGAGGAGCTCAGGAGTCAAATCCTCAGGCAGGAGACGCCTCAAAGACTCCCGAACCTGCCTCTGCTGTGTCTGTCTCCCCTGTCAAAGTGGAGGATTCACCCGACGACAGCTCTGCAGACGAGGGCGAGTGTTTTCATGAGGGTCCGGAGGAGGAGGTCGTCGGCTCAGCGTTGCCCAACGGCCTGAAGCCGGAGTTCTCCCTCCATCTTCTCGACACTGAAAGCCCCAAACCTGGCAGCTGCGTGATGGAACATGGTGAGTCACTGTCATTACTCATTTATGTATTTATAAAAAATACATGTGCTGTAGGTTGTAGGTGTGAAAATCCTGTTTGTTCATGCCTCTTATGTGTCACATTTGTAGTGAGCGTCAGCTGTGGACAAGACCTGGAGGAGCTGCTGCTAGAAGCCAGTTTGGAGACGGGGAGAGACGCACCATGAGGTGTAAGGTAAACATTCATCTCAGGTTATTTATAATTAAAAGAACACAAGTTGACAGATGTTTCTTCATACTGTTGATATACTGTAAAGTTTGTTCACTGAAATTGGGTCCAACAGAGAGAGAGAATAAAGGCAAAAACACTATTACCCAGTATTACCCAGACTTTCAGTTAGAAACTACAGTCCGTTTACAGACTGACTACATGTTTGTTGACCTAAAGTCTTGTTAAAGTTGAGTAGGCATGCAGGTTTTCTGTGCAATGACTGATTATAAGCAACATTTCAGATGTCTTTACTGGGAGTTTTATCTGCAAATAAAGCGGTAGTCATTCTCTTTCAGAACCTTTCTGATCAGCATTGTTTACGTTTCTTTCAGCCAACTTGCATCTTTAAAGATATAAAAATGTCTGTTAAGTCACTATCTATCGCCGAATGAGTTAACACAATGGTGATTGAGCCTATGGCCCACTGATTATATAGTATTATTACAGACCGGGTGTCTGTGGCGACATTCATGGGAAAAATCACAAGCAGCGCCCAGTTAGTGACGTGTTGTCCATCACCCAGCAGTGGTTGGTCTGCCAGAGAGGGTAGGTGGAGCTAAGCGGCTGCTTTTCCGGTCTCTGCAAGTGTTGCAAATCAACCGTAATCTACTATGGCTGAACAAACAAAGAAAAGATGGATGACTACAGATACAACTTCAAAAATAAGTTAAAAACCAAAGAAGAAGAAACGAATTTGACGCTCAGATGAAGGAAAACAGTCTAAAGAGAAAGCGACCTTCAGCGAGGAAAATCAAGAGTTACAACCGTAACAAAGGGAGACAACCGTGGACGCCTGGTTGTCTGGACGTATGCATTCTCATTTGCCTTTTATCGCCACAAGGTGCTGCCAAATAGAACAAAACTGAGAACCTCAAGATTATCAGTTTAACTATAGCTATTAAAAGACTGTTTGTCTATCATGTACTATCTTATATGACCTGCTTTAATGTTCAGTTTGCCAAGCGAACCGTAGTACCACCTGGGGAAAAATAATGTTTTTTAAATTTAATATAATTTAATTAAATGCTCTGGCAACTCATCCAGTCAGGCTTGTGTCCTCAGAAAGCAGTTTTGCTCCTATTTGTGCAGTAGTATACGTTTATTTTGGTCTATATAAACTATAATTTCCCCCCATAAAACACAAGTTACCTGTAAATTACTCATAGATTACATTGAGGGATTGAGTTGGGGAAAAATAAATATTGGGTCCCGGCTGAAGCTTATTACATCTACCGTTTTTACATAACATATATTTATGTATATATAGTTATGTATATTATAGGTATAAGTTATTTCGACTTGTTTATCTTGTTATCTCTAGATAACAACGCTGCACCAGCGTAACATCAGGTGATCACAAGTCGTATCACCAGAGTTGCAGAAGCACAAAACAAACATAGAAACAGGCTTAACTTACCTCTTCAGTGTGGGCGATGGCAGCATGGCATGTGGTGGTTTGTTATATCACAGTTACCAGCCTGTTGTTTTGTTTTCTATCACGTTATCACGAGAAAACAGGCTTTGTTATCTCGAGATAACTAGGATGGAGTCGAGAAAATGGAGTAAATAAATGTATGGATGCATGTCCCCTTCGGGCTTCCGTTGGTGACCCTTTCACTGCTAGGGTTAAGTTATTATATGATATAATTTAACACTGAAAATGGCATTAAATTATGAAATTTGCTGCAAAAAAGTGCTGTAATCGCCTGGCATAACAGTGGCCTCAAGCTGTGGAGAGGTGTTACCTGTCATTTCGCATGGATGTCAAACATGAGTCCTTTATGGTGTATGGGTAATGAATAATAGGGTTTGCTCTTATTAAGTTTGGGTTTATTAATCTCCTCTGCTACATTCAGGAATAATTTGTCTCTTCTTCTTCCACAGGGACCGACGACAGGATTAAACAACGCTCGGATAGTTTGTCTGGCTCTGCTACATGACTGGTCGCCCTCAAATGTTTTCGTTGTTTCTTTGACTTTACCACCAACACGACCTTCCTTTGAAGGACAAAGACCTGGTGTTACAGTCGAAGCTCTATACACAAATATACAAACAAATTATTGACAGACACAAAAGGACAAACTATATTCTGGAGCCTGGCTGTGACGGGAAAAGGAATCCTCTGCATCCACACTACATCAACCACTGAAACACACAAACATACGCACACTAAGTACGAGGAAGAGGGAAAATAAATAAGAAATAAAATCACCCTGTTATCACTACATTTTGTCAATCTGCCGTCTTTACAAACAGGAAGTCGCCTGTGAGTGAGAGAGAAGAGTGACGGGGGACAAAGGAGGGAGGACAAACACTAACCAAAGACAGACCTTTCTCTCGGACCTGCCTGCTCTCTTGTGCGGACGTCCACTGTAGTTTGGGAAATATCTAGCAATTAAGATTTTTATTATCACACACACACAAAGATATAACGGTGATTTTAAGAAAGTGGGGCTGACGGCACAATCACAAGACAAAATAGCCGTGATGGACCCCGCTGTGCTGACCCCGCTGGCTTTAAACACTTGTACTAGAGTTGGATGTAGGTCACCGTCAGAGGCTTTTATATCCAAGGAAGCTGAAGATGTTAACGTGTCTGTTTGAGTGTTTCATGTCTGTGCCCCCCACTCTCCCTGCTTCAGAAAGGAAAAAAAACACACACCTCTGAATGGACCTCTGCCAAAGTGACCTCCCTCTTTGTCCGTTGTCTGATCCTCCGCTCACTTTGGCCCCTCAGGAATCAGCGTCCCCGCCTCTCGTCGGATCTGACACGGAGGAGCTTTTTGAAAGTCACATTAATTTACTCCACAGCTCCAACGCCCTGAATGTCGGAGAGCAAGATGTATGCTTTTGTTTGAGTAATTTACAGTAAAAAAAAATAGTTTTATCCTTGATTTTCTGCAACTTCAGACACTATCATTACTCTCTTTGATCTGTCATTGTTGTGTTCAAGAAAAGCAGCTCTGTCGTCTCCTCCCCCTCTCCCCTCCTCTCCCCTCAGTCTCACACATCTCCACATCTTCTCCGCTCCATCTTGTCATTCATGTTGCCTTCAAACTCACCACTTCAGATTCAGTCTTTTTTTGTTTGGCTGCTTTGAGAAATCAGTTATTTTGTATTTATTTTATAGCTATATGAGCCTTTTCTCATTCACTTCCTCCCTTTTCTCCTCATTTTATCTTTTCTTTTTCCATTCTGGGGTTGCTTTTTAAATATCAGCCTCCTTTTTGATGTATATTTCAGATTCAAACTAGAGCAAATATTTAGTTTTTTTTTCCGGGGAGGGGGGGTAATCTGTGTTGGAAGGAAAGGTAAAGGTAGATATGATTGAATGGGTGACAATGGTTGTATCAGTCGGGGTGCAGAAATGAAAGCATACACAAGGGAGCAGCAATGTTTGAACACTACTCTGCTGGGTGAAGCTGTGGCCACAAGGGGGCGCTGCTGGCTTTGTTTTCCTGCAGTGGAGCCGCATCTACATCATAAACACTGCAGGCCTGCAGATATCCCTGTTTTAATCCACATCCTGGCCTGAACTTTCCAAAGCAAGGCAGTGACATGTACATGAAAAATATCAGCTTCATAAATGTTCGGGGAGACAGCCGATCACCCCGAAGCAGACAGAGACAGGTTTGTTGTTTTCATTACCTCTGAACAGGTGCCCCGTTCAACCCTCCTGCTCCTCTCCACCCAACAGATAGTTTGCCCCCACTGTTTGTTATGCTTTAATTTTTAGAAATTTTTAATAATAATTTGTTAACTTAATTGAAATGTGCTGGTAATCACAAAGATATGTATGGCGAAATTTGTTCCTCTCAAATAAATGCATGTAATGACTAATGATGCGAGTCAATGTTTCAATTCAAAACTCTGCAGATGAGCATAAATTACGGATCCAATTAAGCTGGGATTTTTAAAAACAGCTCGGTACTCCTTTTTTTTGTACCGGTACCAGCATATTGTTAACTGTATTGCACTGGTCAGGACGACGATATATTGCTGTATCAATGTTTTGTCCCTCCCCTAATTAAACATCTTCATACAGGATTTCAAAGTTAATATATAACCCATCTATAGATACTGTACTGGTGGATTCATACAATATTTGACTGCAGTGTCAATAAAATAAGGTTATTTTCACTTTCTGACAGATAACTACATCTGCATAATGTCAGTGTAAGTCCATGGCTGTCAGCAGGTGGCGCGTCACAGTGAACCTAAAGCCTCGTAAATGTATCCCACACTGTGTTTTGTGTTACAGGCCGTCGGATGAACATACCCTTCCACAGCCATGCTAGCAGTGTGAAGGGTTAATGTTGTACCTACATGCTTGTGTCACATGGGATGAATGGTAGATGCAGACAAGATTCCCACGTTGACATGTCGGTTGTATAATTACAGAGTACCTCATATGAGGGTTAATAAATGTGCATGTGATTTTCAGGTATTTTTCTTTGTTGTTAGAGTGAAAAATTGGAGCTTTCTGATATGACAATATGACTACAACCTTATGAAATGACACTTTCAAAGTAGTAATCCTGTGTCCCTGTGTTAACTGTTCATTTATCTGATTATTATGACGACCTAAATCCCTCTCCCTCCTCTTCCTATAAATCCAAAAATATTTTTAAATCTAATATTGGAGTCAAGGGAAGTTACATAACTAGATCCAGTCAAAATTGATTAAAGGTAACATGTTAACCTCACCCATCTTAAAAGAACTACATTTTACCGTTAGCTGGTGTCGATAGCCTGCAGAGCATCATCATAGAAAGAGATGTTTCGGTTTCAGTTTTAAGTATGTGGTTGAGGTTTTAATTGTTCATTTAACCCAAATGCAATATCAACTCTGCCACTGAGTCATTGTCAATTCTCTCAGGCTAGCGGGTAGCATTAGCAAACATTGTGTAAGTGAGAAACAAGCAAACAAGAGGAAGAGATGCTGCTGGTCTGTTTTGAGTGCATGGACAGTGACTCAGGTTAATGACTGTAAAATGCCTAACTGACTGATGGAAATGTGACACAGGTGTTGCAGGTGTTTGGTCCTAAACCAAAGGAGAGATTGAAATGTAGAGGTAATGATGGAGCTAGGGGAAAAGATAAGGATAAGAAGATAATTTGTAATAAGTTTATTGGTTTAATGCCTTGTATGTATCCAAGAAAGCTCTCACTCCCATGTCTCCCGTTGAGAGGGTGTGTAGTAGTAGCTCGGGTTCAGGGTGGGATCTCTGCTCTGTATGTGTTACTGAAGGAATTCCAGACTGAACTAATCCATCCCACCCAAAAATACTGTCAACAGTACAGAGAGGGGAGAAGGTGAGACAGCCAGAAGCTACTGAAAAGTTGTCGCTGTCAGGAATCGGTCTATCTCTGCTGTTGGAAAGCAACCAGAGCTTGTAAAAGCAGCTTTCCATTTGTTACTTTTTGACGCCAAGAAAACATTTATATTGAGTTAAGTTATGTTTTCTGTTTCCTATTTGCTTGTTCACCAAACAGTGAGTTGGTTTCACTTCCTCAGTCAAAGGTCAAAAGGAGCTGGACTTTATTTGATACTGAGAGAGTCAAATCCGACCTGTGTGTTGTTACATAAACATTAACTGGTCATAGAATACATTATTAACTTACTTAAAAAGGTTTATTTCCTGCACCAGCATTATTTTCAAGCAAAATATTCATCTATTGATTTAGTTTGAAGCATAGACAATATAAAAAAGATGGACAACATGACAGCTCCCTCAAAGTGAAGCCCAAACATATCTATCGCCCCCTGCTGACTGGCTGCAGTATATGCAGTCATAAAGCCCGCCTCCTCCATGTTAACAGATGGGACATGAGTCAAACTATAAAATCTAAATACACATCAGATACATTTTTCTTAAACATGGTGTCTGTCATTATAGTTAGTTCTTATCATGCTGATTCATTTTTCTGACAAGTTTTGATTTAATTAGTTATTTGATGCTGTAAAACGGATAATTGACAGCTCCGTTGACAAATACGGCTCCTGCAGCCGATCTGTTCTGGATTAGCAGAGTGGAGGAGGAACGGTGAGAGGAGGCGTAACTAAAACAATCACTACAGTCATTGAAGTTCATATATCCATCAGCTGTTCTGCTGTTGAATACGCCGATGTGTTGGATCTTTGCTGTTTTTTTCGATAAGATAAATGTGTAGTATACAGTCACAAGTTTGTTTATTGACCGACCGTATTTATGCTAACCTTAGCTTACCATCTGCTGGGAGGTGCATCATATTCTGTACACAGATATTAGAGACTTCAAATATCTTTTTATCTAACTATCTGCAAGCAAACAACAGTAGTACTTAAAATGTAAATTCCTTTAATCATCTTTTGGACGCTAGTTTTGTCCTGTGGAACCTGTAAAGTTGGGAAACACAGGCCTAAGATCACACCATCCTGGAGTTGAATAGAATTTAAACATTGTACAGGAGTCATGCATGTAAGTAGTATGTTTCTCATATTTGTATACATATTTGACTCTCCACAAACTTCACTTTAACTTGATGCAATTGTTTCCTTTTTTCATCCCCACCTCAAACCTGCATTTAACACACCACTTAACTATCTTCCTCCTGAAACAGTGTGAGTAAGTAAGTAGTGAACTTACAAGAGCCTGTTTTTCACACAGAAAACTGTCATATCATCATGAGTTTGTTCATTCCTGTTACTCATTACGTTCTCTATCCTGCTAATGGCAAAAAAATGTGGTTAATGTTGAGCAGTCCTGCTGAAATAAAACCTTGCAAATGTTGTGTTTGCCTCATTTTTTCTTTTGTACGTGACTCCTCATATGGTCAGAGAAATTTCCCCTTGGGGATCAGGGGGAAATCTTATATTAACTCGCGAGGCTCTGTCTCTGTCCCTGTTGGTATGAAACATGTGATTGTTCACCTCAGGGCGAAGAGGCCTTCGATGTAAAGCTTGCTTTCTGTGAAGTTGTTTTGTTTGACCCACGGACACCAGACAGCGAGACGGTTTAATTTCCTCAGTCAAAGGTAAGAAAGAACTGGACCAGTGTGTTGTTTCATTAAATGGTTAAAGTCTACATGTGTTTATGCCAATGTATCAAAGATTTAAAGGAATGTATTTTAACTGTATTTTCACTGGTTTGTCAAGTTTGATGTTTGATGCTTCACCTTTAAAATAATTTTTTTAAAAGTCTCATCACCCACTTCACCCACTTGTCTTTATTTCCAGAAGCTGTCAGGCATTTTTCAGATGGTTTGTTCAGTTTGGTAATTAATGTAATAATAATAATAATAATAATAATAATTCAAGTTTTGTACACAGTTTTAGACACATCATATTTAGAAATGAGAACTGTTGCTTGCTAGCTTTTTAGCTCAAGGTGGCTAACGACAAGCACCAACACTCTGCTAGTTGAATGAAAATGGACTTTTGAATATTTACAGCTTGTAAAACATAATCTTGTAAAAATGTACTGTAGTATGCCTTGCTGAAAATGTCTTGCTCAAGGGGCAACATAAATTTGAAGGTTAATATATGGATTTGTGTTATACAATTTGTTGCAGTTAAGGCTAACTGAGGCTAACGCTACAGCTAGCAGAGAAAAAGTCTGTATCGTCAGGCATGGATTAAAGGAGCAGCATTGTTAGTCTCATGTGAGTGTGCCTACAGCAGTCCTTGTAACTTAAATGTTAGTTTTTCTTACATGAAGATTGCTTGGACATGAACAATAGTTCCTGATGGAGTGATGAACATTAAGCCAAGTCTCAGCTGTACCCAAAGTACATCAGAAGACTGACACACCAAGTTAGCGTCTGGTGTTAACTGCTGAACAAAGACATGTCTTGACTCGTTCCCCCATGTCTGTTGGATGCGTAGACAGTTTGTTAATATGTTTGACACCTTTATTACGTGATATGTTAATTCTGTGTTATCAGATTGCTCCACTGCTCCCAAGTGGCCAAAATCAAATCAATCATATCAACTTTTAACAAACTTTCACAAGATAAAGGTGCTGCTAAGCTTTCAGGTCCGTTGCCTCTCTTTCTGTTAGGGGACAGTGGAAAGTGATCAGACGCTTCCTCACTGGGTCGCTCCTTGGGCTTAGCCTTGCCTCAGGAATGTGCCGGCCTGCTAGTAGAACAGTAGGGATTTATCCACGGTGTCAGCCCCTATCTGCCCTGTTGATTCGCAGTCCAGTGGACTGCAACAAACCCCTGCACGCCTGGCACCACAAGAGCAGGGGCTGATGGGCCTGCAGCATCATCTGTGAGGTCATGAGTGCAGACAAGGGGTTGCGCAACCTCTCAGCAGCAAGCTTAAAAAAGCTTTAGAGGTGCTTTGTTACCTTTGGTCAGAGTCAGGTTTGCCGTATCATCCCGTTACCAGTGTTCATGCTAAGCTAACTGTTTAAGTGTGTCCCTGTTGAGAGTGCTATCAAACAAAAATGAAAGTAAAGGAGATTTTTCCCCCAAATTTTCTATCATTAATTTCCTTGTTACTATGTTACTATGTGCAGTTTTCCGAAATTTGTGTTATTTATTAACTAGTGGCTGTGGCTGTGAATGGAAGTGAATGCCAGGCAGCATCCTGTCGCACCCACTAGCATAACTTAGGCGACGTAGCACAAGGAAACCTACTGGACACCTGCCAAACATTATGTGGCATCCATGAAAAAGTTCCACTATTTTTTGATGAAATAAACATTGTTTGTCCTTATATAGGTAAACTTAAGTTAGTATCATGTGTCACTTTAGCTGGTGAAGTTTTAGCAAACTAGCCAGCTAACATATCCTCTCAGATAGCATTTTGCTAGCGAAAATGTTAGCGAGTGTAGTGGCAATTTCTGAGATCAACAAATTTCTTTGTGAAACAAAGAATATTGGAAGATGAGTACAAGCAGTTCACAACTCAAGCGTTGGTCAGACCACTAGGCGTACTACACAGTACAACTGTAAATCATGCATCCTGGAGAGGAACAAACACTATATCTCAATAATCATATGCATACGTCATTAAATTAACCATAGCTGATTATACCATGATTATTGACTATATATAACTAAAGATGTTAAAACGATCAAACAGGTTAACATAAACATTTCCTTCACAGTGAGCAATCAAGTTTGCCAGCTTGCTGTACACTGAAAAGACCTGGCATTGGTTGTGTCATAATTTAATTAGCATATAAAGTAATTTGCAAACAATAAGCCAGCTTTTATTTTGCAGAATGATAAGTGAAGTGAGTTTGGATGAATTTGCCAAAGTTATCCGCTAAAGCCTTTGCTACTTAAGTAAATGTTGCTAATGTTGTCCCTAGTTTTCTGGCTGATCAGGTTATGTAATACCAGATCTGGTATCTGTAATCCTGACAACACAATGGTGATTTAATTAGTGCAAATTAGCCTCACTCGAACTGCTCAGAGTGCATGAAGGGTGGGTGGGCTGTGTGATCCTCTCCCACCAACCAGCTGAGGAGGGAATGCAAACAGGGATAGCTGAGGAGAGGACGACACCACCCAGCCCCTCCCCACCTCACATGACTGCGATTAGAGCAGAGGAGGAGTGTGGTGGGATAGAGAGAGAGAGAGATGGGGAGCACCATGAATGACATTTTTGTGATCCCGGTGCTCAGATCACATCCAAGAACCCGACTTACCTTCCACTGATGGCCGAGGGTTGTCCACTTTTCTGCGGTAATTAAACTTACTTACATTTGTCTTAAATTTTAAATACCAAGTTGTGCTTGTGAGAAACGTTTGCTGTGTGTTTTAATGTACATGCTGGTTTATTCATGACTTAGAAGTGAAGAGGTTTTCAGATCTTGTGCTTATAATGTAGCAATATCACAGGTTTGTCTCTAAACTTTGCAGCTGGTGAAGTTGTAGTTCATTTGACTTAGGGTTAATTTAACTTTATATACTGCTACTTAATAAGTTATTTTTTTAACCTAAAATTCATTTTATTTTACATTCAAATTACCTGTTGCTTATATTTTGTGCAAAGTGACCTTAAATGCAACTTATAACATAAATATAGTGCTCTGATTTGATTCAAATAAAGTAGGTATCTCAAAATTGCACAGGAGTGAATGACAATCAAGTCAGGATAAAGTAACACATTTTAAATGACTAAAATTAGGGTGCACAATAGTTTGAAAGTTTGTACATTTACTTAAGCAGTGTACTTATACTTAAGGTATCATTTTGAGGTACTTGTACTTCATTGTTGCAGTCTTGTAGAACTGAAAAGCCAAAAGATTATTTTAGTTAGTAGAAAAAAGAGCAAGAAAAACAAACCTGCCTTTCTCAACCACATTTTTTACAACTTAAAATGATTCATATACATTGATACTTATTACAGTAACTGTGATAAGCTAACATTGCCCGATATTTAACCCCAGCCTGATTCTCAAGCTCAACTTTTTTTCCGTTTGCATCAAAAAATTCTTCTTTCTTTCCGCTTGAACTCAAAGAAATGTCGCTACATGGGGAAGGATAAAATGCCAATAAGTAAAAGTTACAAAGATGCTAAAATCTATCTGAACTTGAAACATGCAACTGTTTTGAGAGAAAAATAATTGTGTTTAAATGTATGATGTTTTAGTGTACGCTTTATTCTCTAAGTTGCAGGTATGAAGCTACACTGGTGCATGCTGGGATTAGCCGTCCTGCTGCTAGTGTGCCAGGTCATCATCCATCAGTTGTGCGAGTCCCTCATCGTCCTGGTGGACGGCTTCCACACGCTCTTCATCCTCGTGCGCATGGCTTTATCTCCTCCTCAACCTGCGAGCATGATAACACCTCCTCTCTCCTCTTCTGACGCCTCTGCCACTCCTGCACATGCTTCCTCCTCCACAGCAGCACCTCCTTCCCCCCTTCCTGCAGAATCATCCGTTGAAGCACTACCTGGCACCGACACCACCAATGTTGGGTCCCTAATCCCTGATCAAGCTCCCACTCCCCACCCTCAGCTTGAAGCAGCCTCACCGGTTAACTCCCCTCAACTCTGCTCCCCTGAAGCGTCTCCTCCAGCTCTCAGCTGTGGCCTCTCCTTCATCCGCAGCAGGACTCAGGCTGTGGGGGCTTTTGTCTCAGCTCTAGCCCTGGCCTCTCTGTGTCTCTCTAACATCACTGAAATCATCAGCTTCTCTCTGGAGCCACACCCTGTACAGCGCCCCCTGCTGCCTGTGTTGGTGGGAGCTGTCAGTCTGCTCTATAAGATGCTGGTGCTCTGGCTGAACTGGGATCAGCTGCAGGATGAGCGAGCTGGTGCAGGCAGAAAGCTGGAGACCGAATCTCACATTGAAGCGAACCATGAAGGTAACACGGCATTACATAAAGTCACATTATTACAAGTCAAAGGAGCAAAGGCTTTTGTCTCAACTTAGTGTTCAAATGAAGTCATCTTCATAGACTTATTGAAGGTCATTTGACCAACTCATAAAGCCTACAGTGATGAGTAGGGAAATCTGAGTTTGTTGTAAATCCATGCATTATGGTTCACAGTATTGGAAAATTGAGGTGTACAAGAGACAGCATAATAAAGACAACATGACAATCGTGTAAACACTTAGCCTACACTTGTTTTTCTAACACGTTAAAACACGGCTCATTTCAAAATGCTGGATTTTAGTAACCTCACAAGATTTACTCTTCTTCATTCTCCTATGACAACATTTTTTCAGTTGACTCCCCCGTTACCCGGTGATCTGGAATGCCTTAGAAAAGTCATATATTTGCGTGTTTAACCTTTAAGAATTAAATTAAGCTGTGGGTAGCTGACAGATAGCTTTTCCATTGAGCTGTGCAAAAGCTATCTGCAGGTCATTTGTAGCTTGGCTCAGAGAAGGGGCAACTGAGTATGTCACTGTGTCGTCTGCCTAGGAGCAATATAACAACGTCGGCTTTGCAAAACAGAAATTGCAAAGCTCTTTAAGGGCAGAAGGAAATGGGTACAAACAAAATGAAACAGACAATATATGTATATGTATGCTAAATTAAGTCCCATGCCTTCTACGACACTTTCTAAAGAAGTGCACTGCTATGGCTTCTTCTTTTCCCGGAGCTGCTCCTGATTGGAGAAGCATCAACAATAGAAGGATGATCATCTGCAGTTTGAAGCTGTAAACTTGAAAAGAAAAGTATTCCTCCCTGCAACAGATCTAAGAGTTGAGGGTATTAACATTGAACTCCCTTTTGCAAGTGTCGTATGCTGGGTCTGTTATGACTCATTGAATGACATCTGATGAACTCAAATGCACAACTCAACACAAGGCAGGTTATGTAAAAGCAGTTTTTAATGTTAAGTTCAAGGTTCGGCACACACTCAGTTTGCTCGACAAGCAAACGAATCCACAGCAGGCAGAGGTAGAGTCAGGACACAGGCAATAGTCAATACACTCACGGACACAATGAAGGAAGGGACGAGGTGACAGGAGGGCACACACAACAAACTGGCAACGAGAGGGAGGACAGAAAGGTTATTTATACATAGACCAGGGGAAGACCAGACACAGGTAAGGCCAGTAGGGCGGGGCTGACACCGGTGGCGGGAAGTGCGGGGAGCAGAAAATCTGAAAGGCAGAGACACTGGTAAGTTTCACAATAAAACAGGAAGTGACTAAATGAAAATACACTGAGACGAAAGATGACCTTAAGGAGCTTGATGGGTGGGTTAGGGTCATGAAAAGTGATGGAAGTCGTTGAAAGAAAAGAGCAGTTCAAACTTGGTTTAAAGTTACAAACAGAAACAAATGTCTGCACATCAACTCTCAGATGTATGTCGCTTTGGAAAAATGTGTCTGCTTAATGAAATTGTAACATTGTAAACTGTATAATCAGGGGGGTCACATGAAACCTGCAGATTCATTGTCTGTGTG
The DNA here is from genome assembly GCF_022749685.1 of Semicossyphus pulcher. NCBI lineage: Eukaryota > Metazoa > Chordata > Actinopteri > Labriformes > Labridae > Semicossyphus > Semicossyphus pulcher. Next base: position 13,224,896 of record NW_027211692.1, on the reverse strand, counting down.
CTTCCAACAACCCTCTGAGGGTTTAAATTGTGGGAAAGAATGTAGTCATACTGGCGGTATGTCATAATAATCTTTAACTACAGAAGAATTAGTGTCGCTGTCCAGGTCATGATTGTTCTCACGGATTTCACTTTGAAGTAGCTGCCAAGTGTATATTCAGCTGTAAGGAACATCAAACCGTGGCTAAGTTTGTTTTTCATTCCTCTGTTTGACTCCCACAGTCTTAGCTAAAGGAGAAGCCAAAGGTTGGACCGATCCGGGGCAAGGCCTGGATTACGTTAGCCAAGTCCAATCTGCAGCGGATGACTCGCTTCACAATGGAGCGCTTGTCCTCAGTAACCCGGGAATCTCCTCCAGCCTCCCTGACATGGACTCTCACTTGAAACCACAGCCGGGAGTCCACCTGCACGCAGCAGCTCCAGAGGACAGCAGGAACTGTGAAGTACTGAGCTGTGTGGCTGATTCGAGTCATTCAGATGACATCACAGAGATTTCCAAGGACAATACCTGCGTGGGACATCTAGGTAAGAGGTTTTATCTCCTTGGACTCTCACCTTTCTTACTTAAGTGTCCCTTTAAAGAAGAGCCACATGCCAAAATAAAAGCTTCATTTGAGAATATGTAACATTATTATACATTGCACAATTCTAGTGCAAACAGCTGTGATGCTCTCCTACATGTGCTGCAGACAGTGGTGTGGAGTTAAACTGCCCTCTCTTATTGCTTTCTTCAATGTGATCTAATTAAAGTATTGGCCTATTTATCTATCAATCTGGCCCTAATCAAATATATATTCCTGTGTTAATATTATGATGCTGATTTCAAAGTAATGTGATTTTTTTCCCCTGTTTTCTTTGTGGTCCAAGGCAGTCAAAACGCATCTAATACCTCCCCAGTCTGCGATTCCTCACATCACACCAACACCCCCATACTTACCAGCCAGTGGCTAGTCTGTCTTCTGCATTCCCTCCTCTTCACTCAGGGCCTTTGTACGCCCATCCTGGCTCTGATCAACGGCCTGGTGACGCTGCTGGTCGGCCTGCAGTGTCTGCACAGCTCTGGAGCCTGTGGCCTCCTGGTTTACCTGGATCCTGGCCTTTCACTGCTGGCTGTGATCACGCTGATTGCCACAGCTATGCCACAGGTCAGGCTCTGTGTGTATAGAACATCCTATATCTGTACTGTATATACTATGTAGTAGAACTTTTAATCTAAATGCTGCTGACGCTGTTATCAGGACTAGATTAAGAAGATCTGTGTAAGAAGATGTGAAAAAGTATTAATTTATGTTGCTCATATTTAAACGGCTATATACAAACCTTTTACTGACTGCTGTCACTGTTACATTTCTCCAGGTGCACAGGTATGGACTGCTGCTGCTACAGTCCACGCCTCCTCACATTTCTGTGTCTGATCTTGGACGGAGGATTATGAGTGTCCCTGGGGTGCAGGCTGTGCATGACCTGCATGTGTGGCAGCTATCTGGATCACTAATAGTGGCCTCTGTGCATGTACACTGCCACGCTGGGTTTCCAGTACACAGGTGAGTTGGAGAAGTTTTTAATTTAAGTAACTGGGAAGTGCAACTGGACATCTTTAAACCAGTATACCATGTAGTCCACTAACAGTGCTAATTAACTAAGCTAACAGTGAAGCTTAAGGTTAGGTTATTTTTACAAAGTATTTGTTGGAAAAATTGACTGTAACTGTTTTTTAAAGTTGAAGTTTTTAATCAATGCAGCATCCTTTCACATGTGTCCAGGTGTGCTGATCTGATGTCGGGGGTCACTAAGGTGCTGCAGAGTGTGGGGGTGAGCTGCTGCACAGTTCAGCCAGAGTTTGCCTCCTGCTCTGGAACCTCTGAAGGCAACAGGGGGGACGCCTCCCCTGTCGTCCACAGAGAGGACCCCACCCTGCCTCCGCTCCTGCTGGCCTGCAGCCTCGCCTGTGGAAAGGCCTGCGCTGGGAGCATGTGCTGCTCTCCACCAGAAGGGGAGAGCAGGAGCCTGCTGGCACCACCAGCTGGGGAAACAAAGGAGGAGCCTCAGACTCTGGTCATCGAGAACACCTTCCTGTGATCGTCTGTTTTAACCAAAGAATCACACTGTAGGATGTCCATGTTCAGATGTAAAGCTAAACAGAGAGGATGCTGGGAAATCAGAGATTTAAAAGTGTAATCTCAGTCAAAACACATCCTGTACATTATAAGTAAATGCTCTGTTAGTTTTATGACTTTTACACGGTGCTGTACCAAAGATGTTTTTTGCAATATTGAGTAAAATTCAGTTGCAATTTGAAGCATTTTATTATTTCTTGTGTTGCTTTATTTGTACCTGGAACCTTTGTATTCTATGCAATGTATGTACTTTAATAAAACAAATAATAATACTACAGTTTCTATTCTTATTTTAAGATTAAATAATATGTGTTGATACCAGGCTGCAAACATAATCAGTAATTTGATCATTAAAATATTAGGAGCACCAATTTTATACAAATTGTAACACATAATACTGTACAAAAGTAGAATTTTGAGGGGCTTTCAAAATGTTCCATTATATTATATTATATTATATTATATGGACAAAAAATTAACCTGAGTTGAATTTGGGCAGTGATAGTGTTTTGTGTCTGCAGATGTGTGAGCAGAATTAAATACAGGTTTTAAACTCTGAGCACCAAAAATGTGAAGAAGTGAGAGTCAATCAGATCACACAGAGGGCTTCTTTATTCTCATGGCAGACATTTTAATAGGTCATTGCAGAAAAATACGCTTGCTTATATAACAACATAATGATGGCTCAGCATGCACAATCACTGGCACACCTAAATGGAATGCAGCCATTATCACCACTCAGTCCCCTGCCTTTCCTGCTGTCACATGCAAACAGGTATTTCTGTCTCAGGTGTGTTTTATTGCAAGCTTGAACATACAGTATCTCTTACCTGCGATGACCTGTTTGACTCCGCCTTTATATTTTTCAGACAACCAATCACAATGCTTCTGTGACGCATACTACAGCAAAAGGGGACTTATTTCACTTTTTTTGGACTTTCTTGACATATATATGCGTAAGTACATCCAGTACGTGATTGTGCTCTACGTACACGAGCTCTTTTTGATAAATGCAGACTAACGTCCATGACACCATGACTGAGAACACTTTCGTTGATATCAAGGGTATATCTCTCGCTGATGACTCTTTTCAATTGCCCGGATGAGCCTCTGTGGTCAGGGGTGCAGGCTTCAAACCTGTAGCTGCCTAGCGGCAGAGTGGTTCAATTCCACCTTTCGGGCGACAATACATGCGTGTATATCAGGTTAATCACATACAAACGCGGAACAAAAAAATATTTGGACCGTTCAATATGGTGTTGAAGTTACACACCTGATTAAAAAACAAGTCTCGATCGCTATAAATTCAGCATACTGAATCGTTGACATGTTACAACAAAAGTTAATTTTTATTTTCGTACACAAAAATCACGTGAACTCACACGGTCTACTTCCTGTCCTGTTCCCTGGTGCTTCACAATAAAAGTCCAAATTATTAAAAGAAAAAGTGTTGCTTTTTTTTCTTTCATAATTGTCTATATGAAGGACTTTTAAAAGAAGTACCTTATTTAACTTCTGTTTTAGTGTTTCAAAAAACTTCTAACGGTACCATATTGTGTTTGCAGAAATAAGATTCAATCTACAAGACATATGAGCATGTGACATTTTATAGGCTACATTAAAAGTTAAACCACCAAACATTATGTGAAGCTGTCAAAATCAGCTACCCATAGCTCAACTACAACCTTTGAAAGCCTGCTCTCATAATGTTTCTCACAAACATTCATGTAATATTAACATAATAATCTGGAAAAGGACCGATCAGTATTATAATAATAAGAGTCCTTAGCATAGTATATTTAGCTATTTATACTTCTGCAATTTTACTATAGTATTAAGGTTAGAAAAGCCTTAATTATGCGAATAAACCAGAAAAGTTAAATGTAAACACAAGTAGATTTTTTTTACATTGACAGAACTTCCGGTTTGCCCGGAAAAAAACAAGGATTGACAGCCACTGAAAGCCAATCATAGGTTGTACATTTCCTTTCCGCCAACCATATTTCTCGTTCGTGTAGGCGGGCCGATTAAAGCGGAAACCAGCCTGTGTAGCAGAGGATGCATGATGTCCTTGCCTGCTTGATTTTGGGAATAACGTGGATTAACAACTGATACTGTATTTGGTGGAGGATACTGTTTCTTTTCATAACGGGTATGGCAGACTTCGTACTTATTCTCAACGGTATATTCAACTCGTAGATATATATACTCGTAGACATATAATGGTGTTGTTGGCCTGTGTCAGCTAGCATCCTGCTAACTAGTAACGTCATGAAAGTTACTCACTTGTACACGATTGACGATGACTATAATGAATAGGCGTTTGTAATGTTTCACTGTCTGAATTGATCTGTTTCATTACAGTAAAAGTCTTTAGTACAGGAATTAATCTGTACCAGTACCACCCTAACGATTGTAACATTTATGATAACAACCTGTCAAATAATTACTGAAAGTTCATCTAGACCTACTTATGGTTTTGGGGTATTTTTTAAAACATTATTTGTCTGTTAAAGAAAAGTGTGAGAGCTCTTTTTCTTTAAAAATATATAAAGGTTTGAAGATGTTTAGTTTTATTGTCCATGTCACTGTTGTTGTTTATTTCGACCTGACATTCTCCTTCTGTCTTCCAGATTTGAATTTTTAAAGACAGCCCGCTATGCCTCTTTATAAATACCCCCCTAAAATCTGGGAAGCCCTGAAACTGAAGCAGGGCATCTACGCTCGTCTCCCTCAACACTACCTCAAGTCCCTCGAGCAAAAAGAACCCAGCCCTGTCCATTGGAGGTCTCTGGGAGTCCAGTATCGAGCCAACCCAAAGACAGGGCAAAAGGAACGGGTGCAGGATGTCCCGATCCCTGTCTTCCATCCCCCACCCTCCCAGGATGGTCTCTGGGCGGGAGAGGGCTGGATATCAGGCTTCAGATACGCCAACAATGACAAAGTGGGTCTATAGAAAGACAATTTTCTTCTAAAGTTAAACTATGTTGTGTTGACACTGCATGATTTGACCATGACCAATTTTTAAGGACATTTTGAGACATCAAAATTCGTGTTTATCAATCTTATTTTTTTAGTTGATTTCTGAATTGTCTCTTTCCGTAGCTGTCAACTCGCCTGAAGAAGACCTGGAAACCACAGCTGCTTAAGAGAGAGTTGTACAGCGAGATCCTCAATGAAAAGTTCAGCATCACCGTCACAGCGCGCACTCTGGACCTCATCGACGCCGCCTACGGATTTGACTTTTATATTCTAAAAGTAAGGGAACCTGTGTGTCAAAATAACATTTCCCATAGAGCTTTATATCTGACTGTTATTAAACTGCCTCTCCTACCTCCTATCAGACATCAAAGGAAGACCTGAACTCCAAGCTGGGGATGGACCTGAAGAGGGCCATGCTGCTTTGCCTGGCACGCAAAAACACGGCGCTTTACCCTGACGACCCTGCGAAGAGAGAGAAGGTTTACAACAAATACAAGGTAAGTGGGATGTGTTCAAGGAGTGGTCCTAAAATGTGTCAGGAAAGCAGTGATTTCTAGCACAACTATGCTTCATATGTACTTGAAATTGTAAAAGAATTGGGTCTTTCTTTTTCTGTCTGAGCAGCAGTTTGAGATCCCAGAGGAAGAGGCAGAGTGGTTGGGTCTGAGTCTGGTGGAGGCCGCAGAGAAACAAAGACAACTGGAACACAAGGTAAGAAAGGCATTAAGCATGGCCGCCTGAAGCTAACCTCATTCAGCACTCAATGTATAAGAAAAAGAAACGCAGAATGCAAAACTCTTACATTTTCTATCAGAGACGTGTATTTTTTTACATTGGTATCCTTCCCTAACCAAATCCCAGATCTCTGAAAGATATGAGTTTTTAATGATACCACTTTGATCAGTCTGTTCTGTGGGTGCTGACCTTGTTTTGTTCTTGTCCGTCAGGAGCCTGAGCCTTTGTTTAAGGCCTGTGTGGACGAGTTGGTGGAAGAGCTGCACGTCCAGAAACTGTCAGAGCCGCACCTCATAGAGAAGAAGTGAAGACCCATTTTGTCTGAGCTGGACCTGAGGCGGCTTCTCGGATTGAATTATTAAGTAGGTTGGACTGTCAAGCTTCTCCAGAGGGTGCTGGGAATCACACTTTAAGTACTGATTGGACACCTGGGAGAACTTTCTGCACTCATATTTCCATCTGGGAGTGGCACAAATGAAGAATTCATGTTGGAGAAATTCTTATTTATTTCCCCCGGCATTTAACATCCATACATGAGATGTTTTAGGAATTAAAGAAGAAGCGTCCATCAGTGTAAATACTCCCTGACAAGCTGTGATATCAGGCCCCTGTACAGGATATCTACAAAATAAAATAAAAAATTTCTTAAACTTTGTTTCTGTTCATCACTTCAGTAATGATGTGATTCACTGATTCACTGCATGGTTTTTGTTCACATTTTGCTTAAATTCTTTCTTGTTTTTCGTTGTATTCGAAGGTAAGTACTACAAAGTCTGCCTGCCTGCTACTCTTAAGCTTACTCAAAAACACATTTTAATCCATGTGAAAATGATAATTTCTTGTTTGGGCATTGTAACTTCCTCGAGTCTGTTTCCACATTTGATGCTAAGTTAAGCTCATTTTATCTAATTTCTAACAGACCAAAACTTTATATTAATTCCCTTCACTTATCAGGACAAAACACATTAATCAACACTTCTTTATTTGTACCAAGACACTGAAAAGACAATGAAACAACATGCTCAAAATATGACACACATGACAGCAACAGGAAGCAGCAGAACATTTATGGATAATATCCACTATGCTGTATGTGAAGCTGTGTAAAGCTATATGAATCAGTAGAACATAAACGAGCAAGACTGTTTTTCCTTTAACTGTGCAGTCAGCAATGACACACACGAATAGTATTAATGTCAATAATATGTCAATAGATATACTGAAAGATAAAATCATGAAGTGACCATGCAGCACAAAGTTAAAGGACGCCACTGTGAAAATTCAAACCACACTAATGATAAAAGACTAGTGAATACACATCTACATATCCCATCCTGGCTATTTAGACAAGCTGGCAACAGGCATACATACAGTATAATATACACTACCAGTCAAGTGAATGGGAAAGTGTGTCCAAACTTTTGACTGGTAGTGTACATTAGATAATTAGACATATTTGTGAAGGTGTTATAAGTGAAAATTTTTCTCATTTTAACTGGTAGGGATGATGACAAAGGAAAATAGTACATTTACCTAAGACTACTGAAAGTACTCATTTGATGAGTATTTCCTTTTAATGCATCCATGTATTTCACCTAAACTTAAGAGAAAGTGTTTTACTTCTCACGTCACTTTATCTAAAAACTGAAGTTATTAGTTGATAATGACAATATTGAACACATGAATAACAAACTCTTAAAAAAACTAAACTACAATGCAAAGTTAAAGATCAGACCAGCCAAAAGAATATAAAATTATTAAAATAAACCTCCCTCTTAACCTGATACAATGACCTTTAAATTCTTCATTGTCATTATCGTAATAAATAAATTAATTGTCTGTACGATTAATACTTACACTTTTGTAACGTTAAATACTTACTACGTCTGTACCTCAACAAAGATTTTGAATGCAAAACTGCTACATGTACATTGATTCTCAGCAAGCGAGACAAAAAGCGTATTTCCTAAGACTGAATTTGTAAACCAAGGACATGTTATATCTGTGTTTTCCCAACAGAGGGAGCTAAACTGCTTTGAATGAAGAAAGTTGTCTCTCTTCATTCAAAAAAAGAAAACTTCAAGGTTCAACTGTTTCTCTGTTTGGCTCAAAAGTTATTTAAAATCATGAATTATTTCAAATTAATGACAACATTTAGTCTCTTCTCCATAACAGAAAGAGCATTTCTAATTCTTAATTACCATGGCAAATGTTTTAGCACATTTAGAAATATAACCAAACACAATATCTATAATTTAAACAAATACTGGTTGTATACGTCTTTGTGATCACAATAGATCCCTTCTCAGTTGAATAGTTTTACTTTGCAAAATATGTTAAAATACAGTCTTTGTGTAATTCATCACATGCAGGAGAGTTAATTTAATTGTCAAAATCTTTGAGCTCACATTCCTTTAATTGCATCAGTACTAAGTCTCCTGTCATTGAATTAAACAAATTCATTTTGAGGTGTAGCCGAACAGACAAAAGCGACACTGTAACGTTCCTTTATTGCCGTATTATACTACCACATAAAGTAGGCCTAGGTTTTGTTTCTACAGTAGGTTTTCTTGCATTGAGAGGCTGCATGTTTTGTAAACCAGTGCATTTTAAGTTCTCGTCTGTTTAACGTATTGTACTGTGTTGAGTAAAACTTGCAAATTTCCTCCAAATCTAAACGCCCTTCTTCTTTATGTAGTCAGATGTGAAACCTTAGACTCAGCATCTGAGTTTCACTTTGAAACACTATCTTTCAGTTTTCAACAAAAAAATTGTGACTGTTTGGAAATCCTGCTTTTACACAATGTCAATGAATGTGTCATTTTGCTGGCTATGACCTTGGTTCATTTAACCCCCAAACATTATGCAAGTACTGTGTTTTCTCAGCATTTCATCGTTGGAGATAACAGTTAGTACCGCCAACAAAACAAACAGTGTCGTAATAAACCACACATCGACCCATGAACACAGCAGTAATACAGCAAAGGTCCTTATAAGGTGTTTGGGTTCACATGAGGGAAAAAGAGACAAGGGGATTTATGAAAACAAAAAAACAGCCGTTTGTCGCCTGGTTTCACTTTCGACACCCTGACCTGATCTGTGTTAGTTGTGTGTTGCGGTGTTGCTCTGTGGTAGCAGTGCGCTATTATGGTAAGATGGGGAGTCCCATGGGTGTTGTAACCTAGCAACAGAGGAGAAAAAAATATTAAAGGCACCTGTAAACATAAAGGTTCACTCCTTATATAGACACAACCCCAGGGTGGAATTACCCTTTTATATAGTGCTCACAATCAGAAATCATTCATATAAACAAATGCAATTCTTGAAAATGACCAAGAGCCAAATATGGACAAACTTTAAGGGAACACCTGGCTGGTTCCTCTTCACATCTCCCTGACGCTTAACCAGAAGCTAGTGATGTTTGGCCTCAATTTAAAATCAGACCATGAAGGACAATCAAGATCTAAATGTTTGCTATGGTTAATACCATTTTCCAGTTTATCCTTGGCCAAGCATTTATTTTTTATTTATTGGCATAATGTTAAGTGTAAAGTATATCCGACTGGTACCATGGACGCCCTATCTTGAAAGTAAAGTATCGACTTCGGAGGTCTGTGTCGGTCATTCACTTTCAGAAAGACTGAAATATCTCAACAACTATTGGAAATGGTTCATATTTAACGCTGAAAATTCACCTACAGCCATGTATGGTACCCAAATGACGAATCCTAATGGCTTTGGTGATGTTCTGACTTTGCTTTAGTGACACCACGAGGCTGGCATTTGTGGTTTTAAGTGAAATGTTGCAGCAACTTTTGGATGGATTGCACAGAAATGTGACAGACCCATTTCTTCCCATTCCTGGCAATACCTTTGTTTAGTGCTAATTAGCATATGTTAGCATGCTATTATGCTTAACTGAGTGTTTAAACATGGTAAACGTTATACCTACTCAACATCAGCATGTAAGAATGAAATAACGTGTTACTTGTTTGTGGTCAATAATGATAAAACAGAAGCTCTTTCAATGTAAATACTCCAAGTTCAGCTGTGAAATGAGGCCCCTATGCAGGAACTGAAAGATTTATTTTTGTCTTACAGGCATACATTGTTTCTGCTAACATACTCTCCAATAATCATCAAATGAATTCACTTACATAATTACTGCTTAACTGCATTATTTCAGATGAAAGACCTCAATATTTGTAACTGGTAACAAGTTCCAGCAATATATTTGTGAAATACTCACTTTTTTGCTTAGAAAATAACTATAACTCTCCTGTCTGTATTGTATGTCAGGCTGGAGCTGAAAGCTAGTTAGCCTAGCCAAACGGGCTAGCCTGTGGTAGCAAAATCTACTGACCATCATTTACCTCTTAAGCGCATGTATTAACAGATTTTACGTCATTTTTTAAATCAATACAAAAATGAAAGTGTGAACAGCGCAGCTTGTTTGTTTTTAGAAACATTTTGTGTCATATATATCAAAAACTTCATTTTTAGCATGGTCACAGGCTGATGTTAGCATTAAGCTGATTAGCCAGCTTCACACAGCTAGCATAGACTACATTAAAGTTTAAAATTTGAGATTTGAGTTGTTTTTCTGCAGACAGCTTGATAACTGTTGCAGTGTTTTCCTGTTGCATTAATTTTGGGAGATATAATGTGTTTGTGAGGATATTTATTACATTTCTTGCCAGTTTTTCCTGTCTTCCAACAGTAGCATTTGTAAGAGGCGTTTAAGTACTTTGATTTTTCAAGCATTTAATGTACTCGACAGACCCAAAAAAATCATTCTTATCTGGGGTTTTTTCTTTTTTCTTTTTTTATCCAACTAATGTTTTTTAATTCAAATATTATCCAAGCTCTACTGGGGCCAGTCTATATTTGACCTTAATGTGTGCGTTTTACCATTGTGCCTGAAAGGATGCCGTCATCACCTGACTGAGTGGGTGGGACTCCCGTGAAAGCCCCTTTGTTAATGGAGAATATCTGTGACTTCTATCTGAGTACTAGTGAAAGGTAAACCTCCATTTCCTGAGAGCAAAAGCAGATTTGAAATTAGTCACGCTTTCTGATGAGATTTTTCCATAACATCATAATTATTACTATATTTGATTATTTCCACCACACATGATTACTCATCCTCTGCTCAGTTATTCCCCAGAGCCCCCACAAACCAACAGACGCCTCTGCAAATCACAAACCTGAAAGTTGAAGTTCGGTCTGAAACTTGTATTACATAAAGAAGATAAATATAAATACACTGATATGATAACAGAGAAAGTAGAATTGTGTCCGTTTTACCCAATGACTGTATCTATATATATATATTTTTTTTTTTAATACAGTTTTTGGTTTTACCTTATAAGATTGCATTTAGCATACAATAAATAATAGTTTTGTCAATCTGTCTAATCCTCCAGTTTAAGACTAAGTGAATTAAATGAGATACAGCCACCGAAGTAGGTTATTTAAGTGACATGTCCTGTGCCTGTGTCCTTTTGAACTACTCTTATAGCGACAGTCTTGTGAGATTTACCCTTTAATTAAAGGACATATGGGTCAAGTTCAGAGTTATCTTTGATCACAATTATCAATCTCATGGAAAACCCAAAGCAGCTGTAAAGCTTGTAAACGCTGCTTTACTGCAGGTCATAAATTAAGCTTCAAAGGCAAAGTTGAGCATTTTTATAACTGCACTTTCTAGGTGAGAAAATCGATACCACGCTCATACCTGGGTCTTTCCAAAGGTAATAAAATCCACCTCAAAAGCTAACTGATTAACACATTTATGTTTTTGTTTGATCCGTACAAACATAAATTAAACACAGTGAGGCTTTACAGACAGAGCTACTTAGTTTTTTACCTTTTAATTTTAGTTTGCTTTGGCATTTTGTTAGGAGGGATCTCTTTCGTCCCGTAAATGTTCATTTGTTTAGCAAATTTCTGCCTTGTATTTTAACGCTTCCTACCTGTTCCCCATTTTTCCGTTCGTCGTGTTAAGCTAAGCAAATCAGCTGCTGACTCCAGTTTCATAATTACAGTACAAAGATGAGGGTGGTATCAATCTTCACATTTAACACGCAGTAACAAAGTAAATAAGGGCATTTTTAAAACAAGAAACGATTCCTTTAAAATGTTGTCAACACTGCCCCTGTTTGAATATTGGAGCACCTTAAGCTGAGCGGATGACCATTTGTTAGACAAGAGCGTGAGGACATGTCCAGACCATAGACTGTAGTCATTGGTCCAGACATGTATGAGCAGTGGTACCATTTCACAGGAAGTTATGTGTATCTCTCTGTGTTTGTACTGTAGACAAAAGGCCTTGGAAAGGAGCCCAGTGTGGAGTTTCCCAGTTGCTGTTCAGCTCAAGTCAACGGTGACGGGCAGCGCCAGAAAAGGTAACACCTGCTGTAACTTATACACCCTCAGCAGCTTCACATGAGGTAACATGGCTCAAACATAGATGACTGGAAAGATGTAGTCATTGCTTGTTTACTGTTTAAGTGAAAACTGGTTTGTGGGTGTGAGAGTGAACAAAGTGTAGTGACGCTCTCGAGAGATAAACAATGACACCACTTAGACAAACAAAGATAATCAACTTTATTTGTCAGAAATGCCACTAACTTGTTTTCTGTTTAAAATAATTTGTGATCATTGTATATCTGAGGTTTTTGGACTGTTGGTCAGACGTCCCCTTGAACTCTGACCTTTGAGGGACGCTTCCCCACTGTTTTCTGATTATCTATATACCAAAATTAATAATTAAGAATAAAATCCTTTAGAAATAAATATCTTTGCATCCCTTAAAAAACTACTATATTAGAAATAGAACAGAAAGCAACTGGTGTATCTGTTTGTGATGACCTTGCTTATTAGCAGGCAATTTGATTCATGGTGGAATCAGCCTCCATCATTTAAAACTACTAGAGAGAAGACTGAATAGCTAATACTAAAATAAGTGCAGACCATGAAACATTTAGTTTGATTTAATGGAAATCAAAAGTATTAATTCATTAACTTTAAGGAAATATTTCACATGTATCCCTAAAAACTGACCTTTCAAAATAATGGTTGACTATAAATGTAATATTCCCCAGTCTGTCTCAATCTATGAAAGTTTCTTAAGTGGTGTTGCAAGTTTCCCATCATGTCAGCATGTGGTCATAGAAAAGACTCGGCAGAAACCACAAAAACTGAAAGGAGAAATAGAGAATTTTTCAGCCTGGATTACTGGATAGGATGTGACAGCCAAGACAATTGAGAATAAAAAGCCCTTGTTTTTTGAGGACGTGAAGACGCCGTGACTAAACTACAGAGTGTCGACCAACAAAGGGAACCTTCATCTGATGATTTATCTCCAATTTCTAAGACAAACAAGTCCCTCAGGACCTGTTTGTCCTGTGGACATGGCTGACATTTAACTCTGATGTGAAAAGCATAAACCCATCTTGTTGTTTACAGGGTTCAGTGTTCGTGTAAGTGAGCAAGCAGGTCAGGAATGTGTGTAGGCCGACAACCGAAGGAAGGTCACATTCCTCCCTTTCTGTCGTCACTCTGCGATCCTTCGATTCATCACGAATCATCAAAAAAACACAGTCAGTTTCAGGGGAAGTAAAGACGAGCCAAAAATAACATACTGACATTTTTATTTTTTCTTCTCTCACATGTTGACACTACAGAGCTGCGGCGAGGGTGGACTTGAACTTGTGACAGGCTGAACATGTGAATGCCTAGCACAGGGTGAAACTGCAGAACAAAAGGAACTGACAGACAGAGCTGTAATTACGAGCAGGACTGGTTTCTATTGCGTTTAAGTGGATTAAATATTAAACAAGCCAGCCGGGGGGACAGCCACATCCAAAGAATGAAAACAAACAAGAGCAATGTGAAGAACAAATGTGAATCTACTGTCATTAAGCCTTTCTGTGTTTTAACACCCTTCCACAGCACGGACAACTTCTAGTAGGAACTGAGTGTTTCCTCTAAATTATGTTGAAGCAAACAACAGACCTTACATAAACATTACATGACAAGTATTTCAGTCTTACCTTATTAATGATTTACTAAAATAGCAAAAGCAATTTATGGCAGGGTGTCGATTGAGCCTGGTGAAATATGTCCATTGTTTTTTCTTTGAAGCTCCACACTGACTCTGAAAATCACCGTCTTCTGACCTTTAGCTTGAAGGCTAATGCTAGCAGCATTTTAGGGATACATTTTTACAAACCTGCTCCTCGTGGCTACAGCCTTGACCAGCAAGGCTTTAAGGTTTGGGGTTTGTGAGAAGGAACAGTGCAGAGTTGTGAAACCAAATGCGTCTACAAACACATTACACAGTAGATGCAAACACACACAACCAGCCTTTTAGCTTCACCTGGGACATTAACTCGTTTGGCTCTACATCCAGGAGGATAATGGTAAAAAGTTCAACATTTGGGGGAACAGACTAATAAGCTTTCTGCTGAGAGTTCGATGAGAGGATTGATATCAATCCAAAATCTGTACAATAAATATGAAGCTAATGCTAGCAGCTGGTTAACTTAGCTTAGCACACATACTAGAAATAAGGGGAAACTACTATTCTGGTTAGACTAGCATTTTCTTGGCCCGAAACCGCAACTTCCTGGAGCTCAAAAGTGACATAAAAACATGTCACAAAAAAGCTGGTAGGATCATTGTGTAACCATTGAGCGCGGGCAGGCTAGCAGCCTGCTTCCAGTCTTTGTGCTAAGCCAAGCCTCACATTTAGCATACAGACAAGAGAGGGATCACTCCTCTCATCTGGACGTGGACAGAAAGGGTGTATAAGTGCTACATGATCTCGTCTTCTGTCTTCACCTGAACCATGTTGGAGAGGGCGTCCTGTGCCTCTGACTGCGGAGTCTGGCTTTCATTCACCAGCATGTTGAACTGCCAGTCGCTGTAATGGGAAAAGTCCTGACCGTATGAGTTCTGGTTAAAGTTCACATCCATGGTGGCGAACATGGAGTTGACATCAGGCTCAAAGCTAGGGATAAGCGATGAGGTGAGGTGAGGGTTGGAAAGGATATCCCTTAACGCAGGATTTTCTAGCAACTCGTTAAGAATGGCTTCATGGTTGACATTGTCCGAGTCCTGAGGCTCGCCGTAAACCATGTCCCCTAAAGGGGCAGCTCCAGGCTGGGCAGCACCGAGCCTCTCGTCTGGAGACATCATGGTTTGAGGCTGCGGGAAGTGGAAGGGCTCTGCTGCAGGTACACTCTCTGCTGCAGGAGAAAGAACAGATTGTGTTACTGAAATAATAAATAGAAATATGATGAAAGGTCAGTTATTGAGAACATCACGTATATCCCTTAAATCCCCCCTTCATCTCTGTACAGTTTAATTCATCGCTTGTAACCTGGAAGAATTGAGCTGCTACTTCAGACATTATTGCATTGAACCTTTATAATTGTATTCTACTTCAGTATATATAATTATACTTACTTGTTGTTTTGTATGTACAGTGGCTTGCATAAGTATTCATACCCCTTGAACTTTTCCACATTTTGTCACGTTACGACCACAAACATAAATATATATTATTGGAATTTTATGTGAAAGACCAACACAAAGTGGCACACAATTGTGAAGTAGAAAGAAAATTATACATGATTTAAAATTTTTTTTTACAAATAAAAAACTGAAAAGTGCGGTGTGCAAAAGTATTCAGCCCCCCTGAGTCAATACTTTGTGGAACCGCCTTTTGCTGCGATTACAGCCGTAAGTCTTTTGGGGTATGTCTCTACCAGCTTTGCACATCTAGGGACTGAAATGTTTGCCCATTCTTCTTTGCAAAACAGCTCAAGCTCAGTCAGATTAGATGGAGAGCGTTTGTGAACGGCAGTTTTCAGATCTTGCCACAGATTCTCGATTGGATATAGGTCTGGACTTTGACTGGGCCAGTCTAACACATGAATATGTTTTGTTTGAAACCATTCTATTGTAGCCCTGGCTTTATGTTTAGGGTTGTTGTCTTGCTGGAAGGTGAACCTCCGCCCCAGTCTCAAGTCTTTTGCAGACTCCAACAGGTTTCCTTCCAAGATTGCCCTGTATTTGGCTCCATCCATCTTCCCATCAACTTTGACCATCTTCCCTGTCCCTGCTGAAGAGAAGCACCCCCAGAGCATGATGCTGCCACCACCATGTTTAACAGTGGGGATGGTGTGTTCAGAGTGATACACATAGCGTTTTGCATTTAGGCCAAAAAGTTCAATTTTGGTCTCATCTGACCAGAGCACCTTCTTCCACATGTTTGCTGTGTCCCCCACATGGCTTCTGGTAAACTGCAAATGGGACTTCTTATGGTTTTTTTTTTTAACAATGGCTTTCTTCTTGCTACTCTTCCATAAAGGCCAGATTTGCGCAGTGCACGACTAATAGTTGTCCTGTGGACAGATTCCCCCACCTGAGCTGTGGATCTCTGCAGTTCGTCCAGAGTCACCATGGGCCTCTTGGCTGCATCCCTGATCAGTGCTCTCCTTGTTCGGGCTGTAAGCTTAGGTGGACGGCCGTGTCTTGGTAGGTTCGCAGTTGTGCCATACTCTTTTCATTTCCGGATGATGGATTGAACAGTGCTCCGTGAGATGTTCAAAGCTTGGGAAATCTTTTTATAGCCTAACCCTGCTTTAAACTTCTCCACAACTTCATGTCTGGTGTGTTCTTTGGACTTCATGATGCTGTTTGCTCCCCAATATTCTCTTAACAAACCTCTGAGGCCGTCACAGAACAGCTGTATTTGTACTGAGATTAGATTACACACAGGTGGACTCTATTTAGTCATTAGGTCAACATTCGATCATTCAGCAATCATCAGGCAACTTCTGAAGGCAATTGGTTGCACTCAGAGAAAAGGGGGCTGAATACTTTTGCACACAGCACTTTTCAGTTTTTTATTTGTAAAAAATTTTTTTTTAAATTATTTATAATTTTCTTTCTTCTTCACAATTGTGTGCCACTTTGTGTTGGTCTTTCACATGAAATTCCAATAATATATGTTTGTGGTCAAAACGTGACAAAATGTTGAAAAGTTCAAGGGGTATGAATACTTATACAAGCCACTGTATGTAAATATGTATGTATAAAGAATACTTATATTTATTTCACTATAAATATAAATCATCTTTGGCACATATCCCTTGACATGATTGAAGTCCTGTTTCATTTTATTATAATAAGCCCATCGCACACATGATCATGTCACATTAACTGCAACACTCTACTTCCTTCATTAATCTGTACGTGTCAGCTTCTCAAATGTCATGTTATCTTCCGGACACTACAGATCTTTGTCGACTCACCCTCATGTGACGGTTTATCATATGATGATAAGTAATCAGAGGAATGTAAAATTAATGTAAATAATCCTGTGTGACTTTTCACGCTTACACGGAGACACGATAATAATCTACCCTTTCATCAACTTTTTCCCCCCTTAAAATCATGCTGTAAAGAAGTGTCATGAAAAGCAGTTTGTTTCCATATTCAACTCATCTCAGTGCGGTTTCTAACAACACTTTGTCAAATTCCATATTTAAAATGACATTTTCACAGCAGACGTTTTGACATTCTGTAGCAGGAAAGCTTTTACTAACAACATTAACAATGACTGTTTCATGTAGCTTTCCTGATAAACTAGCATGAATAGCCATTTTCCCTCAGTAGGGACGTTTTTATAACAAAGTTAATGATGGCTGATAAGATGCTTCTGTTTCAGGGTCCTGGTACTATAAACAACACACTGTCAGGACCCTTGAAGCGCTGAAGATGTTGAGTGTATTTTAGCTCTGAATTGCCTGACTCATTTCAGAATCAGGATGGATATCTCTAAATCTCGCTGCTGTTTGACGTGCGGGTCATGACATCTGATTAATTGCCTGACTGATCTGGGTGTCGAACATTGGGAGGGGTTTTTGTTGGCTGTCTTGCAGTTTGAGGCATTCTAACATTTAATTTACCCGCTTGGCTGTTGTCTAGAAGAAGTGAAAGAAGTGAAAGGACAAACACTGTTTTATTCTCACCTGTCGCACACGGTTTGAAGCTGATGTCTGACTTTATCTTTCTCTTCCGCTTCACCTCATACGGATCTGAAACACAAACAGAAATACTTCACTTGACTGCCTTAAGATTAAATGCTCCACGGCAAGTATATTTCAGCCATTCAAGAGGATGCTGGCAATATAAAACCTGCATACTGGACAGACCTGTTTGCACAGTCCTGACTCACCTGGGTTGTGTGGCAGGTACATGAAGGTAACAGGCTCGCTCTCCATCTGGTCTGAGAGGCGACGCAGACTAACGTTGACTTCGACCTCCTCTGTGATGTCCTGGTCCTGGTAGGGTGGAGTCTTAAACACGATGGCGATCTGCCGGTGCACGTCTGTCTGTGCAAACTCCCCGCTCGCCTTCCACGACCCCCGCCTGAAGATGATCTCGATGTCGTCTGTGGATCAGCGGCAACAAGTAGAGCCATGTTTATCAGGAGGGAGAGTCACACCATCATCATACTGTAAATGTCAGTCTGATATTTCAGACAGAGCAGAGGATGTTGTGAAAAGTGATCTAACCTTTCTGCACTTTGTCACACAACATGTAGATCTCCGTCTTGCCGGTGCAGGAGCCTCTGTACAGGTTCAGATGGGTGATTTTCAGCTGCGATGTAGTTGTTGCCTCTGTGAAAGAAAAACATGCAACTATCAGAAATCCTTCTTTTGTTGTGTGGTCTGTACTGTGGTTTAACTCGTACACGTGAGCTTACTCTTGTCATAAATGGGGTTTGATATCACTGGGCTGAGGCCGTTTTTTCTGCCGTCCTCCCACTCGAGCTCACACTGAAAGCACAGACGCACAGCGTTCATGTCTATGTCTTCAATGCCCTTTGAGTGACCGGCTGAGGGAGGAAAAGACACAAAATTAAATCATGAAGAAAACACGATATCATCCTTTAAATGTTATGTATAGAAAGATGACCATCTTAGGGTGTATCTTACTTTGAAAGGGGTCGATATTTTGGTTTCTTCTCTTCTCAAGTGAAGCGTCGAGCTCTTTCCTTCTCACACACTGTATACCCAGGTTAGCAAAACTGCAACAGCAGAAAGCAAGAAAAAAAAAAAAAAGGTCAGTCAATTTTTCATGCTGAATAAATAAGAGAATAGTAGGTTGAAAAAAAGAAGCAAAAAAGGTCATGTCTAAGGAGTAGAAATGGGCGTGCACCTGTGACGTCGGCTGCTGTGAGGATTGACCGTGACCACGCAGATTCCTGAACCGTTGGGGCAGTCTTTACCCACAAGGCAGTGTGGGTGAGGCCGGTGTGGGGGGTCTTTGGTCACCAGGGAAGCGGTGACTTTGACCCACTTTAAGTGGTCAATTGAACCCTGAATCTGTAAGACAGAACAGGAGAAGAAGATGAATGGGGGAAGCAGGGAAAGAACTGAAAATGGCAGTTAACAGTAAACACATCATCCCACACACAGGATGTGAGCCAAAACAAACATGTTGTAATCAAACACACAGAAATGAGATGGGATGCCTCCCTCAGATATGATTAAAAACAGAGCCTTGGGTAGCAGCTTGATGAGTAAGGATGAAACATGGAGTAGAAGAAGATACTAAATATTAAAGAGCCATATAAATGTAAATATACTGCAAGGGTTGTTCTTAGGTAATTACATTTCATCGAGATCTTTCACCTAAAATCACCACAAGCTTGAAGCTTTGTCTTAATTGTGCGATGGTGTTTGTGCAGGGTGAGTCGGAGAGTGTGAGTGTGTGTGTGTAGGAGTGTTTGTTAGTATGCAGAGAGGGGATACACCGCCTGTCTTTGACCACACTGGAGCTTGGATTTGTGGGGACTTTCTTATTGACTACCCACATCCTTACAGCTCCACCCCCACGCATCGGTCGACACAGGGGGTTCAAGAGTATACACCAACACAAATCATCTGTGGTTAAAACCTTCTCTAACTGTCTCCTAGAGCCAGTAAACCCCCTTTAAAACTGTGATGTGTCTACCTCTATCGCAGGCTGGGTCTTGTTGGTTTCAGTGCTGGACGTCCCCAGGATGCTGCCGGCCGAGCGCCCCTCACACTCATATCGAAACCTCATGCCTCTCTCCTTCGGCTCCTCCACAACCACCAGTTTGGGCTTGTCCAGAAGCTGCTCCAGCATCTCAGTGTCGTCTCCGCGGCGCTGTGAGGACATGCTCTTAGAGCCCTGCAAACACGATGGCACACGACCCCGCCGGGAGGAACTGGAGGCGGATCCCCGGGAAGAGTGAGGCATCACTCTGGAGGTGCACGACTGCTGCAGGGGCTGGGGGAAGGAGCAGGGGGGCTGTAGAGAAAAAAACAATAACACAAACAACAACATTATCATACCTTTATATCACCGGGCTTGTGGTTGTAAACCTCTTTTGCAGACAAAACAATTAATAAGACAACAGAAATAGACTCAATAAAGGATGGCCACAGAGCTCTACATTTTGCCACAAATGTCAGATTTATCAATTAATTTCACTGTTGCAAATGAAGGAGCAGAAAACTAAATGACTCTCTTTCTCATCTCTGTCCTTATATTAGAGACAGACAGCAGATATACGTCTTGTGATCTGAGATAATTATGCCAAGCCGCCACCACTGACAAACCAAACTCTGTTTCTCATCAAGGTTTTTAACATGCAACTTTAAAGAAAGACATTTGTAAAGCCAAATATCTATCTCACTGTAACAGGCAGCAAATTGTGATGTTTTTCAAGGAGCTAGAACAAGTCCCACAATGTCCAAAGACAACTATCTATCTGACAGCTTTAGCTAGTAGTTTCTTATCAGATTAAGAATGTATGGACAGATCAGACATCTGTGAGTTTTTAGCAACTCCGAAGAGAATTTAACTTCTGAACTTCCCTTTGAGCCTTTAATAGATCACAAAAACACTGACTACTACTTTTATACCCCCGTTATTTTACACAGCTCTGGAAAAAATTAAGAGACAAGGCCGAATGTTCCTTAAATCAGCATCTCTCTCTCTTCAGGTCATGTCCAGCCCAAATCAGGTCTGTACCCCATTGAAAACCTCCTGAACGCGATAAAGAGGAATTATGTAACATATACTCATCTGTCAATCACGGGGGACATTTCTCTAAACAATCAGACCTTTTAGCACATGACAATACTGAACTTTGAATGTATGACTTTGACTTGAAAAATAGTATTTCTTACATTCTTTTACTGGTACTTTTACTTAAGTAAAACCCTGACTGCCCCTTTAAGACTACAATTCTTCCCCTGTAGTGTTAGAAAACAACATCAAGTGGAAACAAACATACACGGCATAAAACAGAGAACCAGATGCCTGTCGTCGACTACAACAGATGATGATGGAGGTGAATCATTCTGCATCACAGCGGCAGTGAGAACTGAGTCACTGCGTGTTTTTCCTTCATACATGTGCTTTCTATCAGTGCGCAGAGTTAATCATGTGCTCCTTTGACTCCTCCTCTTGCATTTTGATGTCTTATTTCTTTGTTACACCACAGACCATCCAGACTTTCTGTTGCCGTTGAACGCCTCTCTTTTGTTTTTCACTTTCGCCCAGTTAGGCCTCTCATCAGCTTCAATGCGATGCGTAAGAAATTAAAAGTATCAAAAACATGTGAAACTTCATTAAAAACACACCTAAGCTTTAGTCTATTTGAATTTAAGGACAAAGTAAAAAGCAAACCTGCAGGGAACAAAGAAGCAAAGATCCTCCTCGTCGCTTGGGAAGCCGTTAATCAGGCTGTGAGCTCATTAAAGCCTTGCTGCCGGGTGATGCCTCTGCATGAGATCACCTTTCATAATATGCAGTCTAGCCACAGACGTCTGCTGTCAAAGAGCTTGTGTGTATGCGTCTGCAAGCATATTAGCCTGGGCTAAACAAAAGCCTAGCAGAGAACCGGAAACAGGAAGTCAGCCAAAACTGACGTGGATCGACCAATAGGAGACGAAGTGCAGGACGAAGAATGTGACCTTTCACCCCCCGGGTGGGTTTGGCTAGTAAACAGAAAGGCAGGGAAACTGAAAGTAGGAGTCAGTTTACAGTTTTTCTAACCACTGCCCCCTCCTTCTTCTCTCTCTCAGCCCCCTCCCACAAAGAGGCACGTCGAGGAGGTGTGTCAGCCTCAAGCACAGGCCGCAAAGATTGTGTTTACATACAAAATCCCCATATTTAGCAATCTCTCATGCATCACAATGATAAACCGGTAATACAGAGTTTCAGTCGTGTCACATTTACTGTTTTTATCATGAGCTGACTGAGCGGGCTGCGGCGTCACAGCAGTCTTATCAGATTTCACAACCCCTGATCTCCAGGCGGTCTGTAAACCACGTGCTTTATGGTAAGAGCCCGACCTGTCTGGCTGTGTAACGACTACTCTGTACAACAACAATACAACCAACCATGCATCTCCATGCTCCACAGGCGCTTTAGTGCAGCTTCTTTCAGCGACATTTGATCTTTTAAAAACATCTAAAGTGAAGCTTTAGCCTCCTACTTTTACATCTTACCAGAGAGGAAGCCAAACTAAAGCTAAAGGAGTTTGTTTCTATATTCAGTCTTGAGATAAAGGATTAAATATGGCCACAGCTGGCTCCTAACCCACACCTCAAATATAATACCTTGATGTTTGCCCTCTGGATGTTTCCAACAGTCATTATTGGAAATGTAGGAAACCGTTAACAGAAGCAGACACCACATCGACCACAATAACCCAGATGACTACTCTGGTACTAAAACATCATAACACCATAAAAGCACGCCCAGTGATGTTTTCTGATCCCACTTACCTGGCATGCCGTGCCTCTCGCCACCAGTTTTGGCTGTTGGAGCCCTGTGTGGTCAGCGAGGTCAGAAGGAGGGGGAGGAGGTCCTGGGAGGGAGCCTTCGTGTTCTGTGAGGAATTCCTGAATGATTTCTGGTAATAAAACACATAAACAGATAGTTTCTCAGATGCTGACTAACTGAAAAATTAAAATGTTTATATTTAAGTTTTAACTTGTCAAAAGATAACACAGGCCTATCGATAACATTTTAGTTCTTGCTCATTTCAGGCTGAGAAGTGGGCATGAAGCTATAGTGAAGTCACTTTGATAAAGGGATATCAAAAGATTAAAGAAACCTCCTGAATAAATAAGGAGCTGTGCTGATAAACCAACATGAAATAATGAGGTCATTTTGATACATGATCTCTACAGATGGGTAAAGAGGATCTCAATCAAGACCCTGCATTTACAGTATTTTGACCTCTAACCTACCTAAAACATTTCTTTTGTGAAATATAGCATTAATCCGGGCAAAGAGGCACTATCTTGCACAGTGAATGCAATATAATACCACGACCGAGACATACCAAGGATACAATTTCCTGTTTGAGGCGCAGAGTTTGTATTTTGTGGTTGTATTTATGTGCATATTTATGAGGTTTGTTTCATGTTAGGCGCTACACCAGTGTAAAGGAAGACACTGCCTGAAAAGTGCTGTTGAGTCCACACAGTCCATTATTTTAGATATCAGCACTACAAAAGGTGCATTATTATTGTTATACCATAACCATCAAAAATGTGTTGTGTGAATTTATAACTTAGGTCTGTTGATAATGATACTCAAGTATTGTATGCACCATGTGCACAGATTGTTAGCTGTGGTTAAGGTGACATTTTTTTTTTCACACTTTCCAGCCAAACAGAAACTGGTTTCCTGTGTCCCCGGCAAAGCAGTCATACAAATAAACAACAATAAATCTATTTCCCAACCAGCAGAAAATTAACATCAACAGTTTTGATAATGAATTTATAATATAAAGTATAACAAATTGTGAAAAGACAACCAAAAATGTTGATATTTGCTGCTTCTTATACTTGATGAAATAGAACTCAATATCTATTTTAAACTGCAAGGGAAACAAATACAAGCTATTTGAATATGCAAACTTTCCTTTTGGGGGAATTGTTAAGGCGACTGGAATTGATTCCATTTATTTCGAACATGTAAAACTGTATATAGAAAATAAGTAAACATTTTAAAGATTTATAACTAGAAATTAGTTGCAGTCTTTAATGCACTGAATAGGATAAAATTAATATTTTAAATTCTCAACGATACCAAAATGTAGTTTTGTCTTAAGTTGTGTGGATTTGCTCACGCGAGTCTTTATTTTTTGCACTTCAGGGCCACCATATAAAGCAGAAACTCTGCGAGAAATATTTACCGCACTACAAGAGGAAGCAAAAATATTAATCATGGAGTCTACTTCTCCTTCTGAATGTGGTCGCCTCAGGTCACACTTTGCAAATAACACGTTGCATCCCTCACGAGCATGACTTTATGTATCTTGGGCAAAAAAAAACTAAACAAGAGAGAGCCTATACTCACCAAAGTCCAACACCCCTCGGTCTGCGGATTAAACAGAAAACAAACGATTAGCGAACACAATAAAAACAGCCGTGTGGTTGTAAAAGTAAGACCTGCACACAGAGCAGTGACAGCCAGCCGGGGAGGCGTGCTCAGATCCGGGGATGGGTGTTGGCTGCTCTGCTCTCTCATATCACATGCCCGGTGATGATGTCAGCTCTCTTTCACTCACACAAACATTAAGATTTAAATGTAAAACCTACCAGTGGTCCCGTTGAAGATCTCCATGTCTTTCATGTCATGTGAAGAGTCCTTAAAGACCATAAACGTCGTGTCCTTGAATTCTTTCCGAACTGGATAATTTCCGGTTTAAGTCGTCTCTTCTGGGTCTAAACTTTTCTCTAAAGAAAAAGTCTCGTCAGGCTTAAAACCCGTCCCGAGTGTTCGTACTGACCCGAGAGTAACTGTTAACCAGACTTATCGCCATGTGTTGAATGCCTGGAGGATAGTTTGCTTCGGTTTTAGTTTTTCCGCAGCAGAGCAGCCTCGCTCTGATTGGCTGCTCCTGGGCGTGGAAATCCCCGCAGCATGACGTCATCGCTCAGACGCGAACCCCTCCCCTCTCAGAGTAGCAGGTACCTAATCGTTTCACACGTTCATATTTTAATATTCACAATACCTCTTTTTTTTCATGATAACGACCCCGTATCTGAAATGCATATTAAAATCATAAGAACCTGTTATAACTTAGAATCTCAACTTAATAAGTATCTAAAAAGACAATATCTCAAATTGAGAAACTTTCTAAAAATGACGTAAAATCTCAGATAATGACCTAGTATCGTCCTGTTTTCAGCTAGTGACTATATCGAGAAAGTTTATCATTATAAAATCTTGCAGAAACTCTCTTTCCATCACATGGAAATAGGCTGGATTGCCAGAAAAAAACACTGCTCTTTCCTTATGAGTTGAGCATCACTGCATAGGCAAAACAGCGCTGCTGATTATTTGAATGAAAAAACAATCATCAAATCATATCTAGTCAACGTTTTTCCCAGCTAGAGGAACTAATTATTCACATATTTCTCCTGGTTGCATCATGTTTTTGCTGCAGCTCCTGTTTCCGACAAATTCAAGGTAGCAGTGGGAATTCCTACATTTGATCATGAATAATAGTTATCGCTGTCAAACTGCACCAATGCCCTCTTCGCACGTTAAGTAACCGCCTCTAAAAGTGACGTATTCCAACTGCTTTTTAAAAACAACTTGCTCAAGTTATGAAGTGGACCAGTGACACCTACCGACACCACAAAGCTTAGGCCGTTTAAAGGAAACGGAAAGCGAAAGTTGGAGCATTTAGAGGAAGCAGTGACTCAGCGAAGTAAACAGAGAAACAAAAAAGCTGCAGTAGTGTTCAGAGGGTAAAAGCCTGACCCAATATGGAAGAATTGCAATAAAAAATATATCGATATAAGTGTCTGGGTCAATTTAAAAACACCCTTTCTTCAAGTTATTCAATGGTCTAACACCTGCCTCCTCAGCCCCAGTGTAAAGATACAAGTTATTTCTGCTGCATTTTCACCGTGTTATGCAACCACTAAACCACTTTAGTTTGCATCTTATGTAAAATATAAAATATATTTAGTGCCAGCATTAGTCAAACATGTCCATAGCTGTTTTCGCCATGACTCACTGAAACAAACTAAATCTTAAATAACATAACGATTTTGTATGACTATGTTCATTATTGCTAGTTACGGCCTCTTGAATGTAGGTTTTTGTTTGCTGAATCACTGACGTTTTGGGTTGGGGGTTTTTTATATAAGGAGTATGAAGTCATCTTCAGCTTCGGAAAAATAGTGGTGACTATTATTCAGTTTGTCAGAACAAAGTGATTCTAGTGGAAAGAAAATTGCAATTAGTTATGACAATAGCCATTAGTTGCAAACCCTTGGAGTGAAAGAGTAAAGCGCCTGAACATATGAGCATGCTGTATAAGCATACAATAAAAAAACCCAGTAGAAATAGTGAAAAATTAAAAGATGCATGAAGAAATGTTTCTTGAACCTAACCTAGTGAGCAACTTTAAAACAAAACAAAGAGTAAAAACAACGAATCTTTGCATAAACATTTTAAATCACACTTAAGTTTTACTATAAACATGAATGAATCAAAATGTAGTATGAACCAACATGGAACCAAACATGGAACCAACAGCACTTAAAATTAAAACGGGAGACTCTGTAATTCTTCCAGCACACACCTGACACCTGCCTCCGCTGCAGCTGTCAGGGTGATCTGGTTTGGAGCGTGAGACAATTTGAAAATCAGACGTCCGGCTGAGGGGGGAAAATAAAAATTTGACTTGCAAATTAGCTACTGCTAGACAGTTCTGACATCGGTATTATTAACATGACAAGCTGAGATTCTGTACAGTTTGAGGACATACAAAAGAATGTTTCAGTGACTGGAAAACAAAAATTAAGTCATTGACAATATTAATATATTTATATTAATACCAACAAGGCTGTTATTTTTTTATGTTCCACTTTAGAACATTAACCATTTGTTGAGAAAGGGTTGAGGGTAGTAGTCCCTCTCTTGTGGGTAAGTGTCCTGTAGTGTCGTCCATCTCGTCTTCCTCTTTTTCTACATATGCCTTGGCTCAGGATCTTTCCAGTTTCCTCCAGAACTACTCACCTGTTTCCAGATGGTCTGAAAACACGGTGCTCACATGGAATGAAAAGAAAAATTCACAAGGAATCTACACAAAGAACAAAAGTCTCACTTGGCCTCGTTCCCTGTATATGTATATCAAAAAAAATAGCGTGACTGCGACCCGTTGCCCTCCCAACTTCAATTCCAAGACATGTTTACCCTCAGAGAAATCATACAGAATACAGTACATCACGGTTTGTTTTACTTCACTTGAACTGCAAAACGAGAGGGCGGGGAACAGAAATAAGAATTTACCCAAGTCTAGAACTGAATATGATTCTTTGTGGATCTGCACAGAAATCAGAGGGAACAGTTGAACTGCAATTTTTTTTTAAGTGGCATCCATGACGGCAAAACAATGACTCCCCTCCATGCCTGATTTCCACAAGTCCTCTTCGCCCCAGCCGTGAGGGCCAGGGGGTGGGGGTGGGCAGGTAAGGGCACCGCCATGCTTAATCGTTCTTCTTCTCCCCCTCTGGTTTGTCTGTGATGGCGGGGGCTGCAGCGGGGGCTGCATCAAGAGCAGCATCTGCCCCAGCATCTGCCCCTTCTGTGTTGTTCGGGACTTGGTCCGCTCCGCTGGTGCCAAACTCGTTGACTCTGTTGGGGTCGACCCGATAGATCCAGCGCTGGTAAAGGTAGATGAAGAAGACCACATCTGCAGGAGGAGAGGAAACAGAGGTTAGCCCAGTACATTTATCCTTTAATAACCGTTAGCTTAGTTATAGTTGTTTAATGTGGTCTTCAAATTCAACTTTTAGAAACTAGTAGCTTGGTAAAATGTGTATAAATCTTATGAGCAAGTTGAGCTAATGCGTGATTGCCCAAAAAATATCTAAAAAAAAATCTGCAATCTGCTTCTCAAACTTGGACACCCATATTTAGCTGACAGTGGTGAGTGTAGTGAACACAAGTGACACTGAGTCAACAGTGAGTAAGATGATTTCATGTCAGCTTATGTGGGGTTCACCGATTGTCAACTCCCTTTTGTTGGTAAATATAATGTGATCAGCGCTCTTTTTATCACAGTACATACCAGTAAATGATGTAGTAAAAGTAAAAGGCATTTTATACACCAGATGTAGTGAGCTGACACTAGATGGAGTTGGATGATTAACTATAACAGATGCTATTGACAGTTGATCTGTGGTTACAGGGAATCAAACACAACGTTACCACAACTTCGACTTCCCCTGACATAATACCAACTTTTAGCTCCGGTAGTACATACCATCTCTGAGGCACCCTATCCTGTACATCATGGGCATCTTGATGACGAAGGCGAACAGGTCATCAATAAAGGTATTGAGAGCCTTGTAGGTCAGCATCCTCCATGGGAGGTGGGCCACAGACTTCATTTTGTAGTTGATGAATAGCTGCGGTGTCATTGTAATGAAACCTAAAAACCAAAAGCAGACAGTGAGAGGAAGGTTAGGTAACATAAACAGTCTTACTCCAGAGGCGGTAAATTAGACAGCAGGCAGCATGGCTGAGTGTGCCCTCGTGTAGTCTATTATTACACTGCACATTAGCAGAGGCCACTGGGAATTGAATATGTAACTATGATGCAAGTATAAAAACATTAGCTGTGTGTACGTCCATTTACAGAGCTGATAATTAAGAGAGACAATAATAACCAGCCTGGTCTCTAGCCTTTAAAAATAGATTTACATAAACAGGAACAAACTGCAGCAGAGTGTCAAATCAATAACGTACGTTTAGAGATGGAAACAGACATTGATTGAGGGACAGAAACAAGAATGACTATTGAAGAAAAGATCAACTTCAATAAAGCTGAATATAAGTGATCATCTATAATCTTTACAGAGACGTGTCTGTTAACATGGACAATCATTTTAGATGGAGCAGCACACAAAAGTCTGTACAGAAAGATAATCATATTGCAATTATCTATACACAATTGCAATATGATAATGATTGATGGGAATTGCATCAGTGGGTGACTCTTTTGTGTACAGAGTGATGTTGCACTCCTTCGTCTCTTCATCTGCAAACCCATCAGGTTGAGATACACTTCTGTCCCTCATCCCTAACTTCTTTAAACACATTCCTGTTGCATTAAAATCACTTATGATGAAGGGGTCTGTACCAAACAAATGTTGTTACATATTTTAGTATTTTATTTATTGTGCAACCATTTTTGTTAGGATATCGTTTCCTTAATTCACATATTTTAGCGTTTACACCTCTACATCATTTACTTGTTCCATATTTTTTAAAATAAAACATTTATTGACTTAGAGTGACAAACATTGGCAGCCATCTGCATTAACTTCTTGATAGCTTGAGTGTTTTAAGGGTTAGCTGTACTTAAATGAAGCTATATTTTGTCTGGATCAGTTGGAAGTTGCTATTTAAGTCAGGATTTTGTAGCTTTAAAAACTGTTCAAATGTGATCATGTCTGGGTTATTAGATTAGGTTTACAAAATAAACAGGACCGCTGTGTGTATTCAGCAGTTACACCAATACTCCCTGCGTCATTTCATTTACACGAGCAGATTCAGAGATTTACATCACACTAAAGTTGAAAGCTCTCCTCTTCTGTGATTTTTTTCTTTGTCATGTTTATGCTGTAATTCTTTGATTGAAGGTTAACAAATAGTTGCAGCACTTCTTATTATGTTCAATCAGGCTCTATATAAAGTTTCAAGAGCTGACATTCAATATCAATGTTCTTCTAAAGCAAAAAGGAGTCACAAGATAAAAAGATGAGTAGTGGAGTATACAAGATACACTTACCAAATGTTAACAAGAAGCCATAGAGCATGCTGAGTACCCAGGAGTACCAGCCTTTGTGCTCTACATACAATAAACTGTAGATGGCATAGCAGCCAAACAGAGGGTAGAGCAGCCACGATAAGTACTTGAAGGCCATCTGGTCAGAGTAGGAGACAGAAAAGGAATCATCAGGAACAGGGATAAAAATACGTGAAACACTACTAATTGGTCGGCTGTAATCAGAGCAAGAGAAATTGTGAGGTTTTATTTATCCCAACAGAGAAATGTGTGTAGCCACAGAGCAACGATTTGTGGACTACAGTACAGAGCTTCAGGGACTACTACAGAGCTCTTAAGTTGAGTTTCTTTAACTTACATCGTCGTAGACTTTGGTTGAAGACTGCACGTATGTTGACTTGTCTTTGAATACCAATCTTGGAATTATCCCTGCGATTTTGTTCTCTCTGTCCAACTGGAGAAGCACGAAAATAAATGGTTACTGGCATATTGTTCAGACATTATAACAGGAAGTAATAATTCAGAAAGGTTGGACACATGTACAATATGTTAATATTTGAATCAAAGAGAAGTAAAGGAGTCAGTATTGTTTACAGTCTAATACATGGGTCTGCTAGTTCTCATTCAAACATCACTTTAACACAGTTGGGCATTAAGAAAAAAATAAAGGTGTTGTTCTGACTTACTTTGACGTCCATGACCTTGGTGATTTTCCACAGGTCGATAAGAAGGCCAATGAAGACGCTGACCTGCACCACAAAGTTGGTTTCGTTGTCCAGTATGTACAGCAGCACCACCAGAGACTGAAACACTCCAAATATGATGGAGCGCACCGACAGGCCTTCTAGAGACTGTCTGCTGTTCCAGAACTGGATATCTAGCGAGGAGGAGGAGGAAACGCAAAGTTGAAGCTGAGGGGTAGACTGACACTGGAAACACTGCACTTTTTTAGTTGCTTATAAAACAACAACAAACTCCTGCTGCTGTGACCTTACCATTCTTGAAGGCGAGAAACTCAAAGATGCTGTGCACAATGGAGACAACAATGGTGAGTCCCAGCAGGTACGGGTTGGTTTCCAGAAGGGCCACCTGCACAAAGACAAATGTTTTTTTAACCTTGAATTAAAGGAGGTAACACATCTCAGTTTTCTGTTCCATCGCAAGGTTAAGAGTTTTGCTGCAACTGTGGCTACAAGACCGGAAAAATGCCCTCACAGTAATCTTTTTATATACATTTAAAATACACTTTTCAAGTATTTGGGAGAAATACTGACGATACTCAAATAATTTTGTGTTACAATGCAACAAAATTGGCTATTCTGTGATTGCTAAAATATGAAATCACTATAAAATACAGATAAAAGGTTATAAAGAAAACTATAAACTCTTAAACATTTTTTTTCCCAGTTCTCTCTTTGACCCATAACCTTTTACCTTGACAGAGTCTTGGTCTTCATCAGACTGCTCATAAGTGTCCTCGGGTAGGAAGTTCCATGGTGAGCGAGCATTTTGTGCAGCATACAGCTGCCAGCGCCACAGGGACAGCGGGCAGTAGTTGAGGCGCAGTGGGAGTGCCGTCAGAGTCTCGTTGATGGGATAATAGTCCTTCTGAAGGTTCCAGTAGTCATTGAAGTACACAATGGGATAGTAGTCGCCACTTACTGCATCAAACTTCACATCTAGGGGTAGAGAAGGTAGAAAAGCGTCAAAGCTAGAGGAAAGAAAATAAGACTCTATGCTGTTTTAATTGGGACCTTTAAAATGAACAGCACTGTGCAGTAAATCACCAAGAGGAGGAACTTACGTTGGTCTAGAGGAGGGGGCACACCACCTTTGACCCAGGCAGTGTGGTCGTCTACCATGTTGATGGTGAGGTTGGGGTGCCAATGAGAGATGATCTCCACTGGGCCGTGGCTCTCTGCCCGCTGTGAGGAAACACATTTGATCAGACGTGTGACAGTGATGAGCTGCAAAAAATACTATATACTACATGCTATATACTGCATACTGCGTTCAGCGGTAGTATGTAGTATGGAGGAGCTTTTCATATTCATGTTGCAGTATGCTACGCCAGGCGGAAGTAAACAGTAAAAGCTGCTTCTTAAGCTATAGCGCCTCCTTCTGCTGGAATGCCGCTGCTGTCCGTGATTTCAACTGCTGCTGTAATGTTCCAGCGCTTTGCATTGTGGGAGAGGTAGACTGGTTTCTCCGAATCAGTACATCTGGGTATTTTTGGCATACTGCACATGTTGCTTTTGTTTGCATACTACATACTACATAATGGCCAAATCAGTACATACTGCTAGGACAGTATGGCATTTTGAACACAGCATTAGATTTGAGATGAAACATCAGGAAACTCTGAACCACTTTAAACAACTCATGTTTTATTGGCTTAAACAACTATTGTGCCTATTGATGATTGGGGCTCTCTAAAGAACACAGCATTTCACCCAGATGGAGTGCCTTATGTCTTGGATCACACAAAGTGTTGCATGCCCAAAGTGCAATCTTGTTGGCTTGGATCAGTTGTCTTATCACTATTTGAATAAGCTTGCAAAACCATAACCTGAAGAGTTGAAATCTCAGCCTAATCTTGCCTCAACTGCAACTAAACTACTGTTACAGCTACAACAATCAAATCAAGGCGAATGTGATGAGTCAGCCCTAAACTCTTGTCTGATCCCTGCCCAAGCATGACATTTAACTGTTGAAAAATGAACATATCTGTGCTCTCTGCTGGATAAATTATAACAGTAAGACAACTTATAATTTAGCTTAAAGGCAATTTAGTTTGGCATGTCTGAATTGCAATTCCTTGGATCAGCAAACTACTATTTGCAAATGTATTGGTCTAGCTTGACAGTGCAAGAAACAAAGATGAAACCAAACCTTGATCATTTCAGGATCTGCTTCCGTCTCTCCTGTTAGCAAATTCTTGGTTTTCATAAACTTTCTTCGTTTGAATTTATTCAGCACTGAAAAAGTAGAGAGTTAAAATTAACACAGAAATGATAACATGCATTATTAATTCATCGCAGCTTTTGTTTACAGTCTGTAGTGTCCACATTAGCTTACTTCGTGTTGAATGAACTGTTGCCAGTCTGCGATACTGCCCCTTCCGTTTTGGGTCTGGGTGGAATCCACTTTTAGTGAAGTAGACGTGCATGTAGAGCGATCCGTTCTGCTGCAGTTTCTGCACATACAAAAATTAAATAATACATAATTATGTTACGTATCTGTCAAGTTTATTAATAACACGTCATCATTCATCTACTGTCTGTCTCACTGCAGCTGCATCTCCCTCAAATTTAACTCCCCTTCATCCTCACCTCAGGGATGACCATCTCCTTATAGTGCTCATAACAGCCGTCCCCATTCTCCCCCGTGTTCCAGTCTCCGTAGACAAGGTCCCTGTGGAACCAGAACAGGGCTTCTGTGTTGTTGAAGTCAGCGAACACCTCCTCCTGGGACACATACACGTACAGGTCCTGCAGGCATGGTGAGAAAATAAAAGGTGTTTATGATATTACAGAGTCAGGGGAGAGCAATGAGGCGGCCTGAAAGCGAGAGATAACACCAGTTTGCTCTTGAAATACTTGAGGGGATTGGAGTATGAGGGCGGTTTAAGAATGAACTGCTTCAATTCAATTAAATAGGCTTAATAAACAGCTGGCAGAGCAGATAAGGCAATGATGAGGGGGCAGGTGTAATACCATGAGGGTGTCCTTGGGGAAGAGGTTCCTGCTCGGTACTCTGGGTGCGCCGGCTGGAGTGTTGGGGTCAGGAGTGGATGGGCCTCGACGGAACCAACTACTGACCGCCCAGATTATGAAGATTCTGGAGGAAAAGGTGCAAACGGAGACAGAGGAAAACAAAACTGAGTGAATATGGAATTAAAGATAAAGAGCATAAAAACTGATAAAAGGAACTAAAATACAAAAAAAAGAAGAGCTATACTCATGTTTTAAACAGACAAATACTGTGCATATTAGCATTGTCTTGAGATCTGAGGAATGAAACCACAAGGAGGCTAATCTGATCTGAACAGGATCCAGTCAAACAGCATTTCAGACTTACATTCCTTTCTTGCAACAGAAGTCAGTGATGGGTCACAAATTACAAACTTAAAATTGAAAGAACACAGAACACTCTCTGGCGAACAAAGAAAGTATCGCTGAGATCAAATAGTGTCAACAACGGACATATCTTCCAACTTCTTAACTGGCTTTGTGTGCCAGAGGTTTCTGTTCAATGTATACTTCCCTCCTTGGTTGGTGTGGTTTATTCTGACACATAATAAATATTATGACTGGTTATAACCGAATTCAAATGTATACTAAAGGATTCTTTGTTACATATATGGTTTGTTGACTTAAAGCCACGTAAGTCCACTTTAGACAGCATCTTGGTTTGACATTCCTCAGTCAGGTTTATGATGAAAACCAACCAAGCTTAAACATTCTCTTTCTTTGAACAAACTTTAAAAAAATAAATTAAAATTGAACTACAAGGGTTATTCATTCACACGTGGACTCCCATCACAATTTTATTTCTGAGGAATAATTGGAATAGAATAGAATATGTTAATAGAAAGGCTGGTAGATTAAGAATGTGTGAACTGAGTTTGTTAAGAACTAATTATTTTGGTGTACTGTCTGAACAATTGCAAGTGATTGTCTGTGTATGTGAGGGCAATTCTACATAACAAATAAAGGAACTTGTGTTAATGAAAGATTATACACATTTACCACACATGCACTTTTCCACATCATTATGCTGAACCATGTTATAAAGTTTGATGTTAGAGATGAGTATTTATAATAGCTAATGGCTAATGCCAAAAAAGTATTACACTTCTACCAGGTCTACACATGATCTTAAATGCAAATACCACTGGGTCCTAAGTACTGTGCACATGTGGTCACACAAGAATTAGCCCTTACACTTAATCTTTTCTGAATCTACAAAGCATGAAAGGGAATTGTTAAAATGCCCTACAGCAGTATTTGTTAAATATTGCATCCATTGTATCACGTTAAGCTTTTATCTGTGTGCTGGTTCTGAGATCAAAAGACAAAAAGGAAAAAAATTCACCTGAAGAGGACTCCTTTAATGACCTGCCATGCATTAGGTGGCTGTTGCGGCTGTTGTTGCTGCTGAGGGTCCTGTGCATTTTCAGCTGTCTGCACAGCCTGGCCATCTGTTGTTGCAGCAGTTCCATTGCTGCTCACCTGAAACCAAACACACATAAACAAACAGAGGGTCAGTGAGGCTAAGAAAGCTACAATGACAGAGCAGCAATGGCATTGCATCATCAAGTATGTTATCAAACAGCATCACTATCAGTAAAAAAAAAAAATTAAATAAAAAAAAGGTGCCAATCATGTAATCCAAATCAGATATAGCCACTAAAAAAAAGCAATTTCTCTCTGTGCCTTTGGAGGACGCTATCCGCGTCTCCAATGGGCCTGGAAAACCTCCACCAGACAGCGTAAAATGCGTCATCTGGCGGAGGACAGGGAGCTTGCTAAACTACACTTCCTCAATCTAGGACGCCCGCCTCCGATGTCATGTCTCGTTCAAAATCAGCAGTTTTGAAATGTAGACTGCAGACCTGAAGACTATTTAGACGATCCACCAGTATATTCTCGTCTTCGGATTCTGTACCGCTCTGAGCCATTGCCTGCAGCGAAAATGGTAGTATTTCACCAGTGTCTCTCGCTGGGCTGTTCCTTTCAGAGGGAGGGGTGCAATGCACGCTGGGTGTTGCAAAAATTGAGAATGGGCGAAAACCACGAGCTGTTTGTACAACTTTCTCCTCTAGCTATGGCGCTAATTTCAAATATCATTGCTTCTATCGATTATAGAGAACACCGGCTTTGAATGACAGTGGCTTTTTCCACGGGCGAACTGCTCCGTAAGGCTCATGTATTCAAGCCAGCCTTTGATCATCAGTTTTATTTAGCAAAGCTGAGTGCTTCAAAATCTGTTGATTCTGTTACCTTTCTTATCCAACAATTTGTGAAGACCTTCTATACCAAAAAAACGTAACTTACTTATAATATGCAATATAATATGCGTAAAGTGTGGCAACATATTGAACTGTAAATCCTGAATTGTGACATAAATGTGGTGGAAATGAGACACTTGAGATAAGGTTTTATAGCAAAAACTATTTAATTTGACTACTAAATTATATAGCCCTACTAAAACAATTGCAACTTTTGCATAGAATAAAAAAACTCTTGTGATGTGCAATTGAAGCAAGTACCAGCAAGCAGATTTAGATGTTTAAAAAAACCGTTAAATCTGTCCTTAGTTTGCTTCAGCATGATGATGTAAACCCCCCCACCCCTCCAGCAAGGCCACATTGTGTTGAAGTGACACAATACGCAAGTGCATGCCAAGTCATGAGACTCATTCACTATCTAAACATCTAATCTCCCCCATTGTCACCAGCACAAGGGAGACCAGAGGTTGGCCTCCAGAATCAAACAACACTTGAGTGTTTCTCCTAAGCAAGTTATAATGATTAAACAGGGTGACAAAAAGGCGTGGAAATGAGTGAACTGGGAAAATGTTAAGGTCTGTGATAAGCCTCTGGCCTCGCAGCATTATGAGCATAACATTTCAAGGCCATGAAAGGCTCAAAGCAGAGCTTATGTCCTCGCTGCCATGTCCTGTTCTATTATCAGAGACATGGATCTCTGTCTCCTGGAGGGATCGACATAATAACCATTACACAGACAGATGACCAATATGCTAATCAGCACAAACAGGTTCTTTGCTGCTGCTCAAGGTAATAATTTACAATTTACACACTCTGGACAAGGATTAACAATTAACCCACTATTCAGGGTGCAAATGCTTCACAGTGGATTATCAATGAATGTGAGAGTGTGACAGAAAGAGGGCAAAAGGTTCTCAGAAGTCAGAGATTTCTCTGGTAATGTTTACAACATATGGCAAGAGTATTAACCTACAGAGGAAGCAAGCTAAAATGCAACACTTGGCATGAAAAAACAGATATAAATGATTGTGTGCCGTTTAATCATCGCCAAGATTGATTAAAGTCTGCATTGTAATTGCTAGTTGTTTACATTATTACTCTTCAGATACTGAGGATATTTCCATAAAGTAAAATTTAAATCATCTGTTAGTTTAGATTGCGAACATTGACTTTATTATATTTGCTGTGCTTCAGCCAATATAGCTACACCTGTTCTCAGCAGAAAATTTAATTAAAATTGAGAAAATTAAAAGCACTACCAGCCACTTAGTGTTTCACCTAAATTAATACCACAGAAAACACCTTCAACTGATTCACCAGCAGTGGGCCTTGGGAGCAACATTAACGGCCTCATCTACAGCTAATAGCCTATTTCTCCTGACCGAGCAATTTAATGGCCAAAGAAACACTGAGTTCACAATGAACCCTTGCCCTAGTTACTACCACTTCTGTATTGCCACTAGATTGAAACCACAGAGCCAGGCATCGTTTTTTGGAAGACAAATCCTTCTTGATCTGTTAGTAAAAAATGTAACATTTTACTTATGATTTTTATGGTTTTCCGGAGATCTACAATGACACTTCTAACTATATGTAGAAAAACAGATTCGTGGCCTATCGCAACTATTGCTTTAACCCAGACTGTTGGAAGAGACTTAGACGAATCTGGAAGGACTTCTGGGATTTTTTTTTTTGAGATTGTCAAGGATTAATTTTTGCTTAGCTTTGTGACT
Organism: Semicossyphus pulcher; assembly: GCF_022749685.1. Lineage (NCBI taxonomy): Eukaryota > Metazoa > Chordata > Actinopteri > Labriformes > Labridae > Semicossyphus > Semicossyphus pulcher. Next base: position 13,187,430 of record NW_027211692.1, on the reverse strand, counting down.
TCACTGAAATGGAAATACATGTGAGGGATAAGAAAACCCTAGTTTACCTAGTCGATTGACACAAGTTACAAGTAGACGGTCTTGATCTTTAATGAAGTAAAGCTATAAAATATTAACTATTTGCTACACATTTCCATACACTTACCTTAGGATTATCCGTGTTTGTATCAATAGAAATGTTAAAGTTTGCTTGGCCAGAGACTAGATAGAGCATAAGGGAGACCAGTGGTTTGATGATTCACTTTGACCTCTGGTAACTTGTGATATGCATTTGTCATTCCGGACAATCTAGCTGACATGATATCAGCCTACAATTACCTCAAGTAACAGCTGTAGTAAAATTAAAGAGAGCATTTTCCACGGTCTGTTAAACTTGGCGACAGCTACACCTGATTTATCTAACCTGTCAACGCTAACAAGATGGGCTGTCAGGCACATTTATGCCGTGATAATTACAAATTCTACTTTAAGCCTTACGTTCTCTCGTAACACTGTAAACAAAAAGGCAGATGAAAATATTTTCAGAAGGATAAGAAATGTGTGAGAGCTGGTTGAGACTGGCCTGGTTAGTCAAGCTGCGTTGCTTAGGTTCAGGCCTTGTGATAACGTTAGCAAATTCACACACTGCAGCAGTCAGTTGGCTAACACTCTCTCAGTTAAAGTCAACTAATTATCTTTTCACTCATGTGTAATAGCAGGTCTCAAGGTGAGATTTCACCGTCAACACCGCTCTCACTCTGTACATCTGCTCGCTAACAGACAGGATTTCTCAACACATCTTTAGCGGCAGGAGGGGGTCGTTTTAAAACCAACCGGCACTGACAACGTCACTGAGGCTCGTGTAACGTTCGGTAACACGTTTCCATTTTAACGGCCCCACACTCAATGCTTAAACGAACAAAACGGTTCCCTTCCCCTGGACCTGAGAAGCAAATAGAATAATAATGGTGTCATTCATTTTACCTCGCCGTTGCTCACGGTTGCTTTAGTTCCTTCGCTCTCCTGCGTCGCCATCTTTCCTTTTCTCTGTCGCTCACACACCACACTGCTAGAAGGGAAACTGCGCTACGTCTCGCGAGAGGTCAGATGTAGCGTCATTGGAGTGACGTACGTCTTCAAGGGAGTGATGAATAAATCTGAGGCAAATAAATATTGTATGCCACCTTTTGTGACAAGGTTGATGAAACCGCGTGAAATACTAAGTCTAGTTATGCGAATTAGGGAGATGTCACTTAGTAAAATGAAAGCTATCTAAAAACTAAAAATGGAAATTGAACTGCTTGTTAATTCAAATGCAAAAGTGTTTCTATATCATGCTTATAGGAATAAAAGGCTAGTAGACTGCCTTTCATTTAGACCCACAACAGCATATAGAGCAATAAACATCAACTCTACTTTTACTTTTGACAATTCAAGTATACTTTGCTTAAAAATCTTACATACAATGAATAGTCTATATACTGTATATATTCACAATAGCACCCTGTTCAGCTGTCTTGGATGCAACATGGTGTCCAGGAAAGATCTATTTTATTTCTTTTATTTATTATTTTTTCCTGTATGAACATAACTTGCACCAATGGAGTTTTCAAGTGACACGGAGTGGATAAGGAATTAAATAAGGATATTTTCCCCATAAGGTTTTTTTTTTTTTTTACATTCTTGTACTACCCATTTTCAGCATGGTTTTAACGTCGTTATCACATGTCAAGACAGTTCTACAAATATATGCCAAAATCACCAACATAAATTAGCCTCAGAGGGCAAGACAATCTTTTCACCCTTTGTCTATCCTCAGACCCTTAGTTCCGATATGGCACACTTAAAAAAAACTTTAAAAAGGGGGAAAATAGAATCACTTTTGGAAGAAGCACAAACATGTATTTTAAAGTAAATATTAAGTGTAAGGAAGTTTCAGACAGAGAATAAT